>NC_090930.1:218922203-219547203 GCF_040938575.1 Ambystoma mexicanum
CTCAGTCATTGCCATCATGAACTTAACTAAGCAATGACTTGTAACTTATGTTAAGAAATCATGTAATTAGAAATCTTGATTTTCACTGCCCTACTTGTACAAGAAACACTTATGTACAGGTACATTACAGGTACGTTATAAATGCCATATCATATCATATCATATCATATCATATCATATCATATCATATCATACCTGTCAACCTTTTGCCCTGCAATCACTGCAAACAAATCCAGAAGAGATAAATGTGAGACGGTTTGATGAAACTTCTCTCCCCCCCTCTCCTGATGATGACTTTGTACAACTTCCAAAAATTCCGATTTATGTTTCCCATTCTGATTTCCCATTCTTTTCTTAAATTAAGTTATTGCTTATAGTATGAATATTGAATATGTTATTGTAAAATAACATGTTTTTTTAAAATGCCATTTAAAAGTTTGCGGACTCCAGTCTGTTCGTGTTCGCATACATCCATCACTGTGACATTTCCGCATTGTCTGACGTTCATGGACGTTGCGCCTTGTCCAGACATGTGAGTTCTCACATAGCGCACTTTTAATTAGTGTGTGAATGTACGAGCCTGATTGCGGAATCACTGAGCAAGCACCCGTCAGGATTTGACACTGTGGTCCGTGGACATCGATCTGGCGCCGCAAATGTTCCCGGATGTCATGTGACCGTGCGCATACAGTGTAATGATGTTTCCACGATTGGTGTCTGAACTTCACAGACATTTTGAAACTGTATTTTCAGCCAATCTAGGAAGTGTCAAGCTCGAACTGTACACCATCTCCTAGCAACATTCTTAACACTTCTTTCAATTTTCTATGACTTTTTATGCAGTTTTTCCATCTCCGATGTTTGCAAACGTATGATGACATTGCAGATGATCGTGAATGGCACCACGTGTCCACAATCAGTGTCTGTGCTTCGTTGACATTTTGAAACTGCATTTACAGCCAATCTAGGAAGTTTGAAGCTAAAAGTTTACCTTCCAGACATCCTAGTGTCATTATTAGTTGATCTCTCAACTTTCACAACTTTCCAAGACCTATTCTAAACTCCTGAGTCTACGGACAGTTCCTCTGAAGATACCCACCCATTACTTTTATCATTCTCAATCTGACAGAGATTCTGAGAGCACCTGATTTGGAGAGCTGTATTGGAGAGCTGCTACCTTTCTTTAAAATGGCACCTGTCATGGCTATGCCCATCCCTCCTACCCTAGGCCAGCACCATCACCACCACCAACCAGCGGGCCTGGGCAGGGGAACAGGGGCACTGAAGAAGGAAGAGGAAGATAAAGATGAGGTACAGGAGATACCTTCAATGAGCACCCGCATGGAATTATGGGTGTGGTGGTTTTTTACCACCACAGGAGGGGACCAAAGGTTCAGACTGCCAGTTTGAAATGCATTGAGTGTGGCGCCACACTCAGTCACGGCACAACATGGGCAGTACTACTACCTCAATGCCCCGTCAGGCTGGTACATTCCACCCGACTGCTCTGAGAAAGGCTGTTCCTTCCTGAGGCAGTAGGGTCACCCACCTCCTATACCCGATTTTCCTCAACTGCTCCTTCCACTACACAATCTACTGCTGTGGACCATAGGAACCCTCCTGCTGTCTCAAGCCCATACGAGAGGCGGCTAATCCCTTCCCCTCTAACACAACTGTTCTCTGCATGTACTGCAACAGAGTACTATGCAGGGGAACAGCTTTGGAGTGCCTTCCAGGCTGATGTTAAGGAGCATGAGAAGCAGTGCCCCCTACCTTAAATTAAAGGTCAGGCAAATCATATTCCTCTGTCCACCTGTCCCTCTTTATCAGTGGTTGGTGCTCCTTCCCTCCCCTCCTTACTTCCTAACATCTGCATGCAGGAAAAAACAGAAAAAAACAGAAAGAAAACATACACATCAAAAAATACAAAAAAGTTTTTCACATATAAAAAATAGATCGAAAAGAAACAAAATCCTATACATTCCATCTACTTTACATGTTTTGGTAAAGTAGTTATACTCAATAAGATTCTCCAACATTTTCTTTGGCATTATGTTATATATATATATTTTTTTATTGTGCTTTAGTCTCAAAAGGACTTGTTACACATGTTTCTCACATAACCATGACAACTAGTATAACATATTAGCAACGACAAACAAGAATAATACATTTGCATCTCACGAAATAAAACATGTACAATTAATTTCCAACTAACAAATAAAGACATTATCTAAAACATATAAACATAAAAAATAGTTAAGAAAAAAAAGAAGAAGAAAAAAACAGGAACAGTCAAATTCCCTTCTTACAGGATAGACACATAATTCATTTCCATCTAACAAATGAGCATATGAACTCAAATGTATATAAGAATCATTACACCTCAATTATACAAACAAGGTATCAGGCTCACCTCTCTCACAAGAACACGGCATGAAAACCTGTTCAGTGGTTTTCAGCCACTTTAAGAGTTCGCAGCCATCTGCTTTTTGCTCACTGTACCTTTCACAGATGGGAAATATTAATTTGCATATCAGTCTTTGTCCTGCCCACATAGGCAGGCCAGCACCGAAATGCTCTGACAATTCCCTTCTGAACAAGAGTACCAACAGCAACCCCATACACGTGTTTCAGCCTTGTTAGGCCTCATCAGTGAGGTGAAGCTGTGCCTCTCTAAGCACAGTGAGCAGGGAGTCCACGTCTGGTTGTCCCCAGTAACTTAGGGTGATCAACCTCAAGTTCCTTCCAAAAATACAAACAAGGTATCAGGCGCACCTCTCTCAAAAGAATACGGCATGATTACCTGTTCAGTGGTTTTTAACCACTTTGAGAGTTCACAGCCATCTGCTTTTTGCTCACTGTACCTTTCACAGATGAGAAATATTAATTTGCATATCAGTCTTTGTCCTGCCCACATGGGCAGTCCAGCACCGAAATGCTATGACAATTCCCTTCTGAACAGGATTACCAACAACAACCACAATTGATTTCCAACTAACAAATAATTGCATTATCTAAAACAAATAAACATAAAAAATAGTTAGGAAAAAAAAAAGAAGAAGAAGAAAAAAACAGGAACAGTCAAATTCCCTTCTTACAAGGTAGACACATACTTAATTTCCATCTAACAAATGAGCCTCTGTACTCAACTGTATATAAGAATAATTACATCTCAATTATCAGCAATCATAAGGACATTTTTTATAAAATGTAATTCATTTAAGAATTTTATCAGAGCAATTGATAGTGGAATCACTTTCCTAGAAGATATCCTATGACAAAAGGCGTGGGTGAGAAGCCAAGAAGGATCGTGGACGAAATGTGCAAAGTATTTTCCTCGCTGAACAAGGTGGCAGAACAAGTTATGAGTAAATTATATGAGTCTTGTATGAACCTTTTGCCACAAGAGGTACATTTAGAAGCTGCAGGGTCTAGTTATTGCCAAATACAATGCATTTCGTTAACAGTTTTTCCCGCCATAAAGGATTGGGAATGCATCTAATATATGAAAGAACATACTGACTGGATTTTTCACATGCAATATAACTTTTGGTGTGTTTCAGGCTGCTAAATGAAGCTCTGGTCTGGATCCAATCAGCACGCATCAAGGAACGCTTAACCTTATTCGGATTAGCTTTCAAAATATTGCTATTACAGTCACAGTTTTGTAGAATTGATTCAGCATCAGTATATAAAGTTGACAAGTAAGGATTCTGATGTGTGAAAAGATCAGCATTGATGTCTACATATAACGACTGATATAGAGGTATGATAATTAGTCTATAAAGAGCAAGAACCTTCCAGTGAAGGTATGACTATAAAGAATGTAGGCCAAATTCATACCTTCATTTTGCAATATGGAGAGATGGTGGTAAGCATAGCAGTTCTTCCATATACGGCCCTCAAGCCGGTCCCAAATGATTTTATCTGCATGGGGGTGACATTTCCAATGCATATAAGATAGATAGAAGGGGAATCTTTCCCTTGTAAAACCTAATAAGGGGCAAGAGGGAGAATCTACAATATGAAACATTTTTTTTTATTTGACATGTACATTGGATAGCTTTACCCTGAATGATTCGTACAAATGTTGAATCCTAAGTATTTTATATTTTTCTCCACAGGTATTGCTTGGCCATTGAGTCACCAATGTAATTTAGGTGTTTTTTTTCAAGTTTTATCGAACATTAGTATGGCAGATTTGTTTGGGTTGACAAAAAGCTTGTTTTTTGTTACATAGGCCTCTAGAGCATTAAGAAGGTGTTGTAGCCCTAATGGGGTATTCCCAATGAATGCTATATCATCGGTATATGCCAGAAAGTGAATTTTACATTTGCCGATGATAGGAGATACAAAGGTGGAATTTTGAAGCAAAGGGGCTAAATCAGAAAGTTATAAATTGAACAAAAGAGCAGCCAAAAGGCAACCATTTTGTGCCCCTTTTGCAACTGAAATGGGAGGGGATAAGTCATCCATTTGGTTTAAATGAAACTTGATTGTGCTATTGCTATGCAGGGTAATGATGATATGCAACAAATCTTGAGGAATGTCCCAGGATCTTAATTTCTGCCAGAGTTTTGATCCTGTTTACAAGGTCAAAAGCTTTTCAAAGATCTATTAAAGCAATCTATGTAGGCCTTGCATTTTAAGTTTGAGACTCTGCCTTTAAGGTGTTAAAAATTAAGCCATTAAGCAGTGTAGAGAGACCCTTGCAAAAACCAACCTGAAATTTTGATAAGATTCCCTTACTTTGTGCCCACGCTTCGAGATCCTGCAAAACCAGCCTGGTGAAGACATTGCTATCTGCGTCCATTAAGGTGATAGGTCAGTAATTAAGCAGCAGCTCGATATCACACACCAATACACCACAAAAATCCAACCGGTAAGTAACTAAACAAGTTTAGTTCAAAAATGAGGTGTGAGCAAAATGGCACTTTAGATACTTAGAAAGGGAGAGAAAAGACAAGGTTATAAGAATAGACAGCCCAAATACATTCATAGGCAGGGCAAAGGGTTTCAGGTTCACACAACCAGCAATTCTTCTCAATATGCCTGGGCCAATGTCAATGGTTCAGAGTCTCTTGTATAGGATAGCACAGTTCTGATATGTAACGGTTAAGTCTTTGCCACAGATTTTTAAAGGATTTGGCTAGGTGAAAAGTTTGATGAATGTTTAGGGAAGGTCAAGCCTTCATAGTTGAGAAAAGTTTCACGCAGTTTCTCGATGGCTGAAATGATTTCCGGACCGCCTTTGCACAGTACCTTTTAAATGAAGAAAGCTGTAGCTGAGGCAGTTGTTCTTGGCAGTTCCTGCAGATCTCGCAGTTCCTGAGCTTCAGTCATGGGGACAAGAAGGATGATGTTGGGAGGTTCCTGCACTGCCCAGGGAAGAGGCCAAACAGGAGGATTTAATGCACTCCTGGATGAATCTCCTTACCGCAGTTGGTCAAACATCCTGGAGAGACCATAAGCATTCTGGTGGTGACACCCTGACCTGTGTTCAATGGTAAAATCAAACCTTTGCAGGCTGATTGATCGTCTCAATAGTTTTGGGTTTCCCCTTTCATTTGCATCGACCATCTCAAGGGTTGGTGGTCAGTTTGAATCACAAAAGTAGATCCATACAAGTATGGTCTAAACTTCTTCAATGACCACACAATAGCAAAGCATCCACGCTCAATGGGTGCCCACCTTGTTTCTGGTTCCTTCAGCTTCCTGCTGATGAAGCAAATGGGGTGCTCCCTACCTTTCTCATCCAGTTGACTAAGGACTGCACCTATACCTGTATTGGATGCTTCTGTCTGCACAATGAAGGGTTGGTAATAATCAGGAGCTCTTAGGACTGGAGCTTGACAAAGTACTTTCTTTATTCCTTCAAAGGCTTAAGTGCACTCCTCATTCCACCTGACCTTTTTTGAGAACTTGGGAGAGGAGATCACATTCAAGGGAGAAGCTAGGGACCCATAGTTCTCAATGAAGTTCCTATAGTACCCAGTTAGGCCTAGGAAGGCTCTCACTTGGGTGTGAGTAGTAGGGGGGCCAGTTTTGTACAGTTTGTACTTTGCTAGGCAATGGCCTTATTTCACCTCCTCCTACCTCATGTCCAAGGTAGACCAAATTACTCTGACCAATTTGACATTTACTAGCCTTTATGGTCAGATGGGCCTGCTCAACAGCCTGCAAAACATATCCTAAGTGGTCAACATGTTCTTTCCAAGTAGGGCTGAACACTGCAATGTCATTCAAGTATGCCATAGAGAGGTTCTCCATCCCATTCAGAACCTGGTTAACCATCCTTTGGAATGTAGCAGGTGCATTCTATAGTCCAAAAGGCATTACCTTAAACTGGTAGTGGCCTGCTCGGCTTGAGAATGTAGTTTTCCCCTTGGCATGATCTGTCAGTGCTATTTCCCAATAGCCTGAAGTTAGATCAAATGTACTGTGGTACTTGGCTGAACCAACTTTGTCCAACAGTGCATATGTCCTTGGTAAAGGGTGGGCATCAGTCTTTGTGACTGCATTAAGAGCTCTATAGTCCACACAGAATCTCAACTCCTTGGATCCTGCCTTTGGTATTAGAACAACTGGACTAGACCATGGACTGGTAGAGGGCTCTATTAACCCGAGATCAAGCATCGTGTTGACCTCCTCCTTTATGTGGGATCTTACATGTAAACCGTCTCCAGTTTGAATATAATGCTGGCCCCAGGGGGTCAAGCCTGGTGATAGTGAAAACAGGGAGGCAAACTGATTCAACAGAAACTTGCACTCCTCCTGTTGTTCAGGAGTCACATTAGAAGAGAGATTAACTCCTTATACTTTCTCATCTAAAGGCTGGCCTCTGAGTAGGTCAGGTAGAGGTTCACTCTCCTCCTCTTGACCTGAAGCTAGAAGCATAGCTCCTGCTTCTGGTCTCGAGACATAAGCTTTTAGACGGTTGGTGTGAAAGACTCTGGGAGCCTCCTTAGGATTGCCTAAGTCCACCAGATAGCTGACTTCAAGTTTACCCACAACCCTGAAGGGTCCAATCCATTTGTCCTGTAAGGCCTGCTGCCTTGTAGGTACCATAAAAAGAACTAGCTGGTCTTGAGAAAACTCAACCATGTTGGCCTTCTGGTCATGCCAATGCTTGACCAGAGCCTAACCTGCTTTTAAGTTATCTGATGCTTCTGCCATCATGTGTAACATTCTCCACCAGAGACCTATCACATAGTCAGTAACTCTCACTGGCTTGGGGGAAGGAGCACTCCCCAACCCCTCCTTAATTAGGGCCAAGGGGCCTCTAACTGGATGGACATAAAGAAGTTCAAAGGGACTAAATCCAACTCCCTCCTGAGGGACTTCTCTATATGCAAAGAGAAGGCATGGCAGTAGAAGGTCCCATTTTCTTCTAAGGGGGTCCTCTAAAGCACCTTTCATACTCTTCATTGTACGGTTCAACCTCTCTACCAATCCATTTGTTTGTGGATGATAAGCAGTTTGGAACTTGTAAGTTACTCCACAGTTTTTCCACTGGAATATGCACCAAGGGTGCAACATTCTTATCTCCACTCTTGCCAGATGTTTGGCAAGGGTGACACATCCTACAGTACTTGTCTACATCTGACCCCAATGTAGGCCAGTAGAAGTACAAAGAGAGCCTTTTCTTGGTCTTCTTGAAACTCAAGTGACCAGCCAAAGGTATCTCACGGGCTAACAGTAGGAAATGGAGTCTGCTTTGAAGAGGCACTACAAGTCTTTTGTAGTCCCCTGGGATAGACTTGGTCGGTTCACTGTAGAAGAGGCCATCTTCCCAGTACAACCTATGCTTCCCTGGCTCTTGCCCATCCAGCTGGGAAGCTGCCTGTTGGTGAAGACCTTCAAGAGAAGTAAATTCTCTTTGACCTCAGCTGAGTCGGCCCTACAGGGTCCACCTTCTGCTAATGAAAACTGCAGCTCAAGATTGTCTGCAGGATCCAGATCTCCAACAGTAGCAAGGTCCTCTTCCAGCTCTGATTCCTCAACAGCTGATTCAACCACACAAGATTGTTCCACACACTCAGCCTCAGCTGGTGGAGGTATCAAAGGTGTGATCTTGGACAGTCCTTTCAGGGATGTCCTTGTTGGTAGCAAAGGAGTGCTGGCTAGTTTCTTCCTGGAGTTCTTAGGTTGCCCCTTTTCCTCCTTCTTCCTAGAAATTGCAGTCAGTAAGTCATGCAGACTGGGAGTTATAGTTTCCTCTAAAATCTCCTCTGGAGAGCCCCTTAAGGTACTCTCTCTGGCCTTCCTTGTCTGCTCCTGTTTCATTTTGCTGGGAGGCCTAGGGGTGCTTGATACAACTCCAAGAGATGTTAAGTTGTTCCCCAACAGGACTCTCCCAGGTACTTCACTCTGCACAATTACAGGTATCTTGACAGTCATATCATTAGACTGGGTGAAAGCTGGTAACTGTGGAAGCATTCAGACAGGGCCTCCAGCAAGCTTAGATAAGAATTTGGGTGCCTTAGCAACATCCTCTTCCTTAAAGAATTATTCATCAACTACAGTTATGCTGGCCCCAGTGTCTCGAATGGCAGGGTCCTCCAGATCATTGACAAGAACACTGTCTTTGTAATACTCTTTAGTATTGTCTGAATAGAATTGTACACATCTAAGTTCGGTTGTTCCCACAGACCCAGGGATACTAAAGACACACTAGCTGAGATTTTCATGTGTTTCTCAGCCAGTAAGTGAAAGTTTCCACTTGCCATTGGTACTTCATCCACTGGTGAGCAGGCTAAGGAGACAGTGTGGACCCCTGAAGGTTTACCCTTACATCTGGAATTCCCTTTCACATGGTCAGTTGACCCACAAGCATAACATTTACCAAATGTCTCTATAAATGGGGGTTTGTTCTGACCTCCTTCTGTTTTGTCCCTAGAAGGTATACTAGCCTGATTTGGTTTTCCCTGTGGCTTACCCTTGTTATGTTTGGGGCCCTCTTTTGGATTTGAAGTATTAGAATTCTCCTTGTTGTCTTTCTTGTGCTGCTTTCCCTCATCCTTCTTCTGAGTTACCCCAGAATCCTTGTGAGTAGCCCTGTTGGCAACCCACAAGTCAGCAGCCCTTGCTAACTTCTTTGGATCAATTTCCTTTAGAGTCAGCCAAGTGCTGTCTCAGCTCAGGAGAGAAGGCATCATAAATAGACTCCAACAGAAACAGATTCCTCACACCTTCATAAGTGTTAACTCTGTAACCCTTAACCCATACATCTAAGTTTTCCAAAACATTCAGTCACCCAGTTAGCCCAAGGGGTACCATCATGCTTTTTGAGGGTTCTAAACCTCTTAAGATACTGAGAAGGGCTCTTCCCAATCTAGCTATCAAAGCTAGCTTCACAGTTTCATACTCCCTTCTGTCTACACCCCCAACGCCATTACCACATCAGTTGCAACAGGAGGTACCCTAGAAAAAATCCAGGGAATCAGCTGATTCCCTGTAATGTCTTGAATCCCACAGTTATATTCAAAAGCAGCCAACTAATCCAAATTATCATGCTTAACCTCATACATACTTACTGCATCTTTGGTCATGCAAGGCCTCTTAGGACTGGAAGACCTAGAACACTCTGGGAGAGAACCAGTTTCAACAGATAACGTGTTCATCTCTAGTGCATGGTTCAAGTCCATCTCTCTGGGATTAAGTTCTTGATGTTTGCATTCAGTTTGAGCTTAGATTCTTTTAAACTCTAACTCAAGTCTCATTCTTTCTAAAGAGACAAATTCAGGACTTAATGTTGGACCTGGTGGGGTCCTTGTGGTCAGCGGTTGATGCCTATGAGCAGGTTGAGGGAGAACAGGGCCTACATTTAGAGAGTCATCTTCCTCCTCTATCTCATCTATAACATTTGAGTTACTCTTAGAAACATTATCATCCTCATTAACATTTTCCACATTTGCTGCAGATGTAGGGGATTCAGACCCACTCCTCAGACTTTGGTATTCTAACAACTTTTCTATCAATTCAAACTGTTTGCCTTTTATAGTGAGATTCCTAGCTTTGCACATATCTCTCAATTGATCAGCAGTTGAAGTTTCTAGGGTCTCCAGTTTGTAGCTTTCCATATCAGTCATGATAAAACAATTGCTTTACTAGTGTTGTTTAGCCTTGTTTTTAAATGTTTTTATTAGTTTTAACACAATTTAAACCAACATTATCAATGCATTGTTCATGATTCACACATGTAGTTCCGGCTCCGCCCCAACACTCCCCCCCAAGACCACTCTTTATTCATCAGTTCTAACTGCACCAAACTCCGAGCCTGGGCTGCCCGCTTCATCTGAGGTAATGTCTTCCTCTCTGGGGTGCAGCAATGGCACTGTGAGCGCCACCCATTGATGCAGGTCTCCGCTAGTGTCCAGCCTCTGTCCTTGCAATGCATTCTCCCATGCTCCTGTTTCCGCTGCCACCCACCTCAGGAGATCCCCCCACCACAGTGCCGCACTAGGGCTCTTCGTGCTTTCCCATCCCATAGCTATGCGTCTTTTCACTGTTATGTATATCAAATCCTTCAGTTTATTTAGGGGTTTGTTCTTCCTGCTTCTTTTGTATCTGCCCAAGATGCATGGTGTTGGTGTTTGCACATCTATATCGATGCCTGCCTCTGCGACTTTTGCAGCTGTCTGTGTCCAGAAGACTCGTATCACTCGACATCCCCAGAACATGTGAGTCATTCCTACCCTGGGTTTGTTACATTTGGGACATACTTGGGCTTCCGCTCCTCTGAACCTTGAGATGACTTCCAGTGTAAGGTATGCTCTGTTGATGATGTAAAACTGTATGAGTTGCAAGCGGGCGTTCCTAGAGACCTTTTTGTGGTAGTGGGTTATATTTCCCCATTCCGTGTCTTCAAATTCCAGGCCCAGTTTGTTTTCCCATTTGGCTTTACATTTGAGTTCTGTCTTAGTTGTACTATCCATTGGTGCGTTGTAAAGCCATGAGGTTTCGTGTCCCCCCTCAGCTGTGTTTAGTATGGTTTCGATGATCTCATGCTCTGCTTCAGGGTTCATAGTCTCTGGCCATCTATCCGCGAGCCTCTGCACCACTGCTCTGTGGAGCAGAAATTACCTTGTCGGGAATCCTGCAGCCTCATTGAGCTCAGCAAACGTCAGAATCCTGTGTTCATCTACCAGGTCCCCCAATGTAGCCATGCCATGAGACTCCCACTGACTATACATTTCTTTTTGCCCTCAGGGTCTGTCCGCCATGATTGCCGCTATAGGGATTTGTGGTGAGTATGGGTCGTCAAGCTTTGCTGTCTTGCAGACCCGTTTCCAGAGCCAGGTCCCCAACTTAACCAGGTATGGGCTGCTTTGTATCACGCCTGCTGGGACCCAGAGTAAATCCCTGAGTAGCATCTGGGGGATGGCCGGTTGCAAGAGTCGAGTGTCTGTCGTGATTTTGTCCGCTATCTACTTCACTACATATTTCAGTTGGCTCGCCAGGTAGTATAGTTCAAAGTTGGGGATTTTCATGCCCCCCATTTCATAGGGTCTTTGTAGTACCTCCAGAGCCACTCTGAGTCTGCCTCCCTGCCAGAGGAACCATCTGCACAGCTTGTCTATTTCCCTGAATAATCGAGAGGGGATGTCGAATGGGACATTGGTGAAGTTGTGCAGTAGCCTGGGTAGGTCCACCATTTTAAGTAGTCCAGCCCACCTTGCCACTGAGAGGGGCAGTTTGCCCCAGAAGTCCATCGATTTCTCTAGGGCGTCCTTAGCTCTGACCCTGTTTAGGGCATGTTCGGTTTTGGGGTTGCGATAAATGGTGATTCCCAAGTATTTGAAGGAGGTGGTCTTCCATTGGAGGGCCATGGCAGGGAGGCATCTGGCCTCATCTCCTCTTAGTGCAGGCAGGGGAAAGAGGCAGGACTTTTCCTTGTTGATCTAGATCCCAGTGTATCTGTAGAACCCATCAAGGGTCTCTAGGATGTATGGCAGTAGGTGTTCCGGGTTGTGTAGGTAGAGAAGTGTGTCGTCGGCATACATAGAAATGAGGTTGGTCACCCCGTCTATAACTATGCCCCCATCCCCATATTCCTGTCGTAGGTAAGCAACCATGGGCTCAATAGCCATGATGTATAACATGGGGGAGAGTGGGCATCCCTGTCGTGTGCCCTTGTGGAGAGACCATTTGTCAGAGTATGTCTTGTTTGTGCGCACTCTGGCTGTGGGGTTGGTATATATGAGTTGAGTCCATTTTAAGAAGGCTGGACCAATTCCCATTCTTGTCATGGTGGCGTACAGCCATTTCCACTGAACAGAATCAAAAGCTTTAGTGGCATCCAGGGACGCCACTGCGTATTTCGCGGGGCTGTTTCGGTGCTATATATGACATGGTGCAACCTGGGCAGGTTTTCTGTGATGGTGCGCCCTGGCACATATCCCGTCTGGTCCTCGTGGATCAGTAGGGGGATTACTCTGCACAGTCTTCTCGCTAGCAGGGCCGTTTGGATCTTGTTGTCTGTGTTTAACATGGAGAGAGGCCTGTACGAGCCACACACCTCTCCGTCCTTTCCAGGTTTTAATAGTGGGATTATGACAGCTTCCCGCATGGTTTCCGGAAGGGTGCCTGTCTCATAAGCCTTGTTAAACACCTGGGCTAGTAGTGGTGCTAAGAGCTCTTCATATGTCTTGTAAAACTCTCCCGGGAGACCATTCATGCCCGCGGTTTTCCTGGACGGTAGGGATCTGATGGTAACCAGCAACTCCTCTGGGGTGATAGGTTCGTCTAGGGCCTCTATCATTTGTGTATCTAATTTGGGTAGCCTAATGATGTCGAGGACATCCTCTATTTCAGTGTTTGTGGGTGCTGCGGTACTAGTGTAGAGATCCTGATAAAACTCAGAAAATACCACATTTATTTCTATCTGGGTGTGTGATGTTGTGCCATCCGATTTACAGACGTGGCAGATAGTTTCCGGGGGCTTCCCTCTTGTAGAGCCAGGCTAATAGTTTACCTGGCTTGTCCCCAAGGGCATGGCTTCTCTCAATATATTTAGCATGGCTTAGTTTCCCCAGTTTTTCCCAATATGTTAGGCAGACTTGTCTGAGCTCAACCTCCTTTTGCAGATGCTCAGGAGTTCTAGTTCCCCCAGCTCTTTTTCAGTGCATTCCAGTGAGGCCATAATGGATCTGTGGGCTCCTCCTGCAGCCGCTATCATTACCTCCCTCATGACTACTTTGTAAGCTTCCCATAACGTACCGATGTGTTGTACGCAGTTAACATTCGTCTGCCAGAAGTCCACCGTGCTTTCCCTTATTTGTTCACGGAAGGCAGTATCTAGCAGAGCCTCACCACCCAGGTGACCACCAGCGGAGAGTGGTCAGATAATACTCTTGGCAGGTACTGTGCGTCCCCGAACATAGCTTGTTGCTCTTCGCTCACAAAGATGTCATCTAATTTGGTGTAAACTACATGCGGCGGAGAGTAAGTGAAGTACTCTCGTTGTTCTGGGTGCTGCTCTCTCCACAGGTCTTGGAGTAGGAGCTGTTGTTTTAAAGTAGCTAGTATTTTGGCAGGCGGGGATGGGCGGGAATGTTTATTGTCTGATCTGTCTCTGCGGGGGTCAAGAGTACAATTATGGTCCCCCCCATATCATTGTGCTATTTCTATAGGGGCTAAGCCGTGTGTATAGTGAGTGAAAAAAGACTGTAGCATCGTGGTTGGGGGCGTAAGTGCTGATTAGGCATACCTCCTTTCCCTCTATGATGCCATGTACTAGAGCCATTCTTCCCTCATCATCGGTTTTCGTGCCTATTAATTTGAGGGGGACGGTCGGGTCAATCCAGATCAGGACCCCTCTGGCGTAGGAGGAGTAGGAGGACCCTATAAGTGTTCCTCGCCAGGTTTTGGCTATTGCTTCTAGTTTTTGTGCGCTTAAGTGGGTCTCTTGCAGCAAGGCGATTACGATTATACTCCGTTTCAGATATGTGCGGATTCGGCGTTGCTTGACAAAGTTATTCATGCCCCTGACGTTCCATGTCATGATTTTGATTTTGTCAGCCATAAGTGCCCGGTGGCTGGATATTTGTGCCTAGCGTTTCTGGCGGCTGCTCCTTTGGTGTGGTAATTATGAAAACTATATGTGGTCTTGTTGTTTCCCCTTTCAATTCCCCAACTTTGATACCAACACCCGTGTTCCCTCCCCCCTACAACTTCAATCATCCCAAACTATAAAACAGTCCACCGTGGATCCCCCCATTATGACTACCCCGTTTCCACTCCATTTGACCGCTAATTGGTCTCCTGGAACCCTACAGGAGGGTTAATATACCCAAATAACTTCTGGGGACAGAAGGATGAACAGTCCATCTTCGGTACAGCTCCTATAGGGAATCATTCCTGCTGCGTTGAAGCATAGCTGCATTTGTTCCTGTGCGTTTATGGTTGCTGGCCTTGCGTGTGGTCAATTTGGTGCAGCTCAGTGCAGTTTGGCCCTCTTTCTGCAATGTCCGTGATTTGCTCCCCGTCCATCTATTCTCGAGCCTCAGCTGCGGTGTCAAACAGGAGTGCCCTGTTCTGTATCACCTTTAGTCTTGCAGGGTATAAGAGCATGTAGCACAATCCGGCATTTTTCAATCTGGCTTCGGAGTAGATGAATTGTGCTCTTTTCATTTGGACCTGAAAAGTGTAATCAGGGTAGATAACTATTTTCGCAGAATCTCTTTGGATTTGGCCACCCCGATCTGGAGAAGGCCAAGATAGTATCTCTGTCTCTGTAGTTGAGCACTTTTGCTATCACCGGCCTAGGTCCTGTATCAAGAGGTTCTCCACATAATTTGTTGGATCTGATCCCTTGGTGCCCTCTGGCAGGCCCAAAAGTCTGATGTTATTCCGGCGTGCCCACCCTTCGGCCTCCACAGCCCTATCCTCCAGGTGCTTCACTCTTTGTTGTAGTTCGTCGACTTCTTTTAGGAACTGTGTTTTAGCCTCCATATTTTCAAGGACCTGGGTTTCAAGTGCTTCAGTTCTGCCGGCTATGGAGCAGACGTCCTGCTGCAGAAGGCCCAAGTCTGTGGCCACTGCATCAATTTTGCTCTCCTTTGTTATCTGAAGCACCTTAATAGCTTCGAGGTAGCTCCTCAAAGTACTTTTGTTTACAGTGTCAGGTCCAGTGAGCCCTCCAGCAGCATAGGTTTCCATGGTGGTTTGGTGCTGCTTAGCTCTCGCCCCCTTCAAGGACATTGGAATGGAGCCGCCTGTGTTTCATTTGTTCCCTGAGGTAGCTAGCGTTTGCTGTGATTGCTGCCCTATTGCGAGGTGGCGCAATCGATTGCTCACGCTGTTGTTGCTTTCGCAGTAGTGGCACCGTGCAGTGAGCCTCTGGTTACGCTAGCGCCTTTTAAGTATGCTTAAACTGAGGCGGGTTGGATGAGGGCATGGGTCTGCTATGAGGGTGCTGTCGACTCTCCGTACACGTTTATTTTGTCTGCCTCATATTGTATACTGAGTGGAAACAGGCTGATGACTGTGTAATTACATGCAGGGCGGATAACGTCCTCCACTGGGGGCAGTTCTTAGCCCCCGTATGACAAGGCCCTGTTTAGCTGGACACTGTGTGTGCCTGATGGCCTGGGCAGTCAGTTCAGTTTCTGATGCTAGTTCGCACAGTGCCTGCCAGCTCGCCGCTTTGTCACCCCCTTAGAAGGGGCCTGATCTAGGCACTGCACCTTTCGCCCCACTGACATATCCTGCCACCGGCATTGATACGTGCACCCTCCCTGTGAGGGCTGTGTCGTGGAGGAGGGAAGACACCCAGCTCGCGGGGCACAGGCATGCAGATGGGCTACTGGGCTCCCTCTCCCTCTGCACCTCACCTCGTATTGCTTCGGTAGGGTGGTTCTGTCTGCAGCTCCCGAGCGCACCCCTCTGCTGCGCTGGCCTCGCCTCTCCTGCACTGCCTCTGTCACTGCTCCAGTAGCGGGCCTTACCCCCTCCGTGGCAGTGTCGTCATCTCCGGGTGCATCCATGCCACAGCCCGCCTCACACGCACGCAGCAGTCAGGGCACAGCGCCGCCGCCTCTCGCCTCGTCCTCTGGGCTCCCTGGGTAGCGCTTCTCATGTAAGACCTCCAGGCCTCGGCAGGCAGTCAGTGCCCCTGGGAGCACCACTCTTGTTGGCCGGCCGCCGTGGTGCACACACCTCCCTCAGCTTCTGGCTACACCCGGGGGTCTCCAGTCTGCTCCTCAACCTTCGGGGGTTGCCAGGGCCCATAACGCGGCTCAGCGTCATCGCACGTAGTGTTACGCAGGTTTGCTTGTTGCGGGCACCATTTTCTGCTTGCCTCGCCATTGTTGCTTTTCGCGGTGTCCTGATCGCAGCAGGGCGCTCTCCGTCACGAAACCCAGGGTGGGTCCTCCAGATGTTGTCAGCAACAGTTATGGTTGCTCTCGGATGTCTTAGACGTCTTTAACACATATGCAGCAGCTGATTGTGGACACATCGCCCAGAGCTCCCCAAAGATGCGTCCTCCTCTCATGGCGGTTAGCCATGCCCCCCCTGTGTTGCTTAGCCTTGTGAAGATTATTTGAACAAAAGTAAAAGTAGCACTCTAAATGTAACAGTATACTTTATCCTCACCGTTGTACACCAGTGTTAGGCAGAATCACCTGCAGTACCCTTTGGGAACACTACAGGCAATTAGGACTACAAATGTAAGCACAATTTCACCTTTGGTACAAGCTGTACTACACAGTAAAGTGGTAGCGATGGCTGAGCAGCCAGACGTATCTCAAGAGTTTAAGTGAGCAGTAGAACAAGTTACACAAAGGACCAACCAATACAGTGATTCAAGTCAACACTTACTCAAGGCTTCTCAGTAAAAGAATATCCATTTATATACTCAATCATTTATAAAACATTGCACTATCAGCTCAATATCACAAATGAATACACCACAAAAATCTAACTGGTAAGTAACTAAACAAGTTTAGCTAAAAAATGGAGTGAGCAAAATGGCACTTTAGATACATAGGGAGTAATTCAGGGATTATTTGCGCGTGAAAAAAACGGGATTTGTGCGCCATTCTGCCCGCAAATCCCTGTTTAACAAATGGAGATTTGCAGGCAGAATGGCGCACAAATCCCGTTTTTTTTGGCACAAATAATCCATGAATTACCCCCTTACGAAGGGATGGAAAAGACAAGCTTATAAGAATAGACATCCCAAATACATTCATAGGCACGGAAAAGGGTTTCAGATACACACAACCAGCAAATCTTCTCAATAGGGCTGGGCCAAAGTCAATGGTTCAGAGTCTCATGTAAAGGATAGCACAGTTCTGGTATGTAACGGTTACGTTTTTGCCAGAGATTTTTAAAGGATTTGGCTAGGGGAAGAGTTTGACAAATGTTTAGCTGAGGCAGTTGTTCCTGGCAGGTCCTGCAGATCTCGCTGTTTCTGAGCTTCAGTCAAGAGGACAAGAAGGAGGACATCGGGAGGTTCCTGCACTGCACTGCCCAGGGAAGAAGCCAAAAGCTGTAGCAAGACGTCGGTTTAAGGTGTGAGTGCCTTAAAGTCCCTCTGGTTTCCTTCCCTCTGGCTATCCGGTTTTCAACAGCACTCTGATGAAAATTCGACCAGAATAGGATGGTGTCCAGGTGGCTTGTGAGTTGGTTGTTCCCACCAAACTCAAGGGAAGAAGTTGACCTTGAAGGGCTTCTCTGTGGCCAGAGTTTCAGGCAATTCGGACCTGCAGCAGGGCTTCACCGGTCGTCCAGGAGTTGCAGCAGTCCTCTTCCTTCCTCTCCTCTTCGGTTCTTTCGTTCCAGTGGTCGACTCTGCTTTCCAAGTCCCAGAGACCTGCTTTTAAATAGTTTTCCCCCATTCATTCACCCTGGCTGTCACTCACCCAGCAGGGTGGCTGTCTAGCCAGATAGCCAGCTGGCCAATCATGCCAGAGTGCATTCAGGTCTCCTAGGAGACTAAGCACAGGGAGTTTTGGGCACCTACCTCACATCCTGTCCACCCCAGACACTCTGGCACTGGAGGAGATCTTCAGCACAGAAGCCCACCAAAGGGCACAAACAAAGGGACCAAACCTGGTTTTGCTCTCAGAGACAAACACAAGAAGGACTTTTCCTAAAAGAAATGATGAACAAGGTTGACCCGAGTCTGTTTTTACAGATAGGTCTTGGGCGCCATATTGAAAAACATGGCTACACTTGATTTTTAGCTACCGTTAATAGTGGTCGGGAAAAATCATGGTAGTTGATCTAAACCACTGCCACCGGCCATTTAAAGTAGGAAAAGGCAACATCTTACTGTTGCATGAGTGTTTTGACTCAGGGGAAGCTGAGCAACCCCTCCAGCACTCTATAGGATGATAGTGTGTGCTGGGTCAGTACATTTAAAGAGAATAGTACAGCCAATTTAACTTTACATACTCTGGGAGACAGTAGTCAGTCCCAGAGAAGGTATTTAAACTTTGGGGAGTCTGAAAGACACCCCTGTGCCACTGCACTGAAGGTGCTGTGTGACACACAGAAAAAGATGATGCCATGGAGTTTGTTTAAAACACCATATTCAAAGAACACATAAGTACAACAAACTTCAAAATACATGAAAGAGTGGGAAAAAAGGCTCACACTCTTTCCAGGCAAAAACATAAAACCCAGAATCCAGCAAAGTTGCTGGGGGTCTCAAAAGGTAAGGGAAATTAGCACATTTGGAGAATTCTCCCTAACACAGGATATTTAATTAGGGGCGAGAAGAAAAAAGGTGATCACAGAGTATTTTTTAGTAAATTCATAAAGTCGACTAGTCTGTCTGTGTATTTGTGTTGAGTTAAGGTGTTGAAGAGTGATATATGCTGTAAACAAATTGAAACGAAGTTAAGGAGCTAAAAAGACTATCCAGGGAAGTGGTGGGTACCAATTCAGAGTTAGACAGAGATAATTGGAAATCTAGAGGTATGAGTGGTGATTGTTGGAGCACGCTCATATTTATTGTTTTAAAATATTGAAAAATGGTGAAAGTATTTTATAAAAACTGGTAAGTATTGACAGTCAATTGTGACTCGTCACAATGCAGACACTCCCCTGATGCATTTATGTAAGACATTGCCAAAATACATGCCTAAGCTCAAACTGTATAATGCGTAATGTGTGGAAGGCACGGCAGATAAGATGTTCATGCCGTATCCACAAGGGGGATCACTGGTAAAAGCCGTATTTCAACATGTGATCGCAAACTTGCACACTGCGTGCAAGGGGAAGAAATTGGAGAAAAGATGAGCTATTCTAGAGCTTTGGAAAATGTACCACGAAGAAAGGTAAGATCCGCCACCTGAGGAGTGGATGCTTAATCAGTGTAAAGAGAAAGGTGTTAAGCCCTCAGCTCCCCTTGCCTTGCCTGAAGTAAAAGGTGCTAGTGCTGAAGAAGTAGGGTTGCATCCTTTAAAGGAACTGAAAGCAGCGACGGGGTATAGTAATCTGATAAACAAACCAACCGCAATGACGATAGTCCAGAGGAGAGTAAGAGAAAAGAAGAGATTTTTAAGATCATACAAAGTAAAGAAGAGAAGAGTGGGCAATCAAATATATCGACAGAAATACAAAGAGAGATTAAGAAATGAAAAGGGGAAAAGGACAAAGCTGATGAGGTAATACTCGTGCAGAACAAATGGAGAGAGCAATAGAAGACAGAGATAGAAAAGAAATGAAGAGAGAGGAGGAGGAAGCACATACATTGTGGGACTAAAGGATACAGAGATGAAGAGAAGAGGAGGAAAGGAGAGCAGAAGTGAGGAGCGAACAGCAAAGACAAGAAGTGGAGAGAATTAGAAGGGAGGCGAGAAAACAAAGAGAATTAGATGAAGAGTTAGAACGAAGAGGGAGACATTGGGACTTTGACATTAGCTTTGTTCGTAAGGAACCAGTAGAGCCAAGCCCAGCAATACAATGGGAGAGAATACAAGAGTTTCTTTCGTTAAAGGGAGCAGCATTAGCGGCATCTAGAGTAGCATTAGAAGAAGAAAACGTTGATGTAAGCATTATCAGAGACAGTATCTATAAAGCCTATCAATGATTAAAGGAAGGAAGCAAATCTAGAAACCGAGGGAAGGGGGACCAATCCCTAGTATTCCAATCATGAAGCGAAGAAGAAAATCTATTTAGCCTCGATCACAGAGCCTTATCCTTAAGCAGACTAGACTAAGATAAGGGCAAAGGGGATGAGAGTCACACTAGTTGGGCACTAGACACGTCAGATGAGGAAAGAGAATCCTTCCTTGGGGAAGAGGAAGGGAGCGCGTGTGCCCCTGAGGGAAGCCTGCAGACAGACAAAGAAGATAGTCCAATCTAGATCAAAATAAGGATAGGGCACCACAACCCATAGCATATCCAGAGCATCCCAGAGGACGATCATATAGTGAAAAGGGAATAATCACTGGCATATGTACGCAGGGCAGGTTAAGATCACTACCAGCGAAGAGACAGCCTGGGACAATTGTCCCTGCCATGAATAGGCAGACAATGGCTGCCTACTGCAGGTTAGCGTTTACGCAGTTTCCCTTATTGGCAAAAGGGGGGACAAGACCACATTATATTCCATTGCCAGAGATGGATCAGGATATTTTAAGGTGCAAGCTCCCGAGTTTGACTTTGGGTGCTGGGAAATGGATAAATGAGTTAGAAAAAATGACACTGGCCATAGGGGAAATTAAGGGTCTCATGGCAGCTATTCTTGGGGAGAGAGCTGATGACATATGGAGGAGAGCAGGCTATTGATATGATATGATATGATAGTTTATTTATATAGCACCTATACACAATGACCGTCATTACGACTTTCGCAAATGGGGAATTACTGGGCCATTCTGAGTTCGGAGGGCCTGGTAATTACTCCCTTCAGGAACCCGGGCCCGGACCTTCCCCATTCCCATTTCAGCCCCCATAGAGCTGAATGGGAATGGGCGAAGGAGCAAACAACGGGCCGATTACGAGCGGCCTGTTGTTTGCTCCCTCTTCCCCCCGTGGGACCCGCTCTGCACGTCTGGTAAAGCCAGCCGTGCAGAGTGGGTTCCGCGAGGCGACCTCGTAATCAGGCGGTACGGGTTTGACGGCGCCGGCACCTTTACTGGTGCCATTAACCCCTTACCACCTGACTTATAATGAGGCCCAATGTGTTTCAAAGTGCTTCAAGGCAAGGGAGGGAACAAGGGAAAATACATTGAAGTTCTTACAGGCCATGAACAGTAAGGATGTGAAATTAACTATCATACTCACTCTGACGACATTTCAGATAGTGCAAGAGCTAAGACGTAGATAAGGAAAGGAGGGGGAGAGTGGGAAGGAAATGGAAACAGACAGGCGACTACCGTACTAGGCTTGACGACATTCCTGGTAGAGCGTGACAGCAAAAAACACACTGCACGAGGGAGCACCATTTAATAATTGCAGAGCAGATGTTTGGAGGGTACCCAGGGTGCAGATTCCTGACACATCAGATGTGTGTGCAACCATGACACATAAGATGAAGACACTATTGCTTACATTCAGGATATTCAAGAGCATTGGCAACTTGAAACGCTGGAACCATGCAAAAAAAGGGCTTTATTTTACTACATTTTATGTCAAGGGGGTCGCCCGAGCAAGTACAGAGGCAAGTGTAGAAACAAGTGGGAATGGAAGCAAAGCCGTGGGCTGAAATACAGTTGACAATAGTGCATCACTGTCGGCTATTGCAAGAGAAAAACAAGACAAAAGATGAAGCTAGGAAGATTGAGGAAGCCAACTGAGCATTATAACCAAATCAAAATAACTAATATCCCCTGAAGAACCATCAGCACGTAGATGGGGAAACATGTGTCGGGAAAGGGAAAGCAAGGGTGCCCCATGCAATTGGCCAAAGGCATAACCTTCTCATCACCACAAGAATTTGTGCAGACATAACAATGAAATAGGCACACAGAAAGCACACAGACCAAACCAAATAAACAAAGGGGTACAAAGCACAATTGCCACCAAAATCGGGTCTGGGTTCCCAGAATGGGGAATTACTGGGCCATTCTGAGTTCGGAGGGCCTGGTAATTACTCCCTTCAGGAACCCGGGCCCGGACCTTCCCCATTCCCATTTCAGCCCCCATAGAGCTGAATGGGAATGGGCGAAGGAGCAAACAACGGGCCGATTACGAGCGGCCTGTTGTTTGCTCCCTCTTCCCCCCGTGGGACCCGCTCTGCACGTCTGGTAAAGCCAGCCGTGCAGAGTGGGTTCCGCGAGGCGACCTCGTAATCAGGCGGTACGGGTTTGACGGTGCCGGCACCTTTACCGGTGCCATTAACCCCTTACCACCTGACTTATAATGAGGCCCAATGTGTTTCAAAGTGCTTCAAGGCAAGGGAGGGAACAAGGGAAAATACATTGAAGTTCTTACAGGCCATGAACAGTAAGGATGTGAAATTAACTATCATACTCACTCTGACGACATTTCAGATAGTGCAAGAGCTAAAACGTAGATAAGGAAAGGAGGGGGAGAGTGGGAAGGAAATGGAAACAGACAGTCGACTACCGTACTAAGCCTGATGACATTTCAGATAGTGTGAGAGCTAAGACGTAGATAAGGAAAGGAGGGGGAGAGTGGGAAGGAAATGGAAACAGACAGGCGACTACCGTACTAGGCTTGACGACATTCCTGGTAGAGCGTGACAGCAAAAAACACACTGCACGAGGGAGCACCATTTAATAATTGCAGAGCAGATGTTTGGAGGGTACCCAGGGTGCAGATTCCTGACACATCAGATGTGTGTGCAACCATGACACATAAGATGAAGACACTATTGCTTACATTCAGGATATTCAAGAGCATTGGCAACTTGAAACGCTGGAACCATGCAAAAAAAGGGCTTTATTTTACTACATTTTATGTCAGGGGGGTCGCCCGAGCAAGTACAGAGGCAAGTGTAGAAACAAGTGGGAATGGAAGCAAAGCCATGGGCTGAAATACAGTTGACGATAGTGCATCACTGTCGGATATTGCAAGAGAAAAACAAGACGAAAGATGAAGCTAGGAAGATTGAGGAAGCCAACTGAGCATTATAACCAAATCAAAATAACTAATATCCCCTGAAGAACCGTCAGCACGTAGATGGGGAAACATGTGTCGGGAAAGGGAAAGCAAGGGCGCCCCATGCAATTGGGCAAAGGCATAACCTTCTCATCACCACAAGAATTTGTGCAGACATAACAATGAAATAGGCACACAGAAAGCACACAGACCAAACCAAATAAACAAAGGGGTACAAAGCACAATTGCCACCAAAATCGGGTCCGGGTTCCCAGAATGGGGAATTACTGGGCCATTCCAAATTCGGAAGGCCTGGTAATTCCTGCCTTCAGGAACCCAGGTCCGGACCTTCCCCATCCCCATTCAGCCCTATAGGGCTGAATGGGAATGGAGAGGGAGCAAACAACGGGCCGATTACGAGCAGCCCGTTGTTTGCTCCCTCTTCCCCTCGCGGGACCCACTCTGCATGTTTGGTAAAGCCAGCCGTGCAAAGGGGTCCCGCGAGGCGACCTCGTAATCAGGCGGTACGGGTTTGACGACGCCGGCACCTTTACCGGCACCGTTAACCTCTTACCGTCTGACTTATAATGAGGCCCAATGTGTTTCAAAGTGCTTCAAGGCAAGGGAGGGAACAAGGGAAAATACAATTAAATTCTTAAAGGGCATGAACAGTAAGGATGTGAAATTAACTATCATACCTGCCCTGACGACATTTCAGATAGTGCAAGAGCTAAGACGTAGATAAGCAAAGGAGGTGGAGAGTGGGAAGGAAATGGAAACAGACAGGCGACTACTGTACTAGGCCTGACGACATTTCTGGTAGAGCGTGACAGCAAAAAACACACTGCACGAGGGAGCACCATTTAATAATTGCAGAGCAGATGTTTGGAGGGCGCTCAGGGTACAGATTCCTGACACATCCTATGTGCGTACAACCGTGACACATAAAATGAAGACACTATTGCTTACATTCAGGATATTCAAGAGCATTGGCAACTTGAAACGCTGGAACCATGCAAAAAAAGGGGTTTATTTTACTACATTTTATGTCAGGGGGTCGCCCGAGCAAGTACAGAGGCAAATGTAGAAACAAGTAGGAATGGAAGCAAAGCCTTGGGCTGAAATACAGTTGACGATAGTGCATCACTGTCGGCTATTGCAAGAGAAAAACAAGAAGAAAGATGAAGCTAGGAAGATTGAGGAAGCCAACTGAGCATTATAACCAAATAAAAATAACTAATATCCCCTGAAGAACCGTCAGCACGTAGATGGGGAAACACGTGTCGGGAAAGGGAAAGCAAGGGTGCTGCATGCAATTGGGAAAAGGCATAACCCTCTCTTCACCACAAGAATTTGTGCAGACATAACAATGAAACAGCTGCACAGAAAACACACGGACCAAACCAATTAAACCCAGGGGCACAAAGCACACTTGCTATTTGTAGAGAAAAACACAGAAAGTATTTGCTGCACAAAAGTGGACATTCTTATTTGAAACAAACCAATTCAATTAAATAAATGTGAGAAACCAGATGAATTGTACTGAATGACATACATTTCAAGTATGGTATTGAATCTTTGCATGTATGAAAAGAATACAATGTCAAGATATGTATTTTCATGAACTTTACCAATAAATCATAGTTGCAAAATACAACATAGACCAAAGAAGAGAGACCTTTTTCTTCAAGACAGTGTGTAGCACGAGAATATATGGGTTAACCCCTCTTTTTTTCTGCAACGACCTTGAGATTAGCCTTGTTCATAAGGAACCAGTAGAGCCAAGCCCAGCAATACAATGGAACAAAATAGAAAAGTTTCTTTCATTAAAGGGAGCAGCATTAGGAGCATCTAGAGTAGCATTAGAGAAGAAAACATTGATATAAGTATTATCGGCGACAGGATCAATAATGCCTATCAAGGATTAAAGGAAAGAACCAAATCTGGAAGCCGAGGGAAGGGAGACTAGTCCCTACTATTCCAATCATGAAGCGAAGAAGAACATCCTTTTAGCATCGAGCACAGAGCCTTATCCTTAAGCAGACCAGACTTAGATAAGGGCAAAGGGGAATGAGAGTCACACTAGTTGGGGACTAGACATATCAAATGAGGAAAGAGAATCCTTCCTTGAGGAAGAGGACGGGAGTGCGTGTGCCCCTGAGGGAAGACTGCAGACAAGCAAAGAAGTAAGACCCCCACCAGGGCTCCTGGGGGTCAGCTATGGGAGGCCCCAACACCTCCCATTTAGCCCAAAGAAATGCAGCAGAGTCCCAAACAGGCAGCAACGTTTTCCAAACTGTGTTTATTTCTGGTCAGCAAAAAAAAACACGCAGAGAGCTTCATGCACAGCAAACATCCAGGCTCTGTCTTCCCTGGGGCTGGCTTGCAAGCCAGCTTTGTAACATACTGCAGGCTGACATCACAGAATTGGACCTGCTCCCAGAAACCTGTATCATCCTGCTATTGGCTGCTAAGTGATAGGTTACCTATGGGACCCTTATAGGAAGCCTAATCATTGGACATTAGGACTTGTGTGTCAGTGGGCTGGTTTTAACTGCGCCACCTTCATTACCTAATTCTAAAATTGTTGCATTGTGAACTTGTTCCCATCCTGTCCAGGTTTTTGCTTGGACAGGATTTTTGCCCCTGGGCTCTCGGCGTTCATTGGTCAGAGCTGAGCCATTCTTGTTACAATTATGTTTCAAATGATGTGTGGGTCTTTGTGAAATCTGTCGTTCAAGGAAAGGAATCTTATCTTACTGTGAGACCTTGGCTGCTGCTGGGCTTGCGAGGAGCATTGCTGAAGTCAGCACGAATCCCATTGCGGCTGGTGTTCAGTGAGACAAATGCACTTGGCTGTAATTTTCCTGAAACATGGCTTTACACTGTGCAATTAGATCAGGTTAATTCATATAAGCATCTGCACTCCTTTAAACAGGGATTCTTGTGTTTTGTAGATTCTGGTATTGCTGCATTGAGGCTAATGTAGCATGTAGGTTGCAATGTTGGTGAAGTGGGTGTCTCTCACTATATTTATCACCCATGGGTGTACTGGATTCTGGTGCAAATGATGAGTGCGCTCCTTATTCTTCCTGCTGTTCTGTCTCTTCATCTGCCTGGGGTGAGGGGGCAGGAGTTTGATCTCGATTTTCCCTCTTCAGTCCGATCTAGAGCAACCTAAGGATAGGACGCCAGAACCCATAGCGTATCCAGAGAATCCCAGAGGACAATCATATAGTGAAAAGGGAAGAAGCACTACCATATGTGTGCAGGTTAAGATTGCTACCGGCGAAGATCCAGCCTGGGGCAATTGGCCCTGCCATGAATGGGCAGACGATGGGAGCCGACTGCGGGTGAGGGTTTACGCAGTTTCCCTTATTGGCAAAAGGGGGAACAAGACCACAGTATATTCCATGGCTAGAGATGGATCAGAATCATTTAAGGTGCAAGCTCCTGATTTTGACTTTGGGTGCTAGGAAATGGATGAATGAGTTAGAGAAAATGACAGGAGGAAATACACTGGCCATAGGGGACATTAAGGGTCTCTTGGCAGCTATTCTTGGGGAGAGAGCTGATTACATATGGAGGAGAGCAGGCTATTCAAGTGTGACAGCACAAAATATAGGTTCCATGTGTTAATATCCCCCCAAAATTATCATCATACAAAAATATCGGCATATTTTTGCGGCAATATTAAGGCATGCAACCTGCGGGGGACACCCCCACAACCCCCATATCATTTTAAAGGGAGTGGGGGATACACTGTCAACAGGGGGTCACCCGACCAAGTACAGAGGCAAATGAAGAAATAAGTGGGAATGGAAGAAAAGATGTGGGCTGAAATATAGTTGATGATAGTGCATCACTGTCGGCCATTGCAAAAGAAAAACAAGAAGAAAGATGAAGCTATGAAGATTGAGGAAGCCAAATGAGTTCAGAAAAAATTGTCAAAATTTGCCAATAGAAGGGTATTGACAAGCGTAGAAGGATTGGGAATGCAGCAAGCAGTGGATGCATCGCAGGCAAATAATTAGTGCCAGATGACCAAGGAGGGAATGGGTTAATGCCACGAGGCAGAGGAATGGGAGATAGAGGAAGGGGTGGATTCCAAAACAATCAAGGTGGGTTTCAAAATGCTCAGAATGGGAATCAGATTGCGCAAGGAGGATTCAACCAAGGAGCACTAGTCAGGTGGCCTCCCATGTATGTTGGACTTGTGGGATGACAGCACACATTGCATGTGTATGTGTGAGCCAAGAGAATGTACAGAATGGCCAATTATCAAGAGGGGACAGATTATCCTCCACCATATAACACACAAGCTAGTGAAGAGTTTGCCCAAGATCAGACAGTGTATCAGACACAAGCACTGAAAATGCAAAATACATAGCAACCAAAGCAAGTGCAAATGAATCCACCACAAAATGCCCCCATTCAGACATAACAGTATGCAAATACGGGACACTTACTGACACCTTGAATAGGAGGTGCCAATGTGGTAGGAAGAAATCCTCTCACATGTGCGGGGGTATGCATGTACCCACAATAGGACAGCTCACAGGGCGACTTGATGTTTTCCGAACTATCAGTGACACTAGACCCCCAAGAGGAACCAAGGGTTGATGTGACTAGAGGAGGCACATCTTTTTCTTTTTTAGTAGACACTGGGGCTATTCGTTCATGTATACTAGAGGGAAAATATCCAATGTCAGGAATTGCCATGAATGCTCAAGGGTTCTGTGGAGCTATGAGTTGATTTACTTTTACTTATGAATTACCAGTCTCTATTGGAGAATGTGACAATTCTGTTTCATTGCTGTATTTGTGACAGACACCAGTTAACATTTTTGAAGACATTTGTTGACAAAACTTAACATGACGATTTAATTTACTGATGAAGGAATAATGTGTTCCATTCCTGGAATACACTACATAAATGTGGGCGAATTCATACTGGCGTTCACAGGGCAAATGGCTCTGCGAGTCATTCCAGTAGAGCCAGAGAATTTTTTTATGGATTGAGCATTCTACTATCATGGCTACCTGGTTTAGTGGGGAAGACTGTGATGATACTTTATGAGTTCTTGTTCAGACCACAGATGCCTATGGATGAAGAGGGCAGACAGACTATCCCTCTGGAGTTAGAAGCAGAAATTGTACGGAGAGTAATGGTGATGCTCGAAGGAACGGATGATGTGGGTGGAACATGGAGAACAGTAATAGCTCTCAAAGAAGGTTACAGGTTGACTGACATTACTAATGATGATATGTTTAGAGAAGACCCAACAGACAATGACGTTGTATTCTTTATGAGCATTACATATTGGAATAGAATAGAGAAAAGGGAAATCCCACAGCAAATGGCAATAATGCGCAGCATCCAGCATTTCTTTAAGAGGACTTGGAGAAGGTGCCAATTGTTTTATGGACTACAGGCCCTTATGACATAGGATTATTTAGGGGAATAGGTGAAGTCAAAATAAAGCTGAAGCCAGGAGAGATTTTACCTCGAGCATGATAGTAGCCCATGTCTTGAGAGGCTAATGAGGGTATATTTCGAACTGTTTCAGCACTGGAAAAAAACAAGTTATTTTAGTGACATCAAAATCATTGTGCAACACTGCAGTGTAGCTATAAAAATGCCAAAGGGTCGTGGAGATTCATACAAGACATGAGGCCGAGTAACCAGATGGTAGAGGCAGAGTTTCCTCTAGTTCCTAATCCGGCTGCGATATTATGTAGTATCCCAGTGGAAGCACGATATTTCATGGTGTTCGATTGTAAAAATGCATTTTTCTCAGTCCGATTGCTCAAGGATTCACATGACTTGATTTTATTTACGTTTTGTCAAACTCATCTAAAACACACTTGTTTGCCGCAGGTGAACTTGAGTCTCCATCAATCTTTAATAGGGTCCTCCTGATGGACCTAAGCAATGTCAATGTGAAATATGTGGTGATACAATATGTATATGACATTTTAATTTGTAGCACTATAGAAGATGAGTGCAGACAGGACTTGATTCAGTTAATGACTATCTCAGCAGACAAAGGATACAAGGTAGACAAGGAGAAGCTACAGTATTGTGGTGTTATACATAGGACAGATTTCACATGAGGGACAAAAGGTGACACCTGAAAGATCTTAGGCGACTATGAGAATTGCTAAACCGCACACAGTAAAACAGATGCAACAATTTTTAGGATTATGCAATTATGTTAGAGTCTGGGCGTTTGACTACAGTTCAGACAAAATACCCCTTTTGCAGGCCTTAAAGAAAGCACAGGTGATCGAGGTTATGTCAGGGGGTCGCCCAAGGTTAAAATACAATGGAAAGGAGATGGAGGAAGGATTTGCGGAATTGAAAAAATCTATTTGTACAGCTCCTATTTTAGGAATTCCCAATTATGCTGAGGAATTCTATTTATTTTCGCACACAAATGGACAGTCATAACAGCAGTGCTTACACAGCGGACTACATTGGGGTTCAAGCCTCTAGCGTTTTACAGTGGAATTTTAGACCGATTTATGAAAGGATATTTTCTTTGCAAACAGTTGTTGGCAGACACAGTGTTCGCAATTGAAAAGTCTATAAGTATTGTCATGGGCTGATCTATGACTCTCTTCGTGAAGCATGCTCTGTTTGCCATTTTAGTGAAACCCAAAGGTACATTGACATCTCAGAGAGCTTCAGCCTATGAAGTAATGATTTCAAATCCAACGATCAAAATTGTCAGATGCAAAATAGTGAATCATGCCACAGTTGTAGTTGAGCCAGTAACAGAAGGCATATGCATGACTGTGCAAGTTATGTTGATTTTTTTGATGATATTTCTTGCGTGAAAAAATATGCTTTGCCATACTAGTGGAAAAAGGCATTCTGGCACAGTTGTAGTGAGGCATAGAGCAAATGGTGAGTTTGAGATAGTAGCAAGTGCCAGGCGACCGTCTGACTTTTCAGTGCAATGGGCAGTATTGGTAGCGCTTATTGTCACGCTCGAGAATCATGAAGGGCAGGAAGTGATGGTTTACTGTGACTCCCCCTATGAGGGGCAACCTCCGAGCGAACGGCAATCCACTGCAGCACGCATCCTTATTGGATAGACTTATTAAGGCACTACAACTCCCAGTAGTCATAGCGGTCGTTAAATGCGCCGCTCACACTAAGCAAACAGATTTTATTTATTGAAGGAACGAAGCCGCAGATGCAGAAGCCAAAAGGTTTGCATATTCACCAGATATCTCATGTTTTGACACTGCAAATGTCAAAGCGAAAGTAGTCACAATTATGGCAATGCAAGAAGGGTTCAAAGATTTCCCAAAGACTCAATTAATGGAGATTCAAGGCAGTGCAACCCAGGAGGAAAAAGAGCTATGGAAACTAAGGGGGTGTTCTTTATCCCCCACAGAAGCATTATGGTGACAGGATAGCACTGGAAAGCCGGTGATGCCAGTAGCATTGTTAAAGATAATGCTTGAGCAGCTGTGCACATGTAACTAGGGAAAGTCTTGCTGCAATGATTGCAGAGATTTGTTAGAGCATGTTGTATTCTTTGTAGTGAATTGCATCGTGTGTCAAAGGTTTACCGTTGGGCATATATTGCCTGCTCTTAGCTTCATTAGCTTCATATGCCCTAAGGAATCAGCCTGGTTCGGACCACCACCTCACCCCCCATGACTAGACCCAGTGAGGTGATTGAGAACGCCTCTTACCCCTCCTTCGAGGAGTAGAAGTGATGTCCAGAGTACAGTAATACTGTTAGTTGATGACCTGCACAATTATTTGAAATGTATAAACTGCAGCATTTCTCTCTTTTCAGACCAACTCAGTCATCAGGGGGGTCGGCCTCAGAACACAGATGAAGACAATCCAGCAACTAGATCAAGTGAACTATTACCAGCACCTGAGTTGTTTGTTGTTGACACCGTCCTAATTAAAAAGTTCACCCGAAAGTGGCACAAGTCACATTTCACTGTCCCCTTTATCATTGATAATATAACACCTTCAGCAGTAAAAGTCCAAGGCAGGCGAGCTTGGATTCATTTAAATGACATAAAAAATATAAAGGCGAGACCATACCGCCCACCGTTGCCGATCCAATAGCACAAGAAGAAGAATTTCAGTGTGTGCAGACTCAATCGATGACAAAGAAGAAGGACGATAAACCAACTAGCTGATAATGCAGATTTTGCATTGGGAGTAAAGTTCAGTTGGTCACTACTTATAGATATTCTAGCAGAAGTGCAAACCCTTGCTGCATGCCTTTGGAATTTTCTGAAAAGTTAAATGTATTGATTCGTTTACGCATCAAAGTCATGCCTAAATGACAGTTCCTGGTTAAAAAACTGTAAAAGAGCACAGTATCCAGACTCGTTTATTGGTGCATATTTGTTCTAGGTATTCGAATTCCATGGTGTTGACCGACAGCGATGTGCAAGGGTTGTGCTTGCTATTTTTTTGTTTGTCCTTCAAGCTTATCCTGCTCTTGTCAGAAGAAACGTTGATGTTCGCACTTTTTTTTACAGGAACCTAAAAATGGCTTTGTGAATAGGAGGTTGTTAATTGTAATCATTGAGTATATACTGCAACACCAGGGGCCTCATTACGACCCTGGCGGCACGGAGTGAACGGCGCCGTAAAAGGTGCCGGCGCCGTTCGTTCCGTACCGCCACATTACAAGGTCCCCTCCCGGGACCCAGGAAGCAACGCCTGGGAAAACCAGGCGTGCTTATCGGGTTCCGTGAGGGGAAGAGGGAGCAAACAACGGGCCATCTCGTAATGGCCCGCTGTTTGCTCCCTCTCCCATTCCCATTCAGCCCTATGGGGGCTGAAATGGGAATGGGGAAGGACCATGTCCGGGTCCTTGGAGGGAGGAATTACTGGGCCTTCCGAACTCAGAATGGCCCGGTAAGTCCTCATTCCGAGGACCCGGAACCCGACGCGATTTTGGCGGCAGCCATGCCGCCCATAGCGGCATGGCTACCACCGAACTCGTAATGAGGACCCAGGAGAAATTGTATTTTGCAGTAGTAAAACGTGTTTCTTTTCTTTAAATGATCACAGTAGAAATGAAGAATGTTGAAAGTAGTACGATTTTAGGGAATTAACACGCACGACCAGCACCAGGATGGCGAGAGAGGTGGATGTCAATAATGTTATGCATATTTTATGCATGTTCAGTTTCTTTTGTTGTCTTTCTGTTTCTCCTGGTTCACACTCTCTATTTCTAAGGCAGATGTCACTTTGATCCTCCCCACTACGGGAACTACTTCTGATTTGTTTATTTCTACTGAGGCAGAGTCCCTATAACCCCCCCCTCTGAGAGAACTGCTTTTGACTTGCTTAATGAGTATTACACAAATCGTGCATTGGGGAGATACAAGAGAAATGCAGAAGGAGATAATGAAGGGATAAACACTTATCTAGATAATGCAGCACACCTGGGTAATAACATGTGGTATCAGCACATGAAAAAGGTGGGAGAAAGAACATCTAATGAGGGTTGCTACGTGTTTTCCCTGATAACTTATGTTTTGGACACCTCCAAAATATCTAGCACGTTGCCTGACAAGAGGACAGTTCCAACGCAGAACAGAATCCATTGTGTGGATGAATAAAGCGACATCTCAAAGAGAACATAAGTATGTGCAAGTTTTAAAGAAAAGAGAGATGCTTGAAAAAAGGCATCAAATAATAAAATGTGAGCAGCCAGTAATCAATGGAGATTGAATCAAGATTGAAGAAAACAAGATTCTGCAATGCAATGATAAGGATGGGAAGGAAATACGAGAATGTTTGGAAAGAGGTACACTACAAATCAAAGGAACAGTGCTCACCCACGAAGGATGGGCTGATGGAATAGTTGTGTGCAAAGCAGCAGCATTAACCTGACACTGGGAAGCAGTTGTGGCAAATGCAGAAAAAGAATGCAAAGTTCAATGACCGAAGATTGCAATATTGTTGACATGGGTTGACAACAATGGAGGACCATTGCAGATACTACCTCTGAAGGATGTGTCCTTATGTTTCAGAAATATTGGTACGAAGAAGGTTGGAGAGAATTGCCAGTGTGGATGAATATTCAATGTACTAGGTATTAAGGAATGGACAGCTGTCCTGTTAGATCATTATTGGGCTTGTGGGTCCAGAGCCTACATGAAGCTGCCCAAGGACTGCGTGGGGACATGTTCTTTAGTGCTCATCCATGTTCCAGCATTAGTGATTCCTCAGAGTGACTTGAACATTGGTGAATTTCCGAAAGCAGATGTCCTTTTAAGAATGAGAAGATCGCTTGTATTTCTCAATCGAACAAGGAGGGAGAATTATTTCTCAGCAAAAGAAGCCTTTGATGCTATTCAGATAAGCACAGGTGTTCAGCAAGCCTGACTCAATATTCATGATTATCTTTATACCTGGGATCCAGATGATGGCCAACACCAAATGGCTGCAGATTACCCAATGGGAACCTCAGCAGACCAACATAAAAGGATTCAATGCTATTAGGGAAGAGCAGAGAGCCATATCACTGATGACTCAGCAGAACAGATATGTCTTTCACATGATCATAGCAATGGATGGAGGAGTTTGCGCCAAAATTGGGTCATCATGTTGCACGTTCACACCTTCTCATGATGATGAGAATGGGACCTTGACAGAGGCCATAACGTTGCTGAAAAAACTGTACAACAAGATGGAAGATGAGACAGAAGACATCACAGATGACAGATGGTTTGCGTCCATTTTCTCATGGATTTCACAGTGGATAGCAAACATCTTCAAGTTTCTTGGAGCAATATTGGTGATGGTGATGTTTGGATTCTGTGTGACCAGGATAATAATTACACTGTGCAAGAAGACAGCAAAGAAGGAAGTAGGAATGAAGATCGTGATGGATGTCGAATCAAGGCTGAGACCCAAGGAGTTTACAGATGAAGATATCAGAAAATACATAGAGGCCAGCATTGTGCCACCTGAGGGAACAATGTTCCTGTATCCGAAGAATCGAAAGAAGTACGTTGGATGATGGCTCTATTGTAATCCGAAAGGACAGTACAGCTACAAGACCTGGAGTGTTGATGAACATGTAAAATCAGCAGGATCCCTGAAAGGAGTAAGGAAGATTTGGACTCCGAAGAAACACTTCTTCAAGAGAAGAAATCAAGATGTGGAGACTGGTGAAGGTGTGGTTGATGAATCAACCAGAGGGGGGAGTGCAGAAGAGCAGCCAACTTCCTCTGAAGGAATTCCCGCCCCCAACTGCCTGTATGCTGGAGCCCTGAATTAGTGCTATGTTTGATACCAGCATTTGTGACTATTCCACATCGAGTCTTCGAGAAAAGGTATCCACTAAGAAAACCCTATCAGATGCATCCCACCAGAAGAGATGACAATCTCGTGGAAGAGATCAGCGAAGGAATATGAATGAGAGAGAGAGAGAAGTTAGTGACGTTACAAGAAATGACTGTGACGCACAGAGAAGACTGGCTGAAGAAGAGAATGTATGGAGCTTATAGAAACTGATGACGAAGTAAAGAATCGAGTGAACTTTCATGTGCGAAACAAAGAAGGCACGTGTGAACAGCACTGTGGAAAATGCAAGCCATTTTATCATTGTACAGATGCAGCAACGCAAGTAGACTAAGTGATCATAGAAGCTGGCTATACGTAGTAAATAGACTGCAGGCAAAGCCGCCATTATATATAGAAGCTGGACATCAATGTCACAATTTTTGTAAGTTCAGACCATGAATGGAAGGGCTGAAGGCTGTGTCACAGCAAAGAATTAGCTGGAAGCATGGAAGAAATTACAAGAGGTGTTTGGCTTGGTGTTTCAAGACTGGAGGCAACAAAAAACTGGTTATCTATTCTTGAAGGCAGAGAATGTGAGAAGGTGATTCATCCATCGTTAAGGTGCAAAGAAAGAACACCAAGTGTGCCAAGTTTATTCATTCAAGACAATTAAAGGCTATAAAATGGGCTGATGTGCGGTCTCCTGTCACGTGAGACCAGGATGGAAATAGAGTTGGGCGGGCAGTCCTAGAACTTTGATAAGCATGTGCCCGTACACCCTTATATTCCCAGAGACGAGAAAACTTGTAAGGGCAAGTTCAAAGACAGTCTGCATGGCTCAAAGCATGGGTGATGAGCGATAGTGGGCTAATTGGGTGGGGAGGAACAGTCCAGTCCACCCCATGACACTTGGGTCTGAGCTCACATGCTGCCAAGTGAACTGAATGTTCAAGAAGGGGACAAGCATGCCAACCAATTATAGAGGGCCATTTAACAATGGGCCTTATAGTTTGAGAGCCAATGGAGTACTGTGTTTGTAATAACTGTTGAAGATGACTTGAACTAGGGATGGGCATGAGTTGTCCACCTCACTGTAGAAACTCAATCACACCCAGACCCCTTTTAGAAAGTGTACTTAGATGTTCCCCTTGAGCCAACCACAATCCCCCGTAGGTTTTCTTATTTGCCATGTAGTATGAAGTCATGTATGATGAGTTTTTACTATAAAAGTGTTATTTTTTATGAAATGCTTTGAGAGAATGCTGTGCAACGTCCATTGATATTTGTTGTAACTTTGTGTTTTAGACAATTGATTAACAAACAGTAAAAGGAGTTTGTCATCTTCCTCCGTTGGTCTGATTATTGGTGTACAGTGTTATTCTGTTTCCCATCAACTACCACTCCACTTGGAGAAGTAGAACAATTATTTTGGAGTAAGGAATATCAGTCTAGAGGAGAACCACACATCCATATGCTTTTGTGGATAAAAGATGCAGCCACATTTGGCCATGACAGTGATGCCTCTATTTTACAATGAAATCAAAAATACATTGCATGTGACATCTCTTCAGAAACCACACACAGTGACCTATGTACACAAATCTTACGCTTCTAAAAGTATTAAGTGTGGCAAATACCGCTGACTATAAAAACAAAGGTAAATACTATACCAAATGTCGCTTTGGCTTCCTTAGAGCAGTTTCCACCAAAGGATATTTTCTGTTAGACATAGTGCAAAAGAGAAATCTCCTAAAACACATACAACATTAAAAGAGATGAGGCATCCACGTACATCGAAGATTACAATGCAATCATTGCCTTATTGTGGAATGCAAATATAGAAATTCAATACATTGCATCCTACCTCACCAAAGCTGAGAAAACAGCGCTAAAAGACCTTTGGGATGACATGTCATCTGACAAAACCCTGTCAGAAAAAACTGTACAGATTTGGTATCAAAATGCTGTCATATAGAGAATGAAGCTGCAGACTGTTTAACAGGTCCACCCTTGTATGGGAAATCTGAAAATAGTGTCTGGCTAAACCTTGGTCCAGTTTCATTACAGAAAAGTGCACTAAAATCCTACCTAGATATAGAAACAATAGTCACAAATGTTCCCAAAAGTCAGGACATTTTTAAAAACTATGTAATTGACACATAGTATCCAAACAGAAGTACTGCTTTGGAAAACAAGATCCTGTACGGCATAGCTCAAAACTACTCTTACAAAAACAAGGTTATGATGAACTACTCACCTTTTACCTAGAAATCACTGAAGAAATTGAGCATGGACTTGAATATGAAACTACAACTTGTAGCTGTACAATTTAGAAACCTCTGCTCTTGTATGCAAGTGGGGAAGACCGTTCAGCAAAACCTTCTTAATTAAAATAATCAGGACATTTCTACAAGTCTTAACAAACAACAACCTTTCTGCTGGTGTAACTGCCCCACAGGTCTAGCTGCCTACAGCATAGGAGGCATAACTTAACACTGCCTACTTCTCCTCCCTGGAGAACTACAAAACAAATTAGAATACTACAACCTGACAGCAGAAGCTGCTACTGAAATACGCAACTAATTAAACTTCTCCTGGTTGATGAAGTAATCATGGTTTCCAACCTCATGCTGGCTTTAATTCATTTCAGAATGCAGGAAGTCCTAAACACTGACTATAAACAGCTCTTTGCAGGAAAACATGTTATGGTATTCAGATACCTCCTAACACCAGTAAACTGTCAACCCATTTTCAAAACATTAGGACACAAACCATGCCATAATACACTGGTCAGCATTGTAAATGTAAATCTCTGTCAACATTTCCGTGGCAGAGAACTAACTCAAAACATGGGTCAGTCGGCAGCTCTAACCTATGATATAATTTTAAAAAGCATTACAACTTGTCTGCTTGCTAAAGATGCAAAATCCATCTTAAAAACTAGAGTAATCCATGAGCTGTTTGGACAAAAGATATCTGCCCCTGATGTCATGTCATGCTATGATATGATGATATATGGTAAGTCATGCATAAATAACATGCTTGTACACAAGTATTTCTCGGCGTGGCAAACCAATGGGGGAAGACAGAGGGAGGACAAAACAAACACTCTTACTAGGTCTTGTGTCCTTCAGATGCAAATTCAGACAACACAAAGTGCAGGGGGAGGGAGAAGGGAAAAGCATTAGGGAGAGGGATGGGGAAGTGCCATCAGAGCAGCATTGCTCTGAGTATGAGTAGCCAGGGAAGCACGCTCTGGGTAAGTGCAAGGAGGTAGGGGTTTGTAGGTTTACAGTTATAGCCCCTAAGTGCGTGGTAGGACTGGACGCTTTGCAGGAGAGTCTGGTTATGGAGGAGCCTGGTACCCGCAAACAGTCAGTGTAGCTGACAGGAGGGTCAGCAGGGGTGAGAGAGAGAGAGAGAGAGAAGGCAGAGGGGAAAAGGAAGGTCTTGAGCAGCTTCTGGAATTTCAGGTGATCCGGCTCAAATTTGAGAGGGGCAGGCAGCCTTTCTAGAAGGAGGCACCTAAAGAGGAGAGAGATCTACCCTGGAAACGCATCTGACCCTCACTGAGTCGGAGGTGGCTGAGCAAAGGCTTGGGAAGGGAGGTGTTTTAGAAAAGAGAGTTGGATGTAGTGCCGGCCCAAGAAGGCTGCATGGACGATGCAGAGGGTCTTGAATTTGATTCTTGCAGCCACCGGGAGCCAGTTGAGGGATTTCAGGGCTGGAGAGATACAGCCCCTGGGCTTGAGGCCATGGATAAATCTTGCTGTCCTGTTCTGGATTTGTTGCAGAGGGCAGAGAGTAGAGGAAGACAGATTCAGCCTAGAGAGAACCATGTCTCTGGAAACAGTGAGCTTCTGGGGGAAAGAGAGAAAAGGAAGAATACATTTGAGGAGGTGCAGCTGGTAGTGGGTCTTCTTGCAACATATGTGATGTGAGGAGAGAAGAAGAGAGTGGAGTCAAATATTACACCAAGGTGTATTTACTTCACAGGAAGGTGAAGGCATAGGGCCAAAGGAGGGCATCCAGAGTGAAAGAGGGAAAGCAGGAGCAGGGGTCCCTATGAGAAGGATCTCAGTCTTACTGGCATTCAGGCAGAGATCTTTAGAGGCACACCATTCATGAAACGTGGATGGACAATCAGGAATGAGCAAGAGAGGAGGCTGAGGGGAGCCTGAAGGAGAGCTGAGTGTCATCTGCATAACACTGAAAGTTAGGAGAGAAGGTAGAGATGAGATAGGCCAGAGATACCACATACAGGTTGAAGAGCATGAATAGAGGTTAGAGCCCTGGGGAACACCAGGTTTGGAGAGAGAGATGGTATAGAGAAAAGACCCCAGTTGGACTTGAGAGGGTCGATCGGAGAGGAAGTAGGCCAACCAAACCAGGGCCTGATCCATGATGCCCAGGTTGTCACAGAGACAATTGATCTGGATGGCATGGTTGACGTGTGAAACACAGAAGTAAAATCAAGGAGGATGAGGACAGAAGGAAGTGTCGGGGGGAAATTCTGCCGGTGTCGGCTGGACCGTCCACAGACCTCCGGGCAGGGAGGCCCCAACTCCTCCCGTATATCCCAAAAGAGATAGAGTATGAGACACACGCAAGAAGCAAGGTGACTCTGCTGTTTATTAGACAAAACGGCAGGGATGGGTCAAGGAGCGTACGCGTCCGTCCTGACACACACACAATCGTGGGGCTCGCAGGCCCTTTTTACCTTAGTATGACGCGCTACTTGCGTCACTTGGAAAGTTTAGCAAAAAACCTATCTCCACTCTGGGTAGGTTACTCGAGTGGTAGGGTTAGTATAGCGCACATATAGAGAACGGTGTTAGTGGCTGAGGGTTAGTCAGGTGGTATACCTGGGCTGTCCCTTCAATTTGATACATGAAAATTGTTACATGAAGACCTCTGAGGATTGGTCAATGTGAATGGCATCAGTGATAAGAACCCCATGTTCTAATTGGTCCGCTCGCGAGCCTCCCAGTCTGGGACTATCGCTGTTCCCAGCTCGCGGTGCACCTGTCATTTGCAACAATGTTTTAATATGAGTAGGTGTAAACAATGTGAGGATTTATTCATTTGTTGGGAGGTCGAATACTCCCACTGCTGCAGATGTCCAATGAGTCTTTTAATTGTATCTGCCTGTGTCTTGAAACGTGGGATTCAGGCGTCTCCTTCCTCCTGGGCTTGGCATCTTGTCAGGTTTGACTTTGTCACGTGAGGTGGGACCGTGTTTGAGGCAAAATTCAACACAATTAATATTGTTTTTCCTACTGTGTGCCTGGTTTATCTTGCAGGTGCGACCTTGGCGTTGGCTCGCAGCGTGCGAGATTGCAACATCATGCCCTTGGCGGTGTGCTTTCGCCGGGCTCATTTTGCAGGGTCAGCAACCCAGTTCTTGCTCATTCAATGTTCATGGAAGCTTTTGCCTGCGGCCTACTTGGGCCTGGTGCATAGGTGGAACCGTTTGATGCAGGGCGCTTTAGGTTACGGTATCATATTGCTTTATCCTCAGTATCGTGTCCCCGTTATATTCTTCATTATGGTACATGGCTCTTAGAAGAAGCGTGAGCAAGCCTTTTTATATAAGTTCATGATGCGTCTTGCGTTTCTGCATTTTGAGAGCCTATGTGGAAAATAATAAAGATGTACGCCCGTGAGTATGTCTGTCGCCTACGTCATAGCACTGAGTATATTCTTCGTGTAGATTGGTGCGGGAGTGTCCGGTGTGTATATTTGCACAGGTGTGCATGGCTAGGTCGTCATGGCATCTCTAACGACGTGTAGGTTTAGTCGAGTTGGTCCGTGCCGCAGGTGTCGGCATGGACAGGGCGGGCTGTTGGGCAGGTAGATGTAACGCTCACCTGATTCCCGTAGAGGCGCCGGTCTTGACTGGGCGTATACCGTATCTTCAAAGGTGATGTGTAACACACGGCTGGCTCTTTGGGCTGGACCTCTGTGCACTGTATGTCTGACTCGAAGGGTAAGATGTCTGCAGATAGAAAATATGGGATTAAGGAACTGGGTTATTGAATGTCTCTCTCTTCTTCCCTTTCTCTTCTCCTGTAGAACCCCAAAGGTTAACGCTCTCACCTTAGGTAAGTGAATGCCGTGCTCTCCATCTGCCTCGGGGCAGGGTCCTGTAACCAGTTTCTTCACTGGATAAGGGGAGCAGGCCTCTTGACTTCAGAGGACTGCTGTCCGTCGTTTACTGCACGAACGGTAAGTTTCGAGTAATTCTAATGTCTTTAAAGTCTTTAGTAATGATGTTTCTTGTTTTGCAGGGTTCCGGCGATGGCGGATGACGGGCTGAAGTGAGTTGAAGATGGAGCCCGTGTGATGAATAGAAGCGCCTGGAAGCACGTAAGTAAGCGCTTGTTGCCTGCTTCACGATGCGCTCTAACTGTCTTTTTATTTTGCAGGTACAAGTTCGGAGCGGCTGCAGGGTGCCGGAATACCCACTGGGTTAGATGTGGAAAGGAGTAATGGCACGTGAGTATTAAAGTTCCCCAATGTCTTTAAACGCACCTTGTTTTGTCTTTCAGATGCGGGATGCAGCGCCGAAGGCCTCCAGAGCGTGCGAAGAGTTGGTAAGCTTTTGTCTTTCAGATGCCGGAATGCAGTGTGAAGACCTCCGGAGCGCACGAAGAGTAGGTAAGCCTTTGTCTTTCAGATGCCGGAATGCAGCGCGAGGCGTTGGTGACAGCCGATGGACCAGGTAAGTGAAGAGCTGTCACTGAAGACCGTAATGGTAACCTGTTCATTCTTGTCTTTATAGGTGTTGCTGAAGACTGGATTCAGGATGGTAAGCCTTTTTCCTTAGGCCCAGGATCAGATGCAGAAGACACAATGAGCGTTCTGCTGCAGAGGATGCAGAATAACGCAAAGCAAGATTCATCCATCGGGTGTGGTTTAAATAGCCTCCTGTAGTGCTTAGGTGTCTCCTTCCACAGCCACGCCTAGGTAAGAAAAGAGTTCCTGCTTTCCAGAAGAGTTCCAGTGTTCTGAATCTAGGGAGTGGCTCCTGCCCCACCCAACAGGAAAAGTAGTTCCAAACAGAAAAGGATCAGAGGCTCAACTGGCAGGCAAGTAAGCAGCATGGTCTGCTGCAGGTAAGTCCACCCAAGCATTATGAGCCCGGCGCTTCCAGCGCTGGGACTGGGCATATTTATGAGCCTGGTGCCACTGGCGCCAGGACTGGGTCCAAAAGGTCCCAATTGGGACTGGTTGGCACTCGGAACCTGGGTTATGGATCTGCTTCCAAGGGAGTTGGGAAAACCCTGACCTTTTGGAAGCAGAGATCATGACAGTACCCCCCCTCAAGGCCCCTCCCAAACCGGGCTTCTCCGGGGGTTTTGGCTTGTCAGGAAATGTTCGGTGAAATCTTTTGATTAGGCGAGGAGCGTGGACATATTCAGCAGGTTCCCAGGATCTCTCTTGGGGGCCGTAGCCTTTCCAGTCAATTAGGTAAAATAGTTTAGATTTGGAGATCTTGGAGTCCAGAATGCTTTTGACTTCAAACTCGAGTTCTCCATCAACTAGGATAGGTTTTGGAGATTTAGTTAGTCGGGTTTGAGGTTGCATGGGTTTTAATAGAGAGACGTGGAAGACCGGATGTATCTTCATGTGCGGGGGCAAGTCCAACTTGACCGCTACTGGGTTTACTATGGTAGTGATGGAATAGGGACCAAGGTATCTTGGGTTGAATGTGCGTGGCCCTTTTAGAGGTAGATATTTGGTGGATAACCAGACTTGATCCCCTACTTGATATTGAGGGGCTTCCTTCCGATGTTGATCTGCTCCTTTCTTGTATTGTTCTTTAGCCCTTTGAAGGTGAGAAACAGCTTCCTTAAAGGCTTGGGTGATTGTAGAATGCAGGTAGTCTACTGCTGGTGTTTCAAGATCTTGGAGGGGATCCAACTCCGAGGTTCGAGGGTGACTGCCGTACAAAAGAAAAAACAGGGTTTTCCCAGTTCCCGAATGGACAGAGTTATTGTAGGCATATTCGGCTATCCAAAGGATGTCTTTCCAAGTTTTTTCAGTTTGTTGCAGCATGCAGCGTAAATGCTGTTCCAGAGTTTGATTGGTCCTCTCGGTTTGTCCGTCGGTCTATGGGTGGTGACTGGTCGATAGTCTCACATCAATTTGAGCCAACCGACAGCAACTTCGCCAAAAATGAGAAATAAATTGACTACCTCGATCCGAAATTAGAACCGAAGGAAAACCGTGCAGTCGGACGATGTTTTCGAGAAATTCTCGGGCCAGAGTTGCTGCTGTTGGCAAGCCTTTGAGCGGAATGAAATGCGCCATCTTGGAGAATAAGTCCACGATTACTAGAATCGTATTGTATCCGGAGCATGGAGGTAGATCGGTGATGAAGTCCATAGAAAGCGTATGCCAAGGGCGAGGTGGGATGTCAATAGGGCGTAAGAGGCCTGCTGGTCTTTCCTTTTGACTCTTGTTTTGGGCGCATACTCCACAGGACATCATAAAGTCTCTGATATCTTTTTTCCAAGACGGCCACCAGAAGTAGCGCTTGATCTTTTCTGAGGTCTTGGCCATACCGGGATGTCCTTCCATTAAAGAATCATGATAACAAGAGATTACTTTTTTCTGTAAATCTGTGCTGGGTAGGTATAATCGTTCTTGGAAATACAATAAGTTGTCCTTTACTGCAAAGTCCTTTCCCTGCAGATGCCAATTCTGTATGTCTGCTGGAGTTACAAGTTGCCTGGCTTTATCCTTAACTTCCTCTATGGATTCTGTGGCGATTACACCCAGAATTCTTTGTTCGGGAATGATTGGTACAGGTTTAGGGTTGATCAAGTGTTCTTCCACTCCCATCCGAGAAAGGGCATCAGCTTTACCGTTCTTTGTACCAGGTCGATAGGTAATTATAAAGTCAAACTCGGCAAAGAATAATGCCCAACAGAGTTGTCTAGAGGATTGGGCTTTTGCGGTTTTCAAATATTGCAGGTTTCGTGATCCGTAATCACAGCAACGGTGTGTCGGGCCCCCAGCAGATAATGCTGCCAAGCCTTAAAGGCAGACTTGATAGCCAGAAGTTCCTTGTCAGTAATCGTGTAATTGATTTCAGGAGGCGAGAATTTGCGGGACCAAAATGCCACGGGATGCAACTGATTGGTTACCGGGTCCTTTTGTGATAGAACTGCCCCCATGGCAAGGCTTGAAGCATCAGTTTCCACGATGTAGGGGAGTTCAGGGCGAGGGTGTTTTAAGATTGGTGCAGAGATAAATTTAGTCTTCAAATCCTGGAAAGCTTGTTCCGCCTCGGTAGACCATTCAAAACGTTTGTTTTTCTTTAACAAGGCAGTGATGGGCTGGACTATTCGAGAGAATTCGGGGATAAACCTGCGGTAAAAGTTAGCGAAGCCTAACATGCTTTGCACACCTTTTACGGAGGATGGTGATGACCATTTGAGAACTGCATCGACCTTCTTTGAATCCTTACGCACTCCGCCAGGTGATAATATGAATCCCAAGAATTCAACTTCAGTCACGTTGAAAACACATTTTTCCAACTTAACGAAAAGCTTGTGTTGACGCAATCTTTCGAGGACCATTTTCACGTGTTTCCGATGTTCAGATTCCGATGAAGAATAAACGAGGATGTCGTCAATGTAAACAACAACACACACATCTATGAGCTCTCTGAGGACATCGTTCATAAAATATTGAAAGGCGGCCGGGGCATTGCAAAGTCCGAAGGGCATGACCTGATATTCAAATAGCCCATACTTGGTGCGGAAGGCCGTCTTCCATTCATCGCCCTCTTTTACTCGTACCAAGTGGTAAGCTCCTCTAAGATCCAGCTTTGTATATATGCATGCTTTTCAGACTTGGTCCAGGAGTTCAGGGATCAAAGGTAACGGATATCTATTCTTAACGGTGATCTGGTTCAGGGAGCGATAATCTATACAAGTTCTAAGGTCTCCTTCCTTTTTTGGAACGAAGAACAAAGCTGAAGAAGCAGGGGACTTGGAAGGACGAATAAACCCATTTGCCAGGTATTGATCCAGGTATTGTCGAAGGTGAAGGTTCTCAGGCTCGGTGAGGGCATAAATTCTACTACAAGGAGGAGTAGATCCAGGTATCAGGTCTATCTGGCAGTCATAAGACCTATGAGGAGGTAGAGAGTTAGCCTGATCCTTCCGGAAAACATCTTGGTATTCTAGGTATTCGGGAGGTAACTGGGGAGTTTCTGAAGAAATTGCTGCCAGTGCAACACCAGGTGGAGGGTGACAAGTAGAGACACATTCTGGAAACTGGACCGTTCTTGCTCGCCAATCGATCAGAGGATTGTGTTTCTCTAACCAAGGTATTCCTAGAATAATCTGAAACTGAGGGGCCTTGATCACATCGAACACGATCTTCTCATGGTGTCCATCTTGACTTACTAGCGTCACCTCTTGAGTGGTATGCGTTACTGGCCCGGAGGCTATCTCCGTACCATCCACCGTAGTAATGACGTCCTTTACAGCCTTGGGACAAAGAGTTAGATTCATCCTCAAAACCATTTCATGATCCACATAATTGCCGATGGCACCGCTGTCGACGTAAGCTTCAATTGCATGTAATCGATCTGGATTATCAGGGCTAATGAGGACCATAGGTATCACGAAATGCGAGGTCACAGAACTGGTTTTCACGCTCGGCAAGAGGACCTCTATTCTTGTCGGGCAAGGTTGTTTCCCTGCTCAGAGTTTGTAACTTTGGTAACTGCAGCTCCTACTGCCTTCTTGGCAGGTTTCACCGGACAGTCTCGAAGAAAGTGCCCTGAGTTTCCGCAATAGAGGCATAATTGCAACTGTTTTCTCCTTTCCCGCTCCTTTTGTGTTAGAGGACCTTTCAGACCCACTATTTGCATGGGTTCCCCGGAGTCTACTCCTTTGGAAGGAGTTGGCGGTTTGGAAAATACTCGAGCATCAAACTTGGAACGATCGGCCTTCCTGTTCTGCAGTCTGTGATCTATTTGAACGACTAAGTCTATATAGTCCGAACAATCTTGTGGGGGATTCACTACTTGGGCTAACACATCTTTGAGCTCTCCACGTAGACCTCTATAAAACAGCGTAATCCTTTTGCCCTCAGGCCATTGAGTTTCCACTATCAGTCTGTTGAAAGACGCAATATAAGCCAAAAGGTCTTGATTACCTTGTCGCAACGAAAGAAGCTCATTGTCCAAGGCCTGCCCCTGTGAATGTCTTGCGAACAGTTTTTCCATACTGAGCTGAAAAGCTTGAAAATCATGGAGGACCGGATCATCTTGATTTACTAGAGGGATCGACCAGTCTGCCGCATTGCCACTAAGGTACGAAAGCACGAAAGCTACTTTAGCTTGATCAGTTGGAAAGGCTGCTGGCCGGCATAAGAAATGCAACCGGCACTGATTGATAAATACTGCAAACCTCTTTGGGTCACCAGAAAATCGTTCGGGCGGAGCCAGAGGTACATTCCCAGGTAGGTTGATCTGCACTGGATTCATAGAGGATGTAGAAGGAAGATTTCCCCCAGATGCGGGTAACGGGGTCTGTCCGGCTTGTGACTGTAGCAATTGTCTAGCGAGATCATCTGTTCGCTCCTTGGAAATAATCAGTTCCCTTCTTAGAGCGTTCGTTTCCTGACGGGCTGCATGCACTTCTGCCCTTAGTTCCCCAAGTAACTGGGCTAGCTGGTCGGTATCCGAGGTTTCCATAGCGCCTGGACGGGAGTTTTGTGGTAGGCTTTGCGTTCTGTAACGCTCACCTGATTCCCGTAGAGGCGCCGGTCTTGACTGGGCGTATACCGTATCTTCAAAGGTGATGTGTAACACACGGCTGGCTCTTTGGGCTGGACCTCTGTGCACTGTATGTCTGACTCGAAGGGTAAGATGTCTGCAGATAGAAAATATGGGATTAAGGAACTGGGTTATTGAATGTCTCTCTCTTCTTCCCTTTCTCTTCTCCTGTAGAACCCCAAAGGTTAACGCTCTCACCTTAGGTAAGTGAACGCCGTGCTCTCCATCTGCCTCGGGGCAGGGTCCTGTAACCAGTTTCTTCACTGGATAAGGGGAGCAGGCCTCTTGACTTCAGAGGACTGCTGTCCGTCGTTTACTGCACGAACGGTAAGTTTCGAGTAATTCTAATGTCTTTAAAGTCTTTAGTAATGATGTTTCTTGTTTTGCAGGGTTCCGGCGATGGCGGATGACGGGCTGAAGTGAGTTGAAGATGGAGCCCGTGTGATGAATAGAAGCGCCTGGAAGCACGTATGTAAGCGCTTGTTGCCTGCTTCACAATGCGCTCTAACTGTCTTTTTATTTTGCAGGTACAAGTTCGGAGCGGCTGCAGGGTGCCGGAATACCCACTGGGTTAGATGTGGAAAGGAGTAATGGCACGTGAGTATTAAAGTTCCCCAATGTCTTTAAACGCACCTTGTTTTGTCTTTCAGATGCGGGATGCAGCGCCGAAGGCCTCCGGAGCGTGCGAAGAGTTGGTAAGCTTTTGTCTTTCAGATGCCGGAATGCAGTGTGAAGACCTCCGGAGTGCACGAAGAGTAGGTAAGCCTTTGTCTTTCAGATGCCGGAATGCAGCGCGAGGCGTTGGTGACAGCCGATGGACCAGGTAAGTGAAGAGCTGTCACTGAAGACCGTAATGCTAACCTGTTCTTTCTTGTCTTTATAGGTGTTGCTGAAGACTGGATTCAGGATGGTAAGCCTTTTTCCTTAGGCCCAGGATCAGATGCAGAAGACATGATGAGCGTTCTGCTGCAGAGGATGCAGAATAACGCAAAGCAAGATTCATCCATCGGGTGTGGTTTAAATAGCCTCCTGTAGTGCTTAGGTGTCTCCTTCCACAGCCACGCCTAGGTAAGAAAAGAGTTCCTGCTTTCCAGAAGAGTTCCAGTGTTCTGAATCTAGGGAGTGGCTCCTGCCCCACCCAACAGGAAAAGTAGTTCCAAACAGAAAAGGATCAGAGGCTCAACTGGCAGGCAAGTAAGCAGCATGGTCTGCTGCAGGTAAGTCCACCCAAGCATTATGAGCCCGGCGCTTCCAGCGCTGGGACTGGCCATATTTATGAGCCTGGTGCCACTGGCGCCAGGACTGGGTCCAAAAGGTCCCAATTGAGACTGGTTGGCACTCAGAACCTGGGTTATGGATCTGCTTCCAAGGGAGTTGGGAAAACCCTGACCTTTTGGAAGCAGAGATCATGACAGTAGATGGGCACATCCGTATGTTCCTGTACCAGGGTATTTGGTCGTCCGGTAGATAGGCAAACTCCTCTCGTGGTGGGTGTCGGGGCCGTGATCCTCTAGGCCAAGCGCAAGAGGGGAAGGGCGGGAGCCTGTTCTTCCATTCTCCCACTTCAGTCCCCCCTCTGGTCGACTTGTCGACCACAAACATATCCTTTTCTTTATCTCCTCTTACTCTCAATATTTTAGTTATTCCTCCCAAATGTCCATAGTGGTTAACATGGTCTTCAAATGACCAATACATATATTCACATGTTCCTCCAGGAGTGCAGTATACCCATTTCCCTATGTAGCTCCTTGGGTTTCTTGGGTTTTCGAGCTTCACAGATGGTGGGTCTAAGTGGTTGGTGATGATCTGGTTGCGCAACTTCTCTCTCTCCTTTATGATTGTGCCTGTGTGTTGGCCGTCATCTGTTGGCATCAAGAGGTGTATACCAACCATTTCGATCATCTCGTCTGTGGTGCGTGCCTTCCGGGCCTTCCAAAATCTTATTATGATCAGTGCAGCTCCAGCCAAAATAGTGCATCCAACTATAATCTTCAGTCCATCTGACAGCCAAGATGGCATCCATGACCATAATATTGAAAACCAGCTCTCATCCTTTTTCACACCTTTACTTTCATCCATCATTTTTGAGTGCATCTGGGCCAATTGTGACACAGCTTCCGTGAGGGTACCATTGTCAGCATCGTTAGCAGGAATGAATGTGCAGCATGATTGTCCTATCTTTGCGCAAACTCCTCCTTTCATTGCTGTGAGGAGGTCCAGTACATATCTGTTCTGTAGTGCAACCATTCTTACTGCTCGCAATTCCTCTTTTATTGCGTTGAATCCATTTACTGTAGAGTTAATTGTCACCATTAGTTCCCACCTAGTTATCTGGAGCCATTTAGCGTTTGCGTAGGCCTGCAGTCCAGGATGTATTATTGAGGAGAAGAACATGGCTGCTCTGCTGAATAGTCTGTGTTCCGGCGGAATTGAGGTGAGTGCTGTTTCCGACCTTCCCCACAGGTAATTTCCTGTCAGGGGTTCTCCTTGTCTTTTCCTTCTATTGAGGACAGTGTTGTTGCCGTTGCGTCTGTTCTCTGGCCCTTTCCGAGGCTGTGCAGATCTCTTCTTCCTTTTGTTTCCTTCATCCATCTTGGGGAAATTCGCCATATTCACATGCTTCTGGGGTACCACTAGTGATGGTACATTAACGTGTACTATAGTGCATACACCATTCCACAAAGGGGGCAGTGTGTGATATGCCTTCTCTCCACAGGCCCAGTAATGGTCCATAACTACTGCTGTTCCTGCTCCCCCCTCAGGTAACTCCATCACGCTTTCACAGTTGGTGTTTTATCCCACATCCACTTCTCCTTTATGTTGGTAGCATACCTTAGGTGCAGTTAGCGGCAATATTGTTATTGGGTCTTCATCCTTCTCCATCCACGTACGCATGGGTACGTACTTGATCCAAGTCATCCAACATCTATGGTTATGTCCATCAATAGTTGAAATATTTTCTCTTGTTACCATGTTGCTGCCAACCACTCCTATGTCCCATTTGTTGTCCATGTACACCTTCCCTGTTATTATCATCAGTGGTCTTTCCCAACATCCGTTTTTACCAGGGACTTCAGCGGTGTACCAATCACATGGTAGGTACTGCAGTGTTACCTTCTTTGTTTCTCCTTTTTCAGGACCACTTGTTATGTATCTGAATCCTTCAGCATGTAGACTGCTCTTGTGGTAACTCAAATAAGTCTTAAGGAAGTTGTTTTCATATGGATATGTATCTTGTGTTTTCCACACCAGATGCACCACTGTCCCTTGAAATCTTCCTTTCGTCTGGAACAGTGCCAGGTATATTATACATCGTGCTATTTTTCCATCTATCTCCGTAGCAACAAATGTTCGAGAAGCGCTCATGGCGTATGGGATCAATGAGCAAACGTAGCAGCTGTCTTCTGTTGTCTGCTTGCCTATTTTGGTCATGTGTTGGTACCACATGTTGTTAGAGACGTGTGCTGAATCTTGTACATAGTTGTCAATGCCTTTATTATCTGAGTATGTGCTGCGTTTAACTCTATTTTCCTGGTGTGGGGTTTTACTAGTACCACCTGACGTAACACCTGTTGCAGCTGGGGGTGGGGGTATATTAGGTTTGGGTACAGCAATAATATCAATAGCATAGCTGTACTGCCATTCAGAGGCAGCCAAGAACCCGGTGATCATTAAAATCCCTATCAATTTTATTACAAATGCTAATTTCACCGGCATTTTGCTCTTACCTTGCTGCAGTCCGGCAGCTTATTCTTGCGACGTTACAGTTGCCCGCCTGAAAATTCTTAATATGCTCGTTATTAAGGTTAGTTATTGTTATTAAGCTCTCCCTATCAAGTAGTCATTCAGTGCCCAGGCGAAGAGCTGTTTCCACGCCAATCTAAGCGATCTATCTCTTAGGGCAGGCAAGTATGGTTGGAGGTGGGGCATTGAATGTTCTATGGCCAAGAGGAATGCTGTGTAGTAGACACGTACCCTCCTTCCCTTCAGGTACGTTGGCCGTTTTATTTCATATACAAATTGGTGTGACAATTATTCCAGGTAATTATCGTCTGAGGGTACCATCTACTCCTGGGCAGTGAATTTGTTAGTTATCTACTCTCTTAACAGTACAATAATACGCTTTACCTGCATGTGCGAGAGAAAAGAAAGAGAACATTCAGGTGTTTACATGTGTATATGTGCAAAAACAATGTCCTTCAGTTCAGTTATTACTACAGTGGGTAAGGGGGTCAATGGGCAGAGGGTTTGGGGCTCAGCTGGCGGGAGTCTCTTTACCCTTTGATCGTGTAACCATGGGGTGGGCGGTATGGGGATCACCCCTTTCTTTTCTAATAGTTGTCTCTGGGGAATCTGGGGGGTGGCAGGGTATGGGAACACTTAGGCTGTTAGTTGTGGGAGAAGTCTCTTCCTCCGTTGGTGACACTGTTGTTGTTCTTCCTGTGGCCCTGTCGGTGGCGCTGGGGCGGGTCTGGAGTTTGTAGATCTTTACGTCGTGTAGGTGGTTCCAAGCACGTTTATCCTGTAACTTTACTGCTCTCGTTGATACCTCCTCTACCAGATGGGGGCCAGTGAATCGTGGACTTTTCCACTTTCTGTTGAAATTGCGAAGTAGTACGTGGTCGCCTTTAGCAACTTTGAATAGTCTTTCCTTTTCCAATTCTTTATCCAAGTCTTCTTGTTGATCACTGTTAGACCCGCCCCGCGTGCGCTCGAGCTGTTGAGACACAAACACTACACTAGTAATCAAAGAAGACACATATTGGTACATTTCATCACCAAGAACACTCGCAGTACTCTCGTGGTCAGTAAATGCTCTTGATGTTGGCGTTAGGGGAAGGCGCATTTGACGTCCGGTAACCACCTCGTGAGGGGTGAGGTGGTGGTCGGACCCTGGTCTATTCCTTAGCTCAAATAGGGCTAATGGAAGGCAATATAACCAACTCTTCTTTGTTGTTTGCTGTATCTTTGCAATTGCCTCCTTTAATAGGCCGTTCAGGCGTTCACATACACCGTTGGCCTGTGGGTGGTATGCACATGCAAATTTATGCTTGATGTTCAGCAAGGATGTAATGTGCTGGAACATTTCGTTTGCGAAATGTGGGCCATTGTCTGACCTTAATACCTCACACACTCCCCATCTAGGGAAGACCTCCCTCACTAGGAATTTAGCTGCTCTAAATGCATCTGGGTGTGAACAGGGCCCTGCTTCAATCCACCTCGAGAATGGGCATACTACTACAATCATATACCTATTTCCTTGACATACGTTGATCATATCAACATAGTCAATATGGAGATGCCGGAAAGGTCCCTCTGGCCGGGGTATAGTACCTCTTATCACCTTCAGAGTATGGCCGGCCGTAAACTGTTGACATGTGAGGCAATTGCTGATAAAATTTGACACATGACAATTTAACTCGGGGCAGAACCAGTCTTCCCTAATTCGTGCTGCAATTACTTCCTTGCCTGTGTGGGCTGGGTAATGTAGTTGGCTTAGGGCGGTGTTCAAAAGTGCAAATGGTATTACAACCTTTCCAGTGTCACCCTGGCGCCATAGTGCGTCGGTTGGTGACATTGTGCATCCTCTTTTTACCCATATTTCTTTTTCGGCCATTGGTGCAGCCGCTTGTAGCTCCATAATCTGTGTGGCTGGGAGATGGGTGTACCCTTCTCTTATCAACATCTCCTTAGCCATTCCCCTCCCTCTCCCTCTCTGTGACTCTGGGGGGTTCCATATCTCACCAAAGTATGCAGCATACTTCGCATGTGCGTCTGCTGCTGCATTCCCTTTTGAGATGTGGTCTTCACCATTGGAGTGTGCGGTGCATTTCACTAAAGCTAATTCTTGGGGGTCATTTATTACTTCAATTAGTTCAGCCAATAGGAGGGCATGTTGCACTGGAGTGCCATCAGCTCTCCTAAACCCTCTTCTTCTCCATTTCGACAGCCCTGAGTGGACAGTGGGTGTAACATGCGCGCTGTCGGAGTATATGGTCACTCGTTTGTCAAAGCTTTCCTTCAACGGCAAGATCAGTGCAACTAATTCCGCTGCTTGAGCGGAGTAATGCTGTGGTAATTGTACACATTTCATGGCCTCACACACCGGTACCTCCATCATTTTTACCACTGCTGCCCCAGTCCTCCTTATACCATCCCTCTGGTCGATAGTTGATGACCCATCAATGAACAAGAGCTCACCTCCCTCTAGTGCGTTTTCTTCAACCTTTCTAGTACATGAGTACATTTCAGTTATTTGCGTACAGTCGTGGGCATAATCTCCCTCCTCAATTACTTCTGCTAGGAACCTTGCAGGGTTGACCGTGCTACTTCTACCAATTGATAGTTTGGCTCTGGATAAGATGATCTCATAACCTGATGCCCTTTGCGTGGTTAGGGTGGACTTAGGTTTATTCAATATGGCAAATAGTGCATGTTCCACAAACAGTGTAGTTGGGCACCCCATGGTTATTGCTGATGCTTTCTCTACCGCAAAAGCAGCTGCGGCGAGACCTTGTTCGCAAGGGAAATGACCTAGCATCACAGGATCTAAGTGGCCGCTGTAAAATGCTACTGGTTTGTAGCCCATGCTTGTTTTTTGGGCCAACACTGCTTTCATTACTGCTGAGTCGCAATGTGAAAATATAAAAAATTGTCGCTCATAGTCTGGGGATGCCAGTACCGGAGCAGTTGTTATCGCATCTTTCAACTCATCAAAAGCCTCTTTCATTTCCATTGTCCACCCCAGCTTTTTCTCCCCTTTATTAGCTTCCTTTAACGCCTCAAGCAGGGGCCCTATGTATGAACTGTAATCAAATACCCATGCTCTACAGTAGTTGCATAGACCCAGGAACTGCTGCAGTTCCCTCACTGTTTGTGGCACTTGTGTGTTTGAAATGGCCTGTGCTCTTTGTGGTGCAATCTTTCTTCCATGTTGGGATATGAGCTGACCAATGTAAAGTACCTGTTCTTGACAGTACTGTAACTTTTCCATGTCTACCTTGTAACCTTTCTCAGCCAATATTGTCAACATCTTTAATGAGTCCTCTCTGCATGTCCTTTCATTTGTACTGCAAATTATTATGTCATCGACATACTGCAACACTGTGCTTTCCACTTCAATGTTACCCAAATCCATCTGTATTACTCTGTTGAAAATTGAGGGTGATTCACAATACCCTTGTGGCAATCTGGTGTGTTTCCACTTTGTGTTTCTGTAAGTGAAGCTAGTCAGATCTTGTGAGTCTGGGTGCAATGGTATTGAGAAGAATGTATTTTTAAGGTCGATCACTGTAAATCGTGATGCTTCTGCTGGAATGCCACACAATATTGTGGCCGGGTTTGCTGCTATGGGGTATTCTGCTTCTACTATGTTGTTCAAGGGCCTGAGATCCTGTATGAAGCGCCAAGAACCCCCTTTAGCCTTGCACACTGGGTATACAGCCGTGTTACATGGTGATTCTGAAGGGACCAATATGCCATTATTCATAAGGGCCGTTATGGTTTCATATATGCCCTCATCTGCCTCTTTTGATAGTGGGTACTGCTTCACTCTGGGGAGTATTGCACCTTTTTTCAATTTTATCCTTACTCCCCCTATACTTTTTATGCACCCCACGTCATAGGGGCTAGTAGTCCACAGTGATGTCATATCCTCCTTAAAGAAGGGGACTGGGGTGCATGCGGGTTCCTCAAGTGCCATTGCAATTTTCTGTGCTACTTGTTTGTACGCCACTCTTAGCCATATTTCCACACTCATCATAAACACCATTTCACCTTCCTCTTTTTCTTCTGAGAACAGCTCCTCATCTGACACCTGGGTGAGTCTACATCCTTCTGCTAGTGCTATCACTGCCCTCCATGCCCTTCCTTCTCTGTCTTGGGCATGTACAGCAATGTAATCAGCTGTTGCTATAATGCTCTCAATGTCCACTGGAACCACCTTTCCTTCTGGTTCATTGACTGGTGTTTCTGGTCTGAACAGATAGGCTGCTGGCCTCCTCCAGATTTTTCCCTCTATCCCTGGCATCCATGCAAATGCCATGTCTGTCCCGTACTGGAAGAGCTCGCCATCTACTGGCTCCGCCCTAATCGCTGTTTGTCCACAGTATGCTTGCATAATCTGTCGTGCTGTGAGCATGTTAATCCCTGGAGTGGAGCAAATTATGTCGTCCTCAGTAAATGAGATCGTCATATTCAACCTGTTCATTATGTCTCTCCCCAGTATATTTACTGGTGAGGCACTATAATATAGAAGTGGTACTGACAGGTCATAATCTCCTATAGATAAGGGAATGTTATCAGTAAAAGGAACCAACCCTTTAGCCCCAGAGAATCCTTGGGTGTTCATGGCTTCGCCTGACATCTTAAATTTACCTTCCCTTATGCAAGACCGGGTCGCCCCGGTGTCAACAAGGAATGATAACTTTTTGTCACCTATCGTTACCTCTATGCGTGGGTACTCCGCACTATTAGGTGTTACTGACAGGATGGGACACACCAAGGCCGTCTGTGGGCTGTCCTATTGAGGGTACAACGATTGACCATTTCCTGTGTAAGGGTTGTGTCCCAGGACCGTCACCCTACCCAGTTGTGTTTGTTGTACTTGGGGTTGTTGTGTTATCGCTACCTGTTGTTGTGGCAGTGAATGTGTCTGTCGCTGTTGTTGTGTTATTAGTTGTTGCTGTTCATTTCCCTGTTGCAACGTCTGCTGTTGCTGTATGCCCTGCTGTTCCTGTGTGGGCCTTGGTTGTCCCTGTTCACTCCATGATGGAGTTCCTGGTCTTACTCTACACGTGCGTGACATGTGCCCTAATAATCCACAACTCCAACACACCGGTGGTTCCCTACTCTGCCATGGAAAGCTCCCTGTGTTGTCCTGGTATACTGGTTGCCCTGTGGGGTAGGAATTTCTATGTCCTCCCACCTGCTGTTGGGTATTATATCCGTATCCTCTTCCTCTCATAATTCCTCCTCTCCCCCTGTTGTAATTATAATACCCCGCTCCTGGCATTGGGTATCCTCCTCCCATGTTGGTCGTGTATGGTTGGAGTGGCGGCACCTGTTGTGTTATAGTCTGTGAAGGTGGTATTTGGGAGGGATCTTGTGCAGCCACTACTTGTGTGGGGCTTTGGGTCATTGTTGTAGGCGTAGTTATTAGTGCCCCTTCCATTGTGTATTTAGTAAGCTTTTTCTGTACTAGTTTAGCCTCTTCCGTTTTCCTGTCCTCTTCCTTTTGTTTCATTTTTCCTTGCCATGTCCTGCAATGATGCACTATAGTCAGTTGTATTTCTGGCCATGCTTTTGCTTCCATTCCCACTACTTTCTTCAGTTGTTTCTGAACTCCTTCCGGGAGCCCTTGTACTAGTATATGATAAAATATTGCGGGTGTTTTGTCCTATTGTTCTCTAGTTTCCATGCGCCACTTCTCTTGGATTTCCTGGATATAATCAACAGGATCTTCGTTCTCACGCATCTTGCGGGAGGTAATTGCTCCTATGTCTGATGTGTCCGGGTACTGTACCCTCAGTGCCTGCCATAGTGCATGTCTGCAGTTTGCGAATGGTGCCCCATCATGCGATGTGTTTGTTATTGTTACCCCAGGGAACCCCGCTCTCTTCCAAATGTCATCCACTGCATCCCCTAATATCGATATTAGAAGCCCCTTCACATCTCCTACTGCCAGTTTCTGTCCTGCGGTGTGTTTTTCCATTTCATATATCCACTTACCCGCACGTCCACTTAATGATGGGAGCCTGCATTTTATATTTTCTTTGTCTGTATGCTTCCAAGGGACATACTGTGGCCTAACCCCTCCCCTCTCCAGAAGTGGCATTAAGTTATGTCTCGTTTTACCCTTTGTGTTCCATAAAATCGAGTCCTCACACCCTTCCTCTTCTTCCCTTTCTTCTACATCGTCAATTTCATCCGTATTTCCCCTGCTCGTAACTCTTTCTTCTCCATCTTTTCCCCTTCTTCCATCATTTCCTGTATTTAATGTGGGCATGTGTAAAATTATAAAAATATAGTATTTACATTTGTATATTTTCTTCTGTCTTTCTTCCTTTACACGACACCCTTACGGCCCCCTGCGGCCGAGGCGCACGTAGCCCCCTGCGGCTGCGTACCCCTTATGACGTTCTTATACAGTCGTCCTATTTTCACTTGCTCCTCCTCCTTCTTCTACACTTGCCGTGGCCGGCGTTCTCCGTGTGCAGCCACGTCCCCCGTTTCACCTTTCCCCGATCAACTCATTACCGTTTATCTCCGTTTCCACTCCCTTACCACAGTTCTCTTCCCCACCACTCTCAGAAAGAAAGATGCCTTGTGCTCGGGATATCCTATGAAAGCCCTACTGGTGACGTCACCGATCTCTTCGAGCTACTGGTAAGTTCTTCATATACTCTTAAGTTCAAAATACACTTGCAATCTACCCCCGTTAACCTCACAGCTGTCTTCCTGTCACTCCTGGAACAAGGTAATCAATAATATAATCGGACTGCGCACCCTGCGTCGCCTCGCGTGTGATACGCCCCTCGACAGGAGGGCTTAACCAGCCAATTATCTTCCGTATTGGACAACTAACTAGCTACCACCTACAGGGAAACGTCATCTACCTATCGAGTTTCTTGCTCGAACAATAGGGATCCTCATCTACTCATTGATCAATAAATGCCAAATCGTAGGAAACCACACACACACACACACCCTTACACGTAGTCGCGACCTAGGCCAATCAGTGTCTACGAGCGGCCGCACGTGATGTTTTCGTGCTCCGCCCCCCCTCGCGTAAAGTAGCCGACTGCTCTCACACTCGTTCGGCTACCATTCATTCCATTGCCAACACTAAATTGTCAAACCTTCGCCGCGCACCTGTGCAACACCTCCCACCTCCCGTATTTAATTCTTCCCCCCTCCCTCACAATTTCACATTGCTTGTTGTGCGTGGCATGCTCACCAAGTTCTCTTGATGCGGGGCCGCTCGACTGCGTGCACCCCTCCAAGCGGCTCGCCACCTCCCCTCGTCTGGACCACGTCTGGACACTCGCCAACCGCGGGCGGGATACTTCTCAACCGGCTCCCGAGGGCCAGTATCCGGATTGCGCTGTCCGGTCTTCTTGCAGCTCCGCGATGGTCCTGTAGTCCTCAGAAGGGGGCAACGGCAGAGGGGGCCGCGCCGCCGGGCCTCCTCGCAACGCGATTACCTGGAAAAAGTAAAAATAAAAAAGCAGATCTTAAATAGATCTCAGCAGTGCCTCCAACTTGTCGGGGGGAAATTCTGCCGGGTTCGGCTGGACCGTCCGCAGACCTCTGGGCAGGGAGGCCCCAACTCCTCCCGTATATCCCAAAAGAGATAGAGTATGAGACACACGCAAGAAGCAAGGTGACTCTGCTGTTTATTAGACAAAACGGCAGGGATGGGTCAAGGAGCGTACGCGTCCGTCCTGACACACACACAATCGTGGGGCTCGCAGGCCCTTTTTACCTTAGTATGACGCGCTACTTGCGTCACTTGGAAAGTTTAGCAAAAAACCTATCTCCACTCTGGATAGGTTACTCGAGTGGTAGGGTTAGTATAGCGCACATATAGAGAACGGTGTTAGTGGCTGAGGGTTAGTCAGGTGGTATACCTGGGCTGTCCCTTCAATTTGATACATGAAAATTGTTACATGAAGACCTCTGAGGATTGGTCAATGTGAATGGCGTCAGTGATAAGAACCCCATGTTCTAATTGGTCCGCTCGCGAGCCTCCCAGTCTGGGACTATCGCTGTTCCCAGCTCGCGGTGCACCTGTCATTTGCAACAATGTTTTAATATGAGTAGGTGTAAACAATGTGAGGATTTATTCATTTGTTGGGAGGTCGAATACTCCCACTGCTGCAGATGTCCAATGAGTCTTTTAATTGTATCTGCCTGTGTCTTGAAACGTGGGATTCAGGCGTCTCCTTCCTCCTGGGCTTGGCATCTTGTCAGGTTTGACTTTGTCACGTGAGGTGGGACCGTGTTTGAGGCAAAATTCAACACAATTAATATTGTTTTTCCTACTGTGTGCCTGGTTTATCTTGCAGGTGCAACCTTGGCGTTGGCTCGCAGCGTGCGAGATTGCAACATCGTGCCCTTGGCGGTGTGCTTTCGCCGGGCTCATTTTGCAGGGTCAGCAACCCAGTTCTTGCTCATTCAATGTTCATGGAAGCTTTTGCCTGCGGCCTACTTGGGCCTGGTGCATAGGTGGAACCGTTTGATGCAGGGCGCTTTAGGTTACGGTATCATATTGCTTTATCCTCAGTATCGTGTCCCCGTTATATTCTTCATTATGGTACATGGCTCTTAGAAGAAGCGTGAGCAAGCCTTTTTATATAAGTTCATGATGCGTCTTGCGTTTCTGCATTTTGAGAGCCTATGTGGAAAATAATAAAGATGTATGTCCGTGAGTATGTCTGTCGCCTACGTCATAGCACTGAGTATATTCTTCGTGTAGATTGGTGCGGGAGTGTCCGGTGTGTATATTTGCACAGGTGTGCTGACCGTTGGCTAGGTCGTCATGGCATCTCTAACGACGTGTAGGTTTAGTCGAGTTGGTCCGTGCCGCAGGTGTCGGCATGGACAGGGCGGGCTGTTGGGCAGGTAGATGGGCACATCCGTATGTTCCTGTACCAGGGTATTTGGTCGTCCGGTAGATAGGCAAACTCCTCTCGTGGCGGGTGTCGTGGCCGTGATCCTCTAGGCCAAGCGCGAGAGGGGAAGGGCGGGAGCCTGTTCTTCCATTCTCCCACTTCAGAAGTCTAGAGTTGAGAGTTGAGATTTGAGAGCAGGTCTACACAGGTGTTCAGGAGAGCAGGTTCTGTGCTTCTGCCTGCTCTAAAGCCCGACTGATGGTCATGAAGACAACCGAACTATTCAGTGTGGAGAGTAAGCTGGGAGATGGCTAGCCTTCCAACGAGTTTGCAAAGGAAAGAAGTCATATAGATCGGGCGGTAGTTTGCAGGAGAGGAAGGATTGGCAGAAGGCTTCTTCACGAGGGGGTTCATAAGAGAGTGCTTTGCGGGAGTGGAAGGTTCCCGTGGTAAACTTTGATTGCAGGAATTGGCCATGGTTGGAGCAAGGGTGTCAATGTGGTCCTTGATGGTTCTGTAGGAGCAGGGGAGCACCTGCTTGAATGATACTTTCATAGATAAGACTTGTCTAGAAACATCATCAGGAGTGAACACTATGAAAGAGGAGAATGGAGGAGGAGAGGGAGTGGTGGCCAGAGAGGGGCCGAGAGAGTTAGTGGGAGAGGAAGAGGAGAGTGAGGACATGATGTCCTGAGTTTTAGTGGGGAAGTGAGAAGCCAGTGCCGTGCAGAGGGCCTGGGAGGGAACAGGAGAGGTGCAGACTGCATCAGGATTGTCCAGCTCCTTGCAGATATTGACATGTTATTAGAGGTTCCAGAAATGCAGGGTTGGATGTCGGCTCTCTTCTTGGACAGGACAGAGAGTCTGTATTGCCTTTGGAGCAGGCCACACCAGTTTGTCAGAGGATGCACCTGATGCCCTCTACTTCCTCTCAGTCACCCTGCACTTGAATTTAAGGGTGGCTAGGTTGGAGTCATATTGCACTTGGAGGTGGGCTTCAAATGGATCCGCATGACAGGGGCAAGGACATCAAGAGTGTTAGGGAAAGAGAGATGTAGGTTAGAGAGGCCTGTGTCAGATTGTAAGGCATCTGCAGGCGTAGGAGGAGGTGAGGAAGTAGCGGCAAAAGCCACTAATGACACATGGTTCCTGGGCTGGATGGCCAAGAAGGTGGGTGGAAGTGCTGGGGTCAACTTCACAGGGGAGACAGAGAGCAACATGTGGGAAGAGAGAAGAAAGAGAAAAGTCCAAGAGAGAGGAGTGTAGATAAGGTTTGAGAGGGGATGCGAACATCCAGGGTGTGCCCGGTGGAGTGTGTCAAGCCAAAGAGTAGAATACAGAGAAAAAGTCACAGAGATTGCGAAAGAGCCCCAATGAGGAGTTAGAAGCATTCAGATTGATGTTGAGTTTGAATTTGTGAGGTGGAGGCAAGGAGAGGGGAGGAGAGGTCGGCCCACTCAAAGATGAAGATGCCAACCTGCCCAGTTGGCGTGTAAATGGTGGGCACAGTAAGACAGAGCCCAGGAGAGATTGAGAGTATGCAGACGAGGCATTGAAAAAGGGCATTGAAAAGAGGAGTAGTGATCCACTCTGGAAAAATCTGACCTAATCCCTCTCCTGGAGTGTTGGTTCTGGGTTCGGAGAGGATCTTGTAACCATTGTGAAGGAGAGTGTCAAAACATGACCAAGGATATTCAGATCAAGTTCTTTGCGGATTAGACAGATGTCGGAGGAGAGTTTGACAGCAGCACAAGAGTTGAGAGTAGTGATGTGGACCACATTGCCACATTTGAAAGACTTCCGTGGAGGGGTACAGGCAAGAGGTACATCCTGCGGAGGTGGTAGAGCGGCCCGAGAGTGGGCCGAGGAGTGCCAACGCTTGCAAGCTATAGCCAATGTATTGATGTAATTTTGAAAAAGAGAAAAAAGAAATGCAACCTATAGTCCATTTCACCTACATAGACAAACTAGACAAACTAGAAGTTCACAGCATGAAACTCCCTATGTGTCAACAAGAAAAAGCATTACTAAATACCTCAGAAACATTTATTCCAAAACAGATGGATTAGAACATCTATTAACTCTGTGTAAACTGCAGAGTAATTCTAAAACGTAACCTTAATGTACACCAGGGTTCAGTAAATGGAGCAATTGGTACAGTTGTTGGCTTGCTGGCATATCCACATGAAACAACAGATTGTCAACATCCACTTTGACGTACTTGCAGAAGTTAAAAAAAAGACAGCACAATAGCACATTTCCTTCTTTTCAAACACATGCCACTTGTTATAAGTAGTACAAGGAAATAAATAAATAAAATGCATGTATGTATGCAGAGAATCAATCTCTCTTGCATATGCTGTCACTATTCAAAGTCGCAAGGTCAAACTCTAGACCATGAGGTGATTGACATTGGCAGCACCGTCTTCAAAGAAGGTATGAGTTACATAGCACTTTCACATCTCCGTCCACGCAATGGTCTATTCTGAGTTAACATTGATGCAAACAAACTCACTGCTGACATTCCTTGCATAGTACAATACACCAGGCTATGTGCACTATACACCCCTAGCTAGATATGTACCCTGTACCTCAAACAACGAAATCTTTAAAAAGAAAACATATAATAACAGAAGCTATACCAGTTCTTCCGCAATACAACTAAAAAACAAAGAACAACTGCTGGTCCATCAAATTATACAAGCAGACAACTCTGTAGTCCAAAAACAACTGCACAACCATTAAAGGTTTGGGGATGTTTGGCACCTGGCGTGTTACTCTTTCACCATGTCCTTGGTCTTCTTTCACCCATTACCCACAACATGCGTCCTGTAGTTTTATTCTGATCCAGGGTCACTCTGCCTATGGTAAGGAAGGTCGGTGCCCCTGCCATAATCCGATCCCCTACTGACTGTTACCGCTCCTTGTTTCTGCTTCTAGATGTCTCATCTGCATTGCTCTTTGTTCCTGCTACACTGTACTCAATTCCCATTTAGAGAATTTTGCAGCAGTCCAACTAACCATTTACTCTTCACAATCTTCAAATTGCCTGCTCCTGAACTATGGCGTTGCCTCCTCTGTGCTACCTCCCACTACATGTTCTACAAGGCTTGTTATCGCACACCATGTTGTTTTCTATCATATACTGTACCTCACTTACCTTACTGCTGATTCCTTGTCTGATTCACCTGTTCACTAATACCCCTGCTATATGATCTGTCCCGCCTTTGTATGCAGCCTCCGTATTATAGCATTTCTTGTGTCCTGCTGATTCCAGATGGACAGATGGGGAGCAGGTGCAAGTGAATCTAGCTCACCTGGCCTAAGCCCCGCCCACCTGGTGCCTTCCTGCCTGCCACTCTTTTTCACCACTTAGAAAGCCCCGCCCAATTGGTGCCTTCCTGCTTGCCGCTCTTTTTCACCACTTAGCAAGCCCCGCCCACCTGGTGCCTTCCTGATTCCCGCTCTTTTTCACCACTTAGCAAGCCATGCCCACCTGGTGTCTTCCTGCTTGCCGCTCTGTTTCCCTACTTAAGGAGCCCTCCAGCTTCTTTTCCTTTGCAGATGGTGAGCAGGTGCAAGTGGATCTAGGTCACCTGGCCTAAGCCCCGCCCACCTTGTACCTTCCTGCCTGTTGCTCTTTTTCACCATTTAGCAAGCCCCGCCCGCCTGGTGCCTTCCTTCACCATCACTGTCTTGTGGCCAATGCTGGATTTGACTTTTATGGACTTCATTCATTCACGGTGTGTCACTCTTTCTCAACTCTCATGCTGGACTTCCTTTGCATCTTGTACTCATGGTGGCCCTGAATCATGGTGTTCCCATCTTCATCTTGTATCCTGGCTTGCAACGTTATGTGTTACTACTGACTTCTGCAATTGTATTCGCTCTCCACTCTTGCTTCCCCACTCTTTTTGACTGCTTACTCGCTTTTCTCTCCTCCTTTCCCTTCTCCCTTTTCCTATCTCCTCCCCTTACTTTCTCCTATGCACTTACTCTATCAGAATTGTCCCTGGACCTAACATGATAGCAACCTCGTCAGTTTCCTCCACCCTCCCATTACTGTTTTTTTCCTCCCAACCATCCCTCCAGCACTATCTGAAATGTCATCAGGCCCAGTATGATAGTCGCTTGTTTTGTTCCTCCCCTCCCTTTCTGCACCCCTCTCCCTCACCTTTTTTTTTTCTCGGCTCTACCAGAAATGTCGTCAGGCCTAGTACGGTAGTTGCCTGTCTGTTTCCATTTCCTTCCCACTCTCTCCCTCCCTTCCTTATCTATGTCTTAGCTCTTGCACTATCTGAAATGTTGTTAGGCCGAGTACGATAATTCATTTCACATCTTTACTGTTCATGGCCTGTAAGAATGTGGTTGTATTTTCCCTTGTTCCCTCCCTTGCCTTGAAGCGCTTTGAAACACATTGTGTATAGGCGCTATATAAATAAACAATCATATCTTATCATATCATTCCGTGTTATCTGGCGCTACACTCGGCGGGACAGTTCCCACAAGAGCAAATCACTTACTGTGTTACCTTTGACCTTGAGCACTCCTCCTCAGTTCACACCTTGCAAATTGCATTCTCTTGGACTTGCAATCATTGCGGCAATGCAGGGCTTTCCACCCTTGTCCTGTTTGCCTGAAAGTGAATATATCTGGGTTTTCTACATCTACTGAGGCATCTAATGTCTCCTGTATTTTATCCGGATTGCCTAAAAACCAAATCTAGCTATGTTTAGAAATCTACTGCCGTACCTATGCTCACCTGTAATTCACACTTGATGTGGCCCCCTGTAATAGGAGGCACGGCTTTGCAATGTTTGTGCTACCTTACCTACCATATCTCTGCTTGCTTGTACTACACATGTGATGTAGCCCCATAATATGAGGCGCGGCTTTGCCACGTGTGTGCTCTCTTACCTACCATAACTATGCTTACCTGTACTACACACTTAATGTCGCCTCCATAACATGAGGTGTAGCTTTAACACGTTTGTGCTACCTTACCTACCAATCTATGCTTACCTGTACTACACACTTGATGAAGCCCCCCACCCCCGTAATATGAAGCATGTCTTTGGCAGGTTGTATACATACACCAGCTTTGTCTATAATCATATGTGTTCTATTGCACTTCATTATGTTTATGCACTTCAACTAGCACCCAGATGCCTCAGGGCTTGGTGTGCTAAAATAAATGCAAAAATAAATAATTAAATAAATTAATAAATAAATAAATAAAGACACAGAGACAAATGTCTCTTCTTGAAAAACAGCTGCACACCCATCAAAGGATACAGATGCACAACTCCATTTAAATTCACTAACACAACTGGAGTAAATTGCTATGCAAATGTAGCAATCAATCTTCTCTTCCAATTGCCACCAATTGGTCACAACATTTACTTAAACGCCTCCAACCAGTTGGATTAGCCAATCCTCGTTCTTCATACAAATGCCACAAATAATCCTGACAACACCTACAGTGTCTCAGAGATAAGGAAAGAATTGGACTACTGTGCAGGAATCGTAAAATTCACCAGAAACACACAGGAAGATCCACAACCCAAAAGTACTCACTAAAGTACACTAAGATACACTATGATACACAGAATACATGAACAGGTATCTAATACTTTAAACATACCATTCATTACAATGCACTTCAAACGTGCCATTACACTTTTATTTACAAAATACATCCATCATGCAAAATTAGTACTTTTAAATTCCAATAGAGTTAGAATACGCCATACCCTTCATTACAACACACTTCAAACTTGCCAATACACTTATACTTACACAATACATCACAGTACAGCAACTGTACTTTTAAAATCCATTACTTAGTATGCGCCGACGGGTATCTAACATCTTTAAACTTACCATTCATTACAATACACTTTTAAAATTCTATCACAAAACCATGTAAATGCCAAAAACTGTAGTGTTTTTTCAAACCAGCATGGATTTTCTTTTCCTATGACCCAATGATTACTGCGTGTTAAAACAACAACAGTGTACCACGCACAAATGTTGCATCAAACATAGTACATAAAATGTACTATTTATGATGGTCAAAAAGTAAATCTATAAGTACAACTGCATGTGATTAATGTTGCAAAGTATGTTGTTTAACAAATTATACTTATTTACTTTTCAGGGAAACAACCACAGAGTGCAGCCTTGATATCATATTCAAGTAATTATCCACACCCAGAATTAATTACTCTCAGCATATTTTTGTACCCATATTACTACGGCATAATTATTATGAGTTTTGATAGTGTCTACAACTCTACATTACAGACTTCTTACAATATTGAAGTAAGCATCCATCACCAATATCAATTTATATCAAGATACTATTGTAGCCAAAATCACTAAGGACAAACTGTTGTAACCATATGCAGTGTCCACAATTGTAGTAGGATTAGAAATACCATATACACTTAAATAATATCCTTCCCCCATATTACAAATACTGTATACTCACCCTAGAGTATTGATAAATTATATTCACATATTACTGTGGTTGTGGCCAATGTCCAGATTGATTCTTCTCCTAGAGTATCTATAATTACTATACACATATTACCATGGCCATGGCCAGTGTCCATATTGTCTGCAGCTATGCCCTCAAGAATATGGACACTGGCCAGGGCCACAGCAAGAGAATTCAACCATATCATGAATACGCACAATACACCTTCAAATAAAATGACTCACTCCATTTGCTTTTATTATTGTCCGCCACAACTATACAACCATGGTAGCCATTGACACAACTATACATCCATGTCCCCAAAAATATACACATTAACCACCATCACAACTGTACTCTTCAAACAGTTATAAGCTCGACACACACACAATTATACCCATTCTCTACTGTACAACCTCTTTGCTAACAATTAACAACTCTGTTTTACATTCCAAACACACACATATTACTCACGCTCAGCACTTTAATAAAATATGTGTAAATATACGAAAGCACAGAACCCCCTCTCAATGCCAATGGTGTCTGTGGACACATGTCTGTGTCCGCAACTCAGAAAACGCCTGTGGACAGTAAATATGGCCGCAGACTCAGCAACAACTGCACAGCCTTTCGCACCGATAAAACCAGCTCCCTCTTAACTTATTTCCACTCCCCCACCCTTCCAAGACACTCTTTCAGCCACAAAATAACCACAAATGTATTTTCAAAACAACACAGCACTTTCCTCTGACATAGGCGGCGGTCCACTGATCCAATATGGCAACCGTTTCAAAGGGTTTAACTCAACTCACATTGTTTCAATTACCAATCAGTGTGCACGTTTGATGTCTGCAATCACCCCAGCAGCCCCTGATTCGCCTAAATGTGTCTGCGGACACCCAATCAGGAAATTAGTCTGTGGACCAGACGAAGATATCACTAATATATTTGTATCTACTTTTTTACATTTAAATAAAAATACAGAACGGATTTGCACCAAATTTGCAAAAGCACACTTTTAGGACAAAGCCGCAACTTCACATTTATGTAAAAAAGGTTAGATGGTGTTTCAAGAACAATAAGAAGTAGGTGACATCCAAACCACAACATGATTTTTCCAATAAACATGTACCAGGTAAGGAAAATGTTAAATCAGATCATCTTACAAGATTTGCAGTTAACATGTGTGATGAAGATGCAGAAGAACCTATGCAAGAGGTCTTTTGGGTATGTGGAGAATCAATAACTCAGTATGAGTGGAAACATTGTCATGATAATGACATTGAACTTCAAAAGGTAAAAGAGTTTGTGTGGAGTGATTGGTCTAGGTGGACACCCGAAATGGGATTTGGGGCATACCATAAAATAAGAAATTAATTAGGTATAGACTTCCAACAGTCTACTTTCAAGGTGTTTCAAGAATTGCGTGAGTGCAATTATCAATTGTTTGTTTGCACTACAATGCATTTTTACCCACCATTCATCAGCACTTAATGTCGATGCCATACTTAGTTCTCGATCGAGATATTTAGATCTTTGTGTTTTTATGGCATGGCAAAACAAAACTAAGTTTTTCAAGGTTTCCTCTTCTGTATTACAAAATCGACATTTGGGGTCTCTTCCCAACAGCTTTCTTCGGTAGCCTTGGATTTCTCTCGTCTCATAAAGATTCAGCCTGAATTTCAGTTAGTTTTGCATGGAAACATTACCATGTAGTGTAGTACTCTGTTAAGTTGCTTTGCTTCAGGGGGGAGAGTTTCTCATGCATTTCTGGGATCTTCTCTTCTCGCAGGTCTCGATCCAGTCTAGTTCAAGCACTTTTCTTTTGGCTAGGTTTGGATTATTTAATAGCATTTTTTTGTCAGATCCTATATGGACCGGAATTTCCCTGCATGTTTGTCTCCATTTTTGCAATGGGAGTTGGTTTCCCGTTGTGCCATTCTTAGTTATTATATCACCCCATATGACATTTCATGCTGACATCAAACTAGTGGTTTCTGATGGGAATAGTCTGTTTTTACTACCTTCTAAATGCAGGCTGATTCCACAGGGATCCATTCTAAATGTCCTCTGCTAGGCGTAGATGACAGGTAACATTTGCATTATGTGTATTACAAGCTGTTAAAAAAGTGCTTTTGGCTGTGTTAAGCCTTTGTTTCACCTCATAGTGCAGCCGACTATAATTCTATGGATGAGATCGTTTTGCAAATGTATGAGCTCAGCTACATACAATGTACCCTTTTTGTGAAATGAGCCCCATTATCATAATCTGTGTGGTATACCTTAAATGGATAATGCCAGTGGAGCCAGGTTTGTAAAAAGTAATGGGCCAGATTTACAAAGTGGGTGTGATTTCCCAATGTGACAGAAAGCCAATTGAGAATCATTCGAAATAATTCAAAGTACGTGTTGACTGGTTAATTTGACTTTTGCCTGAAAGCTGGCAATGCTAACTCTGCTAAAGGTGTCCTATGTATGTGGGCTTTTGGCTTGTTGTTTCCTTCCTGTACAGTATTCGCCCCATCAGGTTTTTGCATGCACTTTATCTGACCATGTCAGGAAAGCCCTGAGTGGATGAATGCTTCTACCATTCTATTCAAAGACTACAACTTGAGAACAGAAGTGCACTACTAAGTCATCTCAAGCGCATAAATATATCTGACAATTGTTAAGTTGCTCTCACCATAAGAAGATCAGTTTTGGGGCACCTATTAATTTCTAGCTCTTTTTGACACACCCACTTTCCAAAAGGAAAATAAACCTGACACTGATTTTTTGTGAATATTTGATATGCCTTTCGTAATAGGGAGGGTCAACGTTTTGGAGGGTTACATACATTTTGAAATCCCAATTCACTTGCATTGAAAATCAATTCTGCCATAACTACACCCTGGACTGCTGGAGGGATTTTTTACCAAACCTGCGTGAGGAGCAGTGGTCTGGTTCCTAAGCATGCTATTGTATATTTGGTGTTAATTGGTCAAGCTTTTCTTTTAAAAAAAAAATTGTAAAACATAATTATTGATACCTTGGTCCAGTCTGTGGACTCTCTGCCTAATTTGGGATATACAGACTATTTGTGACCAATCAGAAGACCAAACACTGTCAGTGGACATATTTGAAAGGCACTATCCTTTTCACATTGGCAAATGTAAGGCATGTAAAACTATTTTGAAATGGACACCATAATTGAGTCAGAGTTGGAAGTCACTGCAAAGATAAGCACACATTTCCAGTACAAGTTTGCCATTAACAACCTCAGGGAATGTGAGAGGTGGTCATTATTGAGCGTAATATGCCGCTAAAGTGTCAAATGAAGGCCCAATGTTGTGATGATGTTCACAGATCATAATAGGGTAAAGAGAGCATTACACAAGTCTTCCATCTAAGATTTGTTATAGGGAGTGTGTTGGGGGGGTCATGCTGGGTTGGTAGATGTAGTCAAACAGATACAAATCAATAGCCTTTTTCCTTGCCAAATCCATGATTCCAGTTCACATTTACTTGCCACTGTTGATGATCTTGTGTGGTTTGTGTTACGTTTAGTAACAGGGTGAGGTGCCCATACGTGTACTGCAAAGAAAAAAATACTTAATTAGAACTAGAAATGTTTGCGAGAACATTACAAAATGTATCTCTTTTTGATCGTCAGGTATATGAGTGTGGTAGATTTTAACTTGATATCTGCTGTGTATAAATGTGTACTAATTCTAAAGAATTGCCAGTATTATTTTGCATCCACACTCAAGATTCCTTTTCAATACTCAAAGCCCTGGCCACATCTTCCATCTTCTGTTCTTCCACTACACTTTTGTGAACATAGTCAGTCATTACAGTCAATAGCATATGTTATCAGAATACAGTTATAATTTTAACAAGAGTTATGTTCTTAAAGAAAATGTGTACAGTATTAGTCCACTGTAAAGGTTTGAGAGGTAACTATACATTTTGTTGAAAAGTTGAATTATATTTTTAAAATGGTTGATAGTTACAAATACCGTTACGGATGTATTTTTATGTGTTGATTGTAGTTGTTTGGAAGTTATTGTTCGAAAATGATTGATCAAATGAGTGTTGTACTGCTCCTCTTCTGTCCCACTGCAGTTGTGGTGCTCTACTTTTGGCTTCTCCTGTCTCCAGTCGTTTGAGGTGACATAGAGCTGTTCAGAAGAAAAAGGAAGGCTATTCTTCCAGCTTTTATTTCTTTGAAGTGTGCAGTATGAATTCCATTATGTAGATATAGTCAAGATGGTATCAGGTGATATTATACCCATAAATAATGTCACCATATATATGGTCGCCAGGAAACGGCATAGGCAACATCATTTATAGAGGATTATTTATGGGGTAAATGGGAGCAGGGGTTGCCGGGGTGTCCCTGCTCCCTTTAAAAAAATATGGGAGTTGCAGGGGTGTCCCCCGCAGGTTCCATGGATCAATATTTCTGCAATAAAACAGCACCCTTCTTGTATGGCAACATTTTTGCAGGGATATTAACACATGGAACCCACAAGACATTGCAGTTGGTATGAGTGGGAGCACAATCCAGCTCTTGCCCTTTCAATGTCCTTTCCAGCTCTTGCCCTTGCCCCTTCCAACTTCCTTTCTCTTTCCTTTAGCACTTACTCCTATCATTGTCTCTTGAATTTGGCAGCAGCTTGTCCGTCGCCCTCTTTTTCCTTCCTTGTCTTCCCCTCCCCTCCTCTCCTTGCACTATTCTGAATTGTCATCTGACCTTCTGTGTAGCTGCTTGTTTGTACCTCTCCTTCCCCGTCAACTCCCCCATTCCCCCACGACCCCTTCTGTATACTCATGCACTGCATCAATTGCAATCAGGCATAGTAATGTTACAGCTAGTTTGTCTCCTTTTCCCTCCCCCTCCCCCCCCTTACTGTTTGTTGCACTTGCACTATCTGAAATGTCGTCAGGCTGATTATGATAGTTATTTCTCTCATTCTTAAATGATTTCAAGGACTGTAAGAATGTAACTGTATTCTCCCATGTTCCCTCCCTACTTGAAGTGCTTTGAAACACTTTGTATATAGGTGCTATACAAATAAACAATCAATTCAATTCAATTCAATTCAAAATTCAGTTGTATGTTTTCACATTTGAAAATCACATACATTTGTACATGTTTCAAAATGCATTGTGTATTTTGAAATACAATACAGTTTAAAATATAGGAAAACATGGCATTGCTTTGCACATGTTTGGAACTATTAGAGAAGTCTATGCAAGATATATGAGGGTGCTTGATAAAGTGGGAGGGCTGCCAAAATTGTGCAAATTTGGAGCACTTGGGATTTTACCCTAAATTAAAAGGGTAATCCATAAGTGGACACCTTTCTCACTGTGCATAAAGCAGCATTTTGGTGCTTCACTCTCCGTGTGGTGGGCACAAAAGGTCTGCACACGGATATTTCTCCTCTATGAAAGATACAGTAAATTGAAACATGAGTGCAGACGCTCATGAGTAGGAATCATCTCAGAGAACATGGTATTTGGCCATTTTAACTTTTAGCACAGGGGCTCAACACCATTTTGCTAGTTTGCTTGCTAATCATGTTAGTTATTTAAAGGGATTACTACTAAATGAAATATATATATATAAACAATGACAACATTGTTTTAAAGAAGAAACTATGGAAAGTGGTGCCTTTGATAAACCATGTGGTGTTGTTAACATTGTAAAGTAATTAGACACCTATGGCATACTCTAACTGTTAAGGTGAAAAGAATTAAAATTGCAGGCGCAACTTAAATTGGTGAATTCTAGTTCATTAAATATTAAGTAGACATTTTGCAAGTGATGAGGTTATGAGTGATGCAAGTATCGTTATATTAGACCCAACCAGCAGTGTGTTTTATGAATACTGAATTATGACCAAATGTACTGAAACCCATATGGTATATTATGCCAACTGTGGTGAATGTTTCTCAAGGAAGAGACACTTGTTCATACATTAAGTTGCAAAAACAAGGGGGGATCTGGTGGGAGCCCCACTGCTGGAAATGGTTACAAGATCCTTATCCAGATTCTTTAGCTCACTATCTTTCACAGAGGAGAAATATCCAAAGCATATCAGTCTTTGTCCTGCCCTGGGGCTGTCCAGCACGAAATGCTAGGCAATTCTCCTCTGAACAAGAGTACCAACAGTAACACCAGACATGTGTTCCGGTCTGGTTGGACCTCATCAGTAGGGTTGAGGTGTTCCTCTCTAAGAATAGTGAGCAAGGGGTCCACGTCTGGATTCCCCTAATAACTTAGGGTGAGACCCAAAGTTACTTAAAGTATGCAAAAAACAAGGGGGGTCCTGGAAGTCCCTCTACCAGACATTAGTCCTTGTTACAAGAGCATTACCCAGATTCTTTAGCTCACTATCTTTCACAGAGGGGACATTTCCAAAGCATATCAGTCTTTGTCCTGCCTGGGGCAGTCCAGCACTCCCAGGATCCTTCCTCTTGTTTTTTGTATACATTAAGTTGGACAGTTTACAACAATTTTTTGTACAATCTACCATATATCCTAGAAGAATTAGTATAACAATTTGGGCTCTTCTGTCTTTTTTCATAGTGGAAAGAATGTCTTAATTGCAAGGAGAGCACAACATGTCATGACTATACGATATTACACAGCCTGTGGTAGCAGCTGTGTAGTTATGGTTAAGTTGCTCAACTCATAGGAAGAACACTTTTTGGGCGGTTTATAACTTTGCTCCCCCTGGACGAATTCATACCAAACTTTGCAAAATAAGTATATGGCCCACTTTGAACTTTTCGGACAAGTTTGGTGAGGTTTAGTCGGGGGGGGGCAAAGATATAGGGGGTCCCAAAAATCTTTTTTTTTTCCATACACGCAATGGAAATCATTTTGCTCATGCATTTGTGATGTCATCTTTGTTGTCCTGGGTGCTAGTCTTAGTAGTGCACGGTAGTGGCGCGAGTTATGGGTGCTTACATTACCATAACTGGTGAATTTCTGAGGTTTTTCAGTTTTACTTGTAACCATAACGTCTCTCTAACAATGTTTTTTCATTGAATTTCATATTTTTTTTATTAGAACAACTTAACCATAATGTCCCTTTAACAATGTTTTTTCATTGAATATATATATATATATATATATTTCACTCATTTTGAAAACTGACTTCTGAAACATGTGTACAGAGATTGCATGTGTATATCCAAGTGTATGCAATGTTTTCTACAATAAAGCATTTTTCGTAAACACATCATTAAGTTTTGAGGATCCTTATTTGTGTTTAGTGTGAAATTAAGTATTCCTGTTCATGTGTCCTCTAGGTCTCTTATCCTGGATATACTGTGAACAAGTGTACTACATAGCTGTCTTGAGTCATGTAAGTAGCAGACTGATAGCAACATGCACATAACCTTTGACCCTGTGCTGTTTTCAAATTTAAAGAGAGCATCAGATGTGTATTGCGATTGGATTTAGGTATGTGCACATGATTTGCTTTTCTTACAAGCTACTACAGGATGTTCAGTTGCGGTTTCATACTCTACATGTAGTCTTTTGGAATGTTTAGATTTTTCCCGAACTAAGCATATCTGTGAGTCTGCAGTGTATACAATATGAAGTCTATTATGCTCTAGAATGCAAAGGATGTCTGGTTTAACTTTGCTTGCAGCAACGTTTAGAAAAGACAGACATGTGAGAGCATGAGCACGAGAGAGTGGCACGTAACTCAGACCTGCTATCGCTACATTATTGACTATGTTTACAAGTGCAATGCCCAGAGTTAGGAATTTAGATTTGTTAAAGTGTATTCAAGAGAAAGAAAACTATTCTATCCGTCCTCCATATCTTTAAAAAGAAGGTAATGTTCCCATGTGCACGTTGTTTTTGAGGTTTGTGCAGTTTGTCCAATGTGACAATGGAAAACTGGATATCATCTTGATTTGGTTTCGTGGTAATCCAACACCTGTACACAGTACTTCAATCACTAGTCACCACCTCATAGTCCACATCCAGGTTTTGCCTTAGATTCACTCTGCTGTTGATTGCAACAATCTGGCTTTGCTGTATACAGATTGTTCTTGTTTGTATAGGCATCCAATCACTTGTTTACAGTTAGAATATCATGCCAGGTACTTCTAAATTCTCCATACAATTAATATGAACTATTGGCTGATTCTCATTTTGAAGCAGTTATGTTCATTATATTGGCCACCGTCTGTAAAAACAGACATTAAGCACTGACATTGTTAACGTTACTGCTCCATCAGTTCAGGATCTGATGTTTTTTTTCCAAATAGGCTTGTGAAGCTACGATCAGAGAGTTATCTACTGTCTTTGTTGCTGCTGAGAGGTGATTGTTGGGTCAGTTGTCTTGGAGTCTCCAGCAAAGAAGATACAGTTTAGGACTTGACAACAATCTCGCAAAATCTGGACTTGTGAAGTGTGATCTCCTAATAAACTGCGCAGCAGGCATTATAACTTACGCCATCAGCATGATATTTGGGGAAGCAATTTACAAAGCCAGGAGATTAATGTCAGCAAATCTAGGCATAGATGAAAAATCACTAACTTGTATGCTAACATTTGAAAAGTGTCTACTGCTGCTTCTGTTATCAATGGATTCCTGGATAGTTGGTTTAGCGTTTAGAAGAAAACTAATTACCAAATACAGCAGTGTCTGGGTATGAAGTTATTCAAAACATGAATAGTTATCTCAGATCCTAGAAACAATAACATGCAGCTAAAAAAGTTGAGATCTCTGTTCATTACTGAACCTGTATTGGGTGAAGAACTTAATACTGATTCATTGGCATTAAAGACTCTAGATGCATATGGTGAGATGAAAGCAAATGGGCCAGTGGCTATATTTAGTCTAGGCAAATATGTTCTGGTAATGGGCAATATTTATTTTATTTACAAAAATGTATATAGCATTTTTATCCAAAGTGCTGAACAAATAAGGATATTACTGTACAAACACAGCAAATGATGAGAGCAGGATCACAAACCAATGCAGCAATAATGTTACATCAAGCATTAGGAGACAGATTAAAGAAGATGGTGTTTTGGACATAGTTTAAATTGGGAAAGAGTAGAAGAGGAGCAAATTGAAAGAGGAAGAGAATTCCAGAGAGTGGGAGCAAGCAGTTGAAAGAAAGGAGCAGAGCCAAGATGGAGTGCAAGGGGGCCAAAGAACATAAAGAAGAAACCAGGATGCAGAACATAGATCTCTAGGGGGGTGGTATGAAGATACCAAGGATGACACATACAGGGGTTCTAAAGCGTGAATGCATTTGAAAATAAAATAAAAGACAAAAATTGAAACTCCAGAGGTTGCTTAATTGGGAGTCATTGTAGATGAGCCAGATAGGAAGAAATCCTAGCTGTCGAGGAGAAAATCTGTATCGAGGAATGAAGAATGGATCACAAAGTAAAAAGAGCATAAGTAGGCAAATCAACATAGAGGGAGCAGCAGCAGTTGAGATAAGACAAAACAAGAGATTGCAGTAGGGTTTTAGTGGAAGAAAAATTGAACAGAGGCCTAATTCTCCTAATGTTAAACAGAAAGCAATGGCACAACGGGACAGAGTAAGTGATTTGCGGTTGTGAAAGAAAAGATGAATCAAAAATAAAGACAAGGTTGCAGGCCTGGGGATTGACTGGAAGCTGCAGAGGAGGAAACAAAATGGTCAAATCAGAAGGAATAGAAGAAGTGGCCTGAAAGTATAAAATGTCCATCTTTTTTGGATTAAGTCAAATAAACCTAGAAGCCATCCAAGATTGTGCAGGATAGTGCCAAGGAAGAAAGGTGGCAGTGAGTAGCATCAGTAAATGAATGAAAAGAGAGAAAGATCTGTTTATCATCGGCCTATAGATGCACTTGAACACCAAAATAAAGGATCAATGATGCAAGGGAAAAGTATATAAACAGAAAAGAAGAGGAACCAAAAACCAAACCTTGGGTGACCCCATAAGAAGGAGGAAAGGATTGAGAATAAGAACCTTTCCAGGAAACCATGAATGAGTGCCTATACAACTAAGAATAGAACCAACAAAGAGAGGAGATGAATAGTCTCTGGGAAGTGAGTGTAGAAAGAAGAATAGGATGATTCCCAGTGTCGAAGGTGGCACTTAAATCAAGAAGAACAAGAATAGAAGAGTACTTAAAATGACAAACATTGAGGATAGCATTAAATACAGGAAGAAGTGCAGTCTTAGTAGAAACAAATGGTGTAGAAACCTAATTGTGAAGGGGAAAGAAGATTGTGAGAAGTAAGATACAAGCTAAATTGTAAATAAACAAGATGCAAAGATTGGACAAGAGAGAAATAGGGCAGAAAGTAGAAGGGTTAGTAAGAATAAGAGAATGTTTTTTAACAAATGAAATAATAGTTGCAGCTTCAAAACTAGACATATAGTTGACAGAATAAAGAGACACATTAAAAGGACCAGTCGTAAAAGGAATACATAAGGGAAATACAGGTGATTTGAGGGAAAATTGACAGAATTTAACAAGAGAAGCAGAAAGAGTGTCCGAACGGGCAGCAGTAGGATGAGAATATAAAATACCCACAGCAACTTCAGTCTCAGAAATTGGTGTAAAGAAAAATGAAGGGTTGTTCAAATGTGGCCCTGTGGCGGGAACAATGGGAGAGAGAGAACTGGAGGTCAACAGAACATAGAAGACCTAGTTTTCTCAATATTAGAACAGAAAAAGTTTGCCAGATCAGAGGCAGTAAGAGATGACAAATGCATGGGGTTAGAGGGAGGAGGAGCAAGACGTTTATTTTTAGTGGAATACAAATCAACAACTTTGGACTTTAATCAATGATTGGAAATAAACTGCTTTATATTGCACAAGCAGCTGAGAGAAAGATTGCAGACATTCAGAGAATAGAGAAAAATTATAGGGGGACCTACATTTGAGCCACCATCATTCAGCTCTGTGGAGCTGGATCTTCAGTGATTTAAGGGACTCAGAAAACCAATGGCGTAGAGGATTCTCTCTAGCTTTAAATCTATATAGAGGACAAAAAGTATCAAGAGATGAAGTAATGGCATGATGCAGATCATTGTCAGTGGCGTCAATGCCAGAACAACAATACTGACAACATTCTGCATTAACAAGAAACACCTGCACATAGGGGAAGGTAGTTAATGGATCAGAATTGTCATATATAGTCAACCAGTTAAGTGTGACTATGTAGAATTAGCACTGTGCTTGGACTCCCTGTTATTGAATACTCATGATAGGTATCCATCAGATAATCTATCTCACTACAATATTGGTAGGTAGAATTTGAAGAGTAATATAGGAAAATAGGCGGACAATGGTCAAGAAATTAAGAGGCTCCATCCCCCTTCTACAAAGCATTACATTTTTTACTAAGCGCTTTAGTACATTTGCGTGAAACAATTTCCAAAACATCCATTAATCACACTAAGTACTTAGAGGAGATAACAAAGTTATTGGTTAGTATATGTATAAACAAGTAAATCCATGTTAGGTTGAATACAAATTGGAGGAGGTTGAAACTCTTTGGAGGGATCACAAAAAGAATTACAATCAGAAGCTGTTCAAAGCTGGTTGGATGCAAATTTTCTTGAAGTTATAGAGGAGTTAGAAGGAAGGGCAAATACATTTAGTATCAAAGATCACCAGATATCATAAGAACCACCAGATCAACTGGTTGAACGCTCAAATGAGACAAGGTTTAGTCCACAAAATATCATTGGAGTATACTGTGAATTAGCGAATGTAAGGATGGATACTTATCCCTAGAAACATGTTAAAGGGAAATGCAAGAGAAAATAAATCTGGAAGAATGGTACTTGAAAATTAAACAGAAAAAATGTGTTAAGATGTATTTGAAGAACATGGATATCATTTTTAAAATTAAATGACTTACGATGACACATTTGCAGTTGGTAGAGTCATTCCCTGCAAAAGTGCTGGTTCAATAGCACAAACATGAGAACAGCTGAGGAGCCAGTTTACTAAACAAACAAAACAATTAAGAAACAGGTGATTTACAAAGGTAACATTAACCTGGGGGAAGGGTTTCAGACTAAGAGTAATACTGTAGAAATATACAAAAATATTAATGGAGGTAGTGGTGGGATCAGGTAGGAAGGATGGCAAGTAAGTGAAGAGTAAGCCACGCTTTGAAGTGATCCACAGTCGTGCTGGCTTTACTTGTGATGGGCAACAGGTTCCAGTGGAGCAGGGGGGAGTATGAAGAAAGTGTGAAAGTGAGAGAAGGCACGAGTTGTGCATGGGACTATAAGGTTGAGTGCAGGGAATGAGTGGAGGGAACAAGATGGTGAGTAGAGTGTGTGACAGTCATACAGGTATTGACAAGCACATTCTTTAATAGATTTGTAGGCTAGGAGAAAGACATTGAAAATGCAATGGTTGTGCATGAATAGCCACCAGCATGGTGTTGGTAGGTAAAAGTGGCAGAAGGATCTGAGTAGTTTGTAAGACATGTGGCTTGCAAATTTAAGGAAATTGTCAAGAGGGAGGAAGAAGTAGAGAGATAGGCTCAAGAACAGAGATGAGCAGCAGTGGAGTATACTGTGCACAAGAGTGGAGATTAGACTTTTCAGTATGGTAAAAAAGAAATGAACACATTTTCTTAGTTTTAAGAGGGTTAGTATGAGCAGCAGAGGTGGTGGTAGTGATCAATTGTTGCAATCAGAGGTCACTATCAAAGAGGACCCCAAGGTTGTGAGCCCACAAGAAGGTAGAGAGGAACAGAAAAGGAGTATGGAGGCTAGGGATGGCGTTGCAAGCAGGGAGGATGATGATTTCAATGTTTCAATAGTTCAGCATGAGGCACTGGACAACCATCCAGTGATGGATTGCAGTGAGAGGCTGAGGTGTAGAAGCAAAATTATAATACAACTTGTGTGCCATCAACAAAGAGGAGAAAATGAAAGCCAAAGTATCAGGTACATCTTCCTAGGGCAGAGGTATTTCAGGTGAAGAGCAGAGGTCCAATAATTGATCCTAGGGGGATGCTGACAGAGAAGGGTTTGGTGTCAGATGTTTGCAAAATTGCCAGCAGATTTTAAAGAAGCACACTTCCAGGTAGAAGGCAATACAGGTGAACGCAGATTTGAAAAGCCCAATGTTCTGCAGAGTGGCAAGTAAAAAATTGTGGTTGACAGGGTTAAAGATGGCAGAAAGGGCCACATGAATGAGTTTAGAGGAGAGTTTAGAGAGGTGTGCATCAGGAAGATTGTAGGTGCCATACATATGTAAGTTGGATGTGGATCTCTATGGTCATTATCTTCATAGCAATACGTTTTCTGGGAACTTTAATTAATGAGGAAGGATGGAAACTGTGCAAGGGTTATCCAGGATGTTTGAGTCAGTGAAGAGTTTCTTCAAAGGGGTAGGGAAGTTGCAGACTTGAGGGAGGCAGGGAAGATTCCAGTAGAGAGAGTGAGTTTAACGAGTTCAGAGAGATATGGGCAAGTAATTGGGACTAAATCTTTGGCTGATTGATAAGCAAAGGGGTTTAAGGGAGATGGTTTGGTGCTGTGAAGGATGGGTGCTCATTTATTTGGAGAGTTTGGGGAGACATAGTTGAGATTAGAAGGTGTAACAGGAGAGGTTGTGGACATCAGGATGCTGGAGGAATGAGAGGGAAGGGGGCAATGAGAGTGTCATTAACTTTATTGAACAGACAATATATATCATCTTGCAAGATGTGAGCAAATCTTGAAGGCAAGATGAAAGATTTTGAAGGTGATTGTAAAGGGAGATTAGGTTTATGTAGTTGGAGGATTTAGCAGAATTCAGTTTTTAGAACAGTAAGGGAATTTTTGTAAACTAGGAGAAGTGTGATAGTCTGTGATTTGTGTGAGCAGTATATGTCATGATGCATCCTTGATTTGAGGGTTTGAAAATCCAAGATGATCTAGGTCTGAGGATACGGACATCAAGATGAAAATGTGTGTGTGCAAAATACTACTTTTTAAAGGGATTCATAAGTGCATAGTGAAAGTTGGAAACATCAAGTTGAATGCAAGAGGCGTGAATAGGGAAGCGAGCCCAGGTACCTGGGCCCAGGTACCTGCTCACCCTGCCACCTTCCCACACTGCCTCCGGGACACCCCTTGCACTGGGGTCTGTATCTGTATCCATATAGACCCCCCTTTTTCTTCCTGCACTTATCAGACCTACCCTGTCTGATACCTTAAACCCAGCACTTGCAAATTGCTGTCTGCACTAAAACTGTTTGTTGCCTTTATTATTTATTTATTGTATTTATCTGTTTCTCCTCTGCTTCACACTTTCCACTTCTTCCCCCTTCCATGCACTTTTCCCCTCCCCCTCTCCCATGCACTTGCATGCTCTCAATGTCACTGGGCCTAATAAGATTGCTGTTTTGTTCTCCCCTGTTCCCCTCCCTTGCCTTGTCGCGCTCTGAAACACTTGTGTACGAGCGCGATAGAAATAAAATATCAGTAACAATATCAATATCAATAGGTGATCTAATAGGGATAGTGATGATGGTCTTATTGATAATTAACCATATTCAACCAGCAACAGGTCATGGAGTGTCAGTGAAGGTAGGAGAGTAAGTGTGGAGAGCCACTAGTGTAGAAGAATCATGAGCAGAGAACCATGTGTATGTAATACAAAGAAATTAAAGTGAAGTGAAGTGTGATAGGAGTAAAAATTGTCATCATATCAGAAAACATGTTGCAGAGAGAGGTTGGAGATACAGAGAGAACAGGAGCATTGGGTTTGAGGGATATAGGTGCAGGGGAGAGCAGGGGGAGAATAGAGCATGAGGAAGAACTCTACCTCACAAGCTTAACTCACACTGTGCGGCTGACGACATTGATCTGTATCACAGACAGATAGTGCTATACAACGTATTGGTTCTGAAGATGATGACCCCAACAAATTGAGTCATCGAAACCGGTCGATCCTTTCCAGTGTCAATATCCGCAAATAAGCAATATTAGCAAATAAATACCAGCCGAAGGGCTTGTATAGTGAGCCTCTCACATACAGTTTCTCAGCTGTGACTGCTAACAGTCTTTTAGTTAACAGATTGCTCCCATCACACATTTACTGTACATATTTCATTGTGGGTTAATAAAAAGGACTCTGCACCAAAATGAAAATTCCCCATTGGAATGTCTAGAGTGTTACGAGATGAGATTATAAAAATCACTCTACTCTTGGTGTAGGCTATTGTATGTGTTTTTTACATTTTGAATTCGATACTCTACAAAATAGATTGTTGTGTTTATAGTTACCTCTCTGTTTCCTGTTAGATAGGCCGTACATCACTGGCAACCTAAGAATAGCACCCCCTGACAAGGAATAGTGATAGTGCTAGTGGACCAGGTGATCGAATCTGACATCATAAAAAAACTATATATGTGTGCTCCAAAACCGTTTATGTGTGCTAAGACATTGGGCCTTCCATACCGGGTGATCTCGAGTCCTGCAGGCGGAGTCGTCATTTCCGCCATGTCTGACCTGGCAGGTTTAACACCGCCCGTCTGCAGGTGGACGTGGAAACACCATCAAGAGATGGTGCCGGTGTTTCCATGGTCCCCATTCCCATTGAGTCCTATGAGACTCAATGAGAATGGGGATTTACTGAATTCCGCCTCCGGAATTCCCGGTACACCGGGGTTGTAATGCCCCAGTAATTACGGGAATCACAGAGGTGGAATGGTAATACGAGTCTGGCGGTAACCGAGCCGGAAAAACCGGCAGGTTACCGCCAGACTCGTAATGAGGCCCACTGCTATGTATAACATCAGACCTATGAATACATCAAGTACTTACATAGTAACAGCTATAATTGTTAATATTGAATCTGCCACATCACAGGTGCAACATTTGAGATCACTGATTAATTTTATTACGGTGCACACAGAAGGGAAGCTGCAAAAGACAACGGGGCAATTCATGCAATAAATGTGCGCCAAAAATCTTGGCGCAAGCAGGCACAAGCTGGCGTAAGCTCGTAAAAACAGGCATGGAAGTCCTTGCGCGTGTTTTCCTTGGGATGTGCGCAAAACTCGTGCGTGGAGCACACGGGCGCACACGTCATTGCAACATCCCGAAAGTCGTGCACGATGTGCACAGGGCAAGCGCAAAACGGTGGCGCACACACCAAAAAGGGGGCGGAACACGGGGCGTAACGCACGGAATGGGGAACAACGTGTGAAAATAAGGGCGTAACTGGGGATATACTGCTGGGAAGTACACAGAACGCCCACACACAGGCGAACCACATGTATTCGTGGAATCGAATAGGGCAAACCCGCGCACGGCCAAAGACACGTACAGGCCTAAACACGTCCGCCACACGAAGGCAGACGGCAGCATCCCTGCGCATTACAAAAGTGTGCGCAAACAAAAAACACGTATATACAGCTACGATGGATATCCCATTCTGTGGCCCCCAGGAGAAATGACGTGACACGCAACACACAGGCATCCCCGAAAAGCAAGAAAAAAATATAAGTGACCCCTGTTGCCCATGTGCATGTAAAAAACACACACAGTATGCTGTGGCAGCCAGGAGCCCCAAAAATACATATGCGATCAACACGCAGGCTAGTATGCCCATAAAAAAATGGGACAGCCGCAGTGGGAAAAATAGCGTGTGCAACTCACCGTCTGCCTTGCGTGTAGAAGAATAACGTAGCCAACACCCACCCGCTGTGAAGTAATGGCGTGTGAACCCTAACGCCTGGAAAATACACGCACTGCTTCCCACGAAAAGCATGTACCCAGGCCAATCATGTGTAAAACTTCACGGCACCCCCAAAATACATGTACCGAGGCCAATCATGTGACCATCCACCCTTCCCATGCCCCAAAGGCAGCCCATCCACCTTGGGCATGCCCCACAGGCAGCCCATCCACCCTGGCCATGCCCTGCAGGCAGCCCACTCTACAGGGAGGACTTTTTCCACGTTTTACTTGCAATTGGCCTGGGTACGTGTATTTCGGGCGTGCGCAGGTAGTTTTACAGGCGTTTTCGTGGTTGGGGGGCTGTATGCTGGTCCACTGGCCTTTGCGCCCTGTACTGGATTTGTGCGATGTTTTGGGCATAACTGCCGCTGCTGCAGGGTTGCTGCGCCTCTCTGCGCCACGGCTACTTATGGATGTATGAATCCATGAATACGCTGTGCGCCTAAATGTGTTTTGGTGCACGCGGCTGGCGCAGTGTGCCACTTGTGTGCCGAATTCTATGAATTACCCCAAACATGTTTATTTTTGGACGCAGGTTACAAACCATTAAATAGAAGACACATGCTAAGCTTACTTGATGTCATTCTGCAGCCGAGTTTTATACAGATATTGTTTGTTTCAGCCCGTAGCAACTATGGCGAGTATCCTTATATTTATTAGGAATTTTCTCAAAGTTTTGTTTACTACACCTGGAGCTTGCTACACTGCGGCTTTCCAGTGTAAAGAGATTAGAAAAATAAAAACAAGCACTCCTTTGTCATGCTCCAATTGGCTTTTATAGTGTATTTTCCACATTTGTTTCTAATTCTTTAAATGAAATTAGTAGTTGTGAATCGTATTACATTCATACATCACATAAGAGTTTCAGCATCAGATTCCTTCCTTCTTTTCTATATTTTTTCCCATCAAAAAATGATAATTGTACATCGTATTCAATTCATACATCACATGGAGATTTTGACATTAGATTTTGGCATGGATCTGCCGAAGCAGTTTGGTCGTGTAAGAGCAAGAGGATCAAAGATAAGCAACATGTTTATTGAAGAAAAGTTGTGAGTCCAAGTAAACTCTAAGTGTCTGGGAAACTGGAATAGAGCAGCCCGCAATTGAGAATTGATTATTGAGGGATACAATTTCTTCAGTCTAGGAGCTGTTCCAATAATGAGCAGCTCATTTTTTTATTATTAAGTACTAAGGAATTTAGTGCCAACCAAGACTGGATGTATGCATAGATTCTGTTGAAGGTGCTAGACTCCTGTGAGTACTCACCTAATAGTTCAAATATAATCTGCAGGTCATCATAATTGGTGTCTGACAGTCACAACCCCTCCAGAGGATCACACAGAGATGTAGGGTAAATATTGAACAAAAGGGGAGACAAACAGGATCCCTTAGGGATCCTGCATGTAAGGGATATGAGTGTAGCTTGATAATCTTCCTTGTCTACTCTTGCAAGTTGTGGCCCCAGAAAGGACTCAATCCATGAAGCAGCCTCATTGGAGCATCTCCCAAATTTAATCAGCCTTTCCACCAATTGTCTGTCTACGAGGTCAAACGCGGCTGATAGATCTAAAAGCATCAGCAGTGCGATAAGGCCATGGTCAATAATATCGGAAATATTTGATTTTAAATCCAGTAGTGCAGTATCTTCCCCATGTTTCATGCAAAAAGCAGATTGTCTTGTTCCCAACACATTCTGTAAACTCATAGAGATGGAGTTAGGCAACCCTATCCAGAATTTGTAAGATAAATGAAAAGTTCATAATGGACCTATAGTTTGCCGGAACAGCATGGTCCAGATTGTGTTTTTTAAGAAGTGGGGTAATCTATGCCTCCTTGAGACATTCAGGTACTTGAGGATCAGCAATGAAGAGATTGATGATTCTGGTAATCCAAGGTAATAATGAATATAGGGAGTCATTGAGAAAATGAGTGGGACACACATCTCCCTGGCAAGCAGTAGGTTTCATATTGTGTACTATATTAAAGACTGTGCTCTTGGTTACTTGCCAAAAAGATAACAAGGGTTGTTCTTTAACAGATACTCCTTGATCTAACAATGACTCAACTATTACAGGTGTAGCAACAAGTGATTCTTGATAGATTATTGGTGACAGAATTTTCCTTGCAAACTCATCCTTTATGGATTGACACCAGTTATTTTCAACTCCTATGGTGGAGTTAGAATGCAACTTTTCTTCCAGTTCACGAAGAATAGAAAATAGTCCCCTTGAAGTGGATTTAGCTTCAGTAATTCTCTCATAGTAGTTTGCTTGTTTGGCCACAAAAATGACCTCTTATAATCTTTCACTGCAATCTTATATGGCGACAGTGTGGCAGACCATGGGTTTTCCTGCCACATATGTTCCAAGGCAAACTTCTCTTTCCTGGATCAGATGACTTTGTCATTGAACCAGCTATTGCACTTCACTTTAACCTTTAGGATTTATAGTGTGTAATAGTGCTAAAGCATCAAAAGCTACACTAGTAAACTTTTGGAATTGTCTCGTGAGATCTGTAAGATGGACAGGAGAAGGCAGTTTAGCGAACTGATGTAAGACCAGAAGAGCAAAGTCATCTGGTGTGGCTTTTTTAGTATTCCAGACCTTTTTGTGTTTCCTAGACTAAGGGCCTCATCACGGGTTGGGCTGTATCCCAGCTGTAATACAGCCCGACTGTAATAGCCCTAACACCGACCGGCCCAGAGGTATTACCGCCGGATCTCAGGTTAGGTGTTAACGGTAAATCCCCATTCCCCATTCGGTCCATTGGACAGCTGAAAACAGTTGATTTTCACCTCCAGAGAAAGGCTGGAGGTAAAACAGCCCATTTAGCACCCATCTCGTGATATGGCCAGCCCTTAAATGCGGTGGTAATACTATTACTACTGCATTTAAGGGCTACAGCCCAACTCATGATGAGGCCCTAAGTGCTAGGAGACAATAGGGATGTTGGGAGGAAAAGATTAAAAGAAAAGCAAAAGGTCAGGAGCACACCTCAGTTCACTCTGTATATCAACAATTAGTGTATGTAAAGGGTGCAAGGGAGAATATCAACCCTTGCACTAGGTTGAGTATAAAAGGACAAACAATGAACTGCCCACCAACCGTGGGTCACTCCCTTCCCCCGCACACCTGTAGATACTGGGTACCAGTCAATATTTAAATATCATATGGATAATTTCAATAACAGACTCTCATATAGAAAAAAGTACAGATTATTTCATAACATTGTCATTCAAAAACCCTTTTATATTTGTCTTTCTTATGTGAAAAAAACATGCCCTGTCAATGTTTTTCCTTTTTTAAGTATATTATCTTAGATTCAAAATTAAACACTCCAAATCATAATATGTTTACAATTTAACATTAGATCAAAAATGCAAGTAATGATGATTCAACTCATGTTTGGCTCTACGTGTTTTGGGGAAACTCTTCTTCCTCAGGAGCACTCATTCTTCATTTGTATCTTTGATATTCTTCATTCCATGGCAGGATCTATGGTGTAAACACATGTATATCACATTAGTATTATAATTCACCCCAATGAGGAAAAGATTAAACAATATTAAAAGGTGATCTGACCATGGGCATTCTGACATAACGATGTATGAAATTCTTGCATTCTGGGTCAGAACCCAATAAAGGATAGTACCTTCTGCATGAGTTGTGAGTAGCCATCTTAATATGTTTAGAAGAGAAATTGTATCAGAGTCTGAGATATTGTTTGCCCACAAATTGAAATCACCACGCAGAAACGCCCATGAGGCAGATTTCAACCCTTTACTCAAGGCCGCTACCAATTGTTCTTCAAAGTATTGAGTTTTAGCCAGAGGTCTGTATAATATTAAAATGCTCACAGCCATAGTCCATTAACATTCAATTTTACAGCTAGAAATTGTCAAGATCTGACATATTAACAGTGTGGATTTTACGATCTTCTTTAAAAAATAAGTACAGCCTTTTCTCACCCCAGAACCAACACAGTATGTTCTTAATAAGTTATAACCCTCTGAGGTGAGAAGGAGAGAGGCATGAGTGGAGGAATCCTTGAGAAATGTTTCCGTAATTGGAAGCAATCCCGCTTGAGATTCCATCAAATCATTTGCTAGTTCTGTCACATGACATACTAGTGAACGAGTGTTCAAAAAAGCAACTTTCTGATAGGGAAGATCATCATTAGGCTTGAGATCAGGAGTTGTCAAAGTCTTTGACTCAACCTTCTCTGAAATGATCACATAAATGTGGCCTACTAGATCTTGGGACAAGGGAACCAAATACTGACCCTAAAAGTTAGCTAATGAACAGTTTACCAGCCTACCTGCAATTCTCAGAATATACACGGGGTACAGTGCTTCCTCACTTGTCCCTTATGTGAACCGATGCAAACAGGCCGAACACGCCACACTCATGCACCTGAAAACATAATTAAATAGACTGGGATGGAGGGGAGATGTAATCCCAGGTGACAACCAAGTGTTTCAATCAATTAAAACAATCCCTTCAATTCACAAAAAGATTTAGCAGCATCTGCCTAATATGTAGTATCACTAAGACTTATTTGGAAACAGAAAACAAGGAGATCACTAAAATAGAATACAATTCTGAAAAAGAGCAATAAAGTGTCCCCATGCAATTAGTTCTAATAATTCTTTGGGTGTAGTAAATATTCTTGGCGTTCAAGATGGCTGTCTTTTAATGGTACATTTGCTGTTGTTAGTTGACTCTGTTGGCCTTGCCGTGGTTTTTTCTTCAGGCCTGCTCTAATTTCCAATTAATTTTCTCAAATGGACAGAGTTGTGGGTTAAACAATTTGGCTGATCCTATTTTTTTTGCGATAGAGTGCCAATTTGAGAAGCTTCCATCCATATGTGTCATCTGATTTTGGAGTTCTGCAAAATGATATGATGATATGATAAGACATTTGTAACGCGCCTATACACAAGTGTTTCAAGGCGCGACGAGGCAGGGAGGGGGGACAAAGGGAAGACAGACAACGATCATACTAGGCCAGGTGTCATTCAGATCATGCAAGTGCATGGGCAGAGGGGGAAGGGAAAGTGCAAGGGGAACGGGAGAGGGGAAAGTGCAGTACAGGGGTAGTAGAATACCAGGATAATTAATAAGGGCCAGCTGGTGGCAAGTGCAGGGTAAGTGCAGACAAGTGCTGTGGGGGGCTGTAGGGATACAGAGACAGTCCCGCAGTGCAGTGGTTGCCAAGGGAGGCAGTGCAAGGGGAGAGTGGCTGGGACAGGGACCAAGATCGGTGAGAGTGGCCCAATTGCAGATTCAGTGCAGTTTCAGTCAGGAATTTAGCAGGGGAGAGGGGGAGAGAAAGCTGAAGCAAAGAGGAAGGCTTTCGGGTGCATCCAGAACCGGAGATGGTTCTCCTCAAGTTTCAGGGAGGCAGGAAGGCTGTTCCAAAGGGAGGCCCCTGCCGCGGAGAGTGATCTACCCCCAACTCGTTGCTTGGAGAAGCGTCTGACCCTGAGGGAGTTGGAGGCGGATAAGCAAAGACCTCGAGAAGGAAGATATTTAGGAAGAGAGAGGTGAAGGTATTTTGGCCCCAAGCCACAGAAGGCCTTGTGGACAATGCAGAGGGTTTTGAACTTAATCCTCGCAGCCACTGGGAGCCATTGCAGAGATTTCAGTCCTGGAGAGATACGGTCCCTGGGCTTGAGGCCAAGGACAAGTCTTGCAGTCCTGTTCTGGATGAGTTGCAGAGGGCGGAGAGTAGAGGCAGGAAGATTTGGATAGAGGCTGTTACAGTAGTCCAGCTTAGAGAGAACCAGGGCTCGGGAGACAGTGAAGTTCTGGGGGAAGGAGATGAAAGGAAGAATACCTCTGAGGAGGTGCAGCTGGTAGTGTGACTTCTTAGAGATGTCAGATATGTGAGGAGAGAAGGAGAGTGTGGAGTCTAAGATGATCCAGAGATCTGCCATGATAAGGTCCAATAGGAGGATATTGGGGTTTCCACTGAATGTGAAGAATTGTCTAGATTCAGGTTTTTCCAGGTTTTAATGTTTCTTCTATGTTTCCCTATATGGAGGGTCTGTGTTTTGGTGTGTTGGTTTAAAAAAGGATCATGAGATGATCACTCTAGATAAGTGTAATGGGAGAGGGTGGTGATGGTAAGTTTTATTTGAAGAAAATTGAATCCAAGATATGCCCAGATGCGTGCATGACACTGTTGACCATTTGCATGCAATGAATGATAAAGCAAATTGTTGCATGTTCTATTTTTACATGTATTGTCTCATGCGTATGAAGATGATATTTGGGAGATATTTTATAGGCTTGGCATTTGGTGGTGTTCTTTAAACCATGGGGTACATAACTCCAGTGGAACATAGCAAGGAGGTTTAAGAAACAGAAGTGGGAAGAAATACAGGAGTGGATCCGTGGCTGCAGGGTGTGCAATAGGAATTAAAATGAGACAGAGCTAACCAGATGAAGTGGGGTAGTTTGAATGGATTTGCATGACCATTCTCTACTCGTGGGTGAGAGGTGCAACCCAAGGCTGGTGGCATGGGTCAGAAGAGGTGCAAGAGTGAGAGAGTGGTGTATAAATGTTAGAGGTTAGCATTGATCAGAATTAATCAGTGTGATGAAATGACGTCTGCTCTGCAGGAGTATCCAGGTGATCAGTGAATAAACCACCTACTCACCCCTCACACTAAAACAGACACAGGTAAGAGGTATACCTTCTTGACCTTTTGTGGTAATGTGTGCCAAAAGAAGGCTAAACCCTTAAAAGGAGTGTGACTGTGATTCAGCAGCAATCCAAGCAGCAAAGCATGACAGTCCAAAATAAAGGGAATGTTCAATCAAGTTTCTATACAAAATATATGTACTTTAATTAAACACACCAATGCAACAGGAAACTGTACATAAACCCACCCCTGCAAAAATATGCAAGGGAAGATTGAATGCAGCACTATTTGAGAATACAGGGTGAAAGGCTATTTTAATGACCAATGTCCTTTTAAAAGGAATTGTCTCAAGGAATAAGGTGTGCAAGTGTCCTAACCAGTTTCTCAGACCAAAACGGATCTGTGGCAATTATGGGCCAATAGCACTTTCTTGGAAATTTGACAATAATGAAAGTAGGTTGTTTAGTGCTGTTTGTGCATTTCGGAGCGGCTTGAGTGCAGTGGTCACGTTGTTCTAGATGGGGTGCAGCGCCGAGCAAGGCATCAAATAGGAAAGGGTTGCAGTTTGAGATTGATATGCAATGAAGTGCGGATTGAGAGGGCAATTAATGTTGGTTCAACAGTCAGTTCGACTTTGAAGAGTCAGGTTACTGGATGCGTTGGTCTGAGGGATCAGTTTCAGGAAGCGCTCGATAGGGTGTGGATTGATAGAGCCCACTATGGTTGGTCTGAATGTTGAGTGGGCGGCGACGATGCTGGCAATTGGACGAACATTTTGGTTCAAGAGGTTCAATCCGATTTTCGATGATCGGGGCTTCATGAACCATTGGGGTCATTATGACTGGTGATTGGCAGCAAAGATGCTGACAGGGTGAGAATTGGTTTGAAGGCAGCAGATGCAACAAAGAGCTTCCAGTTTAAGCCCAGGCAACAATGTTCTCAGCCTGTGTAGTGCATCAGCAAACAGGCTTGAACATGCAGTTTGAGTTTTAAAAACGTGGTGGGTGTCCAAGGCAGTTTCGAATGGCCCTGCTAGTTCTATATACTGCGACCCTGGTTCAGTGGTATTTCCACCGGTTCGATGGAAAATAAAATTAGGGATCCTGGCTTTCTTAGATTTTCAGGTGTAGTAAGTCTCTTCGGGTCTCAGGTGAAAGTGAGGCTGGTCAACACTTCCAGGAGTCCTTCACCATGATGAGGGTCTTGACAGATGTGCGAATGGCAGAGATGCAAGTCTTGTTCCAACAGAAGGCTCACCCCAATGGTCCCTGGGTATGGGTAGGGAACAGACCTAACCTCTGCCTTGGACACTCAGTCTTCATCTCACCGGAGGTGCTTTGAGAAGTCAAGTCTCCCAACAGAGATCCAATACAATTCTTCCTTAGATGTTTGTTGCAAAGTGAATCTGAGAAGCAGTGGGATATCCCATCTTTTAAAGGCAAAATCTCCCCTGTGATTGGAGTAAGGTAAATCTGCTTCAGTGATGCAATGCTTGTCCTTGGAACAAGTTGACCTTTCCTTCGGATATCCAACCCAAAGTACTTTGTGCTACAGGAAGTGGAAGGGACAGGGCATAGATGCAGAGAAAAACAAAATGGTGGAACTATCTTCCTTTTATAAAAAGATCTCTCTATCTGCACTAATCCCAACCCTTCTCTTCTCAATAGGATCAAAAGCCCTTTTGGAATGTGGCACCCTGGTGTGAGGCTATTCCTGTTGTGAATGGTCGTGACCTTGGATTCCAGTTCCCAGGACAGCTTCTTGAGCAGTGGTTGTCTGTCTGGCGAGGGTGTTACCTGCCCTCACAAAGGAACAAATAAATGTTTTCCACAAGGATCCAGTTCTGCTAGAAGTATCAAGGGCACCATGTCTGTTGAGAATACATGTAATCCTTTCACAGCTGAGCTTGGCTCACAGAGCTGATCCATGTGTGATATCACATTACTGTAGCTTGATTAATTATGAGAAATACCATAACTCAGGTATGGCTTAAATTTAAGGCTGTATCTGCACCAGGATAATGATGGGGTTTTGTATTGGGGTGAATGTCTGAAATTCAGTCCCGGTGTTGCAGATATGTGTATGTCATTGCAGCTGTAAGAGGGGCATCTGTGACTTCTGAACCTGCTCTGTGCCACTGCAGAGCATGTACACACTATTCCTTTAGTAAGGAGCTTAGGAAAAGAGACTCAGATTAACAGATTTCCCTTTCAGAAACAGAATCACCCACATAATTGTATCAATTAATTAAAATAAAATAAAATAACTTGCTAGATGGCTATGGCAATCATTCACAATGTGGCTTGCTCAAAAGGGGTGACATTGGGTGGACAGAAAGAGCTAGAAGAAACCACCCAATGCTGGCTGCAAGGGCCATAGAATCTGAATTCAAATTGCATTGAGTGGAGTGATCATAAGTCCTGATCAATCATTGACTAATGGTTTTTCAGAGATCCCTGCAGAGAGCTATGGCATCCTGTAAAGCACAAGACCATGTTTACAGTTTACATGCATCCATTAGTAGATAATACATGTTACATATCGAACTAATGTTAGCCCATAACTTTGGAACCATTCCAGATACAAAAATGGGACTGAGTGCATTTTGAAGCTTAGAGTTGACAGTGCATCCACATTATATACTGTTTTAATAACTAGCAAAATATGCATATTAATATTCATCACACAAATTTATATTGCAAATGCAGGTGTGTGCCTGCTCAGATAGATTTTTGAAATCCATATCTCTTTAGAATGGCCACTCACTACTAATAATTATGAAAGAAAAACACTTAATCATGTCAAGTCATGTTAAGTTAGGAGCAGATAAGGCCTGCACCTTTTTTTGTTACACATATATTATAATAATACAATAAACATTGGGGCAGTGTATTCAATAGGTTTGTCTGACTATGAAGCAGGCCAATCGAAATATTGGGTCAATCACAAATTGTAACATAATTATGACATTAGCATGGGAATATTGGTGTGAGAACAGAGGGGATAGGATTCTGACAATGGAAAAAGCTGCAGGAAAGAACAACACATGGAATTATGATTATGGATGGAAGAATCAGAGAGAGACCAACTTCAGAGCAGCAGAAGGAAAAATGCATGTCCGAGGGGATGAGTCCCATCCAAAAGTGAACCTTCACAGAACGGAATTTGTGGCAGTCCTAACTTCATAGAAGCATATCAGGTATGGTCCTCCTGACTGGGAGATTTTTGATCTAAAGGGTCCAAGCTACAATTAAAACCAAAGGCATCAATACAAAAGTAAGTATTAGATTTCCTTAAAAGAAATTATATGTGCTTGCTATAACTTTTTCCCTGCTAAGTTTTACACAAATGGTGGTTTGGGAAAGTGTTATAAAAATACATTGATTTAAATAGGAAATACACAGGACAATCTCACTATCAGCAAAATGAAATGATGTCAATTCAATCCAACCTGAAATAAATGTTTGATCTGTGTGCATATTGATAACGATAGCACATGTATGCAGTTGGTGCACAACTCTTTGCAAATTATAATCTCATTAAATTGTACAAAAAAGGATTTTGAAAAAAATAGTTAACATTACGTTGTGATATGAAGATGTCAATACCACAGCCTAAAGGACATATGTTTGATAATGTGTGGTCTGTGAAGGCAATAGCTATTTAAAAGGAATGGGAAATAAAAGCACATTTAATTATGTAATTTCTACTCCATAAAAATTATGTGAATTTAAATCCCCTGAAACTCCTTCACTCTTGAATACATAGTACGGAAAAATAAGCTCACACCAGTGGGACTTAATCTGCAAACTAAAAGGGGAGGGACACATATCTGTTTAATAAAATCCTAAAACCATTCCCCTCAGGTTGGGTCTGTGAACCTCAATGTTTTGCTTTCTGAATCAATAACACAGCTTCCCAAACTTAAAAAAAAAGAATTCTAATGCAAGTTATTGTAAGCATATTTTAAAATATGCACACATGATAACAGCCTGCAGCACCATATTTACATGCGAAGTAGGTAACATGGAACAACTATTTGATTCTGGCATGTATTGGTCTTACTGGATGTAGTCACTGTAATAATGTACAGAGGAGACGTCATTATGCAATCCCACATGGGCAAAAAGATATTCCAGAGGGATTAGGTGTTATATACAGCATAAAGTGCCGATGTGGGTTGCTTACACTGGTCAAACAACTAGGTCCGCCCGTGAATGTTGGAATGAAAATGAATCCATATGTGTTGCATGAATTTAAAATTACCAGTGGCAAGACAATTTAAGGAGTTGAGACATGTAATTGCATAGATTCAATTTACCATTCTAGAAGTGGTAAGACGTCCCCCCCTGCCCCAGAGGTGGGGACTACAATACCCTGTTAGCACAAAGGGAAATGTTTTGGATTGAACATTTTGACACAATTCAACCAAGAGGGATGAACGAGGAGTTCTCATTGAAATGTTTCATCTAGTCAGTACATGATGAGGTGCCTGTTAGACTACCTACAATAATAACTACACATAGTGATGAGACTCAGTAAAATGAATAGAGGCTGCACCTTAGAGGTTTTTTGGTGGGCACCTCCACATCTCCTATATTTTAGAATATGCTAAGTCAGAAACACATACAGTGGTTGTGAGGCATTTGGTGCCATTTATGGATACCATTACCTTTATCACCAACAGTGATTCAGCAGAACACATGGTGGTTGCACCACTGAGTGGTCCTGAGTAGCACTTCCATACGGTTACCCGAGATTCCAATATATGATTGGGCAGCACGATTGATAGGATTTGCCTTGCATTTACACCCAACCTCTTTTTGGGTACCTGCATTTAACATTAATAGTGAGTGGGGCTATGGTCCTGCACAACCTACCATTTCCAACCTACACCTATATGCCCTCTCTGCTCCATAACACTGATATAGGAGTAGCCAGTGCTATCGTTAAGGATTATATTCTTTTAAGAGATTTTTTTTCCCTGTTCCACTTGATGACATTTGTATTTTGTGGAACATCAGCAGTTAGAATATAGTATTTCCACATTACATTTTGACATACCGTATGGTTTTCCCATATGCTCTGCCACAGAATTACACAGAGCAACCTAATGTGAATATACAGAGTGAATGTCTATGCATATTGAATGTGTATGCACACCATTCCTATGAGTAGGGCAGCACGCTAGTCTTTTCACAGCAATTCAAGACACAACTTGCATTTAGGCGTGATCACATGATAGTTCACTTGACACACTGTGAGTCTGCAGTTGCTCTCGTGTTGATACAGTGGAACTCCACTGAGGACACTTATCGTCAGAATCATGTTAGCAGATTGATGCAAACTGAGGTAACCATTTCTGTCCGTGCGGACCCTGAGCATGGGTTTAACAGCTGACTATATGCGCAATTCTTCAGCTGTAAACTGTTGCATTGACTACACGCGCAATTCTTAAACCAGTCTTTTTGCTTTAGGCGCTGTGGACATTACAATTGGATACGACCGCTGATGCACCATTGTGGTGACAGGTGAAATTTATAATCGTTGAGATGCTTTCCTGAAGGGAGGGATGATGCAGACCAGCCTCTGCAGCGTTTGAACCTTTGCCTTTTGCTGCAGGTAGGCTTTCACTTTTGATTTTTGGTACACTCTTGAGGCAACCTTCTTTTGCTTTAGGAATTAAGGACTTCCTCAATCTATTCTTACTAATAGGTATACCTGATACTGGCATTAGTTGGCACAAGATTTGAGGTATGAATTAAAAATAGGGCGATTCGATTATTTTTCTTACATAGGTGGTATGATTTTAAGTAACCTTGCACTGGATCTTTGACATCACAGGTGTGAATTACAAATACGATGGTGGGATGGATTGACAATCCCTTGGATGCATTCTTGCACGAATCAGAAGGTTGCACACATTGGAAAGAGATAAAGTGATGATTTCTTTATTGGGATACACACACACATATGGTGAGATGCATGACATCATCTTTTAGTACATAAACATATTGAATGTTTATAAAAACTGGGACTGAAACTGTTCTATCATTTGAAAGAATTTGCTATTCTTTTATCTGGAATATATTGTGAATTTTGAACATATGTTAATGTAAAGGCTCTAGATATGGCAGACAATTATTTAATTTTTATCTTTGCCTTTGATTTTTACGTGAAATTAAAACCTGTGAATTTTTATGAACTATTGAATGTATGTTCAGTAATACTGTGTTAAGGATTTCAATCAGGCGACATGCACACCTTGGTCTCAGCCTAGTATGTAGCGCCTAACTGAGGTGCTTTTCTCCTTATTTATGTGGATTCAATTTTGGGATGATACATCATTCATATCACACCCCCTTTTCAAATACCCCGGGTCACAATGGACCATGAACCAGGCTGGTTGGTCAAATGCAATATTTATTTATTGATTCAAAATTCAAAAGAATCACACACTTTTTAATATGGGGCAGCAATCACCAATGGGGTGATAGTTACAATGAGAATGTGAGCAATGCACTGGGTTTGACTTTTTAGTGGAGCATATACACAGAACAGCAAGATAGGAGACCTTTTTTGATTTAGGACAGTTAACATCCAAGTTAGAATTTCCCCCTGCAAGATTCCCTCAACCCACCAATAATCAATTCTGAGTGGATATAAAGGAGCAGCAGGTACCCAGGAATATGAAACTGAAACCTGAATCTAAACATGACCTTCCCTCCCCAAATAAGAGAGAAAACAGATCTTAAACCCCTTGCAATTTGGTGAAATAACACTCTGGAATGGACAAATCAATAATGAAAGTGTGTTAAAAACCTTGAAGCAAATATGATTCCTTACTAAAGCAATAATGCAAAGATACTAACAATCACAAAGAATGGATTACCAAAGGCATACAGTTCAGAAATGAGTTGAAAGTTTAAAACAGATTGCAGTCAAATAATACGTTTAAAGTTTACCCTTTTGCAATTCCTGCCTAAAATTACCCACAAGTTTTTTTTTAAATAAAAATGGATAACCTACATTGATTTGGAGTGCAGTCTTTATGTTTGGGGATAGATATATATCACAGGTACAAAAACATTTTGTTGAGTCTTTGGATTGCGCTCTTTCAAAATAGGACTGTTTAAGTTGAAAAATAATTATTTAATTTTATATTGTGAAAAAAAAACAAAAAAACAAAAAGCTTTTCGAGGTTTAATTTAATATATTCACTAATATCCAAATAGAGATAATTATTGGAAGGCTTTCCTTCTAAAGTCTGCAGGTTGCGCCAGACAATTCAGTTGAGATTCACTAATTGTCTGTAGGTTCCTTTTAGGGTTCCTGTTGGTTCAATTTCACAAAAAAGTTCTTGTTCATCCATGTCAGACAATTTGGTTAGAGTGCACCAATCACCTGAGGGTTCCTGTTAATGATCCTGTTAGTATATTTTCTCAAAATTGTTCTTACATTTCCTTTAATAGGACTGGTCACTGAAAATCGTGTTTCCCCACCTTTAGGTGTACAGGGGTTCTTCAGGAGGTAATTTAACTGGAATATCCAAGCTGTTGGTTTTAAGACACAAACAAATAAATAAAATAAGATCTATGAATTGATTCCTACTAAATTGTTCTGCGTGTTTAGGAATCCCAAGTGAAGTGATAATTGGTCCTTGGGGGAAGTAAGGTCTGGTTGATTAAAGAGTGTGTCTCTTGTTAGGCGGAAACCTGTGCAGTTCCCTCTGGGACCACTGCAAAAGATTTTGGACTACAGGTGTTTGGCAGTAAACCCACTTGGTAGCAGTCTGTACCACACAGATTCACTTGGTAGCTGTGGCTGAGCAGTCAGACTTCTCTCAAGAAGAGTTAAGCAGTATGTGGAGTATACAATATAGGGCAATTCTTCACAGTAAGACAAGCAAACACGCAACGAGGCTCAGTGTAAAGATATTAAGGTATTTATTTATAACAGAACATCTATGGAAAACACTATGGCACTATCACGGCAAACACTTCAATCACAATTACTCTACGAAGAAGAAAACGATCAATCCCCCTAACAATATTTCGACAAGTCTAGGTTCTACCGGTATCACTTATTTTCAGACAGAGGTGTATACCTCAACCTAGATGGCACTCTAATATCAGTTAGGATGGGAGAGAAAAATAGGCAGGTTACGAAGTCAACGCAGTTCAATACTTTACGGGAAAAAAATGCAAGGCAAGAAGACAAGAACCACAATAGATCATAAAGTTCAGAGGCCAGGCCCACTCGGAGAGAGGCAAGGCGATTTGAAAAGTCTCTTTGTGGAAATGCGTTCGAGCCCGTATAGCAAATTGTTATTGGAAAGTTTGGAACCAGTTCAGAACCATACGTTAAAGAAAACTTGGAGGCGACCCAATGGAAAGGTGAGGATTAGGACACCTCACTCGATCCGGCAGAAAGGGAAGCCAGGCGGACACGGCACCTTGTTTGTGGAGAGACAGCTCCGGCGGGGGCAGTTGTTCCTGGTGGTGGATGCACGTCGGGTCTTTGCCAAGAGTAGAGATGATCTTGTCGTCGAAGAAAAGTGAAGTCCGGTGCACCACCAGGGAAGAGACCAGCCACGGAGTGCTCCGTCACAAGGCACCACCTTTTGGTCGCGGTACAGGGGTAGTGGCTATCCAGTTGCCGAGGTGCTCTGCACGGGCAATTCGACCACTGCGTCCTGAGGGGAAGAAAAAGGAAAAGGGGACTGGTTGTTCCCACCAGTCAGGGGAAGAGACTCTCCGGCAGGGGGATCGCCTCTGTCGTCGGGAAGTGGTGAGTCGGTTCCGCAGGGCTCCACCGGGAGTGTCGTCGTGCAGGTCGGCTCAGCGTTACCCTCGTCGGATTCTTAGGTCCTGTGGCGACTTCTGAAGATCCAGTCCCAAAAGCCCTGCTTTTATGCAGAAAACCCCCATTCATTCAGCCTAGCTGTCAATCAACACACGCTAAGTGGTGAGTGGGGAGGCTCACCACTTGGGCCAATCACACCAGAGTGCGACCGGAATTGGCAAGGCAACTCGGTCCAGGGTGCCTAAACCCCCTCCCACACCCCTGTGGTAACCCAGACAGAATGGCACCAATTTGGAGGGTCTCTGTCCAGAGGCCCGCCAAAAGTGGAACAAAGGGCTCAACCTTTGGTTTAGGAGTCACAGAGACGAACACAGACGCCATTTTAAAAACCGAGTTCTGGCAGAAAATACCATTCGATAAACTTATTTAAGATAAGTAGACCGGTGGTACGTTAGAGATTAACAAGGAAAATTATCAATCTCCAACAATGAGACGAATCCCATAGGTTTATGTTCGGGGTCGAACATAACAAGTAGTTTCCACTGCCACCAGCCAAAACTCGACGAGGGGGGATGGGACAGTGCCCCCTCGAGTAACAGATCTAGGAGTAATCGAATTACCCCTACTAGCACGTCCACAATAAGATGGTTTGTACTAGTTCTGTTAGTAAATTTAGGTCTAGTAAAGCCAATGGTGACTTTACATGCCCGGGGAGACAGTAGTCAGTCCCCGGGTATGGAGTCTATGGTGGAGGTCCGCTAGGACGCCCCAGTGTTACGGCACGTAGGGTGCGGTGTAACACACATAGAAAAACATATGAGACCCTATGGAGTAAAAGACCCCATAGCCCATAGAACACATTGACATTCAAAGGAATTACACACATTCATGTCCAAGAGTGGGAGGAAAAGAGTCTCACTCTTGACAGGATGGAAAAAAACAAACTCCAGAAATCCAGCAAAGCTGCTGGGGGACTCACTAGGTTGGGAAATTCAGCCTAAACAGAGAATCCTCCCTAACATTGTTAAAATAGATAATTGAAAAAAATGCCCTAAAAAGCAAGACAAAGGTGTACGAAATAGTTACAAGTTGTCAAAGAAATTTTCTAATGGGGTTATGAGAAAAGGGCAGGCAGAGGAAGTAAATATTGAAAGTACTCACTTGTTGATTATACAAGGAGGTTCATGTTAATTAGAGTGGCCATAGGTATAGTAAGGTTGCTTCCGCTTTAACTCAGTGATGTGCTCCTAAAATAGGTAAAGCACACGGAGTGGTCCCAGTAAGGCTGAATAAAGGATAAAACATTGTGTTCAGTTTAGTGGGTAAATCCTTGCTAAAGTACAGAGGAGCTGCTGTCTGAATTATGATGGCTGGAAATACCCATGCTACAAATGTACCTTTAGTTTAAGAACAGAAGATGTAGAGTGCTGCTGATGCCAACAATGGTGCAGTCGCCATGTTGGTGAAACAAAGATGGCCGCTATTTGAAGTCAGCGGGTATGTCAACTCGTTAGAGACCGGAATGCGATGACATCATATGTTTCGCGTGTGTTGGCCATATTGGAAAGGAAGAAAAAAGTACTCTCTAGGTAAAGAAGCTCCCGCTCGTGCTAGATACTTGAACCCAAAATTAGTAATATATAAACTTCTCATCAATTTTGAGATTGACTGCATGATGATGAAAACAATGTAGTGAAAAGGACAACCGTATTGTTGCCAGCATGTGTATGAATGTCTGCAGTGATGTCACTTGTTACTACATTTACTAACAGATAGATTGGAAAAGCCAACATTTCGTTACTATAAAGATATAAAGCATGTGGGGAACTCAAATAAGAAAGTTATTCAGATGCATTGGATCAGATGTTTAAGAAAAATAAGACGTTAAGTCAACCTATTAATTGCTATGCATAAACATTGCTAGCTGGGTCTATGTAGATTCAAATATGTATGCAAAAGTACACTAATGTGTGAGACATTCTGTAAAGTGGAAAAAGAGTGGTCTTGACCAATAGAGACCTATAATAGGTACTGGAAAATGGTGAAGTAGGTGAAAGTGTGATGAGATCTAGTCTCACTAGGGCAATGGTGACAAATACAGAAATATCAATGATAGATAAGGTACTAAGAATCTGAAAGGAGATCAGAAATAGAACCCATAGGTCCGTCCATAGGGAAAGAGGAGATGCTATTATCATAGTAAGTGAAACAGTTCTTGGTCTGAGTTCAAACCTGAGTGACACGTATCCATAATGCAGATCCAACGGGCTTCTTTTTTTCCTCAACAGAAGTTCAATGTTGCCTCCTCTGGGTGGCAGACTGATTTTTTCAATACCAAAACATTTTAGATTCATGATTTCTTCAGACGTGTGTTCAGTTAAAAAGTATGTTGCAAGTGGTGATTTCAAATCCTGGTTCCTAATGGCCCTAATGTGTTCACCAATTCTGATCCTCAGTTCACGTATTGTGCTGCCAATGTATAATTTATCAGAGGTACATCAGATGTCCACAATTTTTGCTTTTGCAATTGATGAGTTGTTGAATGAGATACATGGTATGCATAGTTAGCAGTCTCCAGATCTGTAGTTGCCTTTGACTGGTTGATGCAACCACATTGTTTCCATTGTATTAGCTGAAGATTTTTTCTTTATTTCAAAATGGACTAAGTTGGTTTTTAATGTTTGGAGCTTTTCTAAAGGTTATTGTTGGGTGGTCTTCTAATACCTTTTGAAGATCAGAATTGGTTTGGAAAATATTGCAATTCTTGGACAGGATTTTCCTGATAAGGTTATTGTTGGAGCTGTAGGTTGTGAAAAAGTTAGTACTTTGTTCTCATATTCTTGCTTTTATATTTTTCTTGATTTGTAAGAGAGCTGGTCTGGGTCTGCTGAGTGTTTTCTTGTAACTTCTGTTTACTAAATTGTCACTGTAGCCTCTCTCTTTAAAATTGCTGATGCGTTGGGAAGCATGCTTGGTAAATTCTGAAGTTTCTGTACAGTTTCTCCTAATCCTGAGCATTTCTCCAAAGGGAATGTTATGGATGATGTGCTTCGGATGATTGCTAGAGGCGTGAAGTAGACTGTTGACAGCAGTAGGTTTTTTTAAAGCTTAGTGTGTATCATATTTTTGTCAATGTATGCGGTGATGTCCAGAAAGTTGATGCTTGTTTGACTGAATTCTGCAGTGAGTTTCAAATTATAGGTGTTGTTATTGAGAAACTTAAGGTACCCAATCAACTTGAAAGTAAGTCTCTATCGTGTAAATTGGAAAGGTTGTGCAATATAGAAGGAGGCGCGCTTTGAGAAAAATTAAGGGTGAAATTGGAAAGGAAATCAGTTTGTAAAAAGAACAGTTTTTCTTTAAACTAGATTTAATGACTAAGAATAGAGGAACGCCACCCGTGAATTATCTAAGTTACTCTGCAGATGTAACCCTTCACGCAGTTTACTATTTTCTTTAAGGAAACTTACTTTATTTAATCAAAATATCACTAATGACATATGATCTATGCAAGACAGAAAGGAAGAGAAAAGTAGCGCTGATGCTTGGAGATTAATGACAAAATGCACAGAGCATTCTGACAGTTTGACCAGTTATCAGGATAAGGATAGGATGACTCAGAGTGGGATGAGGACAATGCAAGACAAGGTATACTAGGGATTTCTATGGGGTGATGAAATACTCACAATCCACTTTTTAGTTTTGGGCTTTTTGGACAGTCAGCCGGATCTGGTCACTACACGGCAGGGCACCTTGCAAACAGCTGTGCGGTTCTGGTCACCAGCTGGCAAGGACTGGACAGGCAATTCTGGTGACTGTATACTAAAGGTTATCGGGGTATAAGGATTGCAGCAGCATGAGTGGCAGCAAGCCAGGCTGGATCAGGATGCAAAAGGTACCACAGCTTTCCCCTTGTGAATGGGAAATTGAGTGAGTTTTTTAGATGTATTGCTGGGAATGAGATAAGCACTGCTTGGGTTTTGCAGTGGGCCCTGGACTAGGATCAGCAATGCTTGGCCTTGTAGTTGGAGTCTGGAACTGGAGGATTACGGGAACAGGAACGCAGCACAGCGCAGCAGGAAAGCTGTTTTTTCCACTTTCTTCCTTTTGTTTATGTCGGAACACACTGGCAATCTCCTTCAATGTGCCCCCTTTTCTCCATCTAGCCCGATGTCTGCTTGGCAGGATGGTGCAGCCATTTTTGTTTCTGTTGCAAAATGCAGTTTTGAGCCATGGCGCTAACAGGAGCCAACGCAACCATTTTGTGGTTTCTGCGCAACTGCAGCTTGGTGATGTGGGGAAATGCTGTTTAGTGGGTCAATACATCCCACAATTGGTGTGCATGGGACAGGAATGTCTCAACTGGTAGACACTGTGTTTGTCATATGTTGTGAAGGTTTCGTGCCAGGACCTGTATTCCTCCCCTGCACCTGAAGTTTTGTATTGAAATGTATCTAAGATTTCCACATACTTATCTATAGGCGTGCGCTAATATACTATTGGGTATATACTGTGAGATCCCTCATTCTGGCCATGACAAAATGTGTGTTTCTCTAAACTTAAAATGTATTTAAAAGAATAGGGTCAACTTCAACTAAAGTGGTCTCTAACTGTAACAAAGACATTGCTATAATGTTATATATATATAGGAGTCATTTGTCAAAAAAAACAGATGCTCACTTCCTACATGAGTCTGACGACTGATTCCCACACAAACATTCATTTACATGACCACTTACATGTATATTGCACTCAAAACATGCGATGCATTAAAATAAAAAAAATGTGATTGCTTCTATGTAGGAAACAAATGTTACTTCATTTATATCATTGCTGCTTATCAAAATGTTTCCTTTGCTCAAATACCAAGAAAGCATGGTATCAGTGAAAAGTAACTTGAACAAATAACATTTAGAAACATTTGTACCTTTACCACTCAACTCCTCTTTCTTGGTGGCCGACTCTCTCTCTCTCCGAGCCATTCCCTTACCGTGGCTACTATCTATCGACCACCTGGTCAAATTTCCTCCTTCCTCTCTGAGTGGGCTGACCTCTCCTCCTCACTCCTGTCCTCTACCACTCAACTCCTCTTTCTTGGTGACTTCAACATCCACATAGATGCCTCCTGTCCCCCCACTGGACTCTTTCGTGACCTCTGCGACTCTCTCTCACTCTCTATTCTCCCGTCTGGGCATACTCATTCTGCAGGGCACACTCTTGTGATGCTCTGATCTCTTCTGACCTTCCCCTCTCTGTCCCTCTCTCCACTCCTCTCTCCTGGAGTGATCACTTTCTCCTATCCTCCCACCTCACCCTCCCTACCCCACAGGCAAAGCCACCCTCATCATTGCCACCCACCTTCTCGGTCATCCGACCTATGAAGCACGTGTCAGTTGCGGCTTTCGCTGCCACCTTCTCGCCCACCCCCCCCCCCCTTCGGCTGACTCCCACCCTGACACAGCCCTCTCCTTGCTCCACACTGCTATATCTGATACTCTTGATATCCTTGCCCCTGTCATGAAAATTCGCCTGAAGCCCAAAGCCAAATGTAACTCCTGGTATGATTCGGACCTCGTCACCCTAAAACGCAAGTGCAGGGTGGCAGAGAGGAAATGGCGTGCTTCATGTTCATCCTCTGACAAACTGGCCTGCCGCCTGCTCCAAAGGCAATACCGTCTCTCTGTTCTCACCAAGAAGAGAGCCCTTATCCAAGCCCGCATCTCTGCGGCATCTAAAAATTTGGCTGAACTCTTTAAAATCTGCAAGGAGCTTACCAACCCTGCTGCAGTCTCTACCTCTCCTGTCCCCTCCCAGGCCCTCTGCACTGCACTGGCCTCCCACTTCATCTCTAAAACTCAGGACATCCTGTCCTCACTCTCCTCCTATCACCTCCCCCCCTCTCTTCCCTGCTCTTTCTCTGGCCCTTCTGCAGCCACCCCTCCTCCCTCCTTCTCTGCCTTACCCCTTTTTTCTGCTGACGAGGCATCCAGACAAGTCCGATCTATGAAAGTCTCGTCTAAACAGATTCACCCCTGTTCCTCCAAAACTATCAAGGACCACATCGACTCCCTGGCTCCTGCCCTGGCTGACTTTTGCAACCACTCCTTCGCCTCTGGAGTCTTCCCATCCCCCCTCAAGCACTCCCTTGTGCACCCTCTCCTTAAGAAACCCTCTGCCGACCCCTCCTGTCCGGCTAACTATCGCCCAATCTCCATCACTCCCTTCCTCGGCAAGCTCCTGGAGAAACTGGCCATCTCCCAGCTTAACCTCCATGCTGAAGCTGTTGATAGTCTCCATGACCATCAATCTGGCTTCAGAGCGGTCAGAAGCACGGAAACTGCTCTCCTGAACATCCGTGAGGACCTGCTCTTGAACCTCGACTCCAACACTCTGTGTGTTCTCATTCTGCTCGATCTCTCTTCTGCCTTTGACACTGTCAACCATGCCATCCTGCTCAACCGTCTCCGTGATAACCTGGGTATCACTGGTCAGGCTATGGCGTGGCTGCCCTCTTTCCTTTCCAATCGACCCTCCCAGGTCCAACTTGGGTCCGTCCTCTCTGACATCTTTTTCTCCACCTGTGGCGTTCCCCAGGGATCTAATCTATCTCCCTGGCTGTTCAACCAGTATCTGGCACTCCTTGCCCACCGCATCGCCGCCCTCTGCCCCAACTTTCAGTGCTATGCGGACGATACCCAGCTCATTTTCAGGCTACCCTCGGCCTCCTCCTCTCCCTCCCTCATCTCTGACTGTCTGTCTGCTATCCAGGAATGGTGTGCTGCCAATGACCTCTGCCTTAATGCTAGTAAGACTGAGATCCTACTCATCGGCACACCCACTCCCTCCTTCCCTGCAGCTCTCTGGCCGGCCTCTCTTGGCCCTCTTCCTGCTCCTACCTGCAAGGCAAAAAACCTCGGGGTCATCTTCGACTCCACACTCTCCTTCTCTCCTCATATATCTGACGTCTCTAAGAAGTCACATTACCAGCTGCACCTCCTCAGAGGTATTCTTCCCTTCCTCTCCTTCCCCCAGAAGCTCACTGTCTCCCGAGCCCTGGTTCTCTCGAAGCTGGACTACTGTAACAGCCTCTATCTTAATCTGCCTGCCTCCACTCTCCGCCCTCTGCAACTCATCCAGAACAGAACTGCGAGACTTGTCCTTGGCCTCAAGCCCAGGGACCGTATCTCTCCAGGACTGAAATCTCTACACTGGCTCCCAGTGGCTGCGAGGATTAAGTTCAAAACCCTCTGCATTGTCCACAAGGCCTTCTGGGGCCTGGGGCCTAAATACCTTCAACTCTCTCTTCCTAAATATCTTCCTTCCCGAGCCCTACGCTCATCCGTCTCCAACTCCCTCAGGATCAGCCGCTTCCCGAAGCAACGAGCTGGGGGTAGATCTCTCTCCACGGCAGGGGCCTCCCTCTGGAACAGCCTTCCTGCCTCCCTGAAACTTGAGGAGAACCATCTCCGGTTCCGGAAGCACCTCAAAACCTTCCTCTTCACTTCTGCTTTCTCTCTCCCTCTCCCCTGCTAAATTCTTCACCAAAACTGCACTGATTCTGCAACTGGGCCACTCTCACCGACCTCGGTCCTGGGCCCAGTCACTCTTCACATGCACTGCCTCCCTGGCAACCCCTGCACTGCGGGACTGTCTCTGTATCACTACAGCCCCCCCCCAGCACTTGCCTGCACTTACCTTGCACTTGCCACCAGCTGGCCCTATTTATTTATTATTTTATTTCTATTCTACTTATTTGTAGTGCACTCCCCCCTTCCCCTTGCACTTTTTCCCTTCCCCCTACCCCTGCACTTGCGCGGTCTGAATGACACCTGGCCTAGTAGGATCGTTGTCTGTCTTCCCCTTGTTCCCCCCTCCCTGCCTCGTCGCGCCTTGAAACACTTGTGTATAGGCGCGTTACAAATGCCATATCATATCATATCATTTCACTTAGCATTCCAATGTAGGTGTGGGGTTGTCAATGCGTTGGCAATGTGTAAATCATTTACATGTAGGCATTAATGATTGCAAATTGCAATTACAGGATTGGATTAGGAAAATAATACTCTCAAGAATGATGCACTATTCTCTGAACACATGTGTGCAGCTTCTAAGAAAATGTATCAGCAGCTTACTTTCTATATCTGTTCCGGATTTTGTCTGTACATGCATTTCAGGCTGGAGGTATAATGTTCTCAAGTGTGTGGGGTATTTGCTAAAGCACCCTTTCCTTTCATATCACTCATAGGTCTGCCTGTGCATTTTTAGAGAAGCGTCTGTAGGGGTTTAATACTTTTCACAATGGTCTATGAATCAAATCAGTCCTCTGTGTTAACTTCTGTTGTGCAAACACCTAATTAGCTAATAGATTTACACTGGCTGCTAATCGCATGATATCACATTAGACAATAGTGTGTCATTGCTTGAACTATGACCTGCGTGATTCTATGTCGGCATGAGGTAAGGATTCAGGTGCAGTCTTAAAACTATCAGTTTTAAATTGTGCCTCACAACACAAAAATGCATTGGGTTTAAAGGAAATGGCACCTCCTTTTCTTGTGAATTTAAATGGTAGACAAAGGCCACCATATTTAAGACTGCACTTGCATCTTTGTCACTTTAACTTTCCCTTTGCCAACAGCCCTCGATTTCAGGAATGTTACCTTAAGAAGAACTCTTGACAATTTGGATTTATATTGGGGGGTTCTTCTACCTATATTTTTAAAGGTGGTTTTTATTTTTGGAGATTTAGCAGGGACCTCCTCAGTCAAGAATTTCTGCCTGAATAAGGCAGCTGATTGAGTGATTGAGTGGAACTCAGTTTTCAATACGGGAAGCTCATCTGTTTCTGCAGGATTGTTTTTGTACAGTCTGTTTGCCTACAAACCAGTCTGCGAATAGTTACAGTTCTCACCAGCCATCTCCAGTTATTTCCAAGATTTTTCAATATTAATTTTCTGATATTCATAATCCTTCATATCTTCCCCATTTTCATCATTCTTTACTGTGTTCAATCTTTTATATATTCTTCAACTCCTCCCAGATCTTGTGACTGAGATGTTTCTTCGACTCGTACAATGACCTGAAGGGAGGGGTGAAATCATTCCTAATAATAAAATAGCAATTTCGTGATTGGGATGTAAATTTGCATTTGAATATGCAATATTAAAAAGATACACATCAACATAATCTGTATGTTGCAAAGAACAATGTAAGACATTAAACAGTCTGGTGCAATGTGTACTTACTGACATAATTATTGTACCCATGTATTTTGATTTTTTCCCATTACTACCAGGGCAAATTTCAAATAATTTGGAAGATATACATTTTGGCTATGAACTGCAATTTGTTCTATGTTGTTCTATGTTGAAAGAAATGCCCTATCTAGAGATATGATTGCTCAAATAATTTCAGGTTTTTGTTTCGAATCCTAAATGCAATTTTCCTATCCAGTTTGTAAGCGATTTGTAATGTCATCAGTGTTATCATACAGCATCTAATTAGTGCTGTCATCAGTGATGTGACCTGTGATGTCATCATTGTGGTCATGCGCTGCGCAACAGGGGGTGCATAGTTAAAGTGGATTTAGCTGAATTTCAGGTGTTTTGTTGCATTCATTTCTCACTTTAACGTCCCTATCACTAAAGTTTTTTCCTTGAATATATATATATATATATAGAGAGAGAGAGATTTATATGCTAGAAACAGTGAGATTCAAGCAGCCAGATTATTTATTGTTTTGTGGACAAGCTGACTTTGATTGTGTAATATGGTGGTGACTTCGACTTCATAATGCTTGGGAACCACGTTTTATTCAAATTTACATACATTCAAGCTTTGACCAAACTTTTTACGAACAGTTTTGGGGTGGAACTGTATATTAGGGGGCATTATATTGGGGTTTCCACTTAATGAGTAACCAACATATCAACATATGAATCAAAATATACCTTTGACAGGCAACCCTAACAAATGGGATTGGCATATATACGTGTCAGCTTTTGCCATGTCCAGAGGTTGCCCTCCACAGTTGTTGAAAAGGTCTAGTGAATACCCTACATGTGACTGCAACAGTCTGGAAAAGAGCAATACACGTCAGCAGTAAATCAGCTTGCCCGTAGTTGATCAAAGGGAAAGATCCACATGAAAGAATCTCAGGTACTGTGAGCACCTATAGCATAAAAGAAAAGGATGTAAAGGCAAACTGAGAGGCACATTCTTCCCCCAGACGTTATCATAGCATCACTGAAAGAAAAAAAAAGAAGACAGTTTTAATAGAAATGCATTTTCACAGCCTACAGTCAATCAGCATAAACCTTCAAAATGTACTGTGAGCTGAGCAACCCTCACTAAACTAACATCAACCCACTGTCATCTGCTGATATGGCTAATATCTTTCTCACAGCTTTTCAAAACAAAGTGTTGAGAATCAAAGACAGCAATAATATTCAAAACCAATTTAATCACTCACACACTTCTGAAAAATCACAACGTGTTCCTTCCGTAACGTGGGAAGAGTTCAAATGTATCAGGAAAGTAAAGCTCTCAGCTGAACAATGACAACCTACTCAGCATCCCTAAAGAATGTTAGAGTCTCAACCAATCACAAACTTTGGTAATGCAACATTAAAAGGCGGACAATTCCATTCCAGCCTTATAAGAGGTTTGAGCATGCCCCTTCAGAATTATGACCCCAACATTGCTGCCAATTATCACCTAATATCCAACATTACCACCCTGGTTAGCGACATAAACCAATGAAAATGCATGGAACACGGGCTATATCAATCAAGGAAACCCTATGCTCGGAGCATGCTCATTGGTGTAGGGTGCGTCCGTTCCCTTCCCCACTCCCCGTTCACTACTTAGCACCCGTGTACTTTCCTACGTGGGTGCTGTCTGTAAAAAAGAAAAAGAAATGTACCTTAGTTGCGCGTCACGCGGCATCGCAGTCATCAACATGGAAAACGGACTTCACTGACAGCAGCAGCAGCGCCAGGCCGTGGCAGAAAGGTATGTTTATTTTTTAAAGAGACCATTTTCACCCGTGTAGAGAACTTCAAGGGTGCTAATGGTGATATGTGCCTCGGTGACGTGACGACCCTTTCAGTAAAAGAACTGCCACCCAAATACGCAAATTATGACGCAAACTGGATAGGCCTCCACCAGGTGGCATACATCTTTAGTCCAGAATTACATCTTGACATGTTTACATCAGAATGTTATGAAAGTTGCCGTGCTATTGTTCTCTTGGAAAGGCAGCGGCATTGTCGCCCATGCGAATTCCTCCCGCGTTTTCATGTGTCTTTACCCTTCAGCCACTGACGAGCAATTGATGCGCCTTTCTTGCCGAGGCCTTCAGCGGTTGCGGAAGGCCAGGAAGGGGGAGATAAAGATATCTATCTGCTTGTGAAAATCGGTCCAGTGTTTCGCAATACTTTCAATAGACAGGGCATTGCTAGCTGGAAGCAATGGACGCGGGTTCATTTATACACGACATTAGATTCTGGGGACCTGGTGAATGGTGCTTCCGCTTTGCAGTACAGGTTTGCTAACGAATTGACCCCACATAGTGTCTTCGTCCAAAGGCCTCCTGATTCACGGACTGTTCATTGTTGCCACAAAAACAAAACAAAAAAAACTCGATTTAGCAGTAATTTAGGATCATCTGCAGCCACGTACGAACACAAAGAGGAATGGCAAACTACGCCTACGTGTAACGGAATTTCATAATCGGTATTTTACATTCCAAACATTGAATTATCAGGCTGGATTAGTGGAGCTCCATTGGGTGTATGCATACTGTGCGGGGTGCACACTATGAAATATACACTATTCACAAATACATACAAACAATAACACCTCTGCATGTGCGCATGGGAAGGGGGAGAACACTTTCCTAAAGTGTCGGGTGTTGGGGGCACACATGCAGAGCACACCTCCCAGGGCAGAGTTACACATGCATGTGTTGGTTATTTCGAATCATATGGACACTGGCAGCATCAGCCCCTCGTGTTGCTTTAATGCACACGCCCAAAGCTAACGCGCGGGCGTTCAAGATTAGGCCTTGTTGCCAAGGTGCCTCTGCTATTGCACATACCAAACTGCACAATTGGCCATTTGCGCAAGTGCTGCGCTTGACTAATCCACTCCTCTTTTGGTTCAGATGAGTAGACTCCGGTCACTGGGCCTGGTTTGGAAAGCGTTTTTCAATGGAATTGTCCCACTGAAAAACGCCTTTGTAAATCAGGCCCACTGTGTACTGGGATGACATCATAAACGTGAACATAAGGCGACAACTAGAAATGGTTCTCTATGCAAATGTGTTACTTTCCCTTTGTCTTACCCTAACATCATCTTCCATTTACAAAACAAACAAAAAATACCCGCTAGTCCCTAAAAAACTGTAATCATGTTTTAAAAAATATATATCTTTCCATGATAATACGGTGCTCCTCCTCTACTCTTTTTTTATTAAGTGTCACTGTTCCTATACTTTTATTTAAAACAAAAAAAAACATTCTGGAATGTCTTAGTTTTAAAATAAAAGTGTATGAAGAATTTGAAATGTGCACTTCAGTGTGCTTCATGTAACGTTCCCTTAAACAGTAGGAGCATTTGTTTGGGGGTTTGGATTGCGTGTGGCAGGGGCGTGGCGATGAGGATTATGGAGAGCTGGGGCAGGCCAGCATGCAACATAGGTCCAGTACTTATTTGTATACACGGTAAAACAACCAAACCCAAAACAAAGACTGGTGGAATGGGAACATGTAGATCTTCAAGAGCACCAATGCAAAACCACAGTCGTGGGACAACCTCCAACATGAACAACACCGATCCAATGGCCATGTAGACCGCTCTCTAGCACAACTAACGTAAAAAGATTACGGGTGTTAATATCCCTGCAAAAATATCGCCATATAAAAATATTGCCAATTTTGTGCTGCAATATTAAGCCATGGAACCTGCGGCAGGCACCCCCCGCAGCCCCTAAAATTTTTGTAATGGAGCAGGGGACACCCGCACAACTCCCGGTCCCAATAACCCCATAAATTATCCCCTCTAATAATATTATCATTATATAATTGGTGGGGATAATATTACCTGATACCATAAAATGGGCTTGGCACTAAAAACACCACACACATCGACACCACACACAAACGAAACCAACACTGCAACACAGGCTATACAGAGAGCACAATACCATTCCTTAATGTCAAATTGTCAGCAGTACAGGATAATACTCACAACACGACACATCTTATGGAAGCAACATATGCTGCAGTCTGCTCAGAGGGCAACATGTTCTGGGTCAAGATTATCTACTCAACAGAACACAACACAGATACAACAGATTCACAAGCAGCCAGCAGTGCTCAGTGGCGTTATTTCATCAAAATGCCAGGGGCAGCGGAAGTGATATCACACGACCCTTGATGTCTGATGACATTACAGCAAGTGATGTCATTTGACCCTGCACCCAAGTGACAGCATAGCAAGTGATGGCACATGACATTTCACACCTTGACAAAACAGGACGCGTCATCACATAGCATTGTTCCTCAGTACACTCAGAAAAATAGGGTTACATTATCACTGTAATATGCTATACATTTGATACAAGAGTGGATCACCCTATGTCACGTTAATATCAGTGTGTATAGGCCCATACTACCAAATTACTGTGAATGTAAGCAGACGCCCAACACAACAACCTGGACTATTGTACATCACTCAGGTTAAACTGTAAACAGACAGAGCATCTCGAAGAGGCCTAACCGCAAAAGCACAGACATCCAGTGCCTGCCAAGTGTCTGGCCACAGACTGGAAACAGAAACTGGCCAACAAAAGACCAAGCAGAAGACAATCAGAGGCTGTACCACATCATGCTTTTACACTTGGACAGGCACTTTCTTATAGTGTACTTTGAACCATTGCACTCCCTCCAGTCACCCAGACCCTGAATATCCTCCAACCATTTTTACCACATGCAGTCCGCAAATTCCACTGCACGTCGCTTAGGGCCCTCTGGCAACAGCTTTAAATGTCCGGCACCCACTCCCCCCTCCAACACCTTACACCTCCAATGCCTTGCTCCAACTCCAACACCTTCACCTTCACAGTGCCACCCTCCAGCAACTTAAGACTCCAGAATTCTCCAACACCATCAACCTCAAGCAAATTAGCAACTTAAGTCGCCATTACCGTCCTTCAACAGCCCAACAGTGTGAGGCTTAATTACCCACTTCAAACATCTTAAATCTGCATTCAATGCATTTCAACTATTACAACAAATTACGTCTCAAGCACTCTCTCCCAACATCTGTTAGTCACTAGTACAGCATCTTAATTCCTTATGAGCCTCCTTACCACTGAGCATCAAGCACAGACCTCAAACCCAGAGCTGTGTCTGTGGTTATGAATGATTTGAAACCTTCCAGCCATCACCTTTCTGTTTTGCTTATTTGGTAAGTAACCCACAGGTTTTCTGTTAGATTAGAGACAGAGCGGAAGGATGTGTTGCAGGTCACAGTAATTGCAGGTTTTTTAATCTTTAGAATGTAAACAGCAGAAGCAGCTCCAAGAGGTCACACTTAGAAAAGGACAATATTATTATTTTCTTTGGTCCTTTATATGTTGCCAGCCCCACCTCTGAACCCAACCATTCAGGCATTCTTCACTAATGGACTGCTAACCTGTTAGTGATGGCAGCTATATTATTATTCCTTCATCCCTGTTATTTTTCAAGCTTAAGAGATCTAGATTCCAGGTGAAAAAAGTTGTGGCACATTTTGCATTTACAACCACCTTTTTCAGATGCAACACAGATATCTGCTCTTGGCACTACCTTTCCAATGCAGCCTGAAAATGACATCCTTGACAGTACTGCAAAGGTCGTACCTATAACAACATACCACTCTTTCACATACAAAGCCAGATGAGCAGCACCTCCTGCTCTAATTGTCATACAAAAATCAAGGAACATGCAGGATTCAATATGTTCCATTTACGATTGCAGTGCAGCCTACAGTGCCAGATGACCGTTGGTACTTCAAGAGATTTATATGTGCAAAAAGATATCATATAATAGTAAGAATGTGGGTTTGGTGTGCTAAAAGTTGCTATAAATGAAATTTTGCAATCCAGAGAATGATGTTGAACCATCAGAGAACTGGAAACATTCCCTAACTGTCGATGTAAATAAAGCAAGTGACACTTTAATGCGTTTGTATGTAGAATAGAAATGATGGTCCCGAGAAAGTCCCGCTTTGCTGCTGCTCTCTGCTATTTTCCTGAGAAGCATTGTTTGCTCGTGAAGAACTGCTACTGAAAACAACTACAGTTCCCATAAGGCTTTGTAACCCCTGTGTGGGCGTGCCTATTTAAGAGGAAACGCGCGCGCACCGCGCGCGCGCACCGGCGAAGTCCCGAGAAAGTCCCGCTTTGCCGCTTCGCCGCGGCGTCGCGGGCAAAGCGAGCCCGGGGGACTATCGCTAGCAATACCGATTGCTGTTTACCTTTCGAGAGAGAGTCTGCGCCTCCCCAAATTAGTGGAAGTGCAAATTGGTGGAATTTTTCTTCAAAGACCTCGGTAGGCACGGGACTGTTATTAAAATAAAATATCATGAAACGTAATTTATATACACTTCACACGGGCATGCCTCCAATCCAAGGGCCGTCCCTAAATTGTACTGGTAAATCAACTGGGGCAGTGCCTTGTGTATCAACTCCGTGTACAGTTAATACAGAAGTGCCAAAGAACTCTAAAGTAAAAAAGCGCGCTGTGACCTCAGTCGCTAACGCCTTGAAACCAAACCCGAGTACTAAAGATATACGTTTTTTTACCCTGACTGTGTTACGCAGAGTGTTTCTCTAAAAAATTCTAAGGACCCAAAGATAGCAAACCACAACCAGGCGGGCTGTGGTACTACTCTGCATGTCTCTCTATCGGACAGCACAGTATTAAGAGGAGAATCATTGGTGCTACTTTCCGATACAAAGTCTAGCCCTGTTTTAGCCAAAACGCTGGGGGATGTAGCAGTGATTGATTTACCCTCTCCTGGCTCGGATTTCACAATGCAAGAGTCACTTGCTAATCTCTCCTTCTCTCCCAAGTTGTACTCAAATGGAGGCTATACGAAATCAAATCTCACCTCCTCTTTTCTTTTTCCTACTCCGCGGCAGCGCTCACCTACGCAAAAGGCTCAAACTCTACCAAATGTACCAAATATAATCGAATTAACCCTAGGAGCCATGAATTTAACGCTACAAACTATTACCACTTTGTTCAATACACTGAATACGAAATTGGATGTACAAAGTGCCCAATTACTAGCTGTTCTAGCCTGGCAGGCTAAGCAAGAAACATGGCGAGCGCCTCCACACTTGACAAGTAATGAGCCTCATGTTCCGCTGAACAGTCCAATTGAGTTGACCTTAATGCCAACCAAAATGGCTACTGTTGCCACTATGACATTAGTTATGGCTCCAATCACTATGTCTGCAAATGAATCGAAAAATACTCCAGTAGTATCAAATTTATTTGCCCAATTAGAGAACCAACTGTCTCCAATTACCATAGATAACTCCGGCATACTGTGTTCCTTGCCGTACATAGGACAGGTGATTAGAGAGGTTGTTGCTGTTAACGAAAAGGAGATAGAGCATGACTCTATCAGCTCACCAACTCCAGAGCCCTATACAATATTTTGTAAAAAGATGACTCAATCTACTTTGAAACCCAATTCATCTGGGAAAATAACACAGCAAAAAAGGAAAAATCTTGAGACTGTCAAAAAAACTAAAAATGTTTAAAAAAACGAAGTACAGGCGCCAACAAGCTCAAAACAATTCTTTAATATGCTGACTATTCCAAATAAACATAGTCAACAAACGGCCTGTGCTATCACGAAAAAGTATTCACTATTAAGCCAAATTCGTAAAAATAAATTGGGTTCTGCGACTAAAGGGCAAGTATCTGTAACGCCCTATGTGCCATTAGATAATTTGATTAAAGCAGTCAATAGCCATGAACAAGAACAAGCTGGCCTGGAAATACATCACCCATTGGCAATGACAGAATCCAGTGCGAATTTATCCTCCGCCAAAAGAGCCAAACTTCCATGTATTAAGAAATCTAAAACAAAGGCAGCAGGCGCTTCTCAACCCTCTTTAGTGAATGAAGATGAATACGAACAAGAAACGCTTGTTAGTTGTCGTGCTGAAATCAGAAAGGAAGTTGATGCGTACATGAGCAGAATTATTGCAGCACCGTTACTCAAAGCTCCCTCACTTGAATCACAGCAAACTGATAATTTTCAAACTCAACATTCAGCATCGAAACCTTCAGTCTCATTCAAATGCGATAAAAATATAGAAGCAACAGAGTTGCCTCCTGCTTTGACTACCCACAATGATGAAATTGTCACCATGTTAAAAACTTTGCGCTCTTCTGTAGTCAAACAAACTTCCACAGTTGCGCAAAATACTTCTAATAAACTCCCAGGTAAATCAATTTTGAAATCCAAAGTAGCAAAGGATCATAACATTGCACTAGTACTGGGATGCCGGCCAGCCCCATATCCGCAATATGTGCTAAACCGACAAAGTATATTACAGGTGTTCTCTGATATTCCGCTATTGCAAGACATTGGCTCTGCAGACATAGCACAGGTTGAGTTTTTCAATGACAACTCAGTTAGTACGGCATGCCTATGGCTGACGTCAAGAGTCGTCAGAAATCTCATCTGGGAAGCAAAAAACCAACTTTTGTCACTGGGATTCATACTACTTCTGGGCCCAACGAATTCATCTAATGGTTCTCTTAGTGCTGAAACGTGGACTGATTCTGCCATAAGAGAACTTAATAAGGGTATTGTGTACACAGATAGCGATGTAATAACGGAGGTTCCCTCCAAATGCTGCTGTAATTGCGATTCCAGGAGTTAACTTGCGTACAAGGCGGAGAAGGAAAGATATATCTCATTGGTCTCATGGAACACTCGTGGTTTTAATCATTTGGTTAATAATTCACAAAATATCTTAAATAACCACGATGTGATTCTTTTACAAGAGACATGGCTAACAACTGCTCCCTTATGGAACAACCATGAAATTCATTTTCTGCCAGCTCTGCAGGGAAAGAGAGGCCGTCCGATGGCTGGCCTTATTACAGCAACTAAATTAAGCTCTAATATCAGCATAATCTTCTCTTATATTCCTAATCCTTTTATGCAATTGACTGTTATGTCAATTGACTCAACCTTGTACGCTATAGTTAATCTCTACTGGAACCACAAAAGCATTGATAATCGGAGGTTTTTGGGTGATGTTGTTTCCATGCTGGATTTTATCATGCTTGTTCCAGAAATACAGCATACAGTTGTTGCTGGTGATTTAAATCTCCATTGCCTCCCCTCGATGAACATATCGGGGGATTCAAATTGTAAATTGTGGGAACAACTTATGCTCACGAGAGGATTTTGTATGATGAATGAGAGTAAATTTGACAAACGTGAGATGATTCATACGTGGCAACAGGGCAGCGTAAAAGCCACAATTGATTACATTTATGTTGATGACAGACTTTATTCACAAATTCACTCTTTTAACACCGTAACAAACTCAAGTAGTGATCATCGATTGCTCACGCTACAGTGGGCTTCAAAAGTGACGAAAACCAACCGTAGCACGATGGTGAATTTGGGTCAACTAACAGTCTCTAATCAGCTAAATCGCATTATTTGGACTGAAAACAAATTAAATAACTTCAATACTTCCTTGCAAGCTGCCTTTTGTTACTCACGGAATAACACACCTTCTACCCCAGTTTCCTATTATGATTTAATACATCATTTTTCAGAAAATAGGATACAGAAAAATTCCACCTTTAGAAGATCACATGTGTTTGACCTGGAAACCAAAAGCAAGAAAACTGAATTTCGCCATAAAAAAAGAGAAGCCATGAAACTTCCTTTGAGTATTAGGCTTACAGTATTGACGCAAATTAAAACATCATATAGGAATTGGCGGAGGAGCCATCGAAGTAAATTATTTCATCAAGATGGTGAATTGATGTTACGAAATATTCGTGATAGCAATACTGCCCAAATCTGGAAAGCCCTGACCAGCGCTGTTTCCCCAGTGCAAATAAAGTCACAAACACAGAGTGTCCCAGAAGCAAGCTGGATTCGTTATTTTTCTAAAATCTATGCCAATCCGCCTGATTGCAAATCTCCTGTAAGTTCCGCCCCTCACAAACAATTTCATATTAATATTGATAAATCTGACATCCTATTCTTTATCAATAAAATAAGTCAGTCTAGGGCGCCTGGTCCGGACGGACTATCAAACAAAATCTTTAAAGAACATCCAGTAATATGGTCAACAATCCTATATCATATATATGAGCACATTAATGAATCCCAAGAGCTTCCGGTATCATGGACTCACTCTTTGATTGTACCAATTCATAAAAAAGGTGATCGGTGTCTTCCACAGAACTATAGACCCATCGCCTTATTAGACGCTCCTGGCAAACTTTACAGTCGCATTATCTTGCAAGAATTGAATAATTGGACCCTAAATGAGCGTAAAAGAGACCCATTCCAGACTGGTTTTGTTGCAGGGCTAGGCACTTCAGTAAATCTAATCACATTAAATATGCTCAAATCCAAATATGCAGAACTTAATCAACCCCTGTATATGGCATTTGTCGATTTCCGGGTAGCTTTTGATTCAGTCGATAGATCATTGTTATTCCAGAAATTACAGAGCTATGGCTGTCCTTCGTCATTGTTAACTATAATCAAAAAATTGCACTCGAATACGACAATGCAAGTCAGACTATCGCTTGATGGGCTGCTGTCTGCGAACATTAATACAAGGAGAGGATTAAAACAGGGGTGCATCTTGGCGTCCACTCTCTTTAACCTTTTTATCTTAGATATTGGGTCCTCCTTTGAAGAAGTATTGTCAGATTCTCCCAAACTAGGAGCCCAAAAAATTATATGGCTCTTGTATGCTGACGATCTTGTCCTCATTTCGCAAACTCCAAGCGGATTACAGAACCTTTTGAATAAATTGGACACTTACACTCACTCCAATAATCTAACTATTAATGTGGACAAAACTCAGATAGTGATTTGTCAAAGAAAAAGGCACACAAAAAAGGTGAGAAGTCAATGGTTTTTGCGCGAAGTTCCTTTACAAACGGTACCAAGTTATAAATACTTAGGATTACCTTTTTTTGGCTCTGTGTCAAATCAAATTTATGATGATTATGTAAAAGCCAAAGTTATGACTCTAATCTCACAAGCCAAAATAATTCTATATAAGTATGGCAAATTCACTGTAGTGCATGTGGTAACCTTTTTCAATCAAAAAGCTGTCCCGATTCTATCCTATGGAGCTGAACTCTGTTACCTCAATCTAGAACTTACTGGGATTGACTTGAAGGGAAATTTTGGAAAACAGTTTTGTGCTTACCGTTGTGTACTCCCTTTTGTATGTTAAGGTACGAACTTGGTAGTATCTCCCTGTTTGGTCTAATTCTTTGGAAATTTTGCAATTTTTACCGAAAATGTCTTTTGGGTATACAAACTAATAACATGCTGGGCTCAATTGCAATGTATATTTGTGCATCCAATGATGTATTCCCTAATAAGTGGACAAGAGAAATCATTAATGCTCTAGCCAGTGCAAACGTTTCAATTGACTTGCTACTCAAGAATCCTGTTCTAGCAAAAAAAAGATTGTATTGGCATGATTGGAATGCGACCCACGAACTATGTAAAAAATATGTAGATTTTGATTGAAATTTGTTCCCTCACAAGAAGCTTAAACAAATGGCCTATTATCTTTTAAAGTCTCCATCACACCATGTTCGTTCTGAAATGTTAAGATTGCGTTTGAATTTACAGTCCACAAATCAAATTCTAGCACGAAGAGGTGTAATTCTAAAAACTGAAACATCGTGCCGTTTCTGTAAAGATGCTACTCAATTAGAGTGTTTAACTCACCTAGTAGTGGACTGCCCGGCTTTGAGTGGCATACGAAAACATTACTTTTGTAATGTATTACAATTATACAGTGATCGCTCATCATATGAAATATGGATTATATTAATGACAAGCAATCGCACTGCCATTCACATTGATTTAACGCAATTTATAAAAATGATATTACCTCGCAATTTATCGCCTATGGCCAACTGATAAAGGTATTTTAAATTTTAGGATATATGTGGGTTTTGTTTATCTATTTTAGATTCAACTTTTAACATTATTTGTCAATTATTCTTGCGAACAGAACATTGCTTACTACTTCTGAAACAAATCTGTAAAATTTAATAAATCAATCAAATATGCATACAGGCTATGGAAAGCTTGAAAAATCGTAAAATTGGTAAATTGACACAAATTATGTAAAAACGAAATGTGTAAAATTGTAAAATTGTAAAATTGTAAAATTGGGAAAAATTAATGTTTTTTGTAATGAAGAACTTTTTATTTTTTTGAAAGGTTGAATTCTTTCAGCCAACCAAAATAAAATAAAAATAAAAATAATCAAAAGGTGATTGGTATACCTCTCTTTTCCCAATTGGCAAATTTACTGAATGTATTTCCGCCAAATGTACTATATGAACCACAGGGGCAAGGTTGGCCCAAAATTGTTCTATGGAATAGAGATATATAAAACGGCCCTGAAAGATTACCTAACAAACCTGCAAGCCCTGATCTGGACAAGAGTTCTTCATCTACCATATTCTGTGCCTTACGTGATATGCATTGAGCATCACCTACTTGAAGGCCAGAGCCCTCTGGCAATATTTACTCTTTTAGAGGAAAATGTTCCTACCAACAGCCAATTCCCTGATGGTGGATTTTGCGGAGGCATGTAAGGGGCAGTTCTAAAGCCCTAAAAGATCTTATGGGGCTTGTACTTTTATCATTGGTCTACACCGGCTGCTCAGAGAGTGACCTGAAAGGGAACCCTTAGAAGGTTAAGAAGGACATTTTCAAGGCAGATTGGTCCATCACGGTGACGTATTTCACTCGTATTCCACTCATTTTAAGGCCGACCACAAAAGACAGAAACGTCTGGCCCCATATCTATCCATGAACTCTAGCAAGGCCATGCAATCTACTTTTTTGAGATTCCACTTACATTTGATAAAATCCAAGCATACTCTTTTAAGATATTGTTTAATAATGGAGGCCGCAGCCTTTTGCAGATTTTGCAAAAATGTATCTGTGAGAGAAACACTGAAGCATGTTTTATTAAACTGTGTTGCCCTGAATCAGCAGTGTGACAAGGTGTCCCATAAATTTAGAATCAAATGTCACCCTGGACATTGATGCAATGTGGAATTATTGCTTATCAGGGACTACAACATCCACTGTAAATGCAGTTGTAGCCTTCATTGATTCAATAATAATTGATCATGCAGGTTGATTTGTTTTTCTTTCTTGGCCTTTTGTTCTTCTTATTCCTGTTTGCATGCATGGTATTTTGGTTTATGTAAAGTGTTTTCATATATTATTGTTTGGCGTTACTGTAAATTGTAAATTGTTAAAGGTTGAATTCATTTTTAACCAATAAAACAAAATAAAACAAAACATTTCCGCCAAATGTGTTACCTCTTCTTTTTCCATAGATGGTGAGTATGGTTAAGGTATATAAAGAGGGAGTGGAATGGAAGGTTGTGGGGGTCTCCCCCTCTTTCTGTGGTAAATAAGGTGAAAACGGCAGAAAAGGTATCAGCTAAGTTGCCATTCGGCAAAGCCTAATAGATCCAGGTGGTCACCGTACTAACTGAAGTTTCTATCAACCAATCATCCCACAAATGCCAAGTCCTTACTACAGACACAGCATCCGATTGCCATCTGATTCAGATGTCCATCATTTTCCTTTCTCATAAATGTCATGTAAGGAATAGTTTTTGACGAGAGGGAAATGTGAATTGTTTTCTGGCTGATTTTGCATCTGGTTTAAATGGACTCTGGGATTTTACGTTAATTAGCACAAGATGTCTTTCGAATGTAACACTATTGATGTAAATATTGGTTGAGATTTATCTAGACACTACATACAGTTTCAGTTACTGCAAGGAGCACCATAGGAACACAAGAACTGGGGAAAGTGTTTGGGAATGGTCCGGGAAATTCATACATACAATTAAACATTTGTAGTGGTTGCATTTGCGCACCTAGGCTAATCAACTCCAGTGATGTTGATGTTACCCAGTGTTATAGAGTGTATACAAGACAAAATGTGTAACTGCTTGAGTTACATAATTATTGACAAGGCTATGCTCTTGCTTCTAGTTTGAGTTGCTTCTTGCTTCTTGCTCTAATAGATTTTGGAACTGGACCTGGTCTGGGTTTTGAGTATACAATTAGTTCAGTAGTAAAGGTATGATATGATATGGCATTTATAAGCGCCTGTACACAAGTGTTTCTAGTCACAACTTCTTGGCGGAGACAAAGAAGCACTGTCTTGAAACTTTTACTCCAGGTACGCTGTCTTCCTCCAGAGAGTGATCAGCAATAGCCCCAAACATGAACCACAGCTCTATAAACACCAACAAGGCCTGTGCAACCCTATCCCCTTGCAGAGTCTACCTACTCCTGTGCCAAGGTTGTCCTGTTTAAGCCTTTCTACGCGTCTCACAAACTCCTGCTTTACTGTGAAAAGTACCAGCAGTGATCAACCTTTCCGTTGAACACCTTGTCATGATGTTTATGCTTATTCTAGTCAAAGCCTCTGAGGATTAGACTTAGCTATGCTCTCCCCATGTACTTCCTTCTAAAATACTAAGGGCCTCATTCCGAGCTGGAAGGTGTCCTGGGTGTATTACCGCCAGGTTACTGCACGCACTTATAACGTTACCACCAACGGGTCCGGTGCTATTAGCGCTGAATCAAGGGTTGGCCGGTATCTGTAATTCCCTTTTCCGCACTGGGTCCATTGGACCCAATGTGGACTTTTCAGCGCACACTAATAAAGCAGGGCTAATTGAGCCCAAAAATTGGCATTTTTCCGGTGCGTTTACCCCCAGCTGCAAGCTGAGGGTAAACACACCAAACCCATGTTTGAGGGGACCCTTACATGCGGCAGTAATAGCTTTACTGCTGCATTTATGGGCTACCACCCAACTCATGGACTGGGCTCTAATCAAAAGTATGGACTTCTGGTACTGCAAATAATGGTGGGATACTGCCAAACTCGAAATGAGGCCCTAAGTGTATTCCTCCCAGATAAGACTCACTGCTGCCCACCGGCAGGACTGCAGCCTTGGTGAATTGATTCTCTTTGTTCCTTTGTAAGGGCAGGTAACACCCTTTCCCAAGGGTCAGACATGCAACAGGACACTTGCCTGAGAACAGAAACCATGGGGCACACCCATTCACAGAGATCCAGGCTTCACACCAAGGTGCAGCATTCTAAAGGTGTTTGTTGTTAGAGAGACGGGAAGGGGACAGGGTTAAAGTAGTCAGGGATCACTGTTCAAGGGTAGGAAACTTCAACAATCTTGACTATTTCTGCCACTCTTTCTCTTTCTTGTCTACTACACTACCGCTGGAGCAAAGAACTTTGGGTGCGACATCGGAACAGCAGGTTCACACATTTCAAGAGCAGTGATTGGACCCTATTTGGATCTAGTTAGTGATACACGGTCAGAATGATACTTTACATTGGTGCTGCAAGAACAGCAAATTAAACTAAATGTCTGTTTTGTGTGAAATGCACAAAGGTCAGCTTGTTTCTAAAGCAAGAATATTGGACCTTACACACCACTTTGATCAATAACTAGAAGATGAATGTTTATTAACTTCTATAATAATGTTAAATGCAAGATTTACATTGATGGATCAGGCTAGAGCACTTCAGTAAGATAATTTGAAATTCCTTTGTTTGGCATTTTCAAAGATCCTAGTAAATGGCTTTACATTTGCCAAATGTCAGGGGACCATTTTTAAGGTTACTTGCTTTCTTATGAAATTGATAAAATGAAGCACACACCTGAAAACAGGACGTTTGAAACTGCAATTTCTGTGTGACCTCAGTGGCCTTTTGGAAGAAGTTTTTTTTTTTTTTAATTGTTTTCTGGCTGATTTTGCATCTGACCAGTGGACCAGAATGGATAATCTCAGATTTTGATGCATTTAAACAAATCAAGTACACAATTATTAGATTTAAATCAGTTGTAATCATCAGATCTCCTAAATAGTTGGCTCAGGGGTTGATTAAAAACAAACATTAAAACTACTCAATTGAAATACGTTCTGGTTTGAATTGGTTCAAAACTGTTAGAACCATATGAAACTATTGATGTGATTCAGATTGGAATATTCGATTTGACAGGAACAAAGGCTTAATTGCTCTAGTTTTTCACCCACCTTGCACACCCTTCACCTCCTATTGGCACTAGATTCATTCCTTATAATGTATGATGTCATCATGTTAGTGCCATTTAATCCTTGATCATGATGCTGAACTTCACTTCTTGCTCAGGAGCTGCACGTTCCTTGGTAGTGCTAAACGAGTTTGTACAACTGTAATTCCATTGATTATATGACCTACTAGCAGTTGAACCCGTGGAAAAAGGAAACATTAGACAAACATATATTTATATTTGATACTTTTTACATTGTCTACACCATGGAACCTACATACTAAATTCTTGGTTTTCAGCATGTTGGGAAGTATGCTGAACATTTCAAACAGACACACACACACACCAACATATCCTTAGATGTTTGGTTTATATAGCTAGAGATTACAAATGTAAACTTAAAAATCTTGCACAAGGTATTTAGGATCCAACTCCAACCCATTAGTGAAGAATACATTTCCATTTGTGACTGTCAATCAGGGTTTAAGCCAAACAAAGGGACATTGACCACCCTGGAGTCAGTATAGAAGATCCTAACACAGCTATTTGTATTAGATCGGAATGGAACATTTATGCTGCTTGAAACTGCTGCCCAAGTTCAATACTGTAAAATCCCACATTGTCCTGTACAGATTGAATGATATGGTCATACTAACAGATATAGGGGATAAATATTTTAGATCCTACTGGAGTAGGAGAACATCAAGAGAGATCATGTAAGTGTGGGGAAGTGGAGAGGGAGAAGTACAGGAGTGGGGGTCGAAAAGGGGGGGGTGAGTAAGTGCTGGGAAGGGGGTTGAGTGTGACGAACAGGGTGAACCAGGTTGTGCTAGTCCGGGAAAGGGGACACAAGGGCAAGTGCTGGCAAGGGGTGCTGGGAGGACTGTTAGGGTGTGGTCTGGCCCCTGTATGACTCATAAGGGGCCAGTCCCCAGTCGCAGCAGCTGAGGGACATTAGCTTGGGACGGGGAGAGGCCAGGAAAGTCTTGAGAAGTTTCCAGAACTTTAGAGGATCTGGCTCTGGTCTGAGGGAGGCAGGGAGGTGGCTCCAGAGGAAGGAACCTGCAAAGGAAAGGGATCTACATCCCATTGCCTGCTTTAGAAATGTTTGACCTGCATGCAGTTTGAGCCAGAGGACCGAAGAACTCTAGCAGGGAGGTATTTAGAGAGGGAAGGCTGGGTGTTCAGAGGTCCCAGGCCCCAGACAGCCTTGTGGATGATGCAAAAGGTCTTGAATTTGATCCTTCAGGTCTCCGGGAGCCAGTGGAGAGATTCTAGGGCTGGAGAGATATGGTATCTGGGCTTGAGGCCAAAGATAAGTCTTGAAGTCCTATTCTGGATTAGTTGAAAGGGGTGAAGGGAGGAAAGAGGCAGATTAGGGAAGATTGTGTTGCAGTTGTCCAGCCTAGAGATAACCAGGGATCTGGAGACTTTGCGCTTCTGGTGCAAGGTGAGATAATGCAGAATCCCTCTGAGGAGGTGGAGCTGAAAGTTGGACTTCTTGGCAATGTCCGCGATGTGTGGTGAGAAAGAGAGAGAGGAGTCAAAGATTAACCCAGTTTTTTTGCCTCACAGATGGGTGGGGGTATGGGGCCCAAGGAGGGTGGCCAAAGAGTAGGGGGAAAATGGAGTAGGCATTCCAACGAGAATAGATCGTTGGCAGAGCACCATGCCTGGAAGGCAGTCAGGCAGTCAGGTATGAGAGAGAAAGGAGAGGAGGAGGAGGAGGATGTCAGCTTAAAGGAGAGCTGTGTTTCATCTGCATAACACTGTCAATTGGAGGAGAAGGTGGAGATCAGGTGGGCCAGAGGGGCCATTTAGATGTTGAAGAGCCATGGTGATAGGATAGAGCCCTGAGGAATGCCACAGATAGAGAGTGAGGTGGAGGACAGAAAAGGACCCATTGGAACTTGGGAGGGGCTGTTTGAAAGGAGGGAGGTCAGCCACGCCAGTGCCCTGTCCGTGAAGCATAGGGTATCATGGAGACATTTTGTGAGGATGGAGTAGATACTTTGTTAAAGGCAGAACAAAGATCAAGGAATATTAGAATGGAGGGAATGTTCAGGAGAGCAGTTTACGTGCCTCCGGTTGAATGATTGAGAAGGAGACTGGTAGTGTGGGCGGAGGCATCATCAGGGTACAAGGAAGGTCAAGGTGGGAAGAGAGGAGAGAGTTCTCAGACCAGGAGAGAGAGGTAATAAGGGGCTTGGAGAGAGTGGAATGTCTATAGAGGTGAGGGCATCAAAGGTGTGTCTGGAAGAGTGAATTGGACCAGAGGGACGGAGAGAGAGGGAAAGAGTGTTGCAGAGGTTTGGAAAGAGTACAGTAGCCACATCCGGAGAGTCAAGATGGATGTTAAAGTCCCCAAGAAAGATACGTTTGGGGGAGGAGTCAAGAAGAGAGGAGGACAGGACTGCCCATTCTGAAAGGAAGAGGGAAGTTGGTCTGGGGGGCCTGTAGATGGTAGCAAGAGTAAGAGAGAAAAAAGGCGAGTCATAACTCCTGCAGACTAGGCTTTCAAATGATGAGTACATTGGAGTGGGGATGATGGAGGCAGGAACCCACTCATGGAAGATCAGAGCCACTCCTCCGCCAGGCCGCGAGGATCTTATTTGGACAGGTTTGGACAGGATATTGTTGCTTTCAAGGAGTGTGTCAAGAGTGTCAAAAACAGGACTTCAAGGTCTTCAAGGAGGAGACAGATGTCAGAAAAGAGTTGAGGGTAGCTAAGTGAAGCTGGTGCCCCCTTTAAAAGATTTGCAGGGGGGACAGGGGTGGGGTGCCACCACTGCAGGGGGGTAAGGGGGTTGAAAGACTGGGGTGGCGAGAGTCGGGGGGAAAGTTGAAGGGAGATGGAGGACGCCTGTCAAGAAGGAGGAGGTTGGGATGGGAGCCATGGGCCATGATAGCACAATTGTGAAGGACATTAATAGTGAATTTGGAAGATGCAAAGTGAGCCAAGAGCACTTCACATCTCGTGCAACCAGTAATGGGAGATGAAGAGAAAGGGGAGAGGACAGAAACCATATGAGGAGTACATAGGTCATAGCAAGGAACAGCAAAGAGAATGTCAGTGATAGTCTGTCTGGGGAAGATGTAGGTGTCTGCAATGGACAGACCAAGGTCAAAACTCAGGAGTGCCATGTTATTTGTCTTCCCTCCAGACTTCATGAGAGAGGGGGGCTAGGTGATGGAGAACCAATTAGAAAAGATAAAAGAGATTGAGAGCACCATGAGGTCAGAGACAAGAGGCCGGAGGGGGATAGCAGGGGAGAGGGTTGGAAGCACTATGTGACAGTAGAATCACATCAGGTGGTCAAGCAGACAAACAAACAAAAACAATGAGCACACCTGAGATGCCAGATTAAAAGATCATTAAACAGATTGGGAACTCACCTAAAAATTGAAATGGCCAGAAAACGCTAAAAGCAGTACAAAATGGAGGATGCACAGTTGGAAAAGTACACGTAGATTTGATTAGCACGAAAACCTTAAATGCAGCAAAAAAATAGGGATGCGCAGTTGAAAAGCAAATGGATTCGATTTTTCACAAAACATTTAATTTCAGCAAAAAGTGGGGATACACAGTTGGAAAAGCACATCTAGATTCGATATTTCACAAAGCACTTAAATGCAGCAAAAGGTGGGGATGCACAGAAGTAAGGTACACCTTAGTGACAGAGCATAAGAAGATCAACATACGATGCAAGAGAGAGGTTTCACACATGTGGATTCGACAAGGCAGCAATAGCAGGAAAGCCATTTAGATTTGAGTGCAGGGTTACTGCAAGGTATAAACAGTGCAAGGCAAATGAATAAGCAAGGGAAGGCAGTCAAGATAAAGTAATAAACATTTTTGCAAGCCGACCAAAAGCGCAGTACTCCAGAAAGGGAGGGGAAAACCGGAATCAAGGTAGCAATCAGGCAATGTCACCTGGCCTAATAGGATTGTTGTATGTCCTGCCTTTGTTCCCCCTCCCTTGCCTCGTCACACCTTGAAACACTTGTGTATTGGCGCGTTATAAATGCCATATCATATCATATCATAACTCAACATTAGTGAATAGTGGGCAGTACAATTAGTGATGTTCATGAAGCGGTGAAGAGGTGGCAAACAACGCAGTCAATGCAGCCTTATTTCAATCCATGCATATGTATTAACGTTAGTATGAATACCAAGTGACTGAAGCAAGGGACTATGCTGGTTTGGTATGCAGTGATAATGTCGCCTGGGAAAAGGTTGCCAGGGGGTGACATTTCCCCAAATTTGCACTCACATATACATCAAGCACTTTCCTCAAATTTCTAGGACTGGAGTTAGAATAGAAAATGTTACCCATCCTAGAATATGTGGGGGAAGGCTTTTAGGAGCGCAGAGAAAAAAGTCTACCTGGTGCCTTTTTCTCAAGGGACATTATCACATAGAACCACTGATTACTTTATATATAGACATCAAAAGAAAACCCAAGGACACCAACTATGCAACTAATTGGGGGATCTGCCCGTTGGGGAAATCAAATAAATAATTGGTGTATAGAGAGAAGTAGCAGTACCACCCAGCATTGCCCAGGTTTGCATGTGGGGGTCTGCTATAGACTTGTGTATATTTGATTGTGTCAAAGTTTCCTATGTTTGAAAAATTGCAAAATCAACAATCTCCTGAAATCTCCTGAAATCGCCTATACTGATTGCATAAGACGGAACCCTGCTCCACCCATGTGCAGGTCGAATGGGTGGGGTTGGTCAAATTTTACTATCGTCAGCACACCGCAGACTGGTATGCCGGACTTGTGTCCTAACTTCCTATTTTTGGAATGGTCGCAAAATCTGCAATCCCCCTTGAATTGCCAATACAGATAGCACAGGCCCGGACCTCGACCTGTGCATGACAAATGGGTGGGCTTGGTCAGATTTCACTATTGCCAGTACACCCCAGACTGGTATGCCGATCTCGGGCCAACTGTTGTGGTGCTGGAGCCAACAATCGCAAAATCATCAATCTCAAGAAACCGCTAAGGAAATACTAAGGTGCTCATGAAGAAACATAGGCATTGTGTGCAGCATACATGATGGAGGTGCAATATTCATAAACTTGCCATGTTGAATAGTGAAATGATAACGGTTTTCTTATTAGACTTTTGCATACTGTGAAACATGTGATAAGTAGATAATAAAACCCACTTACTACATAATTGCATTATTATAGACAAAACACAAAGAGACAACACCACATACAAATATGAGTATATACAAGGACATTGCAGTAGTAGCAAAAAGTGTTCATAACCTAACTGATTACCTTTATGAAGAGAAATAATTGCTCTGTTTCAAACCTGCTACTTACCCTATGTTTATATATATATCACATGATGTGCATGGACTCTGAGGAAAGTAGTGTGAATACAAGATATAAAAATAGGAAAATATACAGGGAAAGTACAGTAATAAAAAACAACAGAACTATCAGAAAGTGCTGACAACTCTACTGAATATTTTAATGCACAGAAAGGATTGCTGTCTTTCAAGCTTGTGTCTTCCCCTATATATATGTTTCATATGATATGACTGGACCCTAAGGGAATTATTGTAAGAACATACTTGAAGGATAAGTCTACAAATATACTACCTTTTCCAATTTTAATTCCTGACTGTTACTGAAGAAAACCATGTGGCCTAGATATGTCAGTAAAAGAAAAAAGGGGGAGCCAGACATGTGATGTCATCAGTGATGTCATCAATGACATTTGTGATGTCATCTTTGATGTCCTGGGTGTTAGTCTTAGCAGTGCACGGTGATGGCGCGAGTTATTGTTGCTTAGCTTAACATAACTGGCGAATTTCAAGGGATTTTCAGTTTTCCTTGGAACCATAACGTCCCTTTAACAAAGTTTTGTCACTGAATTTCATAGGTTTTTAGTAGCACAACTTAACCATACATCCCCTTAACAAAGTTTTTTCACTGAATTTCATAGGTTTTTAGTAGCACAACTTAACCATAACGTCCCTTTAACAAAGTTTTTTTCACTGAATTTCATAGGTTTTTAGTAGCACAACTTAACCATAACGTCCCTTTAACAAAGTATTTTCACTGAATTTCATAGGTTTTTAGTAGCAAAGCTTAACAATAGTAACTTTGACTTTATGTACATGTAATATGGAACATACTGAGCCACTTCTACTGAATGTAATGTCCGCGAACATTTTTGATGTCCGCGGACATATTCGGACAACAGTACCACTACCTAAAAAGTCTGGTGGGGGGGTATGTTTAATTGTTATATTACAGCATGATAACATTTAAAAAATTTGCAAAGTAGTACGCATACATATTATATGTAGTAATACATAAGAGATGTAACCCATATATGTACCGCACTAACCATTCATTTAAATATAATATATTCTAAAATGGAATATACCAAGAGAAGATAAATAGGCTTCCAACATAATTACCTCACATACACTCCACAAGTAAGACCAAGACCAGACCTACAGAGTACTCAGAAAATATCTTACCTGAAATAGTAAGTGTACATCATTTTACTCATATCTCTACTCTGGAATGGCTAGAGGAGCACTTCCGACATGACGAAATGTCAGAAAATAGTGAAGCTAATGGTACACACTTTACAATATAAACCATTCAATTGTTGTTATTTTATATATATTTAACATATATATTTCTTTTTTTACAGAGCATACCAAAATAGAAAATATGTCTGAAGAAACTGTTATGGAAAACACGCTTGACAGCTTAAAAGAAAAAATGGATTTATTATTGAGCAATTTTAATAATTTGAACATTTTTGTTGAGGATCATTTTAAAACAAAAACCTCATACCATTGTCCCACATGTACTTGTCCCCCTTCACCATATCCCAGTCAATTATCCCCAAACCCTCTCCATAATCCAAAACGTTTTGATGAGACTTCCATCCTTTCTTGACCTGATACCAATCATGTTGAAACCCCTAATTCTCCTGTTTTTGTTTCTATTTCTGCCTCACCTTCTCTGTCATAAATTATTAATATATGTGAAATAAAGTTACATTTTTATATTGTGTTACAATGTAGATGTCCGTGGACAGCGCGGGTGTTCTGAAATGTTTGTAGTTAAACGAAAATGGAGGTGTCCTAAAGAACACTATACCTGTCCGTAATTTTCGCTAGCAAGTTAAACTGTTCTAAAAACACAATTGACGTCCTGAAAAGTTCATAATCAAACGAAAATGGAGGTGTCCTAAAGAACACTATACCTGTCCGTACTGTTCGCTAGCAAGTTGAAACTGTTCTAAGAACACTATTGATGTCCTGAAAAGTTCATAATCAAACAAAAATGGAAGTGTCCTAAAGAACACTATATCCGTCCGTAGTGTTCGCTAGCAAGTTTAAACTGTTCTAGAACACACACGATGTCCAGAAATGTTTGTTTGATGTGTGATGCACTTTTAATTAATTCTGGACCCGAACACTGTCCGTAGAACATCAACGCGCATGCGCAAACCAATGTCCGTGCATTTGGGGTCCTGCGGACAGGAGCTTCCTTCGCGGACCTGTTCGCGAAGGGATCATGTGACCGCATCCATGCTGATCACATGTTCTGAATGCGGACACTGTTCATGTCCCCGAACTATTTAAAAGTACATTTTCGAGTAATCCACAATATTTTTCCATAAAAACTCATCATGGCACAAGTCCCACATAGTAATCCTAAGTTTCTACATATCTTTGAAAACTTTTGAACCCTTTTTTGTGTTCAATATGTCCGCGGACAGTGCGCATGATCGCGAACCGCGTACAAGCACCCCTATAAAAGACCACATCCTAGAACTTATTCTCATTGTGTTTCTGGCTATTCTTCAGAGCACAGCTATTTCTCCAGCAACTTGCTGATTACACCATCGAGATGGCATCCCTGGCTGCAAAACTGCCACCTGGTGCTGCACCTGCTTCAGCACCACCCCCACCCCCTCCACATCACCACCTTCCCAAGGGCCTGAAGAGGGGAACAGGAGTGAGGATGCAGAGGAGGAAGACGAGAATGAGGTAGAGGAAATCCCTACTACCCGCACTAGATGTGAGCCTTGGGTGTGGCAGTTATTTTCCATTTATGGGATTGGTCCTAAGGCTCGTGCCCTCTGTGGGACAGCTTCTTCCTCAAGCTGCCTCACAGGCCATACAGAATTCTGATGACCCTTACCTTTCGAGGGTCACAGTTATATGTATGTACTGTGACACAGTACTCTACAGGGGGGAGCGACTTCGGAGTGCTTTTGAGACTATCGTTTCAGACCACGAGAAGACCTGCTCACTACCCAAATAAAACCCATGCTACATCTTCCTCTCTCAGCTCGCCCTTTCTTATCCCTGTGGTTGGTGTCCCCCCCTTTAGCCTCCTTTCCCCTCCTCTCCTAGTGTGTTGTGTCTAAAAAACAAAAAAAAATACAAAATTACAAAAATCAAAAAAAAATAAGGCTCTTTTCAGAGCCGCCTTTCACAGTTAAAAAATAGAAGTGAAGATAAATAAATCAGGGCCCTTTGTATTTCTTAAAAGTCTGTGGACAGTTCGCGAACATTAAAAAAATTGGGGTGCTACCCTATTGTTACCATTGCATTTTTCTTTGGGAGGAAGTGGTGGCTCTGGAAAGAGCCTTTGGGAGGTGTTTGTATGTCAAAAATGATAAATACTTAACACCTACTTCAAAATGGATGCTGTATTTCTAAAAAAAGGTCACAATGCATTTGTACATTTCTCAGAAAAATGTGATTGCCAGCATAAGTAAGATGGACTCCATCTCTGTGAAAAATGTATGTAGTATGAATATAATATTTTCATTGTGAAAAGAGGACATGCCAAAATCTCTTAGCAATGCACAAACAGCCTTATTACCATTGTGCCTTGCTTTTTCCAATTGTGGACCAAATGAAGAAGAACGAAGCCACATTTGTCTCTGCGCAATCCGTGAAAATATTACTTGAGAATTAGGAAACATGTCCATGACTTTCCCAAGTCCTTCTTTCATAGCAAATTGCAAAGAAATTCCAGACACATGTCCTAAACTGTTCCCTCCACAATTAATTACAATTATGTCTGGATGTTGCTCTGGTTCCAAAGTATCACAGAGAGGTAGCAAGTACAACCACTTCATTCCACGTACTCCATGCCAGTGTACTTCCACATGTGGAAATCCAAGATCTACAGCTACTCCACAGCTTTCTTCATGCACCTTCAACCAATGTATCCACAAATCTCCCAAAATCCAAACAATCTGTTTTCTGAAACACACAGCCATAACTATCTATTGTTCTCTCAGCGAAAAGAGTATCTGAGAAACTCTCTCCTGGCACAACACACCCACTAAACTTTCCTGACCAATCCCTTTCACTGCTCATTCTCATTTGCATGACTTCTGAACCCAAAAATTCCCGGATGTAACTCCCGATGTCCGCGAACTACCGCCATGTCCGTGGACATATCGTAACATGTACAGCCCTTCTACCATTTCGACTTCACTCTCTGTGCCATTCCCTCATTGGATGTAGCTAAGAAATCACATGACCATGCACCAATCACATTCAAGACCTCTACATCTAACTGCATCATCACAGATCAGCACTGCAAATATACTGTGAATCTCTCTGAGTACAAATGTCATATCATTGGCAAGCACCATCTACAAGAAGTACTGTACAAGTCTCCAAGATTTCTACTTGCAGCACCATGCATATCCATATGCATGAACACAAACTACAGGTATGCATATTTTCTGTACAGTACATTAACACATTTTCAAAATGACTTTTAGCTTCTGTAATCTGTAAAATGAATCTACTGTCTTTATTCCAATTTCCTAAAATCAACTATCACTTATAAACCTTTATATTATTTACTTTCTTTATAGACACACTATCAAAACATGTTAAACTAACATTTTTTAAATTAAATTTATAGACTACATATATTCAAACTAAATTGCATGCATGCACACTCTAAAAAAATAATACTTATACAATTAAATTTATGTATTTATTTATTTATTCGATTACGTTAATTTAAGCATGACATTAAGGCACTATTACCTAGAACAGCTTAGTTACAGAAATGGTGGTATTCAGTGGTACATTATGAATTTCACAAGACATACTAAAGATATTTTGTTTGTTACAGTTACTCATTGCAATACAATTTGTTCATTAAGAACATATCATATGTATTGAACTGGTGCGACGTATTTTATGTGAATAAGATAGTTTTAATGGTTTTAAGGAAGGCACTCAGGATTTTAATGAAACAATCAATATCTAAATTAAAAACAATGCTATATACACACAAAATTATTAATTTGTTTCTTTTACAATTGCAGTGAAGACCATTCTCCTGAAAAGAAGCAGCCGAATTTCAAGAACAAAGAAGAATTAAGAATTAAACTGTTCATTTTAGAAAAAAAGTAAGTAGAATGTCACCATAATATTTGTATTATTACTCAAACATACTGCAAAGTTAATTCATGCTATTTCTGTGCCTAAAAATAGAGATTGTGCACCATTCTGTCCAAAAATCCCCATGTCTTAAACAGCGATTTACAGCCAGAATGGCGCACAAATTCCTACTTTTGGACACACAAATTACCCAACTCAACCGCTAGAATTGTCATATTATAGAACAAACAACTGTTTTTATTGTATACATTAGATTTACTATTTGTACTTCTACACACCACTAGCTTATTTTTTTCTGTCATCTGAACCTGAGTTTAGTAACATATTAATTGAAGAATACACATCCCTACTAGTTGTAGTTCCCAATGCACAATCAGACACCATTACATACATCATCTTACTCAAACACTCTTGCAAACAGTACACATACATTGTAGAACACCCCAACCCATACCTTCTTTTTTTTTCAACAGACCCTACCAAAAGTCAAGTCCGTAGAAAGCAACGCAGAGTAGAGCAAATGAAAATAAAGGTGTCCAACATAAGTATCCATCTCTAGCAGAATTTTCAAAAAAAGTTGAAACAAAACAGCTAATACAGACATTTAGTGAAACACAAGAAGTTTCAAGTACAAAAACTTTGCCTCCTCTATCACAATCTAAAACAAACCAAAAAACAATTAACAGAAGATCAGCTATCACTACAGATAAAACTACGTCTTTAAATTTGAATATAGTGCAAAGTAAGCATACCAAGAAAAGTATTTTAGCCAAAATGTTCACAAAGTCCTTCAAAATATTATAAAAACGGGAGGGAAATCGGGTTCAATGCTTAGAACCTATCGTAGGAAATTAATTTTAGAAGCGTTGATATTCTTCTCAAAAGAAAGTTATTTATTTTAGTATTAAACAAAATGAAACCACTAACAAAACTAATAACTAAATTACAAAAAAGACTTCTCAATAAACAAAATGTCAACAGAAAGAACTTCTTAAGTATCTGTGGAGGTTAATGGAGTCCCACTACGAGCACAGAACCATACTTTAATGAAGAAGCGTACAAACAAAAGCAAACAAATACAATTGCCATACATAGCAGTGGTCGAGGTTATGAAAAAGTTAATAATACCATAATGGAACAAGAAGTACTCCTTACAAAAATATGCCCTGAAAACTTAGAATTACCCCTCCATTCAACTGAATCAGAATGTCTAGTGTACAAATGGCCATGCACGTCAATATGTAACATTCCTAAACAATTTTTCAAGTCTTTACACCAATTCCTCAATCAATATGTAAAAAGCAAAGACAAAATCGAAATTAAACTACTGCAAAATATGGATACCTGTCCAGTGCGCAAATACACAGGACTACAAGGATATTCATTGGCCTGCATTACAGGACCTACTTGTAAAACCACTTTCCATGATATCAAAAGAATAACAACACATCATTCAACTATAAGAAATCTAGTCTATAAACTGTACTATGCTAAAAGTCCTGCTTTAGCACTAGCAAATTTAAATAACATTCTTCTACATGGTACAGCGAAAGACCTACTTCAAGAAATTGACTATATCCAGAAAAAATATTTTGGAAGTGAAAGCCAAAGCCATTTACAGAATGAAATATCTTTAAACCTAATTAGTAACAATTCTACACATGACAACCTTTTGCTAAACACTTACAAAAAGAAATACTAAAATTTAAAAGTACATCAGCTGAAGTACCAAACCATGTATGTGTATGTTGCCGCAGAACTTTTTATAAAAGTAACACGAAAACCGTAGACCTATCATATAAAATAGAAGACAGTGAAAATTCTAAATGGTTTGAATTAGCTCTCTACCTTGTAGCAGAAAACAAATACAAAATAAGTGACCCCTTAATACTTTGCAGTTACTGCACTACAAAACTTGACAACAACCAAACTCCTTCACGTGCTATCAAAAATAATTTGCAATTATACCCACTACCAAAACCCCTACAACAACTTAATTTATATGAGAGCATCATAATTCAAACAGTACACCCATTTCAAGCAATAATACGCCTTCAACCTAAAACAGTAAAATTACCTCCCTCTGAATTGGTAAAAGGCATTTGTGGAAAAGTAGTTTATTTACCATTAGATCTAAAAGAAAATTTGCATACTCTAGGAGTGCAACGTCCAATGCAGCAATCTTTAATTATATTAGTAAATGGAGTACCTACAAAAGACAAAAAAACATGGCAACAGCTGGTAGATTTACATAAAGTTAGACAAGCCTTACAATATCTTAAAGAGAATAATGAATATTACAAAGAAATTAATATTGAAGAAAACCTAAAAGATACAACTGAAATAATTCAAGAAACACAAGAAGCTGGTCAATTTGAGCTACTAGATCCTGCTACAATATCAAATACTTTACACCATTATACAATTCATCCTTTGCACTCTAATGACACCATAGAAGATACACTGGAAACATACCAAATGCGTCAAACAAAAGGATCACCAATCAGCATATGGGAAAAAAGTATAGAAGCATGTGCTTTTCCTCTACTCTTTCCTACTGGCAAAGGAGGAAGGTATGATGATAGACCTATACAAATATCAGCTTCAGAATACCCCTCATTACGGATGTATTCTGAAGATCCCAGATTTAGACAAAATGTGGAATACATATTCCTGTACTCTTTGAAAGTGAACTAGCAACTTTATGTTACGGAGTTGCACACATATTAAAATCAGGATCACCCTTTCAAAATATGACAGCTACAAAATTACAAAAGTGCAACAAAAGGATGAGGTTTTACAATCAAATATTGCATATCTATTAGCAAATATGTGTGGTACTAAAGAGTACTGTTTTTTACATCATGGAGATGTACGTAGTATGATCAGAAACCTTGAGCCACCCACTTGGTTTGTTACATTAAGTTGTGCAGAATATGCATGGGAAGATTTACATGATTACCTACGCATATCAAATAAAAACAAAACAAACACAGATATACTAACACCAGGAGAACTTTGTTCTTTGGATCCTGTTAATGTTTCAAGATATTGTCACCATCGCTTCATTGCTATGCTACATTTTATTTGTAATAAAACTGTTCCTCCCCTTGGAGAAGTGCAACACTTCTTTTGGAGAAAAGAATACCAAGCCAGAGGAGCACCACATATCCACATGCTTTTATGGATTAAAGATGCTCCTAAATTTGGTCAAGACAGTGATGCCACTGTTTTACAGTTTATTGAAAAATATGTCATTTGTGAAATTCCATCAGAATCCACAAATAGTGATCTTCATGCACAAATTTTACAATTTCAAAGACATAAATGTGGCAAATATTGTCGTCGCAAATACAAAAACAAAGGGAAATACTGCACCAAATGCCGATTTGGTTTCCCTAGACCAGTTACAAAAACAGGTCAAGTGAACAACCTCATGCCTTCAGTTAGACATAGTGTTAAAGGTAAGTCACCTAAAAAAACATATTACATAAGAAGAAAAGAAGAAGAAAAATATATCAATGATTATAATGCAATCATTGCCCACTTATGGAATGCAAACATAGATGTGCAGTACATTGCAGACAATTCTACTGCAGTTGCACAATATGTCACAGCATACTTAACCAAAGCAGAAAAGATAGAGCTCCAAGACCTCTGGAATGACCTGTCATCAGATGAAACAGTGTCTCAGAAATTATACAGCTTGGGCATAAAAATGCTCTCCCATAGAGAATGTGGACATATTAAGCAGCTGATCGTTTACTGGTACTGCATTGTATGGTACATCTGAAAATATAGTATGGCTAAGTCTTGGTCCAGCTAAATCTAGAAAAAGTGTTCTAAAAACATACGAAGATATAGAAACAATAGCCAAACATGATCCCAACACCCATGACATTTTAAAAAACAATTTATTGGACACTTACTACCCAAACAGAAGAAATACCATGAGTCTATACCACATAGCCCAAAACTAGACATACAAAAATAATATAAAACCTGATGAAAAAAAAGGTAAATACAGAGTGACAAACTGTGACAAACTGTGAAGGCAGCTTAGTTAAACTCACTAAAGACTCCTCAACATAAAGAAATATATTACATGTCCCTGCTACAATTATTTAAACCATGGAGAAAAGAAGAAGACATACTAGAAAACTATGACTCATACGAAGATGCTTTCAAAGCAAATGAAAGCACTATAACTGATGTAAACTTTACACAATATGAAACAATGTTGCACAATGATCAGCAACACGAAGAAGAACTCGAGGCCCAACTAGATAAAGACACTCCTGACAGTAGTCAACCTTCTGTAACAGGAAGCCAAGAACCACTGGGAGAACCACTAATAATAAATGAGGCAGAATTAGCTATGATAGAAGTAGAAAACACCATGTGTCAGTATGAAGATAAAGAAGACTTAACTATACTACAATCAAAACTAAACAATGTAGCAGTTTTGAAGAAGTAACAAAATACATTGCACATGGTGTACAACATGAAAATAAAGAATGTTCCTGCCATAATTATAAACCTATACTACTGTACGTCAGTGGTGAAGCTGTTTCTGGCAAAACTTTCCTCATCAAAATCTTCAGTAAATGCCTTCAACAATTGACAAACAGCAAACTGTCAGCTGTTGTCACTGCCCCCACAGGTTTAGCTCCCTACAACATAGGTGGTGTCACTTTACACCGATTACTAGTATTGCCAGTAGAACACCAGAACAAATTAGACTATTACAAACTTTCTGCAGAAGCTGCAATGGAACTACGCAGAGTATTGAAACAAATGAAAATGCTACTAATAGATGAAGTGAGCATGGTCTCCAACCTAATGTTGGCTTTGATTCACCTCAGATTACAAGAAGTACTGAAAAAAAAACTATGAAGAGCTCTTTGCAGGAAAACACATTATTGTTTTCAGAGATCTTCTTCAATTGACACCAGTAAAAGGTGAGCCTATTTTTAAAACATTAGGACACAAACTCTGCCGTAAAACTGTTGGCAGCATTGGAAATGTCAACCTTTGGCAACATTTCCAATACAGAGAATTAACAGAAAACATGCGGCAATCTGCTGATCTCTCTTATGACAACATCTAAAAAAGTATCAGAGTTGGTATACTCTCTAAAGAAGCAGAAACAATATTGAAAACCCGGCAAATGAATGCACTTTATGGTGATAATGCATGTGCTACAGATGTTATGGAACAATTAGCCCACAAAAATGTCAATTGTGTGACCTTAATGCCAACTCCTGCAAGCTGTTTCAAATTCAATGAAATAATGTTAAGTAAAGAAATGCAACCAATAGTGGAAATTAGCGCCACAGAGAAACTAGATGTACATGGTATGACACTGCCTATGTGTGACCAAGCCACAACAAGACTAAATAGTTTAGAAAAATCAATCTCAAACACAGCAGGCTTAGAAAAGATATTAAAATTATCCTTAAATTGCAGAGTAATGCTTAAACGTAACCTTGAAGTGGACCAAGGACTAGTTAATGGAGCACTGGGTACAGTTGTTGGCTTTCAAACATACCCACGTGACAACAAAATTCAGTTTGTCAATATACACTTTGACAAACTTTCAGAAGTTAAAAAGATAGGACGCTCAACAGCTCGATTCCTTCTCTTCAAAGACATGTATGTACGCAGAGAACAATTTTCTCAAACTCTTGCATACGCAATCACGATTCATAAATCACAAGGTCTTACCCTAGACAAAGCAATGATAGATATTGGTAACACAGTCTTTAAAGAAGGCATGAGCTATGTAGCACTATCAAGCTTACGTACACTTGACGGTCTATTTCTAATGAACTTTGATGCAAGTAAAACGCTGATATTCCTTGCATTTTAGAATACAATAGACTTTGCTCACTATACACTCCCCATCTAAACACATATTCTGTTCCACAAAAAGTAAAACGTTATAAAAGGAAAATAAATCAAACAGAAAAGCAACAGGATGTCACTGCAAATCCTCCAAAGAGAGTAAAAGAAAGAAATACTTCATCAAGTACCACAAGCAAAAAAGAATCAATTAGGGAAAGTAAACCAGGTACTTCTTCAAAGAAGGAAGACAAACTCCAAAAAAAGCAGTCAGATACAGAACTACCTGGTCCATTTAAACTCTCAAATATAGTTGGTGTAAGTTGCTACGCAAATGTAGCAATGAATATTCTATTTCAATTACCACCAATTGTTGACAACATTTACTTACACAGTACAGACCCATTGTGTTTGCAAATGTTAGTACTTCACAGAAAAGCAGCAAACAATCCTGACAACACGTAAAGTGTTTATGGAATAAGACAACAATTGGACTACTGTGCTGGAAGGGTGAAATTAACTATAAAGTCACAGGAAGATCAACAAGAATGTATAATGTACTTACTACAAGTACTGGAAAACAAAAACATACCTATAAATGAAATCTTCCAGATTTCATACATGTGGAAACATACATGCACTCTGTGCAACAATGTGACACAAGAAGAAATCCCCAATGAACGTTTTGTATATATATATATATATCAATACCTAATTGTGAATCCATTCCATTTCAGCAACTTGTACAAAATGCAAACCATGGTAGATTATGTTCTACCTGCAATTCAGATCATCGCTCCACATTAGTAATACAAACACATAGTAAATACGTAATACTAATGCTTCTACGTTACAATGCAGATGGTACCAAAAACAACTGCAAGCTGACTGGATTCACACATGGTCAAATATCACTAGGTAAGAAAACCTTCACAACAATAGGTATAATATACCACGCCGGAGCCACAACTAATTCTGGCCACTAAACTGCATACATAAAAAAGAAATGTGGATGGTTTCAATGTAATGATAGTACCATTACTCTAAAGCAGAGATTACCAGCAAATCTTACAAACACGTATTTAATGTTCTTAAAACCAAAATTTGATAACTAAACTGTACTTAAACCTCAAGTAAACTTGTAGTAAAAAATATAAACTGTTAGAATATTCCAAAAGCTATCTAACTGCCCAAAGATTCTACAACAATTAATCACATAAATGAATACCACTAAATTAGAGCAAAAAATAGACAATTAGAATACGCCAATTGGTATCTAACTGTCCCAAAATTTAACAATATCCAAACAGATAAATCAATACCACTAAAATATATAAAAAAAATAGACAGTTAGAATATGCCAATTGGTATCTAACTGTCCCAAAATTTAACAATATCCAAACAGATAAATCAATACCACTAAAATATATAAAAAAAATAGACAGTTAGAATACGCCTACTGGCCCAAAACTGCTCCAAAATTTCATAATATCCAAACAAATAAATAATATGCTACTGCTCCAAAAAAATTGCAACAACCCAATGTATAAAGCATTAGCCAGAAACAACAAATGAACACTGAAAACAAACAAACAAATAAACTGTAGCATAACAGAAAAAGGTTTTTTTTTAATCCAACATGGATTTTTTTTTCTCCCACAGACCCAATGACTTTAGCAACGAACACAGAAACTGAGCAAATTGCACAGTATTCTGGTTTGTAAATATGAGGGTCCAAAAAAAGAAATGTTGATTATACAATGTAAAAAGTCACTACAAAATACTTATACTTACATGCTATTTTCTTTTATCACAGAAACAAACAAAAAATACATGTACTCCAGTTACTAAACCAAACAGTAAGTATATTCTACACTCTATGCCCTGGCCACAACCATCACAGCATATCACACCCATAGTATCTTATAACTTCGTTCCTTATTAATTTGTTTTTGACCCAAAGTTATCAGCAACTATAAATGTGATATGCTGCGGTGGTTGTTGCCAGGGCACAGAGTGTTGGGTGCATGTCTAAATGACAGGGGATCCATTTGGCGGGGATAGTGCATGGTAGAAAACATTATGCCACTTTCAACGAACAAGTTCAACTTGAGCGGTCTTTAATGCTACGCTATTGTAATTATATTTGGTATAAAATAATCTAATGGGTTACTTACAGTGCAATTGCAATTTCCATTGTCTACGAGTAGTGCAGTCCCAAAATACGACTTCGCGTGTGCGAACTATCTTTCGCATAGTGATATAATATATAAAAGTGGTTTCATTTCAGAAATTTCATCCTTATCTTCTCTTACGTTTTAGCAACAATCCTTCAGGAGAAGTCTTTCATCACAATCTCTGTCTGTCAAGGTCAAAACACAATACAACCTTATAGTCCGCTTTGTGAGCCTCTCCGGGGCCCGAGAAAAAAATGGAAGCAGCTGACCTTCACTGTGAACGAGCATAAATTCTTACTTTGCAACATTCTGTGTAAAGCCATCTGTGAGAAGTTGGTTTTTGCACGCCATGTTTGTATATTGTTTGCGTGATATTAAAAAAAGTTTGTTTAAGGGACGTTATGGTTCTAAGTACAGCCGAAAGACCCCTGAAAATCGCAAGTTATGGTAAGCTATGAAAAATATCTCGCACCACCACCGTGCACTGCTAAGACTAACACCCAGGACATCAAAGATGACATCGCAAATCTCATTGATGAAATCACTGATGACATCACATGTGTATGTACTTTTCATGGAATTTGTGTACTAGGGTTTTTTATTATAATGTTGCGAAAAAAGTGTCAAGGATATTGCAATAAATATCATACCGTTATTAGTGCTTTGAACGATGCATTGATATAAATAGCATTGTATTATGGGATTCTATCTAGTATACTGAGCTACTAATGGAGAAACATAGCATTGTGTGCAGAGTACACGATGAAAGTATAATATTTGTAATGTTAATATGTTGAATAATGAAATGATAATTGTACTGAAATGTTTGAAAATTCACAAAATGGGGGTGTTCTGAGGACGTTATTCGTATTGTGTGATTGCTTAGCTGGATGCAATGAGGGAATGGCACAGAGAGTAAAGTGGACGCCGTCCGCAGACACCGCGGCTGTTCGTGGACAGGGCGTGCTACATCTGGCTTTTTCCAGGAAATCCAACATGGAAAGAAGACTGTACGGATCAGCCAATCAGATGTCGAGGTTGTGGATTTGTGTTGAAAGAGACTGTGTGTGGTGAAGATGTAAGAAGTAGAGAAAGTCAGGGTGTTGGTGCTTGGAGATATGTTTGTGTATGGTTTACAACAGTACGCTCAATGCAGGCATGTTGCAAAGAACTTTGATGTGAAAGGAGTGGAGGTGGTGTGGAACACTGTGCCTGATTGCAATGTACAGGGAATTGTACAAGTTTGTGAGGATATGGCCACGATGAACAGTCTGCATGTGGTAGTTTTGCACTATGGTGCTTTCCATTTGGGCAACGTCAGTGTCCCTACTTTGTTGGCTGATTTGGAACGCTTGGTTCAAGCCGTAATGAAGATCCTTCCAAATGCAAAAGTATTTTTTTCTGGATTACTACCTAGGGCAATATGGGACAATAGTTCAGTTTTTTGTCCTCAGCAAAACATTGCTAGGTGTGTCCTCAACCATGCTTAGAGCTGGTGTGTTCTTCTGTAATAATGAGAATATTGATGCCAGTAATGCTGTTAATTTTAAATAAGATGGCATTTATTTATCTTTTACGGGAAATGCCTTTCTATTTTGGAATGTAAGGGTTGCTTTGGAGAAGGTAATGTGAAGATTTTAGGAGTAAAGTAAGAAAAAAAACAAGAAAAAAATACAAAATAACAGGTGTCTGTCAAGCATCTGTAAAAAAAACAAAAAAAAAGGGCTAGTCTAGTAGTTTATCTTACTCTCATTAATTTAGCCCAGGTGTTCAGAAGTGCTTATTACAAATAGGAAGATAAGAGATGTAGAAGTTCTGGCCTTTTATATTTATATTAATTACTACAACAATGCAGTAATTCCATCTCAGAAAGAGTATTCTCCTTTTCTTGGGCTCCATGTCGAAAGCATATTGTACACCTATGCCCTGTTGGATCAATGTTGTGAACTGAAATGTCTGCTCCAAAGTGGCACAAAGCAGGTTCAGGAGTCTAAGATGCCCAGACACAGTGACAGTCAACTCTCTGCAGCACAGGGCCACATTTAAGACATGAACATGTGTTGCCAAAACCACATACTATGAGAGTAAGTAGCATGTTAATCTTTAAATATAAGCCATACCTGAGTTTAAGGTATGGTGCTTAGTATCTCTCATAATTATCCAAGCCACATTAAATTGATATCACACATGTGTCAGCCTTGTGACTACATCTCAGTTGCGGAAGGGTTATGTGTATTCCTCCCAGCCAGGATGTCTTTGTGGCTCCCAGCGAAACTGTAACCTTGGGGGTTGCCTCTCTTGGATACTTTGTGAAGGCAGGTAACACCTACTCTAATGAGACAGCAACTCCACATGAAATTGTCCTAGGAGCCGGCACCAAAGGGCACACCCTTCACAAAAGGACTAACCTCACACTAGGATGTTGCATACCAAAAGGGCCTTCAATGCTATTGACAAGGAAAGGGGCAGATTTAGAGTAGATAGGGAGAGCACAGACAAGCTGGAGAAAGGCTTGAAGTGTGTTTTGTTTGATTGTCAGAGGTCCTAGCAGGCAGCTGGAAGATCCCAATGAGCACATGAGAGGCCCATTGGGCGCATTTCACACCAACCCTAATAGAATGTTAACCTACACAGTCGAAGTCACCCATCATATACCTCAGGAATGTACATTAGGATCCATGGCAGGTGTCAACCCCCAACAAGATACCCCATAGAGAAGACCCTTTATTCAGGACATACATCACAAACATCCAGCAGCAAGTATCATGGACTGACAATGAATCAAATAGTACATCACCAACCTCTCTTTGGCAGCATGCACCACACACATGTATGCACACCACTTGTAAGACACAAATAACCTGCACCAAATAAACATGACACAAATCCAACATCTGCTGTTTACCCATCCCCACAGACAACAAGTGCAACAGATCAGAAGCGGCAAAGCCTCTATGAACAGTGTATACCACCGAATGTCAGTAGCAGGGCTCCCCAAATGTGATAAGATTACACATTGAGAATACAACATGTGCCCAGCTCTACATGGGCACACATGACCTTGCCCGACTGTGATACCGATGAGTCCACAGGCTGGCTAATTTAGACATTCCCAACAGTTGGTGACTTAAACCAATCTCCAAGCCAGCTACCTGTGATGCTGCCTGCCATGAGAATATGTTATGCATGTGAGCATAGCACTCTGCACACCTAGAGTCCACAGAACCTATGTGCTACACTACATGAAATCACATCCAAACATTTCAACATGTATAATCATGCCATGTGTCCTGGAAATGGCAACAGGCATCACATATGGAACACTGTTCAGCATTCCAGCAATTGGGAACAAGGACACCTCCACGAGCTTACTTTCCAGGGGCACAGCTGCAGTCACCTTCAGGGCCACAAGCACACCTGCTTCAGTAGTAGCAGCAACACTGACCATTTTAAAGTCTTCAGGAGCACCTCCCACCCAGCCACCTCCCACCATTGTTGTCACAGAGTCTGTAGTGCACCTCCCACCCAACCACGGACACCAGAAAGGTTGTTGGGCAGGCCACTGTGCAGGACATTGACACCCTACCTACCACCACTACCACTACAACTACAGCTTCCCCGGTGAGCCAGATTTACAAGGACTCCTCTTCCTGCCCAGCATCTCACCTCTACAGATCAGTCCTTTCACCTTAATGGCTTTTCTGGCGCTGCTTTGGCACCATACAAAGGACACTGAATCCCTTCCCGATGATGAAGCTGCAGATGGTGCAGAGGATTCTGGCTCCAAGGGGAGGCACCAGCATGCCACTCACAGCTCAGTTCCCCAACACAGCTCAAGGCCATCTGGGAGAGGTTCTCACAAATTGAGCAATGCCAGGAGAGAATGGAAAGAATTGCCCTGGAACAACTGTGCCACTCCCAGGCCATCCTATTTGCAGTGCTGTGTGCCTTCAGGGGGGTGCCAACTGCCCTTGACCGTCTGTTTTGGCGTGCAGCTGATGGTACAGCAAGCACAACAATGATGATCCAAAGTGTGTGGGAATTGGCAGAGCATACGTCTGGCACAAATGGGAATGCTTCATGGACCTTAATCCTCACACTGTGGCACATCCATGGCAGTGAACCAGGCCCTTTAGTCTTAACCACCCCAACAGATGGATCGGTTGCAAGCACACCACCAAGGCACTGGCAGCACTGCATCAGTAGTCACCCCACTCCAACCCCAAGAGATGGCAAGAGTAAAAAGTAGTGGACATGTCCATGTGACTGTCTGCACACCAGAACGGTGTGGAGAGGGGATGGTGCTGGGGATGATGGTGTGGGGAGGGGATGTTATTGTGGATGAAGGTGTGGAGAGGGGATTGTGTTGCTTATGAGGGTGTGGCCAGGGAATGATGTTGGGGATACTTGTGTGGGAAGGGTTTAGTGTTGGAGACGAGCATGTGTGGAAGGGATGTTGTTGGGGATCAGGGTTTGGGGAAGGGATGGTGCTAGAGATGAACGTGTGGGGAGGGGATGGTGTTGAGGATGAGGGTATGGGGAGGGGATTGGTGATTTGCACTGTACTGAATACATAACTTGTAAACCTTTTCAAATGCAAGGAGAATGCTTTTGTGTGAGAGTGTACAATGTAATACGTATCTATGTACAAATACGTGATGTTGGTGAAAAGAAATGTGTCTAAAAGAAATTGGGCTTCATTACGAGGCTGGCGGCTCAATGGGAATGTGGAGGTTGGATGCACCGGCACCATTTATAATGGTGCCGGTGCATCCGGCATGCTGTGCTCGCGGGTGGCTTTCATTCCGCCGGATCAAATCTGACGGAATGAAAGGCACCTGCGAGCACAACTCAGAGTTTCCCGGTCCGGATACAACGGTACAGGCATGCTTACGGGTACCATTGTACTGAGGCCAGTGAGTGCTGCTCCCCCTGCCATCATTATGCTGACTGCATGGTAGCACTTCATCAGAAGTTTGTGTTTAGTTGTCCTCTGGGGGAGGGATCTCCACATCTGGGCAAGGGGCACATGTCGCCTGATGTACATGTTGCGCAGAATTGGACAGATGATGAAGATTTTCCCCACCTTCACTGGGCTATACATCAGGACCCTCCAGTCAGTTGGAGACACCGGAACCATCCGTTCAGTAGGTGGTTGTGTGTGGATTGCACACAGGTGTCATTAGCAATGGCAGATGTGGGTAATCAGTCACCTGCAACAGTACTTTTACTTTGTGTCTCTCCATGGAGGCATGCATTGTGGTATTCCACAGGGCCATGGCATTGTGGGTGGAACCAGGAAAGCGGGTGCAGCAGTGTGTGATGTTGAGGTCTGCATCATAGGTCACCTGCACTTTCACTGAATGGTACTTCTTCCTGTTGCGTTGCATCGGTTATGCTGCCTGCAGTGCCACCTGGGTGCAGTATAGGGCTGCTAGTACTTCGTAGAGTTGGACTGTCATGTACAATCGTGTATTTGAGGCATTTAACTGTGCTGGGTTGGTGGGCAGGGAGATATGTTGGGCAGCCACAAAAGTGCTTCCAGCACCTTCACAAGCAAGATGGAAAATGTGGGCTGCGGCATGCCATACAGCATGATCACAGTGTGCTAGTAGGTGCCTGTGTCTAGTAAATGCAGCTCCGACACAGGCTTGAGCAGATGCTATAAGGCAGTTTGGATGTTGATCCTGCATGGATGCCATCCTTGATGAGGGAGAGTAGCTCAGCAATGGTCTCAGCAATGGACTCTGGTAGTGAGTTGTGAGCTGGCTATCTGTTAATGCTTGTTAAGTCCATTGGGTGCAAGTGTGGCTTAATTTCCATCATCTGTATGCATTGGTGGAGGTAAATTGGGGTAAGATTACCGTTTTTGTTTTTGAAGCTAATTTTCCCAGTGGAATTAGCACTGATAGAATTAGCACAAGAAAACAGAACAACTATCTCCGGCTGTAAATACGCTGGTGGTAATTTCATTTCCTGGAAGCCCTGATTAGGCGGATTGAAAAGAGTGGCGGTAATTCCATTACCACCACTTTTGCCACTTACCGGCGTACTCGTAATGAGGCCCAAAGTGCTTTCAGGTGGATTGTGCAATAACAATGAGTACATTAACATATGCTCATTAGGGATGTTTTCAAACCATCCCTTGGTAAACTAGCTAAGAGAATTATGGCCTTCATTTTAAAATTGCCATCTATTTTTTCCATACACAGAGGTTGGGCCCATTTAACCCTGTATTTGGCCATCGCTTTAATTGCTATAAATAAACAAACGTTCTAAAACACTTCCCCAGCACAGCTATTGGTGTTGCATGGGTATTTAAAGAGAAGGAATGTGCGACCTTGAGCGTACACGGTGATATGCGGATAAAGGTTATTTCGCTCCAATCTCGGTGTAATTTTTTACGCCATCTTTGGCAATCTGCATGATAGCTGTGCGCCTCCGTTTTCCTGTCTCAAACATTGTGCCAACGTAAATCCAGTTTACTAAATCAATACATAGTTAAATATTTTCTTCACATTGAGCCAGATAATAGTACAGGATGGAAAGAAATAAACAAAGAAGAAAGCGAGAAATGAAAAAAGGAAGATAAAATAAAAGCACATAAAACAGAAAGGGGAAGAAAACAGAAAGAGCAGAGCACAAACAAGGAAGGTGTGAGCCAGAGCGATAGAGAGAGGTGGAGAAAGGAAGAGAGCAAGAGAGTGAGAGAGAGACAGATAAAGTGAGATACAGCATGCAAGGGAGAGATGGATTTTTTATAAAGTGACACACAAATAGACACATGTGAGGCATGTGAATAAGGAAAAGGGAAAAGGACAGGTTCATAAAAATGTATAATGATGAATACAGGTAAAGGTAGCACTAAAAAATGAGAATATCTTAAACATATCATCTTTCCTCAATAGACAAACACGTTTTCGTAAATAGTTCAATTGCTTCGCATAGATTTTTAGTTACATATTGATTACAAGAATACACATTTATAAGACACGTCAATAGACCCCAAATCTTTGAAATTCCCAGTTGTGTATTATTGATATAAACACACATGCTACATGCATATTTCACACCTGTATACAACCTCTACTTAAGCCAGAACTCTTGCCTTCACCATTGTTCATGTTCCAATCCCGTACACTTCGATTTTTTACAGAAGCAAATTGTTTTCCCATTCATTGAGATGTTAGACCACCTGCCAAACAGTCTTTGAAACCCGAGGAAAATCAACAATACTTTTTTTCAGAGTGACAGCAAATATAGGCAATACAAACTGCCAGCCATATAGCCAGCAAATAATGACAATGCCCTGAATGTCGAGGCCAGATCAAATGCGACCCCCACACCCCTCCCCCTCTCTTTACCCAGTATCAATAGTTTAGGCGTGTTATGCCCTATTCATGAGCCAAATGTAAACTGAGGTCTTTCAATTATTTTTGTAAAATTCAGGACAATCGGAAAAAAGGAACACGAGGAGGCAGCATCTGTTGCCTTTTAATCATGAGCAGCAGGTAGTTTTGATGTAAAACGCAGCAACATGTTGCAACTTCAAAAGCATCACAGAAAAGTATGCACTCGGTCTACAGGATCTCTGGGTGGTGACCAACGCCACATTAGCCCGTTTGCTCACCTTTGCTCTTCATTCCATAACGCTATATCAAGAATTGATTTCATTTCGATTTAAACATTAATATTCTGCTCCCTGCAGATAGGGATAATGTATGTATCTGACAGATTGCTATTTTACGTGAGCCTCAATGCTCTTTGTCAAACAGTTCCCATTTTAACTATGTGATTTAGAGGAGTACAAAAGAAGTATGGTCTCTCTTAGCTAGAAGAGAAGAGCGCCTCTGAGCTTTTAGAGCATACCCAGTAAATATATCTAAAACCTTGCAGGGTTGTATATTTCAGAGTGAACCATAATACTGAAAAACACTGCACACATAAATCAAATAAATAAAGGGTAGTGGGTAAAGGGGTTACAATGGGTCGGGGTTGGGGTGGTGTTATAAAGGTTAACAAATGGTTGGCTTGGGGGGGGACTCCCCAAATAAAAACTAAAAAAAGAAATTCAGTGTTTTTTGGTATTTAGTTCACAATGTCCACAATGTAATTTACCACTCTATAATTGTGGTCGGTAAAATCACGTATAACCTACGAGCATTTGTACACCAATGACATTGTTCTGTACGGCTTCCATAGGATGCTATCAGCAATGATTTCTGCTTGTGCCCTCATGCTGTGACTTTATAGCAGAGGATAATGGAATCCAGATTCAACTGCTATGATGCCAAAGAAGTGGTGGGATAAGGGACTTTCTCTGACAGGTAATTATTTTCATTTTTGGTTGCTGTGACCTGAGGGCAGAAGGAACCTAGTATTATGCTTTATATAGATAGCCCATCACTCCCCTCCTTTCCCACTGCAAATGGATATAGAGGGGTCATACAGAAAAATAATTATAGATGAGTAGCTTTCATCTTGGCGTTCCAAATTACATCAAAGACAACTCGAGCTTTGCACTCATCTTCTATTAGATGACTCTCGGGTACTCCTAAGTGGAATATACACTTGCAGCTGTTAGCTACCGAAAGAGGAAAGAAATTGAATATTTTCTAAGAAGCCCAGGCATGATTACATACAATCTCTTTTGGTGATATTAGAGGTGATGTTAAGGCCATGCAGAAAGTGTTTCCACAATTATTATTTCGTCTAGTCAACACATTGGGCCTCATTACGACCCAGGCGGATTTCGCGGTGCTAAATGCACCGCGAAGCATGGCGGAAAGCCGCCGATAGCGCCATGGGGGTTGGCGGATTCACTGCCCCATTCCGACCTTGGCGGAGCGGTGAATCCCCATTCCCCATTTTACCCTTCCCCATTCCCATTTTTGCCCCATAGGGTATAATGGGAGTGGGGAAGGAGTTAATTACGCCACCGTAAAATACGGTGGCGTAATTAACAACGAGGTCCCGTAGCGCCATGGTTTTCTCCGCCTGGTAAAACCAGCCGGAAAAGGCCGCCATGGCGCTACGGGAACTCGTAGTATGGCGGAGAGGTACGCCATGCACTACGCTGGCGTAAAACCCTCTCCGCCAGGGTCCTAATGAGGCCCATTGTTGCAATAACAAGCAAGAAATAACAATGATCTATCAGTGTTTGGTACTGTTGGATTGGATACAAGAGTATCATAGGGCCTCATTATCAGTTCAGCGGGGTGGTAAAAAAGTATCAGTAATGTAATCACCACTACTTTGTTTCGATGGCAATGGATTTACAGTCACATTTACAGCACCACTAAATTATGATTGATATGAATGATTCGGCATTTATATAGCGCTACAAACCCTCAGGCATCTGAGCGCTGCTTATTATTACCCATGGTGTGTGGTGCTCATTTATCAACCTGGGAAGGATGAAAGACTGAGTTTATCCCTGCCGGGATTCAAAGCAGTATTGGCAGGTTCTGCACAGATGTCAAAGCAAGTGCTCTACTCCCTGTGCTATCTGATTATCTAAGTTTAGAAGTGGAGGATTCGTTTACTGCAAAATTCTGGAGGTCAATTATGCACTTTATCTTCAAAAGGTGTCAGATGTACCTTGCAGTATATTACCTACCCTCATGTTAAATCCACCAAAAATCCCCAGGAGTCCCTTTGGCACATAAAATAGGGATTTACACTGCATACCACCACTCGTAATTACATGGTAATACCAAGGGACCAAGTGGTGTTAATGGAAAATGAGCTTGATGATAAATTGTTTTTTTCTGACTGCCAACCTACCACCAAACTCATAGGGCCTCATTACGAGGTTTGCGAAATGGGTTTACCGGCACCGGTAATGGTGCCGGTGCCGGTAAACCCATTCTGCCCTTTTACGAGGTTCCCTTGCAGGACCCGCACATAACGTCTGGTCAGACCAGACATCCTTTGCGGGTCCCGCAAGGGGACCAAGGAGCTAATAACGTCCCGTAATTAACGGGCCCATTATTAGCTCCATCCCCATTCCCTTGGTTCCCTATGGGGGCTCAAATGGGAATGCGGATTGGTTTTGTGAATGAGGAATTACTGGGTCCTCCAAGGTTGGAATGAACCAGTAATTCCTCATTCACAGAACCCGGAGCTGGAACCTGGTATGGAGGCAGCGGCTGCCTCCATACTCGTAATGAGGCCCATAATGTGGGTGCATACATAGCATACTTTAGTGTTGGTGTAGGGTAAGTACGTGTTTGTCTTTAAACTACCTAGACCAATTCATTCCACCCACCATGGGGCTGGATGGAATGCTGAAAGAATAAAGGGGAATAACAATTAGTAACAGAACTCTCCTTCCTTAGAAGAAACCATGAGCACTGGCACAAAGGAAAGTTCTGAACAGAGCAGGTTCTGCTAATGATAGAAGCAGATTTATGAGAAACCCACGTGCCCGGGCAAACCAGGATTTCACTACACAGAACCGAGCGTGAAAGGAGCACCCAGACCAAGGAAAAAGAGGAAGATGCTTCAGATGCAAAATCACATGTTGCATATCCAGCAGTCCTGCATGCCCAGATCTAGTGATGAATTGTAAACATCCGAAACACTAAGGTCACATGGTAAAATGCTGAAAATCCCAAAACAATATGAATAATGTTGAGAAACTATGTGATGACATTGAAGAAGTTGTGTCAATCATAAATAAAAGGAATGAAGAATAAAATGGTTGCATGGCCACCATCAAGGTGGATGAGAGATGATTGCCTCAGGAGCAAAATACAGACACTTGCACAAGAGAATTTGTGACTTCACATTTTGACTGCAGGTGGTCCTTGGAGGAATACACATTGACCTCTCTGGATGATTCCATGTGGAACTATAAGAACAGAGTAGCAGATGGGAAAGTATATGTGTCAAGGAGGGGGTCGCCTCTCTCTTCTCAGCTGGGGCAAAATTAGAAATTAAGCAAAACTCCCAATGCAGACGAAGAGGCTTTTTTTAGAAACGATTTGCACACCAAATCAAACATAAGAAATGGTGCCTGTAGTACACAAGGTTAGGAACGCCCTCTTAACAATGAGAGACGAGGTGAAGTGAGAGATCAACCGCCTGCAAGAGCACGGCATCATTGAAAAAGTGGAAACCTCAGAGTTGGTTTCATCATTGCTGGTGAGGAACACGCAGGAAAGCTCCGAACATAGAAGGAGTTCTGTGCCCTTTACTGGTACCTCAATCCCACTAGCCAAAAAAGAGGAACTCCTGTTCAGTATGGATAATGTTCAGGTATTTTCCAGACTAGACCTTATCTCGAGATACTTGGATGCCCTTTGACCTAGATTTGGCTGCACCCATTCTCCAGCTCATCATGTACAAACAGGTTCATGCAGAAGATGAAGTTTTGTTCTTCTGAGACAACATATTAGTTTACAGCAAAGATACCAATGAACACGACCTGAGATGACGAAAAGGTTAAGATATTGGGGAATTTTGGTATGACCTCTTGCAAAGAAAAGTGCAGGTTGAACAAAGACAACAGGGAGGGCATATGATTTCTGGCAAGGGAAGCGAGGCTCAGAAAGACCTCATTGATACTGTCAGTGCTAGCCACACTTCAGGCAGCCAGGAGTATCTCCCATAATTTGTGGCATGGTGGATGACTACTGATACAAAACAAAAGAGGAGATGGTTGGAAGGTTTACAATAAATCTTAATCTCTGGCATTGCTCTGGGCAACCCTCCAGACCATCGTTCTTCGCGTGCCAAGCCATTACAAAAGGGGAAAGACCATATGCAAATCAGGCTTGTCCCACCCCCAAAGGGGTAGTCCAACCCAAACAGCTAGGTCACACCCCTTTTGCACGAGACCACAAGCATCCCCAGACATGTTTTAACCTTGTTGGGCGTCATCAGTGAGGAGTAGCTTGGGTCTCTAGGCCCAGCAGGCACGGGACCCACGTCTGGGCATACCCGTCCCACTCGGGGTGACAAAAGCAAAACAAAAGAGGTGATGGTTGGAAGGTTTAGAATAAATCTTAACCTCTGGCATTGCTCTGGGCAACCCTCCAGACCATCGTTCTTCGCCTGCCAAGCCATTACAAAAGGGGAAAGACCATATGCAAATCAGGCTTGGTCCCACCCACAAAGGGGTAGTCCAGCCCAAACAGCTAGGTCACATCCCTTTTGCACGAGACCACAAGCATACCCAGACATGTTTCAACCTTGTTGGGCGTCATCAGTGAGGAGTAGCTTGGGTCTCTAGGCCCAGCAGGCATGGGACCCATGTCTTGGCATACCCGTCCCACTCGGGGTGACAAAAGCAAAACAAAAGAGGTGATGGTTGGAAGGTTTAGAATAAATCTTAACCTCTGGCATTGCTCTGGGCAACCCTCCAAACCATCATTCTTCGCCATCCAAGCCATTACAAAAGGGGAAAGACCATATGCAAATAAGGCCTGGTCACACCCCCAGAGGGGTAGTTCAGCCCAAACAGCTAGGTCACATCCCTTTTGCACGAGACCACAAGCATCCCCAAACATGTTTCACCCTTGTTGGGCGTCATCAGTGAGGAGTAGCTTGGGTCTCTAGGCCCAGCAGGCACGGGACACATGTCTTGGCATACCCGTCCCACTCGGGGTGACAAAAGCAAAACAAAAGAGGTGATGGTTGGAAGGTTTAGAATAAATCTTAACCTCTGGCATTGCTCTGGGCAACCCTCCAGACCATCGTTCTTCGCCTGCCAAGCCATTACAAAAGGGGAAAGACCATATGCAAATCAGGCTTGGTCCCACCCCCAAGGGGGTAGTCCAGCCCAAACAACTAGGTCACATTCCTTTTGCACGAGACCACAAGCATCCCCAGACATGTTTCAACCTTGTTGGACGTCATCAGTGAAGAGTAGCTTGAGTCTCTAGGCCCAGGAGCCACAGGACCCACGTCTGGGCATACCCGTCCCACTCGGGGTGACAAAAGCAAAACAAAAGAGGTGATGGTTGGAAGGTTTAGAATAAATCTTAACCTCTGGCATAACTACTGATGCTTCATACCAAATTTCGTGGATGAGACTGTAAACCTATGGAGGCCACTTAAAGAATATAGCACTTTTTAATGTATTTTTGCATGTGACTGGACATTCAAGAACATTTAACAAGCCCTAGGCAAAGCACGTATCTCAGGAATCACAGAAAACGGAGAAGAGCAATCATATCTATGGTACATGCAATTGCGGCAGCCTTTGTAAAGTCTTATCAGAGATAGAAGACAGTGAAGAACTAATCATAGCATTTGCCTCTCATCTACTACTCGGTGCAGAACTAACACATGTGACCACTGAAAATTAACATTTTGCTGTCAAGTGGAAAAATACAGGTGATTTATTTGAGGCACCATTTTCAAATTGCACATGGACCACACACCCTATTAAGATATGCTACTGACAGAAGGAGTAGATTAAGTCGCTGCAATTGTAATTGTAATTGGCTATTTATAACGTGCTTAAGACTCAGAGGTTTCTAAGCGCGGACTCATGGATCGAACCTGTGTTGCTTCCAAGGTGAGCGCGTTGCCCCTGAGCTATCCTCCCAAGGCTGACCCTGCAATAATAAGGAAGTGGGCCACAAGTCTACAAGAGAATACAGGTGTGGTTGAATATGTTCTTGGTGCAAAAAATGAATAGTTGGACTGTTTATCCTAATTAAATGGCAATAGAAAACATTAAGAGTTAGGGGAGGGCTTTACTCATACTCAAATACTCACTTTAGAGCAAACTGCAGTGTCATCAAAAGAATTGAGGGAGCAGTTGGCTGAGGCAAGTCACATAGGGATATCAAGGAATGTTTGGAAAATGGCACCATCAACACAATACAACTGATGTAACAGGGTTTAAAAGGGCTCTGATAGATAAGAGTTTAACATGTCAAGGGATGATACATAAAAGGAGGGGGTGCAATATTTTCCCCAGTGGGAGTATTGCCTTGGGGCACCTATGTCATCAGGGAATAAACAAGTCTAAGTTGTGACTCTTGGTGACCAGACGGCAACAACCAGATCGAGGTAGCACTATGGGAATGTTCATTGTGCGAGTTCAGTAAAAAGGATGTCAAACCCGTGCCATCCCCATAATCGAAGTGCCTGTACCAAAGTTACCATGGGAGAGAGTAGGAATGGATCTGGTGGGGCACATCTACAGTTATGAGGTTGGCTCCAATTGCATTGTTCGTATGGATTTGTTATAATGTTGGGTGGAAGTTGTGTTCGCTAAGCTGATTTGTAAGCAAAACATCATGTTTTTCCTCGATAAACGACAATGGTGTCCAGTTTAAATCAGTGAAGCTGAGGAAGTATCTCAGGGAAAATGGAACAGAACACCATTCCCTTGCCATTGATCACTGACAAACCTAGAAAAAAACTGTGACTGACACAGTTATAGTCCACTGATGCTCACCCCACTCAATTACAGGGATATTATCCTATGAGTAGATCTGGTACAGGAAACCCAATACCAAATGGTGTCCACCATGGCTCAAGAGAGTCACATGTGTTGATGATCTAGAACACAGTGCTATCAAAAGTAGAATGCAGGCCCAACATTCTTCTAAGAAAACTAGACATGATTGAAGTGACACAGTGAGAGGTTGAAGATTGCACAAGAGACTAGATGATTTGAAATACGATCTGTGTTAATCAATTGTGCTTTGTTTCAGGAAAAAGGTAGGATGTGTGAGATTCATTGCAAAGTATGTATCATCAATGTGAGGCCTTTGGTCTCGAACCTCACTGAAGTTGCCAGGCAGACAGTTCCAAAGGGGGTTCAAGGAGGTTGTCAGCTTATGGGGGTCCTCTGATCTTAACACAATAAACATTGATAATGTACTTTGTGGTCTGCATTAGTGTGCAATTATTTGTTTCATGGAAGTATTCTCTGATGAGTACCTCAAACATTTTTCTTTTAAAGGGAGCATATATAAAAGATATTTAAGAATATTGATTCCACTAAAAAAAGGAACATAACATAATTGCACTTGCACACTAAGAAAATAATAAGTCCTTATCAATGCCCTTAGGATGACAGTTTATCTGACAGATGGATCTAAATTCGAGCTCAATAATGGCACAATGTCTGTTCAGATGTTACTACATGCCCCAGAAATCCTTCAATATGATTGATGCAGCAGAAGACATTATGTTTTTAGGACCATCTGATGATGCATTTAGAATAGTAAGGAAGGGGTTGTAGTCTGCCCCCGTGTTTTCTGGCATTGTCCTTGCGCACCTATGTAAAGGGGTATCATAGCATAACATAACAAAACAGTTGATATTGACCTCTTGGATCGAGATTGGCATTCAGACTGCTATACTTGGATTTGTAAGGTAGTGGCATATGGAAGAAGGGCACTTTTGAGACTTTAAAGCCCAGCATTGAAGTTACTGTGGATCAGTGGAATAATTGATCCCCTACTGTGATTTGTGTTTGACTTTATGGTCACAGATTTTAATCTCAGCAGCTCCACCCACCCTTCATCCATCCAAGTGAATAGAGGGTCCCTGGAATACCCCTCTGGACCCCTATAAGCATGACAGCCCAAAGAGTCAGAAATGCAAGATGCCAGTCACTGTTTGTCCAGCCCCCAGGAGGACCAGTGACTTCTGCATATATGAACAGTTATTCTCTGAGACAACCATTCAAACCTTATCCAGCTGACATCCTCATGGATACAGGTGCCTCAACACTGATGAAGTTACATGGACACACACGTGCACACACAAAGCACATGCTTACACAGTTCTGTATATAGTGGGCAGGTACATATACATACAGTCAGAAGCCTTTCCTTTTCATTAGCAAAATGCCTGGAACTACAGGGTCGTATAAGGAACCTGGAAGAACCAAGTATAACTAAACCATAAAGAGGATAATGCAACATAGACATATAGAAATCATAGCACAACTATAGTAGAATTGTATGAAGCCACCAGCCTCAGATCATGGGATGAAGGAAACCAGATTTTGCAGCACACTCTGCAGGGCTGGTGCTCGCAGCCAAGGTCAGAGATGAGCAGAACATTCTTCGCTCCAGGGACAGGGAGTCCCCTGTGAAATAGCCGAATAAATCCTCACTAATTGCAGACAGAAAAGCTCAATTTTGTTGTCTTCACCCATGTGATCCAGCCGAGCCATAAATGGGCATTTATCCACGGTGGGAAGAGGAGCAGTTTGCAGCAAAGCAGACAAGAAATGATACATGTGTTGTTTTACAATGTTGCAACCTGCAGGCACCCTCTAAGACAACATGGTTATACCAGTAGCTACAATGGAGACACATAGTCTTTCTCATCACATTCGGAAGGTAAGCGGAGCACTGAGAACAGAGCTGGTTCCCAGGCCTGAGGAGACCTGATCCAGCCAATCAGGTAACACACATCCAGTGGTTGATGGCAAAGGACAAGTGCCAATGGACCTGCGACCCTGCAAAAATGTAATAATTAGTTTTGGGGGAAGGCTCAGGCAAAGCCACCTGACATGCAAGGGCCAGTCAGCTAACCACTACAGGTGCCGTCCATAGGCACCACCACCCTAGCTACCCAATAGTGTACGCTCTTAGGTTTTTGGGGAAGAGCCCCAACTCGTCACGCCACACACCAACAAAACCCCCTGAAACGGGCTCAGGAGCTGTGACTGCTGGAAATATCTTGTTTCCTGCATGATCCTTGTCTGCTTTGAAAAATAAAGGACAGTTCTAACTTGCCCTTGGCTGAGTCCTCCATCTGTGTACCGAGGGAGGGTTTGTTGGGCCCTGGCTACCCTGCCAAATGGAGACTTTGTGGCATGAACCCCTGTCCTTTGGTATACCTAAACATAAGGTTGATAAAATGAGCACCTAATGTTAAAAAGAAATAACCATCGTCAACTGAAATCAATTTAAAGTGGGAGGTGGAGAGAACTGAACATTTTGTATACATGTGTCAAAGAAGGGTTGGATAATGATTTGTTTTCATTGTTTTTATGATTACTATAGTATAGGGATGCATTGATAGATGTTATCTCTTGATGCACTGTTATGTTTATTGTATAGTCTCATAGGGAGATGTAGATGAATTACGTATGAGGTCTGGTATCTTCTTTTTATAGTTACTTAATTATGTTGACCTATGTTGCAAAGGTTGATGTATAAAAAGAAATCTGGTATTTATATGTAATGCTGACCTCCCCTTTAAGGATAATACACCTTCCATGTTATGAACTTTTAAAAGCATTGTGTAGGGTGCACAAAAATATGGTGACGTTTGGTGACATTCGGTCTAGCTCTGTGGAGGTATACACTTGGAGGCTTATGTAGGCACGATCTCCATTTATATCCGATTCTTTCTCGATTCATTATCTTTTTACAATCGCGTTCTTCTATGTTCTTTCGTTTCTACCATTATATTCCCTTTTGCATTGTAGTATGGCTACACTCTTTTTCTCTGGTGATGCAATTGAGCTGCTGTTACAGGGAATTGAGGAGAGGAAGGTTGGTTTGAGGAGGAGCTCAGGAGGCGTAAGACTCAGTGGGTGCGCATAAGGATCTGAATTTGAACATTCCACCTGACAATTTGTGAAGTCAAATGAGGGCGGATGTGATCCAATCTCATTTTCTGAGGCCAAGAAGAGGACAAGCAGAAACATGTTGGATGCTTTGTAGCCTTTGAACAAGGAAGGTCAAGGATGGCACTTTTATCAGAGTCAAGTCTTGAACAGAGGAGGACTTCGACTGTGAAGTAGACGTAGTGAAGCATGTTCTGGCTGCAACAGAGGAACAAGAAGCATGAACGTACAAGTAAGGGCACATTATAGCTCAACCTTGAGGAGAATACCTAGGCTTTTGAGGGAGTGTTTGGGAGAAAGGCAAGTAAGTCCAAGACAACAAAGGGAAAATGGGAGAGGGAAATAGGAGAGAGAGAGAGAGAGAGAGAGAGAAAGAGAGAGGAAGAGAGAGAGAGAGAGAGAGAGACAGAGAGAGAGGGAGAGAGCGAGAGAGAGAGAGCTGTTGGGGAGGAGAACATCTGTTCTGACACAGTTGAGCTTCACCTAGGTGTCTCAACCCCACTCATAATGTAACGTATCGCACTCTAAGAGGTGTTCTTTCCACTGATAAAAAAAAACAAGAGGTGCGTCAAGAATCGCCAGGGTTGCTTATTATTAGAGGGGATGCTTCAGGTGAGAGGTGGAAAGAAGACCCCAAAGTCTGGATATTATAGTAGCAAGTGTTCGTCCGTTGAAGCGTGATTTCTGAAAGAAAGGAGTACATCACATAAACTAGGAAAAACTTGAAGGAATAATGTCCTATGAAAAGATGGATAAACAATGCAAGCACACAATGTGCCCCTTACTCATAAATGTAATAATCCTTCACATTGTTGTCATGGCATTCTTGTTTCTCAGTGCACATATAACATGGCCCTGTGTACATTTACTAAGCACAGTGGTGTAAATAAAGACTATGTTGCAAAATGTCATCCCAGTGTTATGTGGTCCAGTGGGGCTGAATTGCTGAGAGCAACACCGCACATAGCAATGGCAAGTGTGGCCGTCTGACAACCTTCGCTTAGGCATGTGTTGTAATTGCTTTTCTTTCAATATGTGTAGTCGAAGTGGTTATACTGACTACAGAGTTTAAAACACAAAAATGAGCAATGCAACTGGAACATTTCAACGAGTGTGCCACCCCCATGTTCAATATTGTCTAATGGGATTTAGAACCATTGAAGCAAAATAACTCAACAATACCTTGTTGTGATGTATTCTTACTTCTTATAATCATAACTGACTTTAATTCATGTAAACCAAAATTGAACGAAGTAGGACATAAACAGAAGCACTTTGGCTACTTTAAAAGTGGCAGCAAGGGTTTCACACAAACTTTTCAGAACGTAATTTCTCCAATTTCTTTGACAAATGTAAATGCTAAATCTTCCAGAACTGCAGCTCATATCAACTGACACCAGTACAGACTTAGTAGAGGCTAACTTCTGGAAGGGCGCTCAAAGTTATCTTGCAAGCCACACGCCTCTGCAAATAAACTGCATTTGCAAATAATGTTCTCGTTCCTTTGCCAGGCCATGCAGATCCCTACTATTGGAAAATAAATAAATAAATAAACAAATAAATAAATAAATAAATACATAAATAAACACTTTAAACAAGCTTCCTTTGCTAAAAAACGATGGCCAACCATAGGCACATACCATTCCAGGAAGAAACTGTGCACCAGGAGCCAGTTGGTTAAAAGCACACACATACATGTTTTGTGTGTGTGCTGCAGGGCTAGCTAGAAAGCATACCAGAGAGCACCACACGCAATATTTATTGTATCGGTAGCATATCGAGCATGCGCTTCTGTACAGTACAGTGTATCAGTCCTGGATAAGACCTGATAACCAAATCTAGGCGGTGGTGGGGCAGCTGGTGGAAACATGTTACGGGGACACCGCCACATGCAACACTGCCCAGTGGGTTATGGCTACTTTTACATTGAATTCCACAGATTCCAGAAATCACTTTCAACTTTTAAGAACATAATTGTTCGACACCACCATTTAGGCATCACGTTCGGTCATCCCTTAAAAGGTATGCCCATTTACTACACAAGGTCGGATTTACAACCTCGTGTTTCAATGGGACCAAATCCCATTGAAAAACGGTTTGAAAATCAGGCCCAACAATTCTATACAGTAGCTATGCGTGTATTTAATGTTATCAGTCTGTGGGTCATAATCAATAGCCCATTGCTAGCTAACGTGTTTTTGCGACCTAGGCGTGAGAAGAATAATCCCGAAGCGTGTCGAGTGTTTAAGTGGGAGAGTGCTGGGCCGGAATCATTCACTCACTCTCTGCAGATTGCATTGACGGCTGCAGACCAATTAACAGGTCTGATCTTTCCCTGAGAAGCGCTTTATCTTCTCCCGCAGCCCTAACTCTCTGAAGAAATTAACGACGATACACATTTCCTCTTTCTGAAGCTCGCAGCATGCAAAGGAAGACTGGGGACATTATTTTAATGAACTCTTTATTGCCACAACAACAGCGGCGCGTTATTAACGCCGTGCGTCTGCAGGTGGTAAGATACTCGAGCTTGTGATGAGTCCAATTTGCATTTGACATTTTCTGAAAATAGCCCGGCACGATGATTAGCTGACCTGAGCAGAAAAAAAGTAAAGGTCAACTCGATCTGACGGTTCAAATCTTACTGGAACGAATTACAGTTACTAACCGAACTAATTAGGGGGAAACCGCCATCCGACAAATGATTGCTCTGACGAGGGAGCAAGACATGGCAATGTCTAAGGATACTCCTGCCACACTCACAGTCCGGCTCACTCAGTACTCTCAGGTCCTGCTCAAGGGAGGCATTCAAGAAAATACTTTTAACTTTAGGTGCCACAATGCACGAGAATACATTATTTATTTATTTGAATTTGTAGAGCGTGCTACAGCCCAGAGGCATCGAGGCGCTGTTACATGAAAAGGCAAAAAGTCTTTCTTCAGGGTTACATTGAAGCAGCCCAACAGTAAAGATTCTTAGTTACAGATACATGTGGTTGAATGAATTAATACATAGGTAGTTACAACATTAGTATACACTGAGTGGTCATTACAGAAATAATGTTTACAGTTGAGGGACGACGTTGCAAGGTTAGTCGTGGCAAAGCAGATGGGGGTGACCTTACATGGTGGTCACCCTTCCTGTGCATTGCATCTAAATACATAATCAGCAAGCCTTATCTGATGGCCATCTTAAGAGTACCAGGCGTATTAACTACATGTTTGACTCGTACTAAGAACTGTACATAGTAATTTCGATGGCTACATTTATCCATCAGGACTGGTTAAAAAGGCTAGGGAAGTAACTATGGTCTTCTAACTTTGCTCTTGGTTTGTCACAAGTATGTCTTACCAAAGTGATCACATGCAGGGCTGCGGATCACCTCTACCTGACCCATGATGTCCTATGGGACTCTGGAAATGGGGACTTTACCGGCGCCTGACTTCCCGGGCCGCCGGACTGGTAATATCCTGCTGGCACCGGGAAGTTAGGTGCCTGTAAAATTTTACGAGTCTGGTGGCAACCAGCCATTCAAACCGGCAGGGTTACCGCCAGACTCGTAATGAGGCCCATTGTCTTGTCCAAACCACTATTCTCTTATGTGACCATCAAAAGACATATAAAAAGATACAAAGTCCCATGATAACAGATACATACTTCTACCTGTACAAACACTGTCATAAATACACACAAACAGATTACCTCCCAGTCACAGAAACTGACTAACACACACACACACACACACACACACACACCTACACACACACCCCTCCTTGTTTGAATGCACAGATAAATATAATAGACCGCTGTTGCTCCCTCGCCATCAGGTGATGCATTCCCCTTGCAGTTTTCTCTGCTTATGTAAGTTGAGAAATGTAGACAACTTTCCAAGAAAGTGAAACTTGGGAGCACAAAAAAAGACATGTCCTCTCGCTGTCTTTCGCTCTGCATTGCCACAGTTAGCAGCAAGACCCCAACCACAGCTTCTTGTTGTTTCTGGCAGAATCTGACTGGCAAATCACAGTGGTCTACTCTCTAACTGTAAGCAGGGCAATAGAAGGTGGAGAGGGGCAACACATGGGCTTGGTGTGATGAGCAATTCATGGACGTGAATGGCAAGGAATTGGTGACTGGACAACGTGGGCAAAGGAAGGAGTTGCGGGCAAGGTAAGGGAAGCAGACTGACCTAATAGTTAACAGCTGGAGCAAAAGGGGAATGGAGGTATAAAAGTTAATTGTAAAAAAACAGGTGGGCATTGACAATATGGGGTAAGGGAAGGGCATCGGAGGATGATGGGTGAACAATATAGGGTAAATAAGGCAGAGGAACACATCTGGAATGGTAGGTCAGCATGTTGACTGTTTCTGAGATCTATGTCTGACCTGCATTTCACTGCACTCGATTTTGGGACTGGCTTTACCCCTTTCTATTTTCTGACTACATGATGCATGCTTTCTTTATGCACATACGTTTTAAATACTACGTCTCATATTTATTTAGGTTGCTTTACCATGTGACTTGGTGCTTTGAAAGTACACCCAATTTCACAGACTAATATTATAACAATAGTATGTTTTCAATCATACATCTAATCATTGTCAGTTCCTTAAATGCAATAGCCTCAGGATACAGATGATTAATATACTTCCCACTTGTAGATATATTGAATTGAAAACCAGATATATTGAACAGTATACCAGTTTAACTCTAGAATAACAACTTTGCAGAACACATTTTTTGTTCCTAATATTGAAGTTGAAGAAGATGGGAGAATATGAAGTCCCCCCTGCTTTCTGAATCGGAAGCTTTGGAACCAGGAAGATATGGCTCAAATCCCCACCTTCCACACGTATGTGATCCTGAGCAAATCACTTTTCATCACTGTGCCTTATTTTCCTTACCTATCTGTAGAGAAAGACACACTCATATGGGCTTTAAGTCTATAATGTTACTCTATGCACAATTACAATTGTAACCATTAATGTTAAGCATTCTGGTGAGTAGGCAGGATGATATGTGAGGGTATTATCTTGTGGTGTGTGGGTACACAGGGTGCAGATGTGGGATTTGTGTTGCGGGCCGGGGTGCCAGATATGGGTATCATATGGTATCATGTGTGGCTCTGAGAGTAACCCAGATCAGAGTTCAGCAATGGCTCTGCTCCACAAATGAATTCTCTAGCTCTTCCACCACTTTACATTGTTCTAAAATGTAAGATGCGATGGGAAGACATGTAGCCTGCTGTCAAATTACAAACAGTAAAACATTGAAAACTGTATTCAAATCCCAGCTTTCCTAGTTCACTATATTATTTGGGTGAAATAATTGTACTATGTTTGGTAAGTGGGAGAATTTCCAGGGGTCCAGGTCTCTAAAAACCCAGAAACATCATTGAAAAAATATGTTGTATAAAAAGAAAGTAATGTCAATAATGTCTACTATTTATAATGTCGAATGCGTGGGAGGGTGAGAGGTTGGTATTGAGTTTCCTTGTCTGAAAGTTGCTGCAGCTGCACTGTTGGCTTGAGCCATTGCCGTAAGGGCCAGAAAAGTAAACCGGTCCCGCAGGCCAAATGTTGCCAGTCCTCCCCTGAAAGCTGGGTGACATTACCGAGAACCACACAGCTTTCTATGCCGAAGATGGCATGAATGAATGCATTCAACATTTTCGAAATTGGAACTTTGTTTCATCAAATTTGAATCGTTTTATTACATGGTTTGTATTTTAACAGTGTATATATGTATTTAAGATAATTCTTTTATGGCCTTGTGCCGAATAAAGAAATAACTAACTAGATACATAATCTCAGGAGCATTTTCACTTCAAATGTTCTGTTCCAATCCACCACAGTTTGCTCTTCTTTTAGGCACTAGGTGAACATATATAACATTCATAAAGTTGAAAAAATGGAAGGAGCACATACTATACCATGACTAATGTTCTTAGTTGGTGATAGCTGATGCACAGATTTTAGTTCTGAAGAAGGAGAGCTTTTTTCGCTCCATTGGAGGTCTGGCATCAGTGTTTAGGTTCTCTGGTGTCAATCAGCTTCTCCCTTGTGCAGACAGTGTGTATCATCTAGGCGGCTTGTAGAGAGCATTGCTGAATATTGCAATACAGATATTTATTTTTTCTATGTTGTTTGAGACATGCATGTTATTTTCAAATATGTGGTTCGTCAGTGCGGTGTAGTATATATCGGCAAGACTCATGACATAGAGAGTCCCTTTAATTCGGAAATTGCATCAGGACTAAAGCAGCATTTTCTTGAGCCCAAACTGAAAGGGTAGGACAGGGCGGTGGGTGTCAGGCCTTTGTTAATGTGCCTATTCCGAGTAAATGTACCTTGTCTGTGACAGCTCTGAGTTGATATGACAGTGTATTATAATGAATACATCACAGCATTATATTATGGAGAAGATGTTCACTTAAAGGTTAGTGTTTATGTAATTTGGTGTCATTCAACAATGAAAAAAAAAACAATTGTCCCCGGGCTGAAAGTCACCCGTCAAGTTATGCTTTCTAAGCTTTTTCAAAAGTGATGGCTTAAAATAAATAGCGTCGAGGATTGCCCAGAGCAATGTCAGAGGTTATGCTTGATTCAACATCTTCCGACTATCATGCCTTTGTTTTTCTATGATTTCTGGACATCCAGGTTGCTAAAGGCAGATTTCACTTTTGGGAATTCTGTAGGTTCTTTTAATGCCCAGTTGTTGTTTTTTTTGTTTTCTCCTTTGTTCACATTTTGTGGGCAGAAGGACTTTTATTGAAGTTCCCATGCCACTGCAATCCTTTTTGACTTTTTAAAAGCATATGGTCCCATGGTGGCCAGTAAGGTGACTGTGTCATGCTACATTGGTTTTAGGGATTATACTGGTGGCAGATATCATTTATTTATGGCTTCACTGGGGGTGGAATTTGATTTACTGTTCTGGTAGCCCAATGGAGCTTTTTGATTAGCATTGGGGTACCAATGTATTTTTTTACGCCCTGCTCTTTATAAGTGTGCTTTTGGGGTTTCCTTTGTTAAGGAAAAACACAACGTAGGCCTAAAATGGCTGTTGTGCACAGTTAAACAGATTGTGAGTGCAGCAATAAACCCTTTAGACAGGTTTGAACTGGTGCAAACTGGTTCCTGGCCAGGGAGGTAGCCTGGGGTGAAAGTCGTTCTTAGCGGCCGAGCAGATGGTCTTGGTTTTAGCCTCTTTTTGTGATTGAAGGTGAGGCTTAGATCAGCCCCTGCATGTATTGGTATAATATTGGGTGACCCTGTTCCTACAGTCAGCTATACTGGATTTGTCATAGAGGGCCGGTAGTTTATTTACCTGCTAGTGGTTTCCTGCCATTTTAGTGCACTTGTTCCACTTTTAGGACCAGGTATAGTCATGGTGGCTGGACCTTGTGTAATAGGTTTATTCCCAGGGTCCACTTTTGCCTGATATACCTTCTTCCTGGAACGCCTTTGCGGGACTCTTCCATCCTTTTGCTGTACTCCTTCTATGGCTGCGATAGACCTTGCATACTCGGACTGTCTCCTAGACGTTTTACCACCGTTTTTCTACTTTGTCTTCTAACCTTACGATTGGAATCTGCAGATGCCTGCAAGGGATTTAGACTTTTTTATCCCACCTCATCTACCCTTCTGGTCAATACGTCTTCAACCCTCACTGTAGTCTTCATCGTGGGACCATCATCTGTTAAAGAGATGCCCTGCCTTTGTCACTGTGCTGTCAGAAACTGTTTTGTCGGGTACTTCAGCTTTTCTGAAGTCATCCTCGCCACTGCTCTTGCTTCTGTCTTGATGGTCCCATTTGCAGGGAGGGCAATTCTTGTTTTCAATTGCACTTGTTGCAGTTAATCTGGGGTTCAACTACTGGGCTGTTCATATCCTATTAATCGCACCACAAAAGAGGTTGTTTGGGACTTCCTTAATTGATGTTGAAGGGTCCATACACACAGATTGTCTACTAACACAGATTGTCTAAAATACTTTGTCTGTCTTGTCCTGAATGTTTTTCAAAGTGACTCTGGGTTACTTCACCTGCTCCTGGACATTCCAGTTTGGGTGCAGTAAATGTTTAGAATGTTCACTTTTTCCTGTGTATTTGTACACTCTTGTTTTTCAATTGTGTTAATGTGAATACCTGATCACAATGTAACTCTTTCTGCTGGCATTTCATCTATCTCTCTTTAGAAGTGCACATATCTTTTGATGGCCTCTGTGTTTTGGAATGATTTTCCCCTCTCTAGGCCCTGTAATGGCTGTGAGTTGCATACTTGTATCTTCCAAATACCCTGCTTTACAGGTCTATAAATACTGTAACTGCTTTGATGCTAACTGTCCGAAAATGTCTTTTTTTCCCATAGACATATTGGGAAAAAACTTTGTGCACGCCTTCAGCTCAAACCGCTGGACGGATTTCCACCAAATTTGTGGCAGGAGCAAAAAATGTGCTTTCGTTAATTTGGTGTAAATTCGTCCAGTAGTTTTTTATAAACGGCCAAAATGTAAGGCAAAAAAGTTAGTGATATCTATGTACGCTCCGCGGACACACTTCCCTGTTCGCTCTGCGGACAGGACACCTATTGGTTAGTCGGGTTGCGTCATCTCCGCGGACAGGCAACATATTCTTTGATTGGCTGGGGTGAGGTGTGAGGTGCGTCACATTTTTTCGATGCACCCGTCATCTTGGATTCGCCACAGCATAGCGGCAAACAGAGGCAAAATGCTATTTTAAGGAGTGTGTTGGTGTGCAGAAGTGCTTGGGGAGGGCTGGGGAGTAAGAGATGGGTCAAATACTGTATTTGTTTAGGTGGCAGGTGCCCCTGATGTGTTCGCCATTTCCGCGGTCGTAGCGGTTGTCCGTGGATATTAGTAGAGGATTGGTTGTAATTAATATCCCCTATTAGGAGCCCACATACCATAGTCAAAATGGTTGGTATTATAGGTGTGTTATCAACACACACACATGGTTTGGTACTTCAGCAGAGGTACTTTTAAACTTAAGTATTTCTTTTTTGTATGTGTTTAATAGAAGGTTGCTATTTGTACAGTAAATGGTAGTTTGTGGTAAAGCTAATGAATTTTGTAAGTGGCTTTAACTTCCAAAATATTATCTCTGGATAGGCTCTATTTCTGAGAGTAGTTGTTTGACTGTACCATGTAGAAGATTGTTATTTAAATTGATTAGTGCTAAAGCAGGACTTTTAGCATTGTAGAGTTTATGGACCAGATTTTTATAGTTGAATGATGTGTGGATATCATGGAAGGTGGTTTTGCAAATAGGTCCTGAAATGCAGGCTAATGAATGTGCTTGTAGTCCTGCGTATTTGCGCACTGGACAGGTATCCATATTCTCTAGTAGTTTCATTTTGATTTTGTCGTTGCTTTGTACATACTGATTGAGGAAGTGGCGTAAAGATTTGAAAGATTTTTTGGCAATGTTACATATTCATGTGCACAGCCCTTTGTAGATTGGACGTTTTGGTTTATCAGAATGGAAAGGTGATACTGAGTTGTTTGGGGATATTTTTGTGAGCAGAGTTTCTTGTTTCATAATGGTGTTATTATGTTTTAAATACCCTCGTCCACTGCTATGTATGACAATCGGGTTTGTTTGCTTTTGTTTATATGCTTCTTCGTGAAAATATGGTTCTGTGGTCGTGGCGTGACTCCATTCACCTCCACACATGTTTAAGGAGTCATTTTTGTTGATATTCAGTTTATTGAGAAGTGTTTTTTTGTAATTTAGTAGTTAGTTTTGTTAGTGGTTTCATTCTGATTAAAATAAAATAAATAACTTCCTTTTCAGAAGGATTGCACTGTTTATGAGAGCTTTTAGGATTACTTTTCTATGGTAGGTTTTAAGGGTTGTCCATGATTTCTCTCCTGTTTTTATAAGGTTCTGAAGGAGTTTGTAGCAGAACATTTTTTGTAAAATATTTTTTTGGTATGGTTAGTTGCTACTATATCAAGATTTATAGGTGCAGCGTTATTAGTAGTGGTAAGTGAAGTCTTGTTAATCACTTTGTGTTTCATTTTACATTTTGATAGAGAAGGGAAAGTTTCTGTAGTGGAAGCTTGTTTTGTTTCACGTAATGACTGTATTAACTGTTTTGTTTGAACTTTTTGTACAAAATCTGGTAGAGATGGATGATTATTTTGGACACTTTTATTTTGATTTGCTCTAATTCTGCGTTGCTTTCTATGGAGTTTCTTTTTGGTAGGCATTCTTTGGGGTTTGTTGGAGAAAAAAAAGTGTGCGTTGGGTTGTTGTGCAGTGTATGCGTGCTTTGTGCATGAGTATCTGAGTATGGTGGTAAGGAGGATAGTGGAGGTATGTGATTATGCAATGGGCATCTATATTAAGTTGGGAAGGTTATTTTTGTATTTGTGTGTTAGTATAATGGGCTTGAGATGACAATATAAAGTATGCAGCTGGTAAGGGGAAGCGGCAATAATACATCTAATGGGAAAGGTTTAATACACTTCTTTGTTCTGCAGCAGTAAAATGCTAGCAGTAAAATGCTAGTGTGTTTGAGTGAGAAAAGTATGTAAGTATTGTACTTACTTTTCTGTATGGAAAGAGTAGGTTTCTTTCGAAGTCAATGTTCGTACTTTAGACACTGCTACTTTTCAGGAGAGTGGTCGTCACTGCAATTGTAAAATAAAGAAGTTAGTGAATATGTGTGTTTATAGCACTTTTGTTAATGTAGACATTGTTTCTTTTGTTTTTGTAGTAGTAGTGTTTTCTTACAACTGAGCATAGTATGCATGTATTTATTTATTTATTAAATTTATATAGCGCACAGAGAGCCCAGGGCCATTGTGGCACTGTTACTTGCAAGGAAGACTTAGTTACAATGTGTGCAGGTTGTGCCTTGGGTTACAGTGAGGCAGTGACCTGTGATCAGATATACCACATAATACATCATACAATATAATATAATCATGTGGGCATAATCATGTGTGCATATGCACTTTCCTTTGTCTATGTGTATCTGGTGTATTTTATTTAGAATATATTAGTTGAATATGTTTTAAAAATGAGTATAATAGTAAACGTATAGAGCACACTTGTTTTTTTAATGTTATGTTATTGGATGGTAAGAGGTGGAAGAAATAATCATATGCATTTTTTGCTATTTTTACAGGGTAAATGGCAGAGATTGTACAGAGAAGCATGCAATGTATACATTTGTGAAGTTGTGGGAAATAAAGGAGTAGGATTTCATATAGAGACAGTGGTGTTGTTTGAGCTGGAAGCCTTTATAATTATATTGTCTGTGTGTGTGCTTGAATGAACATGCATGTACTCATCCTGGCTGCGTGTAATTTTATAACACACTGGACAGTCTTTTTCATAATTATACTGTTATTTCTCCCAACTTTCAATATGAAATAAAACAATTTTAGATAGCTGTGTGAGTAAAGAAAAATTTGGAGAGGAGACAGGTTTGCAATTGATACTTCATTATACCAGATGGGATAAATGAAGTAATGTCATTTTACAGTTTATACAGGGTAAGTGGAAGTTACTCTGTTTATATGTATTCTTAGAAGAGCTGTACATGTACTGTGTAGATAATATTCATGCCTGTAGTCTGTGTTCATGCATGTGGATGTGTATGAATCTGCAAGTAGAAATATTGGCCAGTTTTATAGTAGTTGTTGCTGTAGGTCTGTTGCAGTGACAGAGGCATTGTACTCCGAGTGATCAATAGTACATCTAAAGTGCTGATGTGTGATGATAGAGTTAGATGTAGAGTTCTTGGATGTTATTGGTGGATGATTGTGTGACTGTTTAACAGTAGCCAATGAGGAAATGGTGCAGAGAGTGAAGTGGAAAGGGTAGAAGGGCTGCCCCAGTGTTACGCGCTCCTCAAACATTATGGCTGTCTGCAGGCAGAGTGTGCTACATCTGGGGTTTCTCAGCAAATACAGCATGGAAAGGGGACTGTAGGGATGAGCCAATCAGATGTTGAGGTTGTAGTTTGTGTTGAAAAAGGCTATGTGTAGGGAAGATGGTAGAAGTGGAGAAAATCAGGGTGTTGATGGTTGGCTATATGTTTGTGCATGGTTTGGAGTGGTATGGTAAATGTAGGGATGTGGCAAAAAATGTTGATGTTAAAGGAGTAGAGGTGGTGTGGAGAACTATGCCTGGTTTTAATGTGCAGGGAATTGGTGAAGTTTGTGGAGATATGGGCAGGGACATCTTAAGCACTTTTGGAGCCCTGGGCATGCACATCTTTGGGGTCCCCCTTCACCAAACCAAAGCAATTAAGGGATCAAGAATACAGGTCGCGTCCCCACCGTTGTGCTCACAACCTATAGGTTGATTTGCAGTATTGCAGCATAATAAGCACGTTTACTCCCTTTAAGTCCCCTTACCCTCTTCATTCTTGTTCTAATCACAATGATAAACAAGTAGGATTTGAAGACCAGCACATTACCAAACATGACAATTTTTAAACAAAATATTATAGAAGGGTGTTATGCAAAATGGGAATGATTCTAGCTTCATTCTCTCCATCAAATGAAGTATATAGGTATCAACATACCAATCAATGTGATTTAACACATTTAATCTGGGTTTGTCTTTTGTATTTTAAAGCTTTAAAAACCTCCAAAACAATGGCTTGTAACATTTCATTTATAAACGTGCATAGAAAACCTTTGACTTTTACCAACAAGCAAACCGTTTCTTGTGTCAAACAAGCAGACCTTACAAGGTTGCTTGCCTGAGGCCTGCAACATCTGGTCTGCTCTCTTCTACCAGTCCTTCCACCCAAATGGCCTACATAATCAAGTAATGGGCTAAACGATACCAGCAGCTTGCAAGAAGGCAAATCTCAGAAGACAACACAGTAATGTAAGATATATTAGATGATTTGACCAGGATCACTATCGTCTATTGGCAAATCCAAGATACAAGCATCAACGCTTTCATTCATAGTCTTGAATTTGGATAATTATTCATCTCTTAGACTAACAGTTTATGCCATCTTTGGAGGCGATTGCCATGGTTTTACAACACCACATCTGAACAAACACATTTTTGGACCTTCACCATACGGATGATATGTTAGTTTTTATAGCAACCCCTATCTGGTGCAGGTGCATTGCTGATAATAGCAGATGTTGTTCTGCTAAAATACAATGCAGGCCGGTTTATAAACTTCAGACATAGGAAAGGCTCAGCCAGCCTTGCTGGAGTGTGATTTTCTAATGTTGCATATGAACACATAGGTCTGCAATGAGTGCTTAACACACTGAGCTAACTTCTGAACCATTGTAGCACTCAATTTATCAATATGCATTTCACTGTTGCCTATTGCACATGATCACCATAATTACCACACAAAAGAAAGAATGCTACAGAGTTGTGCCGTAAGGAACACACAAACTATGTATACCACAGTGAACGCAGAAAGCAATACATGATGAATTGATCAAGGCAGAATGTACTTGTCAAATCAGAAAGGCAATGGGTTTAGAGCCTCAGCAGCACCCCATAACATATCCGGACGTGTGCTATTTAAGACTGGTGAACAATGGATTCTTTCTTCTTCAGATCAGGCAGCCCTGTGGTGCCCCCTCCAAGGTGTGGGCCCTGGGCAAGTGCCCCTTTTGCCCTCCCATAAAAACATGTCTGGATATGGGCAGAGTAAACATTGCACATGTAGTTGTTTTGCACTGTGGTGCTTTGTATTTGGGGTATGTCAGTGCCTCTACTTTGTTGGCATTTTGAATATTTGGTTCAGGCAGTAATGAAAATAATTCCAAATGTGAAGGTTATTTTTTCTGGTTTAGTACCTAGGGCAATATGGGACAATAGTTTTGTTTTTTGTGCTCAGCAGGTGGAAAGAATATGATGTAGGGTGAGGTTTATTGAGGTAGGTGGCAGAACTTCTCATTCTCTGTTTTACAGTAATATGGTATCATTATATTTGACCCATCCACAATTCTTTTCTATATATGCAGATAAGTGATGTGCATTGGTTATGGATGCTCCATGTTGGAATATACCTAATGGTGTGAAGGTTTTTTTTTACCAAGTGATAGTTTACTGTTTGTAAATCCAGTTACCTTGCAGTTGTTTTTGGTACCATTTGTATTCTAACGTGAAAGCATTACTATTATGTATTTAGTATGTGTCTGTATTTATAAGGTGGTAAGACGCCCACACTGTTCATTTCGCTAGTGACCGAAAGTGGGATAGAACAAACACACGTGTGCAAATTATAGGCCATTAATGTATATGTGCAGTCATTAGGGTCAGGGTCGGTGGAGTGGCCGGAGCGGGTTGTAGCAGGGTTTGTTCGGCCATTCTCATATGACCAGTTTTTATCCGGGCTCGAGACTTGCTCCTTTCAAAAATGTTTACGTGAGTTGCCGTGTGACGAGGAGATGCGATGAGGTGACAGGTGGTGTGGCCTGACTGTGGGAGTCGCTGGGAGAGTGCAAAGTTCTCTAGAGGAACAAAATAAATCCGTACAAATGTCATCCGCATTGGTGAATGGTAGCAAACAATTTATATGTTTTAACAAATATTTGTAATGCCACTGTGGTGTGAAGTGCTATCGGCTCCCATTCTGAGTGAAGGTTGGCACTGATACATTTTTGTTTCCTAGCTGAGCAAACCATGCATGGTACACAGTATAAGGTTCAATTGTTTTTTTACCTTGAAACAAAGGGAGGATTGCGAATGGAATGCATGAAGGGAGGGAATGCATGAAGGGAGGGATGTAAGACTTACAAATATGATAATACCATTCAAAATTGGAGAAAGGAACATGTAATTTAATTTTATGAAAGTTCGTTGAAGTGAACAGAGTGTATGTTTTATGCCAATAGAATGGAAATGCTGAATATTATGTAAATTTTACTTTGGACGATTTTATAAACAAACTAGTCAAATCATCATTCGGTGACATTATTGGTGGGGTACATTGTATTTTTTGTTGTGTGTGGTATATTGCAATGACACGCAATTGCAGCTTGTGTGTGTAGTTTGTTTTGTCATGGGCACATGGGCAGTGCAGCATCGAGATGGGTGTACTTCAGTAGTGGGTTCCCCCAGGTTCACAAATGCGTAATTACGCTAATATTTAATTAAAATTCTGTGTATGTGTTTTACTTTTTTTTTAGCTCTCTGTTTGCAGCGTCAGCCTTAGAATCCCATTTCGAGCTGACCCAACTCTGTAGTAGTAACTTGTACAGCAAACTGAAGTGTACTTTAAATTTTGTTTTGTTTCAGTTATCATTGTTTGACGTCCGTGTTTATCAATAGTTGTAACAGGGGCCCAAATTAATGGTTAAAATGATAAACTGTAATAAGATCAGTTCTTGAGACACATTTCTGTTATCTTTTGTTAAACAGCTACATCTTGACTTTCTGCGATTGTCATGGATTCCAGATACCAACTGAAGTTTTTTTAATCATCAGCTACAGATTAACGTGAGTGGGTGGATCACAGTGATGTTTTTTTGGGATGATTGACATGGGCCCATATGCCCATACGCTATACCAGCGATAAGGAGCAACTTGATATCGTTTATGGTGGCATAGCGCAAAGTTCATGGCAAAGTCTTGCGTTTCACAGTGCGTCCAATGCGTTCTTATATCGAAAAGGAACACCGCGTGACTCACGATAAACCTTTGTGGATCGAGAATGAAGAAAACAATCACCTATTTGCTCCCATATGTAAATCTCCGGATATTCTCAGAGCGTTTATTGTGAACAAATTGTACAGTTTTGTTATTTCCTTTAAAACTAAGGTTTCATATTCAAAATTGGGACACGCTGTGTTGTGAGATGATGTGTGTTGATATTCCGGGTTCTGCGTCAAGTAACGTTATAACGTAGGTGATGATTGGGTGTGTTTTACTACGCTGCATAGGAATGTTCTGGAGAGAGGTGGAGCATATCACTAGGTTTGGTGATGTTAGCCTCAGGGGCGGGGCATATAAATTAGTGCCGCCAGGGCGGTCCACCTTGGGCGATGCGGGAACGGATAAGATTATCACAAGATGGGCGCACCCTGCTGCCTGATTTTGCATGTGTAAAAAAGAGGAAATTTATGGTAAAGTGCACATGAAATGTTTGTACGATCGATCAATGTATGCTTAGAAGTACATGCCCGAACACTTGGGAAAATAATATTTATGAGTGCGCTATTATTTTATTAGATCAATGTTTTACTTCATTCATTGCAGATGATTTTCTAAGGTCTTTTTCTGTATTATTTTTAATGTCTGCTTGGTGTGTTTAAAAAACAAAATTGGAAAGTATACATGAAGTAATGGGTAATAATTTGTTTATATAGAGAAGTGTGGTGTCTTCCATTAGGAGGGCCGTACTTGCACCTGATTGTAGTCCAGGCAGGAAGCATGATTGGCGCCCCTCCCGGCAACAAAAAATGATAACAACATAACTTGGGTGCAGATGACCATAGACACTCTTACTATAATATTTTGGGGGCGTGATTCAGGGTGGGCTATGTTTAGAATTAATAAACTAATTACACCTGCATGATCTTCCCTGCAGAATATTCCCACTATACAATGCATTATTCACCAACATAAATATGTTATCCATTCTGTTGAAAACTGGTTATAAAAAGAGACATGTTAGTATGACTTCAATTGTACAGTTCACTATACTAATGTGGGTCTTGCACCAACTAAATGTAAGGTTAGTAAGATGGAGAGAGGTAAAAGGTATGGGTAAATCATATTGCTTGGCAATACTGTGATACAAGCATCATCGCAGGTGTTTGATGGGTCCAATGTCTACATACATTTACAATGTGCAGGCATTTACAAAAGGAATGCCACTGAGTTGTCGGTTGACGGGATGCACACTGTGAGCCTACTTAGTAGACTTCTGCTAAGAGGTTGTATACAACTGACTACCCTGAAATTTTCAAACACGATGAAGGAGGATTTCTGTGCTATAAAGGAAGTTGTTTCAATGCATAAATACACACATGCTTCCAATCACTGTATCAGTAACTAGTCTGCCAAACATTGGTTTCAGTCCGATATGCTTCACACTACATTTAATGGTCGTCTTCCTATACTGCTGTCCAGTCAGTGCACTTTTGAGTCTTGCTTGCATTTCCAAACTCCCTGTCACTACTTGATGTCCAAGTGCATAGCTGCCATGTGAGCCACTAAGAGCCATTCCTGGCTTTTCTTGTTGCGTGATTGGATTTGTAGTTTCATGTTTCCCTTGCTAAGTATGGGCCTACAAATTCCAGCATTTTAAGTCAAAAGCAAGAACAGGCTTGTGTTATCGGGCATGATATGGGACCACTACACAGCTATGCAAGTGTCCATCAAAAACCTATGCCCCCGAGAGGTTTTGCGACTGCTCCTCACACTCTGCTATGCCCAGTTGTGTGCTTTTAAATACTCCTGTGGCAGATGCGTTACCACGTGTGGGTTTTTAGGTAAACCAAACATATGTGTGCCCTATATTTTTAAGAAGACTGTCCCTTATTTCTGAGAACACCTCATGGTGCCCACAGTAGTGAGACATTCAGCAACTGGTTATTTTCTTAAGTGATAACAGTTTAAATTCAGGTTCTACGGGTTTTCAATTCCGGTTATACATGCATGATAGTACATATTCTAGAAGGCACAGAGATCTAAGTTAAGTGCTACGAGACAAATGACTAGGCTGGCTCAACCTGACGGGGACTCAGTCCTCTGTGTGTGTATGTGTGTGTGTGTGTGTTCTTTGCATCAGGCCATGTATTTCTGAAATGTCAAAATTAACTTGCAGGATTAAAATCACTTCTTTTAATCCGCGTGTTAATTTTGCTTCCCATTCACACCTCGTTCACACTCCTACGCCCCCTGGAGGCTGGCACATCAGGCAGCCGCCTGCATGGCCTGATGCAAAGACCGGTCCTGTCCATTAGTATCAATGTTTTCACTTATTTCATCACAAGGAAAAATTCCAAAGTAGTAGACATTTTTGTGTAAAAAGAAATATATATATTATTTTTACTGTACCTAATACAGAAAGTTTATAAATATGTAAAGTCAGTGAAAAAAACTTTGTTAAAGGGACATTATGGTTAAGTTGCACTTCTAAAAACCTATGAAAATCAGTGAAAAAAACTTTGTTCGAAGTAAAACTGAAAAACCCCAACCATAACTCACGCCACTACCGTGCACTGCTAAGACTAACACCCACAACATCAAAGATGACATTACTAACTTAAGTACATTGCTGCCATCAGGCACAGGCAGTAAAGAAGGTAGCATTCCAGGCACAGGCAGCACAGGCAGCACAGCAGATTAGCTGCACTGAGAGGCTGGCCGGCATTGCAGGTAAAAATATCCTTGTTTAGGGGCAGTGGTAGCCACTCGGCCGTCCCCCAGCACAACATCAGGGCCATTTGTCACTAAGGTTAAGTAATAGGAAGCCGAGGACTCGGGAGATTAAATCTAAAGTTACATGGGATTAAGGTCACTTTCCAGGAGAAGTGGATTGGAATAAAATGGCCCCAAAAGCGTTTACCAACATTTTTCCCAATCCATTGTAGTGATCATAAGGGTTTGTGCTAATGCTTTTGTCATGTACCAATGGATCTATGTTACAAAGACATAATTATATACTGATGTTATGTTATGCTATATTATGTCACCAAAGGACTGCTTTGTGAGTGACATAATGAAGCACACCATAAGTGAACCAAAGTGTATGATCCTTGGCAAATAATGTAATCTCACTGCATATTGCCTAAATAAATGGTGAGTTCTCCAAGCTGGTCATCTTTTATACATAACAATATCACTGGATTTCGAGGTTAACCGCTTAAACCATGGCATGTGTTATTTTTGCAGCTGGTCATGAGAGATATTACCCTACTTATGCATGCAATGAAACACTAAAAGAATATTTGTGTGTTTACACTGAAAAAAAACAGTTATACACAATTTTTCAAAGGGGGCAAACAGGAAAACACTTATAAATGCAGATTCTGAAAATGTTTGAAAACACTGAAAACACCTGGTAGTGAAAAAAATAATAACCCCATAATACAGGAAAACCTAATTATACCTAGGAGTGAATAGATGGTGAAGATTGTTGGACCGAAAGGTCCTTCTAAAGGTGGACTCCTTAAGGCACTTAGAAAGATAATTCATAGTAGCCACTTTTATGGTGAATTCTGTGTCTCACTGGCAACCAGTGCAATTCATGCCTGGCAATGGATACATGCTGTTGCTTCCTAAGACCAGCCACAGCTTAACTGCACCATTTTGAACAACCTGGAGTTTATTAACGTTAGCAGTAGACATGCCCTCCATAAGAATAATGCAGTAGTCAAGCTGGGAATTTATAAGAGCAGTCGTTATGGAGGCTCTGTTTTAAACTGCCAGGTAAAGACGAATTTGCCAAAGAAATGCATTCAGATAGGCACACAATGATCATAAATGAGCCACATGCTTATAAAAAGAGAGATTGGAGTCAAAATAGACTCACAAAGGCTTAACATAGGTAGAGAGCTGAATGGGATATCCAGCTATGGGAAAAAGACAGTATTGTAAATCCAGTTTTTATTAGTCTGGGGAAGAACCCAATATCAGTAATTATGTCTTACCATCATTATAGGCTAGACAATTCAAGGCCATCCATGATAGGATGGCAGAATTGATGTTATTGTTTTGTATGGAGTCAAGATGGCAATCTCCAGACAGTTCCAGCAAGACCAGAGTGTCATCACCATAGTTTGTGTACTGTACACCCATGCTATCAAACAAGTCAAATAGAATTCTAGTATAAATGTTGAGAAGAATGGGGGACATGCAAGAGCCCTGAGGGACTCCACAGGCCAGCTGGAATGGTGTGGCCTTATAATTTCCAACTGCAACCCTGGCACTACAGGTCCTAAACAAAATAGATCCAGTCTGCCGCAGATTAAGAGCAACTACCCAACTCAATCAATCTCTTCAAAAGTAGCTGATAATCAACTACGTCAAAAGTCACAGAGAGGTCCAGTAGCATAAGAAGTGCTAAGTGCACTCAATTGATGATGGATGTGATATTAGATTTTAAATCAAGGAGAGCTTTCTCAGTGTCAAAGCCAGTACAAAAGCCTGATTGATGATCTCCTAACAGGTTATTATTTTCAACAAAGCCCTGAAGTTTGATAGTTCCCCAGTACTGCTGGATCCAAATTGTCCTTTTTAACAAGGGAGTAATCCAGGCCTCCTTGATAGAGGAAAAGACTAGAGACTCAGTGAAAGAAGTGATTATAATCCTGGTAATCCAGGGAATCAACACATCTGAGCGCTTGATTATATTCAAGGGGCATATGTCCGAAGACACAAAGCAGGTGTCATGCCTTTTAGAGTATGTATAACTTCACTCTCGGATACCTGGTGAAAGAAGAAGAGGGGTAAATCTGAAACAGGGACCAATTCTATGGCTGCCACTCTTTCATCCAGCAATAAAGACAAAAGAGAAGTGTTTAGGAAAGCTTGATGAGCTAAGATATTCAATTGTTGAGCAGAGATTTTTTTATAAACTCGTCTTGGATAGCTTGGCACCAAGCATCACTTTTTTCAATCATGGGGCACTTGTTCTTTCCTTCTAACTCTCCAAAAATAATGAACAACTCCTGCAAACAGGATTTAGCTTCCATTATTCTGTTATTGTAGTTTTCTTGTATAGCAGACAAAATTCAGTTTGTAGTCAGCTGCAGCCATTTTATATTCAAGGACTGGTGGACACAGATCACGGCACACTTGAGCTATTACTGCTGAAAAATGCTACAACATTCAGGGCCCTAGAGACAGGAAACAATAGGGTGCCACTTCTTCAGGGGACGTATACAGCCATCAGTAAAGTGCAGATACCGACCATGACAACCGGACCTGCCCTTAGCCCAACAACTCTGCTATTCTCCAAGTGGTGTTACACCTTGTCCTCCAGTGCAACACAAGGCATGGTTCAGTAACAGCTGCCTTCCACTATCCTTCTGAGAATACACCTACTAGTGCAACCACCTGTAGGGTATTTTGTGGAGATTTGGGGCCTGACGGTATTTTATTACCCCCGAAAAATAACTTAGCAATAATCACTCCTTGTATTCAGATTTGACCATGTGCAACAATAGTACAGTGGACATGCACTATTTCAGCACCCAGGCATGCATATTTGGTATGCGTGGTTGGTAGGCGTGGTTGGTGGTATTTTGGTGAGCATTATTCCCTTGTTTTATTGGTGGCCCCAATGTCCAGAATCCCTTATCTTTGCTTAGATTTTTCGTGTAATCACTAGAGAGACATCAGGCCTACATTTCAGGAATACCACATTTTCAATTTTCAGTGTTAGTGTTAGTGTGCCACCATGGGCAATCTCACTGACTTATTTACGACAGAGAGCTATATGCGGTAATTTTGTGGTAATTTCCACTACCTTATATACGGTAGGGAACTATGTCCAGAGAGTCTCTCTTCCCGTTGGCTCATGTACCTCCAACGAGCTATGCTACAGTCACTCACAACTGTTCATACTGAATCTGACATGCACACATCTGTCTTAAAATGACCATTGCATTGTTTAAAAATCTCCCCACATCATCAGCATTGTAATGGTAAATAGTAAACACACCACCCATCTGCTTTCAAATATCTTTCTGTATTATAAAAGTTGCATTTAAACACAATCTCATTCTTTACAGAAATAAACACAATAGCACAGTAACAGCTTTGTCTATGACACACTGCAAAGAGAGTGGCGGAGAACAGAACTCAAATTGCAACATTAGCATTTGATTAAGGCATGCACAGGAATCCTACACTGACTGCATATTCTCGTACACACTCAGCTCCCACACTTCTGTAATTACCTTATCTCTTTAGTTGTTCTCTTTCTGAATGTGGCTCCCTTGAAGATTAACCCCAGTGAAAATGAACGCTTTTCGTTCTCAAACCGGGGTTATTATCTGGAATCCTCAGCTTCTGCAGATAGGAATGCCTCAGCCAGGGGAAAGGTCCTTCTTCCAGCTCTGCCAAATCTTGACTGACTTTCTTCTTCCTCAAACTCCCCCCAGCAAAAACCTGATCACTCCCTCTAGCATGATACTTGCTATGACGCTGCTCCAATCAGAATTAATCACGCCATATCCTCCTTCTCTACACAATGGCTCATTTTTATAGTAATACTTTGTAACCAACTGATTTCCTGTTCTTTCGAGCCCATTTGCTTCCTGTAGTTATATGGACAGGGCAGCAGAGAGAACAGAAAAAAAAAATGGATGTGCGTTTAAAAGTTCACTTTCAGAATAGGCCTAATTCTGCAGTGGAGACACATTTTTATTAGTGGATTATGTTTCATTAGTCAGGTTAGTTATAAGTTATGTTAGTTGTTATTTTCAAATGTGTCTCTCGCACCATAGGCATTTCAGGTGAAAAATAGTGTGCATTTTTAAATATATGTTAAAATCGTTTTCGACTGAATAGCCTGTCTTTTCTTGTTAATCTGGTAACACATATAGCAATGCACCGCACCCTTGTGGTGGTGCTGCAAAAAAAAAAAAATGCTACCTGTGCAGTAGTGCTGTACTCTGTGCTGTTTGCTTCCTGTGTAGTAGTGCTGTACTCTGTGCTGTAACACGCCAAATATCCTTACATACCCTCCTTTTGTTTTTAGAACTTGGCTATAATCCAAGCCAATTCCTAAAAACAATTTTTTCTCTCTTTTTTTCTTTTACAATATAGCAATCCAACAAAATGAATATTCATGTGCATCAATGAAAAATTTGCAATCAACACAGTATTCATCTGAGTTCATTAGTTTACAAAATGTTCTATATTTGCCTTCTTAGTTGAAGTGGCATTACTTTAAGTTTAGATTTTCCAAGTCAATTAAAAACAAAGAAATAAAACAACTAACTAAAACAATTAATTAATATAACAAATTAAAATAAATAATTAAAATAATAAATACGTGGAACTCCATATGTCAGGACTCTTGTCCGCTTCTGATATGTCCCGACCAGCGATGTTATTCGGTTCATTCGAGTACACTTCCATCTTGGCAATCTTAGATCCATAGGAGTCATCCTTTTTAGCATTCTGGTTATCTTGTCTTCACCTCTACCTGGAGGCAGGCATCTTTTGGTCTTCATCCAGGGGACTCCAGGACTCCATCGTCTCTCCCGTGGGCTCTGATCCCGGAACCTCCGACCAAATAATGTTAATTGTCTAAATCAAAATAGAAAATAAACAAATTAAGTACATAGCATAATACTAACTTCATCCTTTTGCCAAAAATAAAACATGCTTGGTAAAAATATTTCATTTTTTTTTTTTTCCTGAAATTAAACACAAGTTAAAAGAAAACAAGCAGATATTCCATATTTAACACACTTTCTCTCTGCACACCAACCATGAGCTTCCATTATATGTGCATTTATGTATTTATTTATTTATTTATATTATATATTTTTACATATATTACAGTGTTTATGTACCATCATAACAATCAACTTTTGTGTAACTTCTTTGTCACTGCCTCCTGAGAGAGACCTTATCTATAATTCGAAATGGCCCCTGCCAGGCTGCTAGAAATTTAGAATTTTTCTGTTTACTTTTTCCAAAATGAAACTTGTATACCTGATCCCCTACACTGTATTCCTTTATTGATGTCTTTTTATCATAATACGATTTTGCACTGTCAGCAGCTCTTTCCATATTTCTCTGCACAAAAGCAAATACATGTTGCAAATGCCTCCTCAGTTCATCAATATATTCATGAACTGTGGATGCACTCACAAGGGTTTGCTCATGTGTTCTGTATAGTAGGTGTTGTGGTAACACCATTTTCCTACCTGTTAAGACCTCATGGGGGCTAACACCTGTTGCTTTGGCAGGAGTCGACCTGATTGCCATCAAAACCAATGGTAAACGCAAATCCCAGCTGGAACCTGCTTCTGCCACAAATTTCTTTAAAATATCCACAACAGACCTATTGCTTCTTTCAACTGTACCTGAAGACGCCGCCCGATATGCGATATGTAGTTTCCTTTTCACACCTAGTATTTGCCATACCTTACTCATTAGAGTACTTGTGAAATGACTTCCTCTGTCTGACTCAATTCTTTGTGGCAACCCAAACCTTGAGAACACATGGTTCACCAGCAATGTGGCTGCTGTTTGCGCACTACAATCTGGTGCAGGAATGCATTTAATCCACTTCGACATCAAACATACTACACTCAAAATATAACGGTGTCCCCTGCTCGACCTTTTTAAAGGACCTACATAGTTTATTTGCAAATCTGACCATGGGAGAGTTAGGCCTCTTTTCATCAATGGTGCTCTATGCATTGGTGAAGCAGGTTTAAATTGGGCGCATACTAGAGATCCTCTAGTATATAATTCCACATCTTGGGAAATATGTGGCCAGTAAGCATAATCTTTCAGTATTTCCAATGTTTTTTTGTGAACCTCTGTGGCCTGCAGTCATTGCATCATGTGCATGTTGTAGCATTAGCCCTCTGAATGAAAGGGGTACCACCCACTGTATTTGCCCTGTTATGGACTCTCTAATCATGAGTCCATCCTGTAATCTAATTTGTGTTTTGTTCTTTAATAACACCCTCAACTCTTCTTTTCCCATACAATCATTTTCTGTTAAAGGATTTTGTTCGGGGTCTATCAAATGATTATAATAGATTCCCAAAATTTGATCATTCTTTTGTGCCTCAATCAAATCTTGGTCTGGCGTGTCATGACTCCACTGCACCACTGGTTCATCTACCTCCTTTGGTGCTTTAGAACGTGTGACTGCATCAATTTGTATTTCACCCATTAAATAATCAATAGGTAGCAATTCTCCCATCACAGCCCCAATCTTAGCCAGGTGGTCTGCCTTATCATTTCCCTCCTTATCCTCTCCTCGTGTTTTTAAATGCCCACGAATTTTTCTCCAGTATATTGTTAAATTATTTTCTGACACCAATTTGTCTATGGCTTGTATCATTTTTCCATGTTTAAGTGGCTTTTTGTTGTATGTAACCATGCCTCTTGCTTTCCAACCAGGCAAATACTCCACAAAGCTATTCCGTGCATAGTCAGAATCAGTCACCAGGACAATTTCACTGAACTTTTTATCAACTGCAGTAGCAATTGCTTTATAAATGGCTGCCAATTCCGCCACCTGACTGCTCCTATCCCCAATCCTCATCCCTATACTGGGGACGCCTTCACATTTCAACCAGATATTTCCTATTCCTGCCACTAACTGTTTATTACTGTCATTTTCAATGTGAAAAGCACAACCATCCACATATACAGTTGGCAAATCCTTGCATGTTTTTTCATCAAAAGCTTTGTGTGGTGATTGTTCAAATTCCTGCAAACTAGTTTCCACTTCCATTTCATTTGGTATTTGTTCAGCTGCACAGTCATGTAAGTCAGCTAACCCTTGAGCAATTGGGCTCTTTTTATTTTGTCCATATATCACTTCTTCGGGAAAACCTTGTAATGCCAGCGTCCATGAAGTGATTCTGGATTGCGCTAGATTGCCTGATCTAATTCTTTTACTCTCTAAAAATTGCAAAGGTTGATGATTTGTTTCAATAATCACCTTTTCTCCCTGAACAATGGGGCGGAAATGTTGTAGCGCCCACACAGTGGTTAATAGGGCCTTTTCACATTCATTAAATTTCATTTCAACTTGGGAAATGCCTTACTTGCATAGGCAATGGTTTTGTGATTCAAATCGTGTTTTTGTGATAACACTGCTGACATACAATGTTCAGAAAAACCTATTTCTATAAAGAAATCCCTGTCCTTTATGGGGTATGCTAAACATGGTGCCTTTACAAGACATTCCTTTAATTTAGCCACTGCATCAGACTGCCCTTTTTCCCATCTCCAGGGAGTATTTAGTTTAAGCAGTTTAGTCAATGGTTGAGTGATTTCTGCATAATTCTCAATGAACTTTCTGTTATAGCCTGTCATCCCTAATAAACTTTTTACTCCTTTCACATTTTTAGGATCTTTTAATCTTTGTATGGCCTCTATTTTCTTCCTTTGTGGATTTAGCCCATGTTCAGTCACTTCATGCCCTAGAAAGTTCACTTTTTTCTTGCACCATTGTGCTTTTTGCAAAGATACTTTGGCGCCTGCTTTCTGTAATTGGCCAAGTACATGTCTTATTTCATCAAAATGGCTTTTCAGGCTTTCATTTTTTATCAGGACATCATCCACATAAACTATTGTTCCTCTTTCCGCTGCATCCGGCATGGCCTTTCTCAAAAATATGCCAAATTCACTCCCACTATTGATGTACCCAAACGGAGCTCTAAGCCAGGCATATTGAGTCCTGTCGAATGTAAAGGAAAATAAATGTTGTATCTCTTCTGCCAATGGCACGCACCAATATCCAGAGGTGAGATCTAATGTGGTAAATACATTTGAACCATGTATCTGAGCTAGGCCCTGATCAATGAATGGCAGTGGCCATCTAGATACTGGTACTCTTTTATTTAACTCTCTTAAGTCTGCACACAGCCGCCATTGACCATTTGGCTTTAACACACCTAAAATAGGCGTATTGGATGTGCTATGAATGGGCCTGATTATTCCCCGTGATTCCAAATTTTTAATAATCTCTGCCAATGATTCTAAACATGCCAGCGGTAGTCTATACTGGCGTACAAACACTGGATTTCTGCTACAACCTTCTGGTAGTGTGGCCACATGTAAATCAGTTAAACCACAGTCATAAGCATCTTTTGCAAATACATCCTTAAACTCCATAAATATTTCCCTCAGGTTGTCCCTATCCTTATCGCTTTCACATGCATCCGCTAATGAGACCTGCTCTTCTACCATTTTGGAAAATTCTGGAAAATCTTCTGGTGAGGGAATCTCGGCGCTTTCCTCTAACTGTGTGGCTGTGTCTTTTTGTAAAGCTGCCACTTTTAAATATTTTGGCATATCAGCTTCCACTTCAATGGGCTGATTTCCTGTTTCATTTTCATTCAAATTAAATATTATGCAATCCTCTTGATGGCAGCACACTGTCTCATTTGAATCATAAGGATACACAGAATGAATTTTAAATATTCCTTTGGGCTGAGAGTCCAGGTGTTCTGGCAACTCGCCCTTGGCATCTACATAATTTTCCGGAATATTCCCAATCACCATGTTATTTAAATCTGCCGTATAATGTGATTTTTGTATGGCCATTCCTAATGGGGAGTTTTCCTCTAAATGAATATCCTGACAACCTTTATTATTTACCATGATTTTTACAGATCCTTCACCAATGTCTACCAATGGAATGTATTCATAATACAGGCCTTGCTGTTTTATGGACTCATTCAGGCATACAAATGCATCAGAGCCTTTCATCTGCTGCCCATTTTTGCATTTCAGTGTTATTGCAAACTGTTTTGTAAATGCAGGAATAATAGTATCTTTCCTCATTTGTAATTCGATTGCATAAGGAACCAGTTTTGCACAATGATAAGCCCTTCTTTTGTCTTCAAATTCAGGTGCCGGACCACCTAGGCGTGACCATATTTTTTGATTAAGGAAATCTAACACCATACACATTCTGTGCATGATGTCATTGCCCATGTAAAATTCATTTTGTGCTCCACTCACTATCCATACATTATGGTAAATTGTTTTCTGCCCAATGCTAATTTTAAGCATGCATCTGCCTGCAATTCGGTTTTCAAAGTCTGGACTGTCCAACCCAGAAACATATTGGTTTTTAATCCTAAATTTCGGGATTTCTTCCCTCTCCATAATTTTTTGCAACAATTTCTCATTAATGAAACTCCTTTCATGTTCAAGCGCTAAAGTGGCTTTTATTGTTTTAAGATAATCATTTATACCAACATGAACCCATGGTTGCTCATTTTCCATGTGTATTTCTGCCAGAGTGGTAATGTGTTTTTCTGAATCTGTTTTAGGAGCAATATTCTGTTTGCATGTTTTCTCTTTTAAATAGAAACGTAATGTGTGCTCATCTATGGCAGTCTGCCAATCTTTCCTTGGGTCCAAGTATATTTGTACAGGTAGTTTTTCATTGTCGCTCTGCATTTTGTCTTGACACATTAATATGACAGTGACACTAGGTATGCAGCTATTCTGGAGATATACCTCCACAGCATCATTTGTTTTGGCAACGGTGTGACATTCATTTATATTGCTGTTTTGTGATTTTAGTTTCTTAGACCTCAATGTTTTTTTGGTTAAGGACCACAGCACTCCATTCACCCCATCTATGAGAGGAGACAATCTTTTCAGGCAATCTGTCCCCATCAGAAATGAAATTTCACAAATAGATGTGATCAATACCTCTTGTTTCATTCTGTGCTTTCCTATTTTTATGTCAACCTCAGTTACACCTATGATGGGCACCTCCTCCCTATTAAAGTTATGCACTGGGCCTTGATTTTCCTTCACTGTGATCTGACTCTGTGGAGGTCTCCCTTCATTGATACTCTTTACCAGCTACTTGGACATAATTGTGGCCTGTGCGTCAGTGTCAATCATAGCAAAGATGTGGCATTTTTCTTCTACAGTGATGGGTGCATAATATCTGTCCTCAACTCCCTCTAATACACATAAGAAATGTGAATTCTTACTGATTTCAGGGCTCACCTTTCTCAGGTCTTTTTCACTTTTGGCTAAGCACATTGGTAAATGGAAAGACATTTTTCCCTCCTTTTTACCCATTTCTGCGCGAGAGATTTTATTCATTTCTGCATGATCAGAGGTTTTTTGGAGTGTGGCCACTGTTCGCCCATCCACCTGGGTAACATCAGAGACCACATTACAATCCTCCAACTGAACATGTGTAACAACATCATTCAGCAATTTGTCATTTTTTAATTCTGTGCATTTGTGATCATTTAGTGTAATACCAGCCCTTTCAGCCTCTTCAAAAATATGTGTCTCAAAGAATTCTTCAGGTGATTGACTTGTACCCTCCTTGTGAGTATTTCCTTTTTCTGTCTGTGTTTGGTCATTGTTTTGCTTGCCCAGGGAAGGAGCTATAGCATCCCCACTTACTCCCTGTTCACTGGTATTCCCCATGCATGAGTCATTTTTCTTAAATCTGTTCCTTTGTTCTTTTGGAATTCCTAATGTTTCTTTTTCATTTGTGCAAATCTTTACTGTTTTATTTAGCTCTAAGTTAAACCGTACCTCTTTTTTAGAAGTATTTGCACTTTCTGTCACAATTTCATTTATTGGTACTTTCATTTTTTATCCATTAGGCAGCTCAGAGTCGTTATGCAAAATTATATTAGAGCAATCTGTCATTTTGGTACTGCAGTTATCATGAGTACTTAGTCACTTTTCGGAAGCCCCCCGGTCATTGCTATGGCCATCAGCCCCCTCTTTGGAAGGTTGTTTTTGCGCTGTATAGAGCTTTCCTATTTGCTCAGCTAACATTTTCATTTGGGCCTCAAGGCACTGGAACCTTTCCATCTCTCTAGGATCCTCTTTCTGTGGCCTAGGTCGATATTGGTTGTTTTCCCCCTGATTGGATCTATTCTGATACCTCTCAGGTGATTGATGTCGGTTGGGATGGTTTCTGAACTCTTGATTCATTTGTGGAGGGGAGCGGGTTGCACCCATCCTTTGATTATAGTCCCCTGGTGGGGAATCATTGTACTGGCGTGGACTGTAGTTCACGTTTTGCCTCATGTCCTGTCTCTCAGATTGTGGGTACTGGCCCCTATGTTTATTTCCATTATCAGTAAATCGATCCACATATCGGGGCCTATCCTGATTACCATATATCATGGTGCTGGGATCAAATCTGCTCTGTGCCCCCAATGACTGGTAGGGACCATCATTTCTTTGATCTTGATTTTGTCTCTGGTTATTGTTCATACCTGCCATATCAGGCCGATATCCTACCCGGGGTCTGTCCCCTAAATACCTAGGGCTGATGTAGCTCTCTCTATTACTAGGATCATGTGATTGGAACATTGGTACAGGAAATGGCGATCTTTGTTGATTACCCCTTTGTTCAGGTGTCACATTATTTTTACCTTGGCTTTGAGCAGACTCAAGGGACATTTTGGCTGACCTGATTTCCATTACTGTGGCTGAGGGTTCTTTAGATTTAGGTCTAGTATCTTTCATTTTATCACTTTCTCTACCCTGACAATAGAGTACCTCATATAGTTTTGTGCTTTGATGTACAATCCATTCAAGGGACTTGTCACAGTCAAATTCACGGACCAATTGGGATATGATGTCTTTCTGTAGCCCATAGAAGTATGCAGTTTTAAACTCATTGGAATTTGAGTCAAAAGATACATCAAAGCGAGAAAATGCTCTTTTTAAGTCTTATAAAAATTGGCGAGGGGATATATTAGGTCCAGCAGTCATTGTGTACGCGACTTTCTTTGCCTCCTGCAATGATTGAAAAGGAGAAAAATGACGCCTAATTTCTTTTTCAAACTCCAACCAGGTCATATTCTGCTGTTCATTTAATCCCCTTATGATGCTGGCCGTCGGGGCATCTAAAGTTAAATGAAAATATTGTCTGTACTGTTCCTTAGGTATCTGGAGTGCTTTAAAAATGTCATGTACCGCTTCTAAGTGATCCTCAATGCAGCATTCACCTCCCTTTTTAAATGGTTTGATCAGGGCTTTAATGGATTTCATTATTTTTATGGGGCTACTTGTTGCAATGCATGGAATTGCACTATTTTGTGATTCACTCCTGTTTTCAGGTGTATGAGATTGGTGGCCGCCCCCAATGGGAGTATTAAATCCCCCAAGGGCGCTGCAACCAAGTTCAGTCACCGGCCCAGTCACTGGAGCACTAGCTCTTTGGGCAGAGCTAGAATTCACCTCCACTCCATTGAATGTGGTACCCTGCCGCCTCTCCTGGGACCTGGGAATGCACATTTGCTGTTCTAAGTCCTTACACTTTTTAAGGAGTCTGGTTGCTTCATTTTGCAAATAATTATTTTCATCACTCATTTTATTAATCACCTCCTGCATGTCGCACATTTGCATTTGGCATTCATTGAACTCTTTATTTCTCTTGTCTCTTTCTTGAATCATTTTAATCATTTCTTGTTCTGCACTCTGGAGATCACCTTCTTTTTCACAATGTTCTTTTTGTAAAATCTGCATTTCTGAAACAACCTCATCTTTATCCTGCCTAATGTGATCCACTAAGGCTTTTAAGTGTGCCAATTCTTGCTCACTATCTTCAAATTGTTTATTGCTTTTGGATAACTGAGTATCAAAGTCTCTGCATTTTAATTGCATGTCTTTTTGGCATACATCCAATTCTGCTCTCAACATTTCCTGATTTTTACTTGCCCCCTCTAATTCAGTCTTTAACCTGTTAATTAGCTGAGTATCATTCTCTTGCATTCGCAGGGACTTGTTTAAAATAAACCATATTTTGCCGCATAGCCGTATTAAACAGTCTTTCTCTGCACTTTTATCGGCTGCATTCAATAATCTTGTAAGGCAGACCTTAATTATGCTGCCTTCTGCAAAAATATTGTCTAATTTTTCTTTCTGCACCTCACCCTGAATGTGGTTACTCCATTCCAACGTGCTATTCGATGACCAATTCCCATGTGCAAACAACTTTGCCTCTAAATATTGCACTAGATCTGAGAATGTGGTTTCCCTTTGTGACATTCTGAAATTCGTTTTTAGTGGCACACTGCTATTATAAAATGGGTTCCCTTTAATGTGCAAATGGCAGTGTGAGACACGCTTGCCACGCCCAGTAGGTACTCTATGATCACTTTCCCGGCCTGCAACGCACCATAAATATGTAGGGTATTTTGTGGAGATTTGGGGCCTGACGGTATTTTATTACCGCCGAAAAATAACTTAGCAATAATCACTCCTTGTATTCAGATTTGACCATGTGCAACAATAGTACAGTGGACATGCACTATTTCAGCACCCAGGCATGCATATTTGGTATGCGTGGTTGGTAGGCGTGGTTGGTGGTATTTTGGTGAGCATTATTCCCTTGTTTTATTGGTGGCCCCAATGTCCAGAATCCCTTATCTTTGCTTAGATTTTTCGTGTAATCACTAGAGAGACCTCAGGCCTACATTTCAGGAATACCACATTTTCAATTTTCAGTGTTAGTGTTAGTGTGCCACCATGGGCAATCTCACTGACTTATTTACGACAGAGAGCTATATGCGGTAATTTTGTGGTAATTTCCACTACCTTATATACGGTAGGGAACTATGTCCAGAGAGTCTCTCTTCCCGTTGGCTCATGTACCTCCAACGAGCTATGCTACAGTCACTCACAACTGTTCATACTGAATCTGACATGCACACATCAGTCTTAAAATGACCATTGCATTGTTTGAAAATCTCCCCACATCATCAGCATTGTAATGGTAAATAGTAAACACACCACCCATCTGCTTTCAAATATCTTTCTGTATTATAAAAGTTGCATTTAAACACAATCTCATTCTTTACAGAAATAAACACAATAGCACAGTAACAGCTTTGTCTATGACACACTGCAAAGAGAGTGGCGGAGAACAGAACTCAAATTGCAACATTAGCATTTGATTAAGGCATGCACAGGAATCCTACACTGACTGCATATTCTCGTACACACTTCTGTAATTACCTTATCTCTTTAGTTGTTCTCTTTCTGAATGTGGCTCCCTTGAAGATTAACCCCAGTGAAAACGAACGCTTTTCGTTCTCAAACCGGGGTTATTATCTGGAATCCTCAGCTTCTGCAGATAGGAATGCCTCAGCCAGGGGAAAGGTCCTTCTTCCAGCTCTGCCAAATCTTGACTGACTTTCTTCTTCCTCAAACTCCCCCCAGCAAAAACCTGATCACTCCCTCTAGCATGATACTTGCTACGACGCTGCTCCAATCAGAATTAATCACGCCATCTCCTCCTTCTCTACACAATGGCTCATTTTTATAGTAATACTTTGTAACCAACTGATTTCCTGTTCTTTCGAGCCCATTTGCTTCCTGTAGTTATATGGACAGGGCAGCAGAGAGAACAGAAAAAAATGGATGTGCGTTTAAAAGTTCACTTTCAGAATAGGCCTAATTCTGCAGTGGAGACACATTTTTATTAGTGGATTATGTTTCATTAGTCAGGTTAGTTATAAGTTATGTTAGTTGTTATTTTCAAATGTGTCTCTCGCACCATAGGCATTTCAGGTGAAAAATAGTGTGCATTTTTAAATGAGCACGTGTGCTTTTAACTGTAAGAATAGATTTGCATCTTATATGTTAAAATCGTTTTTGACTGAATAGCCTGTCTTTTCTTGTTAATCTGGTAACACATATAGCAATGCACCGCACCCTTGTGGTGGTGCTGCAAAAAGAAAATTGCTTCCTGTGCAGTAGTGCTGTACTCTGTGCTGTTTGCTACCTGTGTAGTAGTGCTGTACTCTGTGCTGTTTGCTACCTGTGTAGTAGTGCTGTACTCTGTGCTGTAACACGCCAAATATCCTTACACACCCCAGCAGGAATGTTACCCTGCACACTGAGACCCACAACACTATCAAACTCTAAAACATCATCCATGTGATAGGGAGCAGAACATTGTAAAACAGTGTCATCAACACCAATGCAGATAGTAATTATGTTCACAATACTTTGTGGTTAAAGGTGGCTAAGATCTTAAGCAAACCCAGTAGATGGTTGACTTCATCTACGATTGTGAGAACAATATGGGTAATCTGGATGGTTGACATCTTGGTGCTGCATCTAGAAATTAATCTGGATTGATTGTCATGTAGGAGGTTGTATTGTTTTACTGATGAAGAGAATGTACATGATGGGTCTCTAGTTTACAAGGTCACTGGGGTCAATTAAATGCTTATTAATTATGGTTGGTTTGGAGCTGGATAGTTTTCAATATGCCTGATGATGCACTGGGTGAGGGAGGCATTGATGATATGAAGCAATTTGGTGAGTGCCATTCTATGGACAGTCTTGACAATATTGTATAGGAGGATATTTTCTTCAAAGGTTGTGTCCTTAGTGTTGCGCTAATGTAAGTCACATATTCATGCATATTTGTCATGATGTTTCCCACGTTCACTTGTCCCAGAATGCATGGTGTGTTATTTCTATGCAGAGCATGGTGATTTTGGTGTGTTTTTGAATTTTTCGTTTTTAACCATGGCAAGTCAGAGTCTATAGTGGATTTGCGTTGCACATTCCAGTATGCGAGTGATCATTTTTGAGAAGCATTAAGATGGTTATCCTATGGTTGCTGGCTCTTGATAGGATTTATGAATATTGGATTGTCTTGGTTGTGGTAATCAGAACCCTGCATGCACAGAAGAATGATCACATGATGACAAGGCCTTTCAAACATCGGTATTTTCTTTAGAGATTTTCTTAAATGTAGTTGAATATTTTACTATCAGTGAGCTCTTGTGTGTACCATGGAGCAAGGGTTTTGCTCTGCCGGTTCCCATATTTAGTGGATCCTATGTGGAGGCAGTGTTCATCAGGGTGTGGATGAGCACCTTGAGTAAGGTGTTGAGTTGTTGTAGGGGGCTAGTAGAGAGATGAAGTTTCCTTCCAATGGACTTGTATAGACATTCCTGAAGGAGGGGTTTATAGTATTTGTTTGTTTGTGTTGGCTTTCAATGGAAGGTAATGTTTTCAGCAGTATTACAGGTATGGAAGCATGATCTCTCCAGTCTAGTAGTTGAGGTTGTAAGCACTTTAGGGATGATAGGCAGCAATGACCAGCTTGAATACAGTAGTGCCCATGTTGTGAGAATGCTCAGAACCAGCTGTCTCATGTCAAGCATGTCGAGAATGTCAAAGACGATGTCTTTGGTTTTCTTGGTTAAGTGTGTTTACAGAAAATTGATAACACTAATGAAGATGTTCTTGGAATGGTTAGTGACTGATATCTTCCTAAGCCTGTGATCTCGAAACCTTGTTAGTAATGGGTTGTCTTTGACAAGTAGAAGGGTCTGTCTGTGTGTTTGAGATTAGGCAGTGTCGGGCAAGGAGTTTGAAGGAGTTGAATTATGACCATTTGTGGAAAGTAATCGTCCAGGAATTTGTATGAATTACTTATAAACATATTTCAAATCTTTCCCTGAGCTATCAATGCATGCTATACTGAAATCGAGATGTCCCAGGACATTCTCACAGCAAGTAGACTCATCAGATAACTAGGCTCTACTTCTACCCCACTCTATAGGCTTACAACCTCATTTCCAACAGTATGTGGTTGCCTGATATCCTGTAACAATGGAAGTATGGCCTGTACTATTAAAACTCAGAGATAATTGGATTTGTTGATTGACACCTATTATGCTGTTGGGTGTTGTTCTAGAAGCCAGATCATCTTCTACAGGTTATTAGGTTAATTTGATTTTGGCTTTTCTTTTTAACCAGCTCTTATGTTATCCTATATCAATTATTTTAATTGGTTTTAACCCTGGACTCTCTTTGATCAGTCTTTCATAGTCCCTACTTTGCAGACATTGTGATGAAGGTTTTTCACGGATTGGTTTATCTCCCTTATTCCTGTTTTTGTACTTTGAATTACATAGAATGCTGTTTTGGATTTATTTCTGGCCTATTGATTGGTCCAGCTTGATGTCTTCTGTGCACTGATACATTGTTTTAGGTGGGACAGAATATCATTGGCTAATGAGGACTAGCCTGTTTATGTTTTGCTTTTTGTTACACAACATGATGCTGGTACTTCTGTCTTTTTAATGTGAGTTCTGCTAATCAGACTCATTTTACTAATGTTTCATGTTAAATGATTTTGTGCAGTATTTTAACTCTGTGGGCCTGTATACTAACATTCATCTGCTGGCAGTTGTCTTGTATTTTGGCAACATGACAGTTACAGAGTAACAATTACATTCCATTAAACAGACTGATGGAACTCAACATTCAACAGTGAGGGACTGCCTTTAACAGTGGACATCCCTGATCCAACATATATCATTGTTTGCCACCAGAGATTTCTGGATGATTAATAATTGAAAATGAGGCGAGTCTCGCTTTGACATGATGGCCTCTGAGACTCTTCAGATATACTGGACAAAATCAGTTATTGTCATCTTATTGTCAGCTTGATTTCCAGTCACCCGTCTCCCCCGTCAGAGTGTTTATATCCAGCTATCTGTAACTGTGTTTCATTCAAAACAGACAATTTGGGTTAAGCCCCAACAAAGCCTTTGTTCTCTCCAGGGACACTTGTCACTTTCCAGGAGACAGATTCTTCCCTCAGGGAGCAGGTAGGGGACCCGTGCTTCCCAGGACAGGCTCTGCCAGCAAGCGATAAGTCACAGCAGGAGTGTAATTACTATGGTTACTATAGACTCTGATGCAGAGAAGACAGATGAGGGAACAGAGTTAGAGGAAATAAATTAATGTCAATAGAATGGTCCCACGTTCTTGGAATTTCTTATGTCTTTCAAATGTCATGTGTCCCCATCTCATTTCCTACAGACAAAAACACTGAGAGTAATATCATCAAAAAAAAGGCAGAAGGCTTGAAATGGCCCAAATAGCTGTGACAGATTGACTACTTATATATATATATGGGTCCGCTTTTTAATTTAATCATCTTTAGACATCAGATAAAGAAGGATTTCACTTGGGCCTTTATTAGGGTAGAGTATGCCATAGAGGTAAAGTTAAATGATTAAGAAGAGAGTAGGACCTTTCCATCGCCTATCCCAGAGGAGCATTGTGGATGAATTGCTATGTATACAAGACCAATCTTCTTCCTGAACACCGTAAAGAAGCTCCTGTTCACTGGAGGTGACAGCTCTTGCAGATGCTCTCTGGCAACCTTCCTGGCTTGTAAGGGCAGAACAAGTGATTCACTTATCCTTGGAGACCCCACACTGGGTCCACCAACCATCAAAAACTAATGGAACAGCCTTGCGCCCGTCTACTGCCTCAATCCACTCTTTCAGCTGGTCGACTGTATTCAAGTAATCTCTAGCCATCTCAGGAGTTGTCTTTGTCACTTTGAATTGTATCCATTGGTAAGAGCTCTTCAATCCATCTTGAAGGGTATCCAGTGATAAAGTTGCCTGGGGAAAGGTCTGGAGTTCGAATAGTAAATAATACTGATCCTAGAATGTGGGGTGGAAGGCTTTTAGGGATGCAAGGAAGGAAATCGCCTACTTGGGACTTTTTCCCAGGGGACATTTTCACATAGGCCTCTCGAAGCTGACTCAAACCAGTGGAAGCAATCGCATTGTCTGTCTCAAATGCCGACTCAACACATTGGAAGAGATTGTTCTATCTGTCTTGACTGCTGACCCGACCCAGTGGAAGATATCATCTTACCCCACTTTGAATGCAACTTGACCTGCTGGAAGTCATTGTCTAGACCTGCTTGATTGATGATTCGACCCTGTGAAAGCCATCGTCTCAACTGATATGCATGCCGACTTTACTTATTGGGAATCCTGACTCAGCCTCTATCTAAGCTGTCTCAAATTGTGGAAAATTACCTAGAATGCTGTCTTAATGCTGTCAGGCATCAAGAACAAGCCTGAAAAGGTGATCATTGTGCTTCTATCTCCCTAGCCTGCTTTACAAGGCCATAGTAACATAGTGACATTTAAGACCCTACCTCTACGTTTTTAAGAGCATCTTCATTGAACTTGATCATTGCTGCAGAAAATATTTTCTGTCTTTCCCTGTCTTCAGTGCCAGATTGGCTTTTTCATCTGAAAGTCAGCATATTCTGTGTCTTCACTGACAGGTGTGGTTTATAGTGTTTTTGATTAGTTTGTTTCTATTTTAAGTTTGATTAAAGTATTCTATTTTTATAGAACCCTGTTTCGACATTCTTTCATTTTGGTACCCCAACACTGTTTTGTATGGATATTTCTTTGCTATCTTATATCTCTCCTGAAGAGTACGGCCTGCCCTTGGCCAACAATACCATAAGAGGAGAAGGAGGTGTATCTGACAGGCACGCTGTGCCTGTTTCAACTTTATGTTTGAGACCAAGGCTTGATTAGTAGTAGTGTGATGCTGAGTGGAATTTTCATTCACTACTCATCTCTGTACTCCTGCACACTAGTCTTTTTCCTTTTCCATGTAACACAAGCTGATATTGTGCCCGTTAGGTTATAATCTAACGTTCAAAGTATTGATCGGAAGAGTCCATATCTCACAGCACCTAACCAATTTATTTCATTTGATTCATTTTTGCATTTGTAGCAGTGTGCTGAACCCTCAGTTATCTAGAGGGGTGGGGGTGAACAGGTAAAGGTAAACTGGGAAAGTAGGAAGCGTATGTTCAGGACGTTCAGCAGCAATATAGTGTCTTCGCTCCGAGGAGCTTAGGCGAAAAGCCAGGTTTTCAAGTTACTCCTAAAGGATCAATAGGAGGGTTCCATTCTCAAGAACAAGGGAAGATTGTTCCACAGCTTGGTGGTGACAACAGGGAATCTTGAGCCTCCTGCAGATTGGCGATTGAAGCTGGGCACTTTGAGCAAGTGGTCATGTGAGGATCTTAGTGGGCGAGAGGGGGTGTATTTTTCCATGCGCTGAGAAAGGTAGGCAGGTGCAGTTTCGGAGAGACACTTGTGAACAATGGAAAGAATCTTGAAGTTGATCCGCCCTTGGATCGGCAGTCAATGGGTGTCTTTCAAGGCCATAGATGCTGTGGGCTATGGACTCTACTAGGTAACAATATAATAGTCCAGTAATTTGAACACATATAAGTTATATTGGATGTTCAGTATATTCCAATATATAAGGCATCTATAGGAATATTAGTAACACCGTCTCCTTGTCCATTCATACACACCAAGTTAACTATACAACTCTTCACCAATTAGTCAGGTAGGAACATTCTTCCTTTAACTATATGCTCCTGCGGGAGTGTGTATTTTGGATGCAGGGTGAGCGTTTGCATGCATGGTCATTGATGGGGGTTGTAAGTTGTAAGTGTGGTGTGATGAACTTGATGTTGGGTTATCTAGGGTGAGACGGGCAATATTAATTGTCTTTTGCCTTTTCTTGCCCTAGCTTGGCCAAACAGGAGAATCCATTCTCTTTTGTATCCTTTCATTTGGACACCTGGTTTAGAGAAATTCGTAGTGCTACGAGTTAAGAGGGAATGGGTCGGTGGGACAGAGAAAAGGAGGGTGAAAAGTGGGGACAAACAAAGGCAAGTGTGTTGTGTGCCTTCTATCAGTTGTTGTGATATTTATTTGTTGTACACTGTTTACTCATGTTGCCTCCATGTTGCTTTCTTTAGAGTATGTGGGTTCTGGTCCCTGCTTTACTTTCCACTTGTTTTTGGGGGACTTATGCCTGGTGAATGGGTCATGTATGATGCATTCATGTCGTTTTTTTTTTTTTTGTCTGTTGTGTTCTCTCTTCGTTTATGTAAAAAGGTCCTCCCAATGGAGGTGGCTTGCACTAATTTAGTCAGTTATTTTTGCCTTAATTCTTCGTGAGTTTCTTGTGGTGTGTGTGTTTTGAGACAACTGTCCAATGGTGAGGTTACAAGGGTGTAGGTCAATGTGCTTTAGCTTGATTTAGGATTGATGGTTTGGTGTGCTACCCTGTTACTTTTACTGGCCGAATTTGCTACCCCTAGTGACAATTACACATTTTCCTTTTATTGTATGGTATGCTAGAGATCGGAAGTGTTGTTATGCAGGAGTCTTGTGATGCAAATGCTGCCATTTGGCTCATGAGGATGTCTAAAGGTTCCAGCCTTGGGATGTGTGAAGGTTTACCTAAAGCACCCTTCTGCTTGATGGTGAAGTCATTGAACCGCCTACCTTTCTTACTGTTACTTACCTGCTAAACCTATTCCTGTAACTACAAGAATAAAGACTGCTCCTTTTGTACCTATGGCCCTTGGCTTCCAGACGGCCTACCTTAAAAACAAGACCTACCTGGCTTGCAGATATGGCAACGGTCACACACTCTGGCTCCACTTGCACCAGTCCAAACAACTTCAAAAGAAAATAGACAAGAAGGCAGAAAGACAGGGGGTTGGGGAAGCAAAATGAGTTGGAAAACGATTGAGAATCAAAGGAAAGCAGCGATTGGCATGCCTGTATGGGAGAAGCCATTTATACTGTCGTTTAAAGAAAATAATTGGCCTTTTTTATTAGCAAACTGGTATTTGATGATAATACTTTGCATGCTACTCATGCCAATGGCATTTAACGGCCAGACCTAAATATGATTGTTACATCAGGCATTTCACAGCAATACGTGGCATTTTTCACAATGCCTAGGATATTATGTGGGAGCCTGTGTCTTTGGAGGTAATGCCTGGCATAGCGTGCAAGTATCTGGCCAATCAATGGCAATACCTGGAACAGGGTGGGAGTACCTGGGCTTTCTGTGTGGGACTATTGTTTTTTGATGCCATGTGTGTAGTCTCAATATCCCCAATAGTGCCAGCATCGGACTGAAAACCTGGGTATATGACTTTGCCTTCACAGACATGTGACGTTTACCTAATATTTATTTGTATACAGTATTATGTTTTACATTATGCATTGATCTGACTTTCTATTACTGTGTTTTTTCTCTGTGACTGGTCTAAATGCATTCTTCTTTCTCAAATACAAATGCACACTGAATATCTGAACTCTTAAGTCACTGACACTAGATTTCAAAGTACCCCCACACATTCAGCTTAAGTTAATTTTATGGCCAATATGTATCTGTAGGGAGCCTAAATCCAAAGAAAACCATGCGAAATCATGTGACAAAGTAAGCCATTCCCAAAGAAAACATGAGAAGAGGAAGAAAACCAGTTCACACTTTTTTTGCACAAAGATTGGCAAAATAGCCAGCCGATATGAAAAGTACAACACATGCCATGAAGTACCATGCAAGTGCTTCCAACAAATCAGCATCCGGGGGGAGAGGAGAAGAAGGCCATATAGCTGAAGCTCTGTATGGCTCTGCCATTGCCAGAGCCGTTGCTGGGGGTGGGGAGAGGGGGGGTGGCTGGCTAAGGGGGATTTAGCCCCGGGTCTTTTGGATGTAGCCCAAGATAGAAACTCAGGGGTTACAACCAGAAAGCTAGTTACCCGCGAGTCCTGACAGTCCCGAGTGGCCCCGGATCTTTTCCAGACCTTGCAACACTGCCATTTCCCCCTTTCTGCAATTAATACCAATAGTGTTAGCACCTCTGCCCGGTGCTTTAGCACCACTTAAAAATCAAAACCTAAAACAGAAACTGCACACATAACCGAGTCAAAACATGTTGCTCAGCAAAAATGCATTGTTCACTTGAGCAGTGCAAGGACGTGCCAATGCATAGAAAAAAGTGATTACACCAGAGTCAAATGCCTCCGATTTCGCAATGTATGCTGGAGAATTTCCGTTCCCACACTGGCTGCAGCCTGATGCACTTTTTCTATACAGTGGCATGAATATGGGAGTCTCTTGATCTACTAGCTATGGAAGAATTTGTGCTGCACTGTATCATATGTATGTAAGCGGTCTGGTATAGCTTCCGTCTGCCACTATTGCTGGCATCCCTGTTCCCGGGTCTGTAATGGTCATTAAAGGCACAGTGGGTGAGGACTATGCGAAACCAGTGGCTTTGATGGGTGCAAGCCAGAAGGACCCAGTTGCTGTGAGACAGTCTGCATTCCATAAGTATATTGGAGAAACTTGTGAGTGTTTTACAGATAGGGAAGAGCCCAATATCTGATGGACTATAGTGCTCTAGGCCTGGTTAGCTACAGATGAGGGGGGACTACGATAGTGCTAATTAGGAGAGCTTTGAGGGGACGTTTGGTTAGTGTTGATGGTCTAATGACATGGCCTGTGGTGGCTGTCTGTGGGGTTGGGGTTTGTGTGTAATGTAAGGTTTCAGCAGATCTTAGAAAGGATGCAGTTAGTTAGAGGAAGCAGGGAGTAGATCTTAAATGCAGAACAACAGTCAAGCCTGCACTCCCGCCAATCTTGTAGTCAAGTCCATTAGTTCACATTTCCACAGTCAATTCCACTCACAATCTCTCTCTCTCTCTCTCTCTCTCTCTCTCTCTCTCTCTCCCCCTTCCCCACCCCCTCAAATGAATACACTGCATACTTATAGACAACAAAACAAGCACCTCTGATTTGGTAGAGTGAAATATTGCTTGTGGATGTTATGCTCGGGAGGGGAACATTTAGGACAAGGCCTTACGCAAAATCTATTACGATGGTGGGCTGGTTGGCAGCTAACGGGGTATTGAACCCCTTTATAAAAAAGCTGGGGCTGTTAATAAGAAAATCAAAAAGGAGAACGTGGTGGAGCAGTTTTCATAAACCAGCTAGAAGGCATTACCCTCAAAGCACTTCAGTAAGTGAGAATTTAAGCCATCAATTTCAAGCACATTTAATACATTTAATTGATTTAAACAAATAAGCAAAGCATAATTAAGGCAGTAAAAATGCAATGATGGTCATAGATGTCAGTCCCAAGTACACCTTTGTAGAGATTCTGAAAGAAAAGCTGGGGATCGGTGTAGCTAGCGGTTTCCAAACAATTTTCAATCGAGGCCAAATACTGGTAAAACTACAGACTGGCACCAGTAAAGAGTTTTTGAACATGTAATTTAAAGCCTTGCTAAAGGAATTGGACATACAGCACATAGTTACACAACGTCCCCAAGGACTCTGCAGTGGAACAGCTTAATAGTATTTTAAATCGCATATTAAGGCCTTATTGTAGTGCAATCCCTACTTGCAAAAAAATGTCTTACAAATGCAAAATACCACAGGTCTATCAAAATGCCCCCCTACAAGGTGATGTCTGATAACACACTGACGGTGTGGCAGAAACCTTACGCTGTGAGGTTCAGCTCAAAAAGCTTAAATGTTTTTTTTAAAAAGGGGGACCACATGAGAACCTCAAAGCTGCGATACTAGCAGACATATGTGGCAGCACTGTATATAGTAGATCAAGTAGATGTCAAGGAGGGTGTACCGATCTACTGTCTGAAGGACTATAACAAGTGTTTGAAAAAAAAAAAAATGATATGGAGGAATTGTAGAAAAAACAGAAAAGAGAATATCCAGTGGAGAAGATTATCGCAACTGTAGAGGAGCAGACAGATGCATTTTCCCTAAATCCTGTCCTCTCAACGCCACCATATTGGAACAGTTGGAGAAGAGTCCTATATGGGACTCCAGGTGGTGTCCCTATACTGCATCGTGTGCACGAAAGAAGATATGCACTCAGATAACCATATCAAATGTATCCTTGCACTGAGAGAGTGGAAGGATATCGTGTGGAAGGATTTCAGCATGCACCACTGGACATCATGGAGCGTTGAGTGAAATCTGATGAGGGCATAGTGATGTTATGAAGAAGATGTGCGAAAAACATACTGAACGGATAGGAAAATATTTAAGAGTGACGATGTAGCTGAAGCAACAAGGGAAACATGTACGAAATAAAAGATTAATCATGTATGCAAAAAGAAGGTAAAGTAACTTGCTGATCAATAAGTGTAAATACGCAAAAACGCAAGGTACTTAAGACATATAGAAGCTTGCTATAGAGGAATATATTACATGGCTAGGACAGCTACCTCAGAGACAGACCAGGGATGCAGAGTCAGGAGACGTTGGAGAAATAGCTTTGTGTGCAAAACAAAGAGGAGTCTATGTTGGCCTTTGATCAAAAATGCTATTTTTAAGGAATAGCTGCAAGGCACAAAGGGGGGCAGACGGATAAGCCATGGCCATCATTTTCTCGATCAAAGAAGAAAACATTTGCAAGAGCCAAGACATTTAAAAGTGTATAAAGTCTATACAAGATAGAGTGAGCATGCCTGTAGAGGCCAAGAGGAGCAATGCCACCCAGCATAATTGAATCAAGTAGCAGTAAGTAAAAGGTTGAAATGGACTGATTTGTGGTCTTTTCACACGTGAACCAGAAGTCGAAAACAAGGGCTATTCATTAAGCTGTTAGTGAAGATAGTGATGCGCTTGCACTCCCTTGAATGTCCCAGAACAGAGAGCAGGCTACAAGATCCACTACAGAAGGGAAGCTTTGGCTCATGGTTAGATTGATGAGAGATGATGGACTAGCTGGGAAAGTGGAGAGTAATCTGACGTGACTCAAGAAGCTGGGTTTCATTTTGCTTACATGCTGCTAGCTGAGCTGAAAGTCCAAGGTCGGGTGGGGATAGTTCAAGGTGTGTCTGACAGATAACAGGCAGCCAATGGTATACTAACCCCTATGTATTCTATAAGTAGATATGTTCCCCTAACCAATCCCTCCTGTCAATAGGTTTTACAGTTTGCCGCGGAGGATGATGTCATAGATGATGCATTTTGGGGTACAAAACCTCTGTATAATCAAGTTTATGTGTGAGTGTGCAAGCATCAGTCCGATGTCTGCCAGTGGGCCCTGATTTATTGAACTGAGAATAAAGTAGTACTTTTCCATATTCTTTGAGTCTGTCTGGTTATTTGTTCTGAGATCGGAGAACGGTGTGTAAGAAGATACGGTTGGCAGGTCCCCCTTTGACGGATTTCCTGTCTGGTCCCTGCAGATGCCCCATGGATGGAAGGCAAACTGGTTGGTTGAGGGGGAGTAAATGCCAAGGGACTCGAGCTGAGCCCTGGACATAAGTAGAGCATTGAAAGTGGCAAAAATCAGCAGAGGGACTGTGTTGTAAATATATATTTATATAAAAGTAACATGATGTTTGTGGATTATAAAGCAGAGAAGTAGATAACATGATTCCTGGTTTCAAGGGGACAGAAGGGTACACACTAAAAAGAATCCATGTAGGGGTGTTAAGGATTCCTGAGGCAAAGTCAACACGAACAGTGCGTATCAAACTCCAAGATCGAGTAAAAATGAGATGAGATATATTTACTAAAGATATTAAAGGAAGGTGAATGCAGAAGAATTTAAAAAGTGCATGTGTGGGTTAATAAATATGTCAGCGTAAAGCTTTCGATGTGTTTAAACTAACAGATATAAAACAATAGTGAAACATTAAGGGGGTAATTCATAGAATTCAGCGCACAAGTGGCGCACGTGGCTGGCGCACAGTGTGCGCGTGCGAATCCCTGCGCCAGCCGCGTGCGCTAAAATCCATTTCCGCGCACAGCGTATTCATGGATTCCAGCCACCAAAACCAGCCGTGGCGCACAGTGGCGCAGAGACCCTGCAGCAGCGCCAGTTACGCCCCCAAGAACGCCTCTCGCGCAGGGAAAAGCCATCAATATACCCAATCCAGCGCAAAGGGCTGCGCTAACCCTGTACCAGCACGGCAAGCGGGCTACGTGTATCACTGGGGTGTGCGGGAAGTACCTCACGCGATTGGCCCCGTGCGAGCAGGGTACGCGTATTTCAGGGGTGCGCGGGAAGTTCCACACGCGATTTCCGTAGGGTACGCGTATCTCAGGGGTGCGCGGGAATTTCCACATGCGATTGGGCCCGTGCGAGCAGGGTACGCGTATCTCAGGGGTGCGCAGGAAGTGCCACACGCGATTTCAGCAGGGTACGTGTATTTCAGGGGTGCGCTGGAATTTCCACACGCGATTGGGGGTACGCGTATCTCAGGGGTGCGCAGGAAGTGCCACACGCGATTTCAGCAGGGTACGTGTATTTCAGGGGTGCGCGGGAATTTCCACACGCGATTGGGGGTACGCGTATCTCAGGGGTGCGCGGGAAGTGCCACACGCGATTTCCGCAGGGTACGCGTATCTCAGGGGTGCGCGGGAATTTCCACACGCGATTGGGCCCGTGCGAGCAGGGTACGCGTATCTCAGGGGTGCGCAGGAAGTGCCACACGCGATTTCAGCAGGGTACGTGTATTCCAGGGGTGCGCGGGAAGTTCCACACGCGATTCCATCAGGGTACGTGTATTACAGGGGTGCGCGGGGAGCACCACACGTGAATTGCATGTGTGGGTCCTCCCAGGTGTTCCCTCTACACCCTCCACGGCCCCTGCAGGTGGCTCACACCACAGGGGCCTACCCTGCACATGTCCTGCAGGCACACCATCCACCATGGCCATGACCCCGAGCCAACCCACATGTCAACTTGCACTACTGCCCACCAACGCATGTCCCCCTGCACCCCCAGTCACCAGGGGCACCCTCCACCAGGCCCCCACCCATGTCTCCCAGCACCCCCACCCCCCAGCCACCAGGGGCAGCCTCCACCAGGCCCCCACCCATGTCTCCCAGCACCCCCACCCCCCCAGTCACCAGGGGCAGCCTCCACCAGGCCCCCACCCATGTCTCCCACCACCCCCACCCCCCCAGTCACCAGGGGCAGCCTCCACCAGGCCCCCACCCATGTCTCCCACCACCCCCACCCCCCCAGTCACCAGGGGCAGCCTCCACCAGGCCCCCACCCATGTCTCCCACCACCCCCACCCCCCCAGTCACCAGGGGCAGCCTCCACCAGGCCCCCACCCATGTCTCCCACCACCCCCACCCCCCCAGTCACCAGGGTCAGCCTCCACCAGGCCCCCACCCATGTCTCCCACCACCCCCACCCCCCCAGCACTGTGGGGCACCTGCCAGCAGGCCCCACCCATGTCCAACGCATGTTCCCCACCACCCCCACCCCCCAGCAGTGCAGGGGCAGCCTCCACCAGGCCCCCACCCATGTCTCACACCACCCCCACCCCCCAGCCACCGGGGGCAGCCTCCACCAGGCCCCCACCCATGTCTCCCACCACCCCCACCCCCCCAGTCACCAGGGGCAGCCTCCACCAGGCCCCCACCCATGTCTCCCACCACCCCCACCCCCCAGCAGTGCAGGGGCACCCACCACCAGGCCCCCACCCATGTCTCCCAGCACCCCCACCCCCCAGCCACCAGGGGCAGCCTCCACCAGGCCCTCACCCATGTCTCCCAGCACCCCCACCCCCCAGCACTGTGGGGCACCTGCCAGCAGGCCCCCACCCATGTCCAACTCATGTTCCCCACCACCCCCACCCCCCAGCACCGTGGGGCACCTGCCAGCAGGCCCCCACCCATGTCCAACTCATGTTCCCCACCACCCCCACCCCCCAGCACTGTGGGGCACCTGCCAGCAGGCCCCCACCCATGTCCAACTCATGTTCCCCACCACCCCCACCCCCCAGCACTGTGGGGCACCTGCCAGCAGGCCCCCACCCATGTCCAACGCATGTTCCCCACCACCCCCACCCCCCAGCACTGGGGGCACCTGCCAGCAGGCCCCCACCCATGTCCAACGCATGTTCCCCACCACCCCCACCCCCCAGCAGTGCAGGTGCAGCCACCACCAGGCCCCCACCCATGTCTCCCAGCACCCCCACCCCCCAGCCACCAGGGGCAGCCTCCACCAGGCCCCCACCCATGTCTCCCAGCACCCCCACCCCCCCAGTCACCAGGGGCAGCCTCCACCAGGCCCCCACCCATGTCTCCCACCACCCCCACCCCCCCAGTCACAAGGGGCAGCCTCCACCAGGCCCCCACCCATGTCTCCCACCACCCCCACCCCCCCAGTCACCAGGGGCAGCCTCCACCAGGCCCCCACCCATGTCTCCCACCACCCCCACCCCCCAGCAGTGCAGGGGCACCCACCACCAGGCCCCCACCCATGTCTCCCAGCACCCCCACCCCCCAGCCACCAGGGGCAGCCTCCACCAGGCCCCCACCCATGTCTCCCAGCACCCCCACCCCCCCAGTCACCAGGGGCAGCCTCCACCAGGCCCCCACCCATGTCTCCCACCACCCCCACCCCCCCAGTCACCAGGGGCAGCCTCCACCAGACCCCCACCCATGTCTCCCACCACCCCCACCCCCCAGCAGTGCAGGGGCAGCCTCCACCAGGCCCCCACCCATGTCTCACACCACCCCCACGCCACCAGGGGCAGCCTCCACCAGGCCCCCACCCATGTCTCCCACCACCCCCACCCCCCAGTCACCAGGGGCAGCCTCCACCAGGCCCCCACCCATGTCTCCCACCACCCCCACCCCCCAGCAGTGCAGGGGCACCCACCACCAGGCCCCCACCCATGTCTCCCACCACCCCACCCCCCAGCAGTGCAGGGGCAGCCTCCACCAGGCCCCCACCCATGTCTCACACCACCCCCACCCCCCAGCCACCAGGTGCAGCCTCCACCAGGCCCCCACCCATGTCTCCCACCGCCCCCACCCCCCCAGTCACCAGGGGCAGCCTCCACCAGGCCCCCACCCATGTCTCCCACCACCCCCACCCCCCAGCACTGTGGGGCACCTGCCAGCAGGCCCCACCCATGTCCAACGCATGTTCCCCACCACCCCCACCCCCCAGCAGTGCAGGGGCAGCCTCCACCAGGCCCCCCCCATGTCTCACACCACCCCCACCCCCCAGCCACCAGGGGCAGCCTCCACCAGGCCCCCACCCATGTCTCACACCACCCCCACCCCCCCAGTCACCAGGGGCAGCCTCCACCAGGCCCCCACCCATGTCTCCCACCACCCCCACCCCCCAGCAGGGCAGGGGCACCCACCACCAGGCCCCCACCCATGTCTCCCAGCACCCCCACCCCCCAGCCACCAGGGGCAGCCTCCACCAGGCCCCTACCCATGTCTCCCAGCACCCCCACCCCCAGCACTGTGGGGCACCTGCCAGCAGGCCCCACCCATGTCCAACGCATGTTCCCCACCACCCCCACCCCCCAGCAGTGCAGGGGCAGCCTCCACCAGGCCCCCACCCATGTCTCACACCACCCCCACCCCCCAGCCACCAGGGGCAGCCTCCACCAGGCCCCCAACCATGTCTCCCACCACCCCCACCCCCCAGCACTGTGGGGCACCTGCCAACAGGCCCCCACCCATGTCCAACTCATGTTCCCCACCACCCCCACCCCCCAGCACTGTGGGGTACCTGCCAGCAGGCCCCACCCATGTCCAACGCATGTTCCCCACCACCCCCACCCCCCAGCACTGTGGGGCACCTGCCAGCAGGCCCCCACCATGTGCAACTCATGTTCCCCAGCCAACATGTCATCACAATCTAGATCCCTGGTCCCTATGGTCAGCCTCCAAATGCAAAACACCCACCCGAGTATTGCATCCACCCACTCATAATTTGCAATTACATCACAGAACACCAATTGCAAGTTCCGAAACAAACACATTTCCCTCACATACACCCATGGGTGTCAGTGAATCTCAAAACACATATCATGAAATGCATGAAACCAATGAGATACCACACATTGAAGTTCACCAAAAAAAATATGTATTAAAGGAAACATAAGTAGAATAAAAAATGAAGAAACAGAAATGTGAATGTACAAAAATGAAAAGAAGCATGTCCGTTAAAAAAAGCAAAACCAAAAATAAAATTCCAAAGTAATGTTGTCCAAAGTCAATGTCCACAAAACAAAATCCAATGGGAAATAAAAAAGAAAGCCATTGCTCCATGGTTAAAAAGTGAAAAAAAATACAATACAACTGTGAACTATGTACATGGGAACAAGCCAGGGTCCATTATCCCAACAAAATAAAGGAAACCTATCTAACTACACTAACTAATAAAATAAACTATATACAAAAATGTGGCCAATGGCCGAAAGGTCCAAATAAAATAAAAACAAAAATGAAACCTAACACTACCTACATAACTATGTACAAGGGCAGCGGGCTAGTTTCATGGCTCACTTGTGGATGTCCCGGGCCAGGGCATCATCGAACTCCTCCTCAATGTCCCAGAGGCGGTCCTCCTCCATGGCCCCGAGGGTCCGCAGGGCCGTCGACGTCTCCACCTCCAAACCCCTGCGGATTGCCTCGAGGCACTCGGCCCGCCTCAAGGCCCTCCGCATGGAGTTCTCCGCCCTGACCATTGTGAGCCGTGCCTCTTCTGCCCACTGCCGCTCCGCATCTATGGCGTGGCCCAACCGCTGCCACACGGAAGACACTCTCTGTCCTGGGTCCTCCTGCCCTCCGGCCGATGCCTGCCCCTCCGATGTTGAAGGCCCCGAGCCTTCATGGCTCCCACCACGTTGCTGCTGCTGCTGTGCCTCTGCCCGTGCACTGCCTCCTGCTGCCTGCACATCCTCCGCCGGCTGGGGTGCAGTCGTTCATGTGGCCACCCCTGCTGGACGTCCGACTCCCGACTGTGGCAGGGATGCCTCCTCCACCAGCCTGGCCGCACCGTCAGAGGCAGCTCCACAGGGCACCCAGGTGACTGATGGGTGGGAAGATGGCACAGAGGATGACTGGCGCGTAGGGGGTTCAGTTGAGGAGGGGGTCGGAGCAAGCCCCATCAGATGGAGGAATCCGGCCTGGGTGACCTGTCCCAGCAGGCTGACGTGGTCAACGAGCCATTCGAGATGACTTGCAGTCTCTTCATGAAAAGACTGCAGGTCACCTCGCATGGCCCGTTGACGCAACGCCACACCAGCCAGGACAGGCTCAACCCGGACCTGGATAGCCACGTCCGCAGGCAGAGGAAGGCCAGTTGACGTGAGCTCATCCCCTGCCTGAAAACGGGTCTGGACGTAGGCATCCCTGCTGGTGCAAGATGATGCAGGGACAGGATCAGGGACAGGATTGCACACAGGCACCTCCGCGGCGGCCTGTGCAGCCTCCTGTCCCTGGTCCTGCACTGCACCACTAGCACCAGTGGGATCCCCACCTCCAGACCCCGTCTCTGGTGCTTGCACGGCCTCCTCCTCCACCACCCCCCCACCAACCTGGATGACTCTGTGCCATCTTCCCCTGTTGGGCCCTGTGGGGTCCCAGCTGCCCCTTCTGCTGCCGAGGAGTCCAACTCCAACCTCCGCCTCTTGGACCTCCCCCCGGCAGCTGCGGCCTGGGACGCGGCACCAAACTCCTCACTCCCTGACGAGATGACAACATGGGAGGGGAGCCGGGCCTTGAGTCTCCGGCTGGTGGTGGGATCCTCGCCGCTGTGCTCCACAGCACCTTCTCCGCCCTCTTCATCAGTTGACGCTGCAGACAGGGAGAAACAAAACACAGGCATCAGGGCACTGTACAATGGACACATACACACATGACAGTTGTACATGAGTGGCATTGGCAAACCTCAGACATGTCATCACAATCCCCAACACACATGTCATTACAACTCGCACACATGAGCCATACCACAGCCATATCGCAACTGCCACCACCATCCATACACATACAACAGCATGAGCAGCCAAAGGTGAGCCAGACATCACATGCAACACAGGAAGTGCACCACACATGTACACACACCACCACACTTGCATGCATGTGTACACCTCTGCCAAGTGTCGCAGTGTTCAGACGGGCATCCATGTCACATCTGCCAATCAGGCTTCCACATACCGCTGTCACATGCATCCATGTTGCATCACTGTTGCACCCTTGTCAAATACACACACATGCACATGTACACAGTGCTGATACATGCAGCCAAAAACAACATACATGCGTGGCATCACGGACATGTCTACTTACATACACATTCATCCAAACATGTGTGCCCACACAACTGCATTTGGCATGCAAGCCTACACACACAAGCACCATCCATGTCTCACACATTACAGCCCTCGCATGTGTCAGCCCCACGGCCCTGTACACCCCCACCCATACTCGACCCCATACAAATAGATGTGCAACCTGCACACTACTGAATAATCACCACACGCACTGCTCACAATCAGGATGCATGTACACTCACCGCTCGACTCCAGACGGGTCTGCTTCTCAAGGACCTGGACGTGGAGCGCTGGGGATATGCGTTCCAGGACCCTCATCTGTTCTTCCGACAGGCCCTGGCGCCCCTTGGCATCCGCTGCCTTCAAGAGGCGCCGGGCCTTGTTCAGGGTCCTGGACCTGAAGTCCTCCCAGCGCTTCTTGACATGTTGTAAGTCGCGGACTGCCACCCCCTCCGCGTTGATGGCAGTCACGATGTCAGTCCAGATCCGAGTCCGTCCTTCCTTGTCGGCGCGGGAACTTCCGAAGAGGGCATCATACTGCCCCAGGACTTGCTCCACCAAGACACCAACTTCGGTGGCACTGAAGCTGGTGCACCTCTGCCTCTCTGGCCGGGGGTTGTCAGTGGTCCCAGATGGTGTTTGCCCCGACATGACAACCCCAGAGGCAGGAGTGGGTGGGCAACTGGGTCCTGGGGCTGGGCTGTGGAGCGATGGAATCCCAGTCGGGAGTCTTCGGTTCCAGCAGGGGTGGTCACAGCAACAGCACCCCTGGCTGATGTGCAGGCAGCAAATGGCAGGGCACGTGGGCAGCAGGCAGTCAGGCAGCAGCAGATGGCAGGTGGGAGCGTGCTCGGTGCTCTGGGGGGCAGTAGTTCGGCCTTCTGGGCAGGAGCGTGGTCTTCCGTGTGCTTACGCGTGGCCAGCTTGATACGGAGTGATTTATCACGTGAAAAATCTGCACGTCAGCGTGTAATTCGAGGAAAGGCCCTTAGCGCGTAAGCGCGTCTGCACGCACACGCATTTTCATTGGACAGAAGGCCCCTCAAGCGCAAGCGCCCCTGTGACGTGACGTGTGGGCCCATGCGCGTAAGTGACGTGACGCAGGCGTGCTTTTCCCTCAGCACGGGTTAAAGGTGAGCGGGCCCAGCAGTTCGCTGTACGTGCCTTTCGTGGAGACCGACGTGTGTTGCTGCTTCCTGTTGTTTCGCGCGCCATCACAACTTCACAGCTATCAAGGACATATCTCTTCTTTTGGCGGGGGTATTGGCTACGCGTGTTTTTCTGCATCGCGCTAGTCAGACGGTGAGTCGCACACGCTCTTTTTCCCACTGCGGGTGCCCCTGCGTATCGCACCCATTTTCGATGTCATAGTAGCCTGCGTGTCCCACGCGTACACGTTATTCGTGTTACTGGGTGCCACCGCGTACTGCGGGAGGTTGAATCCACGCACGTAGGCTGCAGGGTTGCATGCACAGTTTTACTGCAGTTCTGGGGTGCCTGAGCGTTGCGTGACCCGTCACCACATCACCGGGGTCACATACAGCCTTGCAGGTGCAGGGGGGCTGTTAACATCTTGCTTCCCACCCCCTTCACCCCAATTGCCCAGGTCAATTGTGGTGTACACCTCCCATTGGCACCACTCCATCTGTGCCAGCACTACTACATCTGTGCCATGGTTGGGAGGCCACCAAAGGTGAGGGGCGCCTCATCTGGGCGTACTCCTCGTGGCGGGCGTGGTCGGGGACGTGGCCGTGGTGACCAGGGAGTAGGGGGACTCCAGGGTGTCCAGGGCAGCCACAGAGGGGGAAGAGGCAGGGGTGCGCCACTTGAGCACAATGTTGTGCCATGTGTCGGTGCAGCCATGCCACCACCCCCTGTGGTTCCGGGGGATGCAGCTCCTGCATCTGGCACTGGCACCCATATGACCCGGCAGTCCGTTCCATCGACTGCCACGGGCCCAAGGGTAGTGGTAGCTGCAGGTGCAGCTATGGACACCGCCACCCAGGCACAGGGTCTGCCAGCGCAGGCTGCGTCGGCACTTGAAGAGCCCTTGGTAGATCTCCAACAGGCCCGGGGGAAACCATAGGGGCAGGCCGGGCTGCTCAGACCAAGACACGTGTCCCTGGGGCAGTCATGTCATCTGCTGCCCCGAACAGCCGGGTGTTGGTAAGTGCAGGGGCAGATGCACCCAACTGCACCCCGGTTGTGAGTCTGCCAACCAGGACCGTTGCGGTCAATGACCCTGCCACAGCTGATGTTGCTGCGCAGGGTCCATTAGTGGGCACCTAGCTGCCACTGACACAAGTCAGGCCTTTGGTCATCCCTCCACCTGCCACTCCCTTGGCTCAATCCACCGAACCCACTGGCCATACTGGTCAGGGCGGCATTAGCCAGCCAGGGTCTGCGCCACAGTCCAAGAGGAGGAAGGTTGCACCTGCAGCACAGGCTGGGACCCCACACACAACCACGACCTCCTGCACGTCGAGGAAGAAGCCTTTCTGTAAGCAGGAACTGGACTTCCTCGTGGACTACGTGCGGGGCCACAGCCGTGACATGCTAGTGGGTGCCAATAGTCAGACTACGGCTGCCCAACGTGACACCCACTGGAAGCATGTTGCGGAACATGTCAGTTCATTCGGCCATGAGGTGCGCACGGCGCAGGAGTGCAAAAAGCGTTGGAATGACATCAAGCGCAGCACTAAGGCCAAGCGTGCCTCAAATTACAACTTGACTCTGGTGACTGGCGGTGGGCCTGCACCAGAGGAGGAAGAACTCACTCCGCATGAGGCTCTCGTTGCAGAGTTCATACCACCTGAATTGGTCGAAGGAGTGGGAGAGATGCTGGACTTTGATGCCCAGTCCAGTGAGTGTTGATGCGTGTTTGTTGAGGACGTGTGTGTTTCACTTGTGGGATGTGTTGTGCATGATTGCTGCTACATGTGACGTGTACATGGTTCTGATGTGTAAGTAATGCAATGCTACCGTCATGCATGTCTCCTCTGCCTGCATGCGGGACTCCATGTAGGCATGCTCCCTTGCCCTTCCTCCGCCACTCTGCACCCCAGTTCCACCTTTGCACTGGTCTGCTTCAATCTTGCCAATGTGTACTTTCTTGTTCATGTGTCCTGTGTAGATGCTAACTTCCAGCGTAGAATCTGCCAGACATATGCCGTGTGGTACAGCCTTAGTACTCGATGCAGGGTATCTCACTTGTACTGTGCATGGGTCAGATGTCCCGCAGGGACATGAGTGCCCATTCATGCTCCATATGCATTGCACACATGCCCCTATGTGTCCTTGACTGGATGATCCCTGTAATATGAGTCCTTGGTTACATACATTGCCTGCCATCTCATCAGCCTTCCCATGTCAACTGTGGCTCAGTCCTGCGTTGCACACATGTTTAGGCTCTGACAATCTGTGTGGCTCACAGGCCTCAGCCTGTTCAATGGCCAATGACTCTGTCCAACTCTTGTTGTGTCTTCCTCACACGTGGGCGGCCTCCGGAGTTTCCATCATGTGTCCTGCCCACTGTCCCAGCATCATTTGCAGTGTTGTAATTTGAATCACATTAAGCTGTTGATGCCAGTCAACACTGCCTGTCAATACACAGGTGTATGGTCAGCCTTTTGATACCATGCAGGCATCAATGCTTTGGTACTGGGGTGGAGGGGTGCTTGGCTTCTAGACATGGTACACATTGAATGCACAATGCACGTGATGTCTGAATTTGACATTGCACTGCCTTCACATTTCCTGGCACACACCATGTAGTGCTTGTACATGTAGGTAGTGAGTGGCGTACACATTTTCTGCACTGCATAGACCCACTTTCATGGAAACTGCCACCTATCAACAGGTCTGATCACAGAAGCTATTCAAAGTAGACCCAGCATGCATGCCAGGTCATATGTTGTGTGTCACATGTCTGCCGGATGCCTTTGCTGTCGGTGTGTGTGTGTGTCGTGTGCTTCTGACATGTGTATTGACCTTTTTCTCTCTATTTTTCAGGTGATGACGCAATGGAGGCGGAGGATGGTGTTGTCATGCCAGACACAGGGTTGGTAACACCACATCAACCCGGCACTAGTGGGGGTCGTGGGGTGGTAGGCCACGAAAACCCCCAAGTGCTGCAGTCCATCTTGTCTCTGGCTGCCTATGAGTCCAGCCTTGATGACGACTCTGACGTCCATGTTGAGTTGGATGAGCATCAAGTCCATGTGTCAGGGGTGAGTGATTCTGATGTGGACACTCCTCTGTCTGCGACACCTGCACTGAGGGATCAGACAGTCTTGGTACCTCCGCCCGTGGTGGATCGGGACGCAGGGTCACCCTCCACACCAGTCACTGATGTGCCTGGGACATCACGTCGACGGGGGCATGTAGTCGTGCAGCCGCAGGCGGTGCCAACACAGCGAGGACCCCCGGTCCTTGGGTCCCGCAGGGGTCAAGCCCGGCAACGCGGTCGGCGCACGCAACCGCTGTATACTGAGTGGGAGCAAGACATGACTGCCAATTCCGAACGGCAGGGGGCAGCAATGGAGAACATCGCTGAGAGCATGGAGCGTGTGGCCCGATCTGTGCTCCCCACTGCTAGTCAGGTGCTTCTCCAGCAGCAGGCGGCACGGTCCACGGCCCGCTCGCTCAGGCTGGGCATGGCGGCCTCAGACAGGGCACGCCAGGCTGAAATGTCGTCTCTGCGTCAAGCAATTGCTGCTCACGCAGAGGCACACATGGATGCCCTGAGGGAGGAGTATGCTTCCCTCAGATCCACTCTGGGTGTCCTTATGATGTCCCAGAGGCAGCAGGCAGAGGAGAGGTTTGCACAGCTTGAGCGTACCATCTTGGCTGAGCTACAGGCTTGCCGGGAGGTGCAGCGGTTGTCCAGCCAGGCCTTGCAGGAGGAACTCCGTGTTACACGTGCTACCTTGCAAGAGGAAGCACGTGTATCACGTGAGGTTCTGCATGCAGACCTACGTCACATCGCCACACAGAACCAGGCTCACCCGTCCGGCAGACTTGCTGCCGACGAGGGGCAAGCTGCGGCTAGGCGTGGCCAGGCTACTGTGCCACGTCCTCCTTTCCAGGATGAGCCAGACTCGTACGGCCATCTATCTCCCACATAGGTCGTGCTGTGCAGGCGTTGAGCACATGGAGGATTTTTTTTTTGGCTCAGCATCATCGCATGTGGATGTTGAGCAGCACCCTGTACCTCCCCCCTCCTGGGTGCCTCCCCTCCCCCCCGGGTCGTATGTGGCCATTTTTGATTTTTCTTTTGGTTTAGTTAGTTAAGTTTCTGTTTGATAGTTAGTTTAAATAGGTAATGTAGGTTTTCCATAGTTAGTGTAATTAGTTAATAGTTGAGTTAGTTTAAAATTGCTAGTCTATTGTGCTTTCATGTGACGGTGCGGTGCTTTGTGGCTTTTGAAGGCATCCATTGTCTGTTCCAGCTGGGCCCTTCATGGTTGTCTTGTGTATGTGTTTGCTGCTTGGGGTCCTTGACTCACATATGCCACTCCTGCCTCCCTTATCCATGGGCTCGCAAGGATGGTTCGGTGTTACAGCATTTTACACAAGGGCTTTGGACTGTCATATCTGTGGCATGTCTGGTGCTGTGTGACTTGTGTTGACACTACTAGTGGGGATGATTTAGGTGTCATTGTCCACTGTTCAGCTTTTGCTAGATGGGGTGTGTCATGATTAATGTGGACATTGATTGCTATGCATTGTGTAGTATGTTTCATATCTTTCCTGTACATGTGCTTGTTGCAATTCATGCTGTAGATAGTGTTCCACACTTTGGAGGTGAAAGACGGACTGATGGTGTGATTTGTGATGTGACTCTCTGACATGGTCAAGTAATGAGATGCCTGATGAGACACAGACAGATGACTTTGAAGCATTAATCATGTGTTTCATGCCCTTTCTGCAGAGGGATGAGCCTCCAGAGCACCTTTGCCAGCAGACATGGCCCATTGGACGACGGAATTCTGGACCCGTTTGTTGGTGCCCACATGCACATGTGTGCACAAGCAGAGGCACAGTGATTGCAGACCCACATCCTAGAACTGCTGACATGTTCCAAGGAACTCCAGGCAAGGTGAGCATCACAGGGGGGCCACGACACAGCAAAGCTTGCACCAGGCGAGTTGCACATGCAGGCTTAGTCACAGCACTGAGGGTGAGCTTAGACGAATATTGGTGTTGAAGCACACAATGCAGCTCAGATGTGTTTGTGGACTGATGGCTGTTGATAGTAGGGTTGTCTGGGACACATGCAGGGGCAGTGGCACATACCCTCCGGTACACCAAGGTCCATTGAGGCACTTGTATCAACCATGTAGCCTTCCGAGACATGGAAAGGGGCAGCTCACAGGGACATACAGCAAGGGACATACTCGGGTGCAGTGCATGTCTTTTCCACGTACTTTATGATAAATGCACTGCCAACTTTGTTTCGGTCATGGTGGTACGCAACTTGCTCTGTAGTCATGGCTTGCTATATGGGTCTGTCTGCTTACCCAGGGAACATTGCATGTTGTGTGAATTGTGACACATTAGTTTTCCATTTGCCACGCACCCACCAGCGGCTGCCTTACTGCATTGACTGTGTATGACCCGTCACAGGGGTGATGTTATATATGGGTACGAAGCATCAACCACAGATTGTCTGTTTGTAGAGTAGTTTGTTGCTATGGGGCATGTTTGGTGTTGTGTTTTTGTGTAATTGGCACGTACAGGTTGTTGACTGTGGCTATCTTTGCAGCATTGCAGTGCTCCTGTAACCGGACCTGAGAGTGCGCAGGCAGGAGGCCAGCACTCAAAACCAGAGCTAAGTGTCTTGTTGTTTTTCTTACGAACTGCTCTGCATAGGCTTGCTGGGGAGTGTACTGATGCATGGATGTATGTGTGGTTCAATTTGGTATGTTTTTTTCTCCCTAATCACCCGTGATCCTATGCAATTTTGAAACCTGTACCCTCTACCCAGTGTTCTTGCTTCCCGTGCCTATCCAAGCAACGTTCCCTGACCCTCTTTCCCCACTGGGGTTGCGGATGCCTGTGTAAGCCCCGAACTTGCAGGCGCCAAAACCCTAGAGGGGGTGGTTGGTTCGTACCACTCCTGAGCCTGGACTACAGAAGGCCATGACAATGATGTCCAAGTTTGTTTTGATTGTGTATGTGTTCATGCAGGTTGTACATTTTCGTGCATTCCCTAGTTTCATGTGTCATTCCTCCTCCCCTCTCCTGCCACTCATTCCAGTTATCCAGTGTGTCAACACCTGTCCCGACTGCATATCCCTGAACCTCATTCCCCACCAGGGTCTCAGGGGCCTGTGTGAGTTTGACCTTGCAGGCACCCGGGACATGGTGGGGGTGGTTGTTACGTGACACTCCCGCGCCTGTACAGGGGAACTGTGACAGTACACATCCATTCATGGTGCATCATCCTATGTCATGTACCACACATGTCTCACATCCTGTCGTGACATTGTTTTGCTGTGCTACCTTGGTTGTTGCATCATTGTGGTAGTACTTGGCCTTTGTGAGGTACTGCTACGTCAAGTCATCTACTGGAGGGTGTTCGGGTTCGTTTTTATGCCTTGGATTTTGTAAATGAGTGTGGATTCTGAGGGTTCAGGCATCTTTTTACACACAAGGTGGGAGATGGTGACGAAGGGTAAAGGTGATCCTGTGGCCAGGTGGAATTGAGGTTTGGAGGCTCCATGACCCAGGTGCAGTTGTTCAGTGGGTCATGGTCATTTGTGAGGGAGGGGAGGGGTTGTTGTTGATAGTTGCCTTGCCCTGCAGTGTGATGGGAACTCTGACATAGTAATGGTGGTATCCTATGTACATGTTGTGTTCTGCTGATCAATGCCTGTTCATGTGTTGTGTTTTCCTTTCAGGTGCGAGGGGATAGTTGTGGTTTGACATGCTGGGGTGTACACATGGTGGATGTTCACATGTGATGTGTAGGGGACATTGATGGTCACTTGAGTGCACATGCATATGTGGAGTGCATGTCCTTGCAGAACCACACACTTGCACTCTGATGCACTACATGTACTCCCACCCTTGCACATCCACGTGTACACTGTTTGCCTTCTGGTGCCCACTGTGTCCCGGCAGCACATGTTCTGTGACCGATCATGGATCCAGTACATGCCTAATTTGATGTTTGACGTGGTCTGTCACTTAGATGTGATGCTCAGGGTGTGCATCACACACAATGGCTGTTCATTGTGCTGTGCGCTGAGCAGTGTGATGCAGGAGTAGGACACTGCACACATGAGCTGCAGTGTTGATTTTGCAATGCATAATGTGCATGTAGACAGGCATTCATTGTGATGTTAAGTCTACGACTGTTGTAATGCATTTGGAAATGACTTATTTTGGGTGGGAGATTTTGTTGGTCTGTCATTTCATCTGATTCCGGGTCAGGCAGCAGTGTCCGATGCCACTGTACATTTAGGACATGACAATGTGTACCTTATTGTTACTGCAATCGTGTATGGGTATTGCTTGCCATGTCATGTTGATGTTTGGGAGGGTTTGAGTGACATGACAGTGATGGCCATGGCCTGTTTTGCAGGTGTGTGTGATGCACACCTTGCATGTCCGGGTCATCCGCTTCTCAGAGCAACTAGCTGGGGATAGATTTCTCTCCGCAGCAGGGCCCTCCCCCTGGAACTGACTTCCGGCCTGACTTGAACTTGAGGGGAACCATCTCCAGTTCTGGAAGCACCTCAAGACCTTCCTCTTTGCTTCTGCTTACTGTCTGCCTCTCCCTTGCAGAATTCTCCACTGGAACTGCACAGGAGCTGCAACTGGGCCAATCTCACCGACCTCGGTCCCTGGCCCAGCCACTCTCCACTTGCACTGCCTCCCTGGCCACCCCTGCACTGCAGTACTGTCTCTCTATCCCTACAGCCCTCCCTTCCCAGCACTTGACTGCACTCACCTTTGTAGTTGCCACCAGGTGACCTATGTATTATTTTTTCGGGCTACTTCCCCTGTACTGGACTCCCCCCCACCCTTCCCCTTGCACTTTTCCCATTCCCCCTACCCCTGCACTTGCACGATCCCAATGACACCTGGCCTAGTAGTACCGTTCTCTGTGTTCCCTTGTTCCCCCCTCCCTGCCTCATTGCGCCTTGGAATACTTGTGTATGGCCCATATCATGTCATATGTCATATGTGTGCCTTTTGGTCACACAGGATAGCTTGTGTTTAAGTAGCTAGGGATGCAGACGATGTGGCACTTCCATGGCAACTATCTCAGGGTGGTAAGGTTGTGACAGTTGACTGTCTCTTTGTCATCATCGATTGTCACCTGGTATGTGCCAGGCCTGTGTACACTCCGCAGGGGTGGGAGTTTAGGTGAAAAATGTGGCCACAAGCTGGGTCCGGGCTTCCTCGCCACGTGCCCTGTCCCCTCCCATGGGCAGCGCCTGTGGTTGGGGATGTGGGGGCACCACCATGTCCACCGGGACGCCCTGCCGTGTTGCAACATTGTGCAGGACACATGCTGCCACAATGATCCTGCACACTACTGGTGGTGCATAGAGTAGTTGCCCGCCAGAGCGGTCAAGGGAGCGGAAACGTGACTTGAGCACTCCGAATGTGCGCTCCACTATGCCCCTGGTTGCAATATGGGCGGCGTTGTATCTTACCTGGGGTGGTGTGGTGGGGTTCCGGATTGGCGTCATCATGTGGTTGCTCAGAGGGTAGGCACTGCCCCCTGGGGAGATGATAATAGTTGAGATAATTAGGGTTTGGATATTTGTCTGTGTGTGACTTGCATGCATGTGCAAGGGCATTTGTACTGACCTAGGAGCCATGTGTCGCCATGCTGCCCAGCTTCCAGGGCCCGGCTCAGGGCGGACATTCTGTATATGAAACTGTCATGGGTGGAGCCAGGGTAGTTTGCATAGACAGAGGTGATGATTCCCTTTGCATCACATACCACCTGTACATTGATGGAATGCCAGTGCTTGCGGTTTCGGTAGATGTGCTCAATGGCCCTAGGTGGACGTAGGGCCACATGGGTGTAATCTATGGCACCGAGCACTTTGGGGAAGTGTGCCACCCTGAAAAAATCCAGGACAATGGCCTGCCTTTCTGCGGGTGTTCTGGGCATGTATATGTGCCTGCGGACTGAGGGGCGCGCTGTCATGATTGCCAGTACCTGGTGTAGGCAGCGTGACTGCGTGGCCTGTGAGACCCCCCCACTATGGCAGTGGTCCGCTGAAATGACCCAGTGGCCAGAAAATGCAGGACATTGAGCACCTTCTCCAAGGGGCTCAATGCTTGGGAGCAAAGGGTGGGGGATGTGAGGTCATCTTCCCACTCCCTGACCAGGTCTAGGATGATATGGGGTGGAAACCTATACCTGCCATAGACCTGGTCATCAGGCATCCCAAAAAGGCTTGTCCGTGTTGCGAAAATGCGTGCCCTGGCTATTCTCCTCCTCCTGCGGTGTCCCACGATCAGTGCAGCGACAAATGGGGCATTCATCGTAGCTGTATATACGCGTTTGTTGTTTGCGCGCACTTTTATGCTGTGCGCGGGGACGCTTCCGCCTGCCTTCGTGTGGCAGACGCGTTGACGCCTGTGCATGTCTTTTGCCGTGCGCGTGTTTCCCGTGTTCGGATACGGTCCGAGTGTCATCGCGTGTGATTGGAGGGGAGTGTGCGTACACGCAAGTGGCCTGGGTACGTGTGTTCCGGGGTGCCGGGAACTTTCACACGCGATTGGTGGAAATCCACGTGTGTTCTGTCATCACGTGCAATGAGGGTAACACCTGCGTGCGTCACGTCACTTACGCGCATAGGCCCTTTCCTCGTATTACACGCGGACGTGCAGTTTCCACTACGCGCATGGCCCTTTCCTCGTATTACACGCTGACGTGCATGTGTGTTGGGGATTGTGAGGACCTGGTGGAGGCTGGCCATGGTGACTGGGGGGGTGGGGGTGGTGGGAGACATGGGTGGGGGCCTGGTGGAGGCTGCCCCTGGTGACTGGGGGGGTGGGGGTGGTGGGAGACATGGGTAGGGGCCTGGTGGTGGGTGCCCCTGCACTGCTGGGGGGTGGGGGTGGTGGGGGACATGAGTTGGACATGGGTGGGGGCCTGGTGGCAGGTTCCCCACAGTGCTGGGGGGTGGGGGTGGTGGGGGACATGAGTTGGACATGGGTGGGGGCCTGGTGGCAGGTGCCCCACAGTGCTGGGGGGTGGGGGTGGTGGGGGACATGAGTTGGACATGGGTGGGGGCCTGCTGGCAGGTGCCCCACAGTGCTGGGGGGTGGGGGGGGTGGGGGACATGAGTTGGACATGGGTGTGGGCCTGCTGGCAGGTGCCCCACAGTGCTGGGGGGTGGTGGGGGACATGAGTTGGTGTTCATTAGTTCAAGGAGACATGTGCCTTTGCTGGGGGGCATGCCCATGTTGAGTGGGCTGCCTGCGGGACATGACCAGGGATGCAGGGTAGTCCCCTGTGGTGTGGGCTGCCTGCAGGGGCCGTGGAGGGTGTACAGGGAACACCTGGGAGGACCCACACTGTCAAATCACATGTAGGACTCCCCGGCACCCCTGAAATACACGTACCCTGCTGAAATCGCGTGTGAAACTTCCCGCGAACCCCTGAAATACACGCGCCCAGGCTATTCGCGTGTGGAACTTCCCGCGCACCCCTGAAATACACGTACCCTGCTGTAATCGCGTGTGAAACTTCCCGCGAACCCCTGAAATACACGCGCCCAGGCTATTCGCGTGTGGAACTTCCCGCGCACCCCTGAAATACACGTACCCTGCTGTAATCGCGTGTGAAACTTCCCGCGAACCCCTGAAATACACGCGCCCAGGCTATTCGCGTGTGGAACTTCCCGCGCACCCCTGAAATACACGCGCCCAGGCTATTCGCGTGTGGAACTTCCCGCGCACCCCTGAAATACACGTACCCTGCTGAAATCGCGTGTGAAACTTCCCGCGAACCCCTGAAATACACGCGCCCAGGCTATTCGCGTGTGGAACTTCCCGCGCAACCCTGAAATACACGCGCCCAGGCTATTCGCGTGTGGAACTTCTCACGCACCCCTGGAATACACGTAGCCCGCTCCCCCAGGCCCGATCGCGTGAGGAAGTTCACGCGGACCCCTGGAATACACGTAGCCCACTCCCCCAGGCCCGTTCGTGTGAGAAAGTTCACGCGAACCCCTGAAATACACGTAGCCCGCTCCCCCAGGACCGATCGCGTGTGAAACTTCACGTGAACCCCTGTAATACACGTAGCCCGCTTGCCGTGCTGGTACAGGGTTAGCGCAGCCCTTTGCGCTGGATTGGGGATTTTGATGGCTTTTCCCTGCGCGGAAGGCGTTCTTGGGGGCGTAACTGGCGCTGCTGCAAGGTCGCTGCGCCACTGTGCGCCACGGATGGTTTTGGTGGCTGGAATCCATGAATACGCTGTGCGCGGAAATGTTTTTCGGCGCACGCGGCTGGCGCAGACTACCGCACGAGCACACTGTGCGCCAGCCGCGTGCGCCACTTGTGCGCCGAATTCTATGAATCGGCCCCTAAATTTCAAAGTACCCCCACACATTCAGCTTAAGTTAATTTTATGGCCAATATGTATCTGTAGGGAGCCTAAATCCAAAGAAAACCATGCTAAATCATGTGACAAAGTAAGCCATTCCCAAAGAAGAAATGAGAAGAGGAAGAAAACCAGCTCACACTTTTTTTGCACAAAGATTGGCAAAATAGCCAGCCGATATGAAAAGTACAACACATGCCATGAAGTACCATGCAAGTGCTTCCAACAAATCAGCATCCGGGGGGAGAGGAGAAGAAGGCCATATAGCTGAAGCTCTGTATGGCTCTGCCATTGCCAGAGCCGTTGCTGGGGGTGGGGAGAGGGGGGGTGGCTGGCTAAGGGGGATTTAGCCCCGGGTCTTTTGGATGTAGCCCAAGATAGAAACTCAGGGGTTACAACCAGAAAGCTAGTTACCCGCGAGTCCTGACAGTCCCGAGTGGCCCCGGATCTTTTCCAGACCTTGCAACACTGCCATTTCCCCCTTTCTGCAATTAATACCAATAGTGTTAGCACCTCTGCCCGGTGCTTTAGCACCACTTAAAAATCAAAACCTAAAACAGAAACTGCACACATAACCGAGTCAAAACATGTTGCTCAGCAAAAATGCATTGTTCACTTGAGCAGTGCAAGGACGTGCTAATGCATAGAAAAAAGTGATTACACCAGAGTCAAATGCCTCCGATTTCGCAATGTATGCTGGAGAATTTCCGTTCCCACACTGGCTGCAGCCTGATGCACTTTTTCTATACAGTGGCATGAATATGGGAGTCTCTTGATCTACTAGCTATGGAAGAATTTGTGCTGCACTGTATCATATGTATGTAAGCGGTCTGGTATAGCTTCCGTCTGCCACTATTGCTGGCATCCCTGTTCCCGGGTCTGTAATGGTCATTAAAGGCACAGTGGGTGAGGACTATGCGAAACCAGTGGCTTTGATGGGTGCAAGCCAGAAGGACCCAGTTGCTGTGAGACAGTCTGCATTCCATAAGTATATTGGAGAAACTTGTGAGTGTTTTACAGATAGGGAAGAGCCCAATATCTGATGGACTATAGTGCAGTAGGCCTGGTTAGCTGCAGATGAGGGGGGACTACGATAGTGCTAATGAGGAGAGCTTTGAGGGGACGTTTGGTTAGTGTTGATGGTCTAATGACATGGCCCGTGGTGGCTGTCTGTGGGGTTGGGGTTTGTGTGTAATGTAAGGTTTCAGCAGATCTTAGAAATGATGCAGTTAGTTAGAGGAAGCAGGGAGTAGATCTTAAATGCAGAACAACAGTCAAGCCTGCACTCCCGCCAATAGCCTCTTGTAGTCAAGTCCATTAGTTCACATTTCCACAGTCAATTCCACTCACAATCTCTCTCTCTCTCTCTCTCTCTCTCTCTCTCTCTCTCTCTCTCTCTCTCTCTCTCTCTCTCTCTCTCTCTCTCTCTCTCTCTCTCTCTCTCTCTCTCCCCCTTCCCCACCCCCTCAAATGGATACACTGCATACTTATAGACAACAAAACAAGCACCTCTGATTTGGTAGAGTGACATATTGCTTGTGGATTTTATGCTCGGGAGGGGAACATTTAGGACAAGGCCTTACACAAAATCTATTACGATGGTGGGCTGGTTGGCAGCTAACGGGGTATTGAACCCCTTTATAAAAAAGCTGGGGCTGTTAATAAGAAAATCAAAAAGGAGAACGTGGTGGAGCAGTTTTCATAAACCAGCTAGAAGGCATTACCCTCAAAGCACTTCAGTAAGTGAGAATTTAAGCCATCAATTTCAAGCACATTTAATACATTTAATTGATTTAAACAAATAAGCAAAGCATAATTAAGGCAGTAAAAATGCAATGATGGTCATAGATGTCAGTCCCAAGTACACCTTTGTAGAGATTCTGAAAGAAAAGCTGGGGATCGGTGTAGCTAGCGGTTTCCAAATAATTTTCAATCGAGGCCAAATACTGGTAAAACTACAGACTGGCACCAGTAAAGAGTTTTTGAACATGTAATTTAAAGCCTTGCTAAAGGAATTGGACATACAGCACATAGTTACACAACATCCCCAAGGACTCTGCAGTGGAACAGCTTAATAGAATTTTAAATCGCATATTAAGGCCTTATTGTAGTGCAATCCCTACTTGCAAAAAAATGTCTTACAAATGCAAAATACCACAGGTCTATCAAAATGCCCCCCTACAAGGTGATGTCTGATAACACACTGACGGTGTGGCAGAAACCTTACGCTGTGAGGTTCAGCTCAAAAAGCTTAAATGTTTTTTTTAAAAAGGGGGACCACATGAGAACCTCAAAGCTGCGATACTAGCAGACATATGTGGCAGCACTGTATATAGTAGATCAAGTAGATGTCAAGGAGGGTGTACCGATCTACTGTCTGAAGGACTATAACAAGTGTTTGAAAAAAAAAAAATGATATGGAGGAATTGTAGAAAAAACAGAAAAGAGAATATCCAGTGGAGAAGATTATCGCAACTGTAGAGGAGCAGACAGATGCATTTTCCCTAAATCCTGTCCTCTCAACGCCACCATATTGGAACAGTTGGAGAAGAGTCCTATATGGGACTCCAGGTGGTGTCCCTATACTGCATCGTGTGCACGAAAGAAGATATGCACTCAGATAACCATATCAAATGTATCCTTGCACTGAGAGAGTGGAAGGATATCGTGTGGAAGGATTTCAGCATGCACCACTGGACATCATGGAGCGTTGAGTGAAATCTGATGAGGGCATAGTGATGTTATGAAGAAGATGTGCGAAAAACATACTGAACGGATAGGAAAATATTTAAGAGTGACGATGTAGCTGAAGCAACAAGGGAAACATGTACGAAATAAAAGATTAATCATGTATGCAAAAAGAAGGTAAAGTAACTTGCTGATCGATAAGTGTAAATACGCAAAAACGCAAGGTACTTAAGACATATAGAAGCTTGCTATAGAGGAATATATTACATGGCTAGGACAGCTACCTCAGAGACAGACCAGGGATGCAGAGTCAGGAGACGTTGGAGAAATAGCTTTGTGTGCAAAACAAAGAGGAGTCTATGTTGGCCTTTGATCAAAAATGCTATTTTTAAGGAATAGCTGCAAGGCACAAAGGGGGGCAGACGGATAAGCCATGGCCATCATTTTCTCGATCAAAGAAGAAAACATTTGCAAGAGCCAAGACATTTAAAAGTGTATAAAGTCTATACAAGATAGAGTTAGCATGCCTGTAGAGGCCAAGAGGAGCAATGCCACCCAGCATAATTGAATCAAGTAGCAGTAAGTAAAAGGTTGAAATGGACTGATTTGTGGTCTCTTCACACGTGAACCAGAAGTCGAAAACAAGGGCTATTCATTAAGCTGTTAGTGAAGATAGTGATGCGCTTGCACTCCCTTGAATGTCCCAGAACAGAGAGCAGGCTACAAGATCCACTACAGAAGGGAAGCTTTGGCTCATGGTTAGATTGATGAGAGATGATGGACTAGCTGGGAAAGTGGAGAGTAATCTGACGTGACTCAAGAAGCTGGGTTTCATTTTGCTTACATGCTGCTAGCTGAGCTGAAAGTCCAAGGTCGGGTGGGGATAGTTCAAGGTGTGTCTGACAGATAACAGGCAGCCAATGGTATACTAACCCCTATGTATTCTATAAGTAGATATGTTCCCCTAACCAATCCCTCCTGTCAATAGGTTTTACAGTTTGCCGCGGAGGATGATGTCATAGATGATGCATTTTGGGGTACAAAACCTCTGTGTAATCAAGTTTATGTGTGAGTGTGCAAGCATCAGTCCGATGTCTGCCAGTGGGCCCTGATTTATTGAACTGAGAATAAAGTAGTACTTTTCCATATTCTTTGAGTCTGTCTGGTTATTTGTTCTGAGATCGGAGAACGGTGTGTAAGAAGATACGGTTGGCAGGTCCCCCTTTGACGGATTTCCTGTCTGGTCCCTGCAGATGCCCCATGGATGGAAGGCAAACTGGTTGGTTGAGGGGGAGTAAATGCCAAGGGACTCGAGCTGAGCCCTGGACATAAGTAGAGCATTGAAAGTGGCAAAAATCAGCAGAGGGACTGTGTTGTAAATATATATTTATATAAAAGTAACATGATGTTTGTGGATTATAAAGCAGAGAAGTAGATAACATGATTCCTGGTTTCAAGGGGACAGAAGGGTACACACTAAAAAGAATCCATGTAGGGGTGTTAAGGATTCCTGAGGCAAAGTCAACACGAACAGTGCGTATCAAACTCCAAGATCGAGTAAAAATGAGATGAGATATATTTACTAAAGATATTAAAGGAAGGTGAATGCAGAAGAATTTAAAAAGTGCATGTGTGGGTTAATAAATATGTCAGCGTAAAGCTTTCGATGTGTTTAAACTAATAGATATAAAACAATAGTGAAACATTAAGGGGGTAATTCATAGAATTCAGCGCACAAGTGGCGCACGTGGCTGGCGCACAGTGTGCGCGTGCGAATCCATGCGCCAGCCGCGTGCGCTAAAATCCATTTCCGCGCACAGCGTATTCATGGATTCCAGCCACCAAAACCAGCCGTGGCGCACAGTGGCGCAGAGACCCTGCAGCAGCGCCAGTTACGCCCCCAAGAACGCCTCTCGCGCAGGGGAAAGCCATCAATATACCCAATCCAGCGCAAAGGGCTGCGCTAACCCTGTACCAGCACGGCAAGCGGGCTACGTGTATCACTGGGGTGTGCGGGAAGTACCTCACGCGATTGGCCCCGTGCGAGCAGGGTACGCGTATTTCAGGGGTGCGCGGGAAGTTCCACACGCGATTTCCGTAGGGTACGCGTATCTCAGGGGTGCGCGGGAATTTCCACATGCGATTGGGCCCGTGCGAGCAGGGTACGCGTATCTCAGGGGTGCGCAGGAAGTGCCACACGCGATTTCAGCAGGGTACGTGTATTTCAGGGGTGCGCTGGAATTTCCACACGCGATTGGGGGTACGCGTATCTCAGGGGTGCGCAGGAAGTGCCACACGCGATTTCAGCTGGGTACGTGTATTTCAGGGGTGCGCGGGAATTTCCACACGCGATTGGGGGTACGCGTATCTCAGGGGTGCGCGGGTAGTGCCACACGCGATTTCCGCAGGGTACGCGTATCTCAGGGGTGCGCGGGAATTTCCACACGCGATTGGGTCCGTGCGAGCAGGGTACGCGTATCTCAGGGGTGCGCAGGAAGTGCCACACGCGATTTCAGCAGGGTACGTGTATTCCAGGGGTGCGCGGGAAGTTCCACACGCGATTCCATCAGGGTACGTGTATTACAGGGGTGCGCGTGGAGCACCACACGTGAATTGCATGTGTGGGTCCTCCCAGGTGTTCCCTCTACAACCTCCACGGCCCCTGCAGGTGGCTCACACCACAGGGGCCTACCCTGCACATGTCCTGCAGGCACACCATCCACCATGGCCATGACCCCCAGCCAACCCACATGTCAACTTGCACTACTGCCCACCAACGCATGTCCCCCTGCACCCCCAGTCACCAGGGGCACCCTCCACCAGGCCCCCACCCATGTCTCCCAGCACCCCCACCCACCAGCCACCAGGGGCAGCCTCCACCAGGCCCCCACCCATGTCTCCCAGCACCCCCACCCCCCCAGTCACCAGGGGCAGCCTCCACCAGGCCTCCACCCATGTCTCCCACCACCCCCACCCCCCCAGTCACCAGGGGCAGCCTCCACCAGGCCCCCACCCATGTCTCCCACCACCCCCACCCCCCCAGTCACCAGGGGCAGCCTCCACCAGGCCCCCACCCATGTCTCCCACCACCCCCACCCCCCCAGTCACCAGGGGCAGCCTCCACCAGGCCCCCACCCATGTCTCCCACCACCCCCACCCCCCCAGTCACCAGGGTCAGCCTCCACCAGGCCCCCACCCATGTCTCCCACCACCCCCACCCCCCCAGCACTGTGGGGCACCTGCCAGCAGGCCCCACCCATGTCCAACGCATGTTCCCCACCACCCCCACCCCCCAGCAGTGCAGGGGCAGCCTCCACCAGGCCCCCACCCATGTCTCACACCACCCCCACCCCCCAGCCACCGGGGGCAGCCTCCACCAGGCCCCCACCCATGTCTCCCACCACCCCCACCCCCCCAGTCACCAGGGGCAGCATCCACCAGGCCCCCACCCATGTCTCCCACCACCCCCACCCCCCAAAAGTGCAGGGGCACCCACCACCAGGCCCCCACCCATGTCTCCCAGCACCCCCACCCCCCAGCCACCAGGGGCAGCCTCCACCAGGCCCTCACCCATGTCTCCCAGCACCCCCACCCCCCAGCACTGTGGGGCACCTGCCAGCAGGCCCCCACCCATGTCCAACTCATGTTCCCCACCACCCCCACCCCCCAGCACTGTGGGGCACCTGCCAGCAGGCCCCCACCCATGTCCAACTCATGTTCCCCACCACCCCCACCCCCCAGCACTGTGGGGCACCTGCCAGCAGGCCCCCACCCATGTCCAACGCATGTTCCCCACCACCCCCACCCCCCAGCACTGGGGGCACCTGCCAGCAGGGCCCACCCATGTCCAACGCATGTTCCCCACCACCCCCACCCCCCAGCAGTGCAGGGGCAGCCACCACCAGGCCCCCACCCATGTCTCCCAGCACCCCCACCCCCCAGCCACCAGGGGCAGCCTCCACCAGGCCCCCACCCATGTCTCCCAGCACCCCCACCCCCCCAGTCACCAGGGGCAGCCTCCACCAGGCCCCCACCCATGTCTCCCACCACCCCCACCCCCCCAGTCACCAGGGGCAGCCTCCACCAGGCCCCCACCCATGTCTCCCACCACCCCCACCCCCCCAGTCACCAGGGGCAGCCTCCACCAGGCCCCCACCCATGTCTCCCACCACCCCCACCCCCCAGCAGTGCAGGGGCACCCACCACCAGGCCCCCACCCATGTCTCCCAGCACCCCCACCCCCCAGCCACCAGGGGCAGCCTCCACCAGGCCCCCACCCATGTCTCCCAGCACCCCCACCCCCCCAGACACCAGGGGCAGCCTCCACCAGACCCCCACCCATGTCTCCCACCACCCCCACCCCCCAGCAGTGCAGGGGCAGCCTCCACCAGGCCCCCACCCATGTCTCACACCACCCCCACGCCACCAGGGGCAGCCTCCACCAGGCCCCCACCCATGTCTCCCACCACCCCCACCCCCCAGTCACCAGGGGCAGCCTCCACCAGGCCCCCACCCATGTCTCCCACCACCCCCACCCCCCAGCAGTGCAGGGGCACCCACCACCAGGCCCCCACCCATGTCTCCCACCACCCCACCCCCCAGCAGTGCAGGGGCAGCCTCCACCAGGCCCCCACCCATGTCTCACACCACCCCCACCCCCCAGCCACCAGGTGCAGCCTCCACCAGGCCCCCACCCATGTCTCCCACCGCCCCCACCCCCCCAGTCACCAGGGGCAGCCTCCACCAGGCCCCCACCCATGTCTCCCACCACCCCCACCCCCCAGCACTGTGGGGCACCTGCCAGCAGGCCCCACCCATGTCCAACGCATGTTCCCCACCACCCCCACCCCCCAGCAGTGCAGGGGCAGCCTCCACCAGGCCCCCCCCATGTCTCACACCACCCCCACCCGCCAGCCACCAGGGGCAGCCTCCACCAGGCCCCCACCCATGTCTCACACCACCCCCACCCCCCCAGTCACCAGGGGCAGCCTTCACCAGGCCCCCACCCATGTCTCCCACCACCCCCACCCCCCAGCAGGGCAGGGGCACCCACCACCAGGCCCCCACCCATGTCTCCCAGCACCCCCACCCCCCAGCCACCAGGGGCAGCCTCCACCAGGCCCCTACCCATGTCTCCCAGCACCCCCACCCCCAGCACTGTGGGGCACCTGCCAGCAGGCCCCACCCATGTCCAACGCATGTTCCCCACCACCCCCACCCCCCAGCAGTGCAGGGGCAGCCTCCACCAGGCCCCCACCCATGTCTCACACCACCCCCACCCCCCAGCCACCAGGGGCAGCCTCCACCAGGCCCCCACCCATGTCTCCCACCACCCCCACCCCCCAGCACTGTGGGGCACCTGCCAACAGGCCCCCACCCATGTCCAACTCATGTTCCCCACCACCCCCACCCCCCAGCACTGTGGGGTACCTGCCAGCAGGCCCACCCATGTCCAACGCATGTTCCCCACCACCCCCACCCCCCAGCACTGTGGGGCACCTGCCAGCAGGCCCCCACCATGTGCAACTCATGTTCCCCAGCCAACATGTCATCACAATCTAGATCCCTGGTCCCTATGGTCAGCCTCCAAATGCAAAACACCCACCCGAGTATTGCATCCACCCACTCATAATTTGCAATTACATCACAGAACACCAATTGCAAGTTCCGAAACAAACACATTTCCCTCACATACACCCATGGGTGTCAGTGAATCTCAAAACACATATCATGAAATGCATGAAACCAATGAGATACCACACATTGAAGTTCACCAAAAAAAATATGTATTAAAGGAAACATAAGTAGAATAAAAAATGAAGAAACAGAAATGTAAATGTACAAAAATGAAAAGAAGCATGTCCGTTAAAAAAAGCAAAACCAAAAATAAAATTCCAAAGTAATGTTGTCCAAAGTCAATGTCCACAAAACAAAATCCAATGGGAAATAAAAAAGAAAGCCATTGCTCCATGGTTAAAAAGTGAAAAAAAAATACAATACAACTGTGAACTATGTACATGGGAACAAGCCAGGGTCCATTATCCCAACAAAATAAAGGAAACCTATCTAACTACACTAACTAATAAAATAAACTATATACAAAAATGTGGCCAATGTCCGAAAGGTCCAAATAAAATAAAAACAAAAATGAAACCTAACACTACCTACATAACTATGTACAAGGGCAGCGGGCTAGTTTCATGGCTCACTTGTGGATGTCCCGGGCCAGGGCATCATCGAACTCCTCCTCAATGTCCCGGAGGCGGTCCTCCTCCATGGCCCCGAGGGTCCGCAGGGCCGTCGACGTCTCCACCTCCAAACCCCTGCGGATTGCCTCGAGGCACTCGGCCCGCCTCAAGGCCCTCCGCATGGAGTTCTCCGCCCTGACCATTGTGAGCCGTGCCTCTTCTGCCCACTGCCGCTCCGCATCTATGGCGTGGCCCAACCGCTGCCACACGGAAGACACTCTCTGTCCTGGGTCCTCCTGCCCTCCGGCCGATGCCTGCCCCTCCGATGTTGAAGGCCCCGAGCCTTCATGGCTCCCACCACGTTGCTGCTGCTGCTGTGCCTCTGCCCGTGCACTGCCTCCTGCTGCCTGCACATCCTCCGCCGGCTGGGGTGCAGTCGTTCATGTGGCCACCCCTGCTGGACGTCCGACTCCCGACTGTGGCAGGGATGCCTCCTCCACCAGCCTGGCCGCACCGTCAGAGGCAGCTCCACAGGGCACCCAGGTGACTGATGGGTGGGAAGATGGCACAGAGGATGACTGGCGCGTAGGGGGTTCAGTTGAGGAGGGGGTCGGAGCAAGCCCCATCAGATGGAGGAATCCGGCCTGGGTGACCTGTCCCAGCAGGCTGACGTGGTCAACGAGCCATTCGAGATGACTTGCAGTCTCTTCATGAAAAGACTGCAGGTCACCTCGCATGGCCCGTTGACGCAACGCCACACCAGCCAGGACAGGCTCAACCCGGACCTGGATAGCCACGTCCGCAGGCAGAGGAAGGCCAGTTGACGTGAGCTCATCCCCTGCCTGAAAACGGGTCTGGACGTAGGCATCCCTGCTGGTGCAAGATGATGCAGGGACAGGATCAGGGACAGGATTGCACACAGGCACCTCCGCGGTGGCCTGTGCAGCCTCCTGTCCCTGGTCCTGCACTGCACCACTAGCACCAGTGGGATCCCCACCTCCAGACCCCGTCTCTGGTGCTTGCACGGCCTCCTCCTCCACCACCCCCCCACCAACCTGGATGACTCTGTGCCATCTTCCCCTGTTGGGCCCTGTGGGGTCCCAGCTGCCCCTTCTGCTGCCGAGGAGTCCAACTCCAACCTCCGCCTCTTGGACCTCCCCCCGGCAGCTGCGGCCTGGGACGCGGCACCGAACTCCTCACTCCCCGACGAGATGACAACATGGGAGGGGAGCCGGGCCTTGAGTCTCCGGCTGGCGGTGGGATCCTCGCCGCTGTGCTCCACAGCACCTTCTCCGCCCTCTTCATCAGTTGACGCTGCAGACAGGGAGAAACAAAACACAGGCAACAGGGCACTGTACAATGGACACATACACACATGACAGTTGTACATGAGTGGCATTGGCAAACCTCAGACATGTCATCACAATCCCCAACACACATGTCATTACAACTCGCACACATGAGCCATACCACAGCCATATCGCAACTGCCACCACCATCCATACACATACAACAGCATGAGCAGCCAAAGGTGAGCCAGACATCACATGCAACACAGGAAGTGCACCACACATGTACACACACCACCACACTTGCATGCATGTGTACACCTCTGCCAAGTGTTGCAGTGTTCAGACGGGCATCCATGTCACATCTGCCAATCAGGCTTCCACATACCGCTGTCACATGCATCCATGTTGCATCACTGTTGCACCCTTGTCAAATACACACACATGCACATGTACACAGTGCTGATACATGCAGCCAAAAACAACATACATGCGTGGCATCACGGACATGTCTACTTACATACACATTCATCCAAACATGTGTGCCCACACAACTGCATTTGGCATGCAAGCCTACACACACAAGCACCATCCATGTCTCACACATTACAGCCCTCGCATGTGTCAGCCCCACGGCCCTGTACACCCCCACCCATACTCGACCCCATACAAACAGATGTGCAACCTGCACAATACTGAATAATCAACACACGCACTGCTCACAATCAGGATGCATGTACACTCACCGCTCGACTCCAGACGGGTCTGCTTCTAAAGGACCTGGACATGGAGCGCTGGGGATATGCGTTCCAGGACCCTCATCTGTTCTTCCGACAGGCCCTGGCACCCCTTGGCATCCGCTGCCTTCAAGAGGCGCCGGGCCTTGTTCAGGGTCCTGGACATGAAGTCCTCCCAGCGCTTCTTGACATGTTGTAAGTCGCGGACTGCCACCCCCTCCGCATTGATGGCAGTCACGATGTCAGTCCAGATCCGAGTCCGTCCTTCCTTGTCGGCGAACTTCCGAAGAGGGCATCATACTGCCCCAGGACTTGCTCCACCAAGACACCAACTTCGGTGGCACTGAAGCTGGTGCACCTCTGCCTCTCTGGCCGGGGGTTGTCAGTGGTCCCAGATGGTGTTTGCCCCGACATGACAACCCCAGAGGCAGGAGTGGGTGGGCAACTGGGTCCTGGGGCTGGGCTGTGGAGCGATGGAATCCCAGTCGGGAGTCTTCGGTTCCAGCAGGGGTGGTCACAGCAACAGCACCCCTGGCTGATGTGCAGGCAGCAAATGGCAGGGCACGTGGGCAGCAGGCAGTCAGGCAGCAGCAGATGGCAGGTGGGAGCGTGCTCGGTGCTCTGGGGGGCAGTAGTTCGGCCTTCTGGGCAGGAGCGTGGTCTTCCGTGTGCTTACGCGTGGCCAGCTTGATACGGAGTGATTTATCACGTGAAAAATCTGCACGTCAGCGTGTAATTCGAGGAAAGGCCCTTAGCGCGTAAGCGCGTCTGCACGCACACGCATTTTCATTGGACAGAAGGCCCCTCAAGCGCAAGCGCCCCTGTGACGTGACGCGTACAGACGTGCATGGGCATTTCAGCGCGCGTGAAAAACTGCATGTCCGCGTGTAATATGAGGAAAGGGCTCATGCGCGTAAGCGGGCGTGGAAACTGCACGTCCGCGTGTAATACGAGGAAAGGACCCATGCGCGCAAGCGTGCGTGAAAAACTGCAGGTCCGCATGTAATACGAGGAAAGGGCCCATGCGCGTAAGTGACGTGACGCACGCGTGCTTTTCCCTCAGCACGGGTTAAAGGTGAGTGGGCCCAGCAGTTCGCTGTACGTGCCTTTCGTGGAGACCGACGTGTGTTGCTGCTTCCTGTTGTTTCGCGCGCCATCACAACTTCACAGCTATCAAGGACATATCTCTTCTTTTGGCGGGGGTATTGGCTACGCGTGTTTTTCTGCATCGCGCTAGTCAGACGGTGAGTCGCACACGCTCTTTTTCCCACTGCGGGTGCCCCTGCGTATCGCACCCATTTTCGATGTCATAGTAGCCTGCGTGTCCCACGCGTACACGTTATTCGTGTTACTGGGTGCCACCGCGTACTGCGGGAGGTTGAATCCACGCACGTAGGCTGCAGGGTTGCATGCACGGTTTTACTGCAGTTCTGGGGTGCCTGAGCGTTGCGTGACCCGTCACCACATCACCGGGGTCACATACAGCCTTGCAGGTGCAGGGGGGCTGTTAACATCTTGCTTCCCACCCCCTTCACCCCAATTGCCCAGGTCAATTGTGGTGTACACCTCCCATTGGCACCACTCCATCTGTGCCAGCACTACTACATCTGTGCCATGGTTGGGAGGCCACCAAAGGTGAGGGGCGCCTCAGCTGGGCGTACTCCTCGTGGCGGGCGTGGTCGGGGACGTGGCCGTGGTGACCAGGGAGTAGGGGGACTCCAGGGTGTCCAGGGCAGCCACAGAGGGGGAAGAGGCAGGGGTGCGCCACTTGAGCACAATGTTGTGCCATGTGTCGGTGCAGCCATGCCACCACCCCCTGTGGTTCCGGGGGATGCAGCTCCTGCATCTGGCACTGGCACCCATATGACCCGGCAGTCCGTTCCATCGACTGCCACGGGCCCAAGGGTAGTGGTAGCTGCAGGTGCAGCTGTGGACACCGCCACCCAGGCACAGGGTCTGCCAGCGCAGGCTGCGTCGGCACTTGAAGAGCCCTTGGTAGATCTCCAACAGGCCCGGGGGGAAACCATAGGGGCAGGCCGGGCTGCTCAGACCAAGACACGTGTCCCTGGGGCAGTCATGTCATCTGCTGCCCCGAACAGCCGGGTGTTGGTAAGGGCAGGGGCAGATGCACCCAACTGCACCCCGGTTGTGAGTCTGCCAACCAGGACCGTTGCGGTCAATGACCCTGCCACAGCTGATGTTGCTGCGCAGGGTCCATTAGTGGGCACCTAGCTGCCACTGACACAAGTCAGGCCTTTGGTCATCCCTCCACCTGCCACTCCCTTGGCTCAATCCACCGAACCCACTGGCCATACTGGTCAGGGCGGCATTAGCCAGCCAGGGTCTGCGCCACAGTCCAAGAGGAGGAAGGTTGCACCTGCAGCACAGGCTGGGACCCCACACACAGCCACGACCTCCTGCACGTCGAGGAAGAAGCCTTTCTGTAAGCAGGAACTGGACTTCCTCGTGGACTACGTGCGGGGCCACAGCCGTGACATGCTAGTGGGAGCCAATAGTCAGACTACGGCTGCCCAACGTGACACCCACTGGAAGCATGTTGCGGAACATGTCAGTTCATTCGGCCATGAGGTGCGCACGGCGCAGGAGTGCAAAAAGCGTTGGAATGACATCAAGCGCAGCACTAAGGCCAAGCGTGCCTCAAATTACAACTTGACTCTGGTGACTGGCGGTGGGCCTGCACCAGAGGAGGAAGAACTCACTCCGCATGAGGCTCTCGTTGCAGAGTTCATACCACCTGAATTGGTCGAAGGAGTGGGAGAGATGCTGGACTTTGATGCCCAGTCCAGTGAGTGTTGATGCGTGTTTGTTGAGGACGTGTGTGTTTCACTTGTGGGATGTGTTGTGCATGATTGCTGCTACATGTGACGTGTACATGGTTCTGATGTGTAAGTAATGCAATGCTACCGTCATGCATGTCTCCTCTGCCTGCATGCGGGACTCCATGTAGGCATGCTCCCTTGCCCTTCCTCCGCCACTCTGCACCCCAGTTCCACCTTTGCACTGGTCTGCTTCAATCTTGCCAATGTGTACTTTCTTGTTCATGTGTCCTGTGTAGATGCTAACTTCCAGCGTAGAATCTGCCAGACATATGCCGTGTGGTACAGCCTTAGTACTCGATGCAGGGTATCTCACTTGTACTGTGCATGGGTCAGATGTCCCGCAGGGACATGAGTGCCCATTCATGCTCCATATGCATTGCACACATGCCCCTATGTGTCCTTGACTGGATGATCCCTGTAATATGAGTCCTTGGTTACATACATTGCCTGCCATCTCATCAGCCTTCCCATGTCAACTGTGGCTCAGTCCTGCGTTGCACACATGTTTAGGCTCTGACAATCTGTGTGGCTCACAGGCCTCAGCCTGTTCAATGGCCAATGACTCTGTCCAACTCTTGTTGTGTCTTCCTCACACGTGGGCGGCCTCCGGAGTTTCCATCATGTGTCCTGCCCACTGTCCCAGCATCATTTGCAGTGTTGTAATTTGAATCACATTAAGCTGTTGATGCCAGTCAACACTGCCTGTCAATACACAGGTGTATGGTCAGCCTTTTGATACCATGCAGGCATCAATGCTTTGGTACTGGGGTGGAGGGGTGCTTGGCTTCTAGACATGGTACACATTGAATGCACAATGCACGTGATGTCTGAATTTGACATTGCACTGCCTTCACATTTCCTGGCACACACCATGTAGTGCTTGTACATGTAGGTAGTGAGTGGCGTACACATTTTCTGCACTGCATAGACCCACTTTCATGGAAACTGCCACCTATCAACAGGTCTGATCACAGAAGCTATTCAAAGTAGACCCAGCATGCATGCCAGGTCATATGTTGTGTGTCACATGTCTGCCGGATGCCTTTGCTGTCGGTGTGTGTGTGTGTCGTGTGCTTCTGACATGTGTATTGACCTTTTTCTCTCTATTTTTCAGGTGATGACGCAATGGAGGCGGAGGATGGTGTTGTCATGCCAGACACAGGGTTGGTAACACCACATCAACCCGGCACTAGTGGGGGTCGTGGGGTGGTAGGCCACGAAAACCCCCAAGTGCTGCAGTCCATCTTGTCTCTGGCTGCCTATGAGTCCAGCCTTGATGACGACTCTGACGTCCATGTTGAGTTGGATGAGCATCAAGTCCATGTGTCAGGGGTGAGTGATTCTGATGTGGACACTCCTCTGTCTGCGACACCTGCACTGAGGGATCAGACAGTCTTGGTACCTCCGCCCGTGGTGGATCGGGACGCAGTGTCACCCTCCACACCAGTCACTGATGTGCCTGGGACATCACGTCGACGGGGGCATGTAGTCGTGCAGCCGCAGGCGGTGCCAACACAGCGAGGACCCCCGGTCCTTGGGTCCCGCAGGGGTCAAGCCCGGCAACGCGGTCGGCGCGCGCAACCGCTGTATACTGAGTGGGAGCAAGACATGACTGCCAATTCCGAACGGCAGGGGGCAGCAATGGAGAACATCGCTGAGAGCATGGAGCGTGTGGCCCGATCTGTGCTCCCCACTGCTAGTCAGGTGCTTCTCCAGCAGCAGGCGGCACGGTCCACGGCCCGCTCGCTCAGGCTGGGCATGGCGGCCTCAGACAGGGCACGCCAGGCTGAAATGTCGTCTCTGCGTCAAGCAATTGCTGCTCACGCAGAGGCACACATGGATGCCCTGAGGGAGGAGTATGCTTCCCTCAGATCCACTCTGGGTGTCCTTATGATGTCCCAGAGGCAGCAGGCAGAGGAGAGGTTTGCACAGCTTGAGCGTACCATCTTGGCTGAGCTACAGGCTTGCCGGGAGGTGCAGCGGTTGTCCAGCCAGGCCTTGCAGGAGGAACTCCGTGTTACACGTGCTACCTTGCAAGAGGAAGCACGTGTATCACGTGAGGTTCTGCATGCAGACCTACGTCACATCGCCACACAGAACCAGGCTCACCCGTCCGGCAGACTTGCTGCCGACGAGGGGCAAGCTGCGGCTAGGCGTGGCCAGGCTACTGTGCCACGTCCTCCTTTCCAGGATGAGCCAGACTCGTACGGCCATCTATCTCCCACATAGGTCGTGCTGTGCAGGCGTTGAGCACATGGAGGATTTTTTTTTTGGCTCAGCATCATCGCATGTGGATGTTGAGCAGCACCCTGTACCTCCCCCCTCCTGGGTGCCTCCCCTCCCCCCCGGGTCGTATGTGGCCATTTTTGATTTTTCTTTTGGTTTAGTTAGTTAAGTTTCTGTTTGATAGTTAGTTTAAATAGGTAATGTAGGTTTTCCATAGTTAGTGTAATTAGTTAATAGTTGAGTTAGTTTAAAATTGCTAGTCTATTGTGCTTTCATGTGACGGTGCGGTGCTTTGTGGCTTTTGAAGGCATCCATTGTCTGTTCCAGCTGGGCCCTTCATGGTTGTCTTGTGTATGTGTTTGCTGCTTGGGGTCCTTGACTCACATATGCCACTCCTGCCTCCCTTATCCATGGGCTCGCAAGGATGGTTCGGTGTTACAGCATTTTACACAAGGGCTTTGGACTGTCATATCTGTGGCATGTCTGGTGCTGTGTGACTTGTGTTGACACCCCTAGTGGGGATGATTTAGGTGTCATTGTCCACTGTTCAGCTTTTGCTAGATGGGGTGTGTCATGATTAATGTGGACATTGATTGCTATGCATTGTGTAGTATGTTTCATATCTTTCCTGTACATGTGCTTGTTGCAATTCATGCTGTAGATAGTGTTCCACACTTTGGAGGTGAAAGACGGACTGATGGTGTGATTTGTGATGTGACTCTCTGACATGGTCAAGTAATGAGATGCCTGATGAGACACAGACAGATGACTTTGAAGCATTAATCATGTGTTTCATGCCCTTTCTGCAGAGGGATGAGCCTCCAGAGCACCTTTGCCAGCAGACATGGCCCATTGGACGACGGAATTCTGGACCCGTTTGTTGGTGCCCACATGCACATGTGTGCACAAGCAGAGGCACAGTGATTGCAGACCCACATCCTAGAACTGCTGACATGTTCCAAGGAACTCCAGGCAAGGTGAGCATCACAGGGGGGCCACGACACAGCAAAGCTTGCACCAGGCGAGTTGCACATGCAGGCTTAGTCACAGCACTGAGGGTGAGCTTAGACGAATATTGGTGTTGAAGCACACAATGCAGCTCAGATGTGTTTGTGGACTGATGGCTGTTGATAGTAGGGTTGTCTGGGACACATGCAGGGGCAGTGGCACATACCCTCCGGTACACCAAGGTCCATTGAGGCACTTGTATCAACCATGTAGCCTTCCGAGACATGGAAAGGGGCAGCTCACAGGGACATACAGCAAGGGACATACTCGGGTGCAGTGCATGTCTTTTCCACGTACTTTATGATAAATGCACTGCCAACTTTGTTTCGGTCATGGTGGTACGCAACTTGCTCTGTAGTCATGGCTTGCTATATGGGTCTGTCTGCTTACCCAGGGAACATTGCATGTTGTGTGAATTGTGACACATTAGTTTTCCATTTGCCACGCACCCACCAGCGGCTGCCTTACTGCATTGACTGTGTATGACCCGTCACAGGGGTGATGTTATATATGGGTACGAAGCATCAACCACAGATTGTCTGTTTGTAGAGTAGTTTGTTGCTATGGGGCATGTTTGGTGTTGTGTTTTTGTGTAATTTGCACGTACAGGTTGTTGACTGTGGCTATCTTTGCAGCATTGCAGTGCTCCTGTAACCGGACCTGAGAGTGCGCAGGCAGGAGGCCAGCACTCAAAACCAGAGCTAAGTGTCTTGTTGTTTTTCTTACGAACTGCTCTGCATAGGCTTGCTGGGGAGTGTACTGATGCATGGATGTATGTGTGGTTCAATTTGGTATGTTTTTTTCTCCCTAATCACCCGTGATCCTATGCAATTTTGAAACCTGTACCCTCTACCCGGTGTTCCTGCTTCCCGTGCCTATCCAAGCAACGTTCCCTGACCCTCTTTCCCCACTGGGGTTGCGGATGCCTGTGTAAGCCCCGAACTTGCAGGCGCCAAAACCCTAGAGGGGGTGGTTGGTTCGTACCACTCCTGAGCCTGGACTACAGAAGGCCATGACAATGATGTCCAAGTTTGTTTTGATTGTGTATGTGTTCATGCAGGTTGTACATTTTCGTGCATTCCCTAGTTTCATGTGTCATTCCTCCTCCCCTCTCCTGCCACTCATTCCAGTTATCCAGTGTGTCAACACCTGTCCCGACTGCATATCCCTGAACCTCATTCCCCACCAGGGTCTCAGGGGCCTGTGTGAGTTTGACCTTGCAGGCACCCGGGACATGGTGGGGGTGGTTGTTACGTGACACTCCCGCGCCTGTACAGGGGAACTGTGACAGTACACATCCATTCATGGTGCATCATCCTATGTCATGTACCACACATGTCTCACATCCTGTCGTGACATTGTTTTGCTGTGCTACCTTGGTTGTTGCATCATTGTGGTAGTACTTGGCCTTTGTGAGGTACTGCTACGTCAAGTCATCTACTGGAGGGTGTTCGGGTTCGTTTTTATGCCTTGGATTTTGTAAATGAGTGTGGATTCTGAGGGTTCAGGCATCTTTTTACACACAAGGTGGGAGATGGTGACGAAGGGTAAAGGTGATCCTGTGGCCAGGTGGAATTGAGGTTTGGAGGCTCCATGACCCAGGTGCAGTTGTTCAGTGGGTCATGGTCATTTGTGAGGGAGGGGAGGGGTTGTTGTTGATAGTTGCCTTGCCCTGCAGTGTGATGGGAACTCTGACATAGTAATGGTGGTATCCTATGTACATGTTGTGTTCTGCTGATCAATGCCTGTTCATGTGTTGTGTTTTCCTTTCAGGTGCGAGGGGATAGTTGTGGTTTGACATGCTGGGGTGTACACATGGTGGATGTTCACATGTGATGTGTAGGGAACATTGATGGTCACTTGAGTGCACATGCATATGTGGAGTGCATGTCCTTGCAGAACCACACACTTGCACTCTGATGCACTACATGTACTCCCACCCTTGCACATCCACGTGTACACTGTTTGCCTTCTGGTGCCCACTGTGTCCCGGCAGCACATGTTCTGTGACCGATCATGGATCCAGTACATGCCTAATTTGATGTTTGACGTGGTCTGTCACTTAGATGTGATGCTCAGGGTGTGCATCACACACAATGGCTGTTCATTGTGCTGTGCGCTGAGCAGTGTGATGCAGGAGTAGGACACTGCACACATGAGCTGCAGTGTTGATTTTGCAATGCATAATGTGCATGTAGACAGGCATTCATTGTGATGTTAAGTCTACGACTGTTGTAATGCATTTGGAAATGACTTATTTTGGGTGGGAGATTTTGTTGGTCTGTCATTTCATCTGATTCCGGGTCAGGCAGCAGTGTCCGATGCCACTGTACATTTAGGACATGACAATGTGTACCTTATTGTTACTGCAATCGTGTATGGGTATTGCTTGCCATGTCATGTTGATGTTTGGGAGGGTTTGAGTGACATGACAGTGATGGCCATGGCCTGTTTTGCAGGTGTGTGTGATGCACACCTTGCATGTCCGGGTCATCCGCTTCTCAGAGCAACTAGCTGGGGGTAGATTTCTCTCCGCAGCAGGGCCCTCCCCCTGGAACTGACTTCCGGCCTGACTTGAACTTGAGGGGAACCATCTCCAGTTCTGGAAGCACCTCAAGACCTTCCTCTTTGCTTCTGCTTACTGTCTGCCTCTCCCTTGCAGAATTCTCCACTGGAACTGCACAGGAGCTGCAACTGGGCCACTCTCACCGACCTCGGTCCCTGGCCCAGCCACTCTCCACTTGCACTGCCTCCCTGGCAACCCCTGCACTGCAGTACTGTCTCTCTATCCCTACAGCCCTCCCTTCCCAGCACTTGTCTGCACTTACCTTTGTAGTTGCCACCAGGCGACCTATGTATTATTTTTTTGGGCTACTTCCCCTGTACTGGACTCCCCCCCACCCTTCCCCTTGCACTTTTCCCATTCCCCTTGCACTTTTCCCATTCCCCCTACCCCTGCACTTGCACGATCTCAATGACACCTGGCCTAGTAGTACCGTTCTCTGTGTTCCCTTGTTCCCCCCTCCCTGCCTCATTGCGCCTTGGAATACGTGTGTATGGCCCATATCATGTCATATGTCATATGTGTGCCTTTTGGTCACACAGGATAGCTTGTGTTTAAGTAGCTAGGGATGCAGACGATGTGGCACTTCCATGGCAACTATCTCAGGGTGGTAGGGTTGTGACAGTTGACTGTCTCTTTGTCATCATCGATTGTCACCTGGTATGTGCCAGGCCTGTGTGCACTCCGCAGGGGTGGGAGTTTAGGTGAAAAATGTGGCCACAAGCTGGGTCCGGGCTTCCTCGCCACGTGCCCTGTCCCCTCCCATGGGCAGCGCCTGTGCCTGTGGTTGGGGATGAGGGGGCACCACCATGTCCACCGGGACGCCATGCCGTGTTGCAACATTGTGCAGGACACATGCTGCCACAATGATCCTGCACACTACTGGTGGTGCATAGAGTAGTTGCCCACCAGGGCGGTCAAGGGAGCGGAAACGTGACTTGAGCACTCCGAATGTGCGCTCCACTATGCCCCTGGTTGCAATATGGGCGGCGTTGTATCTTACCTGGGGTGGTGTGGTGGGGTTCCGGATTGGCGTCATCGTGTGGTTGCTCAGAGGGTAGGCACTGTCCCCTGGGGAGGTGATAATAGTTGAGATTATTAGGGTTTGGATATTTGTCTGTGTGTGACTTGCATGCATGTGCAAGGGCATTTGTACTGACCTAGGAGCCATGTGTCGCCATGCTGCCCAGCTTCCAGGGCCCGGCTCAGGGCGGACATTCTGTATATGATACTGTCATGGGTGGAGCCAGGGTAGTTTGCATAGACAGAGGTGATGATTCCCTTTGCATCACATACCACCTGTACATTGATGGAATGCCAGTGCTTGCGGTTTCGGTAGATGTGCTCAATGGCTCTAGGTGGACGTAGGGCCACATGGGTGCAATCTATGGCACCGAGCACTTTGGGGAAGTGTGCCACCCTGAAAAAATCCAGGACAACTGCCTGCCTTTCTGCGGGTGTTCTGGGCATGTATATGGGCCTGCGGACTGAGGGGCGCGCTGTCATGATTGCCAGTACCTGGTGTAGGCAGCGTGACTGCGTGGCCTGTGAGACCCCCCCCACTATGGCAGTGGTCCGCTGAAATGACCCAGTGGCCAAAAAATGCAGGACATTGAGCCGCTTCTCCAAGGGGCTCAATGCTTGGGAGCAAAGGGTGGGGGATGTGAGGTCATCTTCCCACTCCCTGACCAGGTCTAGGATGATATGGGGTGGAAACCTATACCTGCCATAGACCTGGTCGTCAGGCATCCCAAAAAGGCTTGTCCGTGGTGCGAAAATGCGTGCCCTGGCTATTCTCCTCCTCCTGCGGTGTCCCACGATCAGTGCAGCGACAAATGGGGCATTCATCGTAGCTGTATATACGCGTTTGTTGTTTGCGCGCACTTTTATGCTGTGCGCGGGGACGGCTCTGCCTGCCTTCGTGTGGGCGGACGCGTTGACGCCTGTGCACGACGCCTGTATTCGGATACGGTCCGAGTGTCATCGCGTGTGATCGGAGAGGAGTGAGCGTACACGCAACTGGCCTGGGTACGTGTGTTTCGGGGTGTGCGGGAAGTTCCACACGCGATTAGCCTGGGTATGTGTGTTCCGGGGTGCCGGGAACTTTCACACGCGATTGGTGGAAATCCACGTGTGTTCTGTCATCACGTGCAATGAGGGAAACACCTGCGCGCGTCACGTTACAGACGCGCTCACGTGCTACGGGCCTTTGGTCCAATGAAATCGCATATGCGTACTGCCGTGCATATGCGCTAAGGGGCTTTCCTCGAATTACACGCTGACGTGCAGATTTTTCACGTGCCAAATCACTCCGTATCAAGCTGGCCACGCGTAAGCACACGGAAGACCACGCTCCTGCCCAGAAGGCCGAACTACTGCCCCCCAGAGCCCCGAGCAAGCTCCCACCTGCCATCTGCTGCTGCCTGACTGCCTGCTGCCCACGTGCCCTGCCATTTGCTGCCTGCACATCAGCCAGGGGTGCTGTTGCTATGACCACCCCTGCTGGAACCGAAGACTCCCGACTGGGATTCCATCGCTCCACAGCCCAGCCCCAGGACCCCGTTGCCCACCCACTCCTGCCTCTGGGTTTGTCATGTCGGGGCAAACACCATCTGGGACCACTGACAACCCCCGGCCAGAGAGGCAGAGGGGCACCAGCTTCAGTGCCACCGAAGTTGGTGTCCTGGTGGAGCAAGTCCTGGGGCAGTATGATGCCCTCTTCGGAAGTTCCCGCGCCGACAAGGAAGGACGGACTCGGATCTGGACTGACATCGTGACTGCCATCAACGCGGAGGGGGTGGCAGTCCGCGACTTACAACATGTCAAGAAGCGCTGGGAGGACTTCAGGTCCAGGACCCTGAACAAGGCCCAGCGCCTCTTGAAGGCAGCGGATTCCAAGGGGCGCTGGGGCCACTTGTCGGAAGAACAGATGAGGGTCCTGGAACGCATATCCCCAGCGCTCCAAGTTCAGGTCCTTGAGAAGCAGACCCGTCTGGAGTCGAGCGGTGAGTGTACATGCATCCTGATTGTGAGCAGTGCGTGTGGTGATTATTCAGTAGTGTGCAGGTTGCACATCTGTTTGTATGGGGTCGAGTATGGGTGGGGGTGTACAGGGCCGTGGGGCTGACACATGCGAGGGCTGTAATGTGTGAGACATGGATGGTGCTTGTGTGTGTAGGCTTGCATCCCAAATGCAGTTGTGTGGGCACACATGTTTGGATGAATGTGTATGTAAGTAGACATGTCCGTGTTGTCACGCATGTATGTTGTTTTTGGCTGCATGTATCAGCACTGTGTACATGTGCATGTGTGTGTATTTGACAAGAGTGCAACAGTGATGCAACATGGATGCATGTGACAGCGGTATGTGGAAGCCTGATTGGCAGATGTGACATGGATGCCCGTCTGAACACTGCGACACTTGGCAGAGGTGTACACATGCATGCAAGTGTGGTGGTGTGTGTACATGTGTGGTGCACTTCCTGTGTTGCATGTGATGTCTGGCTCACCTTTGGCTGCTCATGCTGTTGTATGTGTATGGATGGTGGTGGCAGTTGCGATATGGCTGTGGTATGGCTCATGTGTGCGAGTTGTAATGACATGTGTGTTGGGGATTGTGATGACATGTCTGAGGTTTGCCAATGCCACTCATGTACAACTGTCATGTGTGTATGTGTCCATTGTACAGTGCCCTGATGCCTGTGTTTTGTTTCTCCCTGTCTGCAGCGTCAACTGATGAAGAGGGCGGAGAAGGTGCTGTGGAGCACAGCGGCGGGGATCCCACCGCCAGCCGGAGACGCAATGCCCGGCTCCCCTCCCATGTTGTCATCTCGTCGGGGAGTGAGGAGTCCGGTGCCGCGTCCCAGGCCGCAGCTGCCCGGGGGAGGTCCAAGAGGCGGAGGTTGGAGTTGGACTCCTCGGCAGCAGAAGGGGCAGCTGGGACCCCACAGGGCCCAACAGGGGAAGATGGCACGGAGTCATCCAGGTTGGTGGGGGGTTTGGTGGAGGAGGAGGCCGTGCAAGCACCAGAAACGGGGTCTGGAGGTGGGGATCCCACTGGTGCTAGTGGTGCAGTGCAGGACCAGGGACAGGAGGCAGCACAGGCCGCCGCGGAGGTGCCTGTATGCAATCCTGTCCCTGATCCTGTCCCTGCATCATCTTGCACCAGCAGGGATGCCTACGTCCAGACCCGTTTTCAGGCAGGGGATGAGCTCACGTCAACTGGCCTTCCTCTGCCTGCGGACGTGGCTATCCAGGTCCGGGTTGAGCCTGTCCTGGCTGGTGTGGCGTTGCGTCAACGGGCCATGCGAGGTGACCTGCAGTCTTTTCATGAAGAGACTGCACGTCATCTCGAATGGCTCGTTGACCACGTCAGCCTGCTGGGACAGGTCACCCAGGCCGGATTCCTCCGTCTGATGGGGCTTGCTCCGACCCCCTCCTCAACTGGACCCCCTACGTGCCAGTCGTCCTCTGTGCCATCTTCCCACCCATCAGTCACCTGGGTGCCCTGTGGAGCTGCCTCTGACGGTGCGGCCAGGCTGGTGGAGGAGGCATCCCTGCCACAGTCGGGAGTCGGACGTCCAGCAGGGGTGGCCACATCTACAACTGCACCCCAGCCGGCGGAGGATGTGCAGGCAGCAGGAGGCAGTGCACGGGCAGAGGCACAGCAGCAGCAGCAATGTGGTGGGAGCCATGAAGGCTCGGGGCCTTCAACATCGGAGGGGCAGGCATCGGCCGGAGGGCAGGAGGACCCAGGACAGAGAGTGTCTTCCGTGTGGCAGCGTTTGGGCCACGCCATAGATGCGGAGCGGCAGCGGGCGGAAGAGGCACGGCTCACAATGGTCAGGGCGGAGAACTCCATGCGGAGGGCCCTGAGGCGGGCCGAGTGCCTCGAGGCAATCCGCAGGGGTTTGGAGGTGGAGACGTCGACGGCCCTGCGGACCCTCGGGCCATGGAGGAGGACCGCCTCCGGGACATTGAGGAGGAGTTCGATGATGCCCTGGCCCGGGACATCCACAAGTGAGCCGTGAAACTAGCCCGCTGCCCTTGTACATAGTTATGTAGGTAGTGTTAGGTTTCATTTTTGTTTTTATTTTATTTGGACCTTTCGGACATTGGCCTCATTTTTGTATATAGTTTATTTTATTAGTTAGTGTAGTTAGATAGGTTTCCTTTATTTTGTTGGGATAATGGACCCTGGCTTGTTCCCATGTACATAGTTCACAGTTGGATTGTATATTTTTTTCACTTTTTAACCATGGAGCAATGGCTTTCTTTTTTATTTCCCATTGGATTTTGTTTTGTGGACATTGACTTTGGACAACATTACTTTGGAATTTTATTTTTGGTTTTGCTTTTTTTAACGGACATGCTTCTTTTCATTTTTGTACATTCACGTTTCTGTTTCTTCATTTTTTATTCTATTTATGTTTCCTTTAATACATATTTTTGACTTGATTCCGGGTCAGGCAGCAGTGTCCGATGCCACTGTACATTTAGGACATGACAATGTGTACCTTATTGTTACTGCAATCGTGTATGGGTATTGCTTGCCATGTCATGTTGATGTTTGGGAGGGTTTGAGTGACATGACAGTGATGGCCATGGCCTGTTTTGCAGGTGTGTGTGATGCACACCTTGCATGTCCGGGTCATTCGCTTCTCAGAGCAACTAGCTGGGGGTAGATTTCTCTCCGCAGCAGGGCCCTCTCCCTGGAACTGACTTCCGGCCTGACTTGAACTTGAGGGGAACCATCTCCAGTTCTGGAAGCACCTCAAGACCTTCCTCTTTGCTTCTGCTTACTGTCTGCCTCTCCCTTGCAGAATTCTCCACTGGAACTGCACAGGAGCTGCAACTGGGCCACTCTCACCGACCTCGGTCCCTGGCCCAGCCACTCTCCACTTGCACTGCCTCCCTGGCAACCCCTGCACTGCAGTACTGTCTCTCTATCCCTACAGCCCTCCCTTCCCAGCACTTGTCTGCACTTACCTTTGTAGTTGCCACCAGGCGACCTATGTATTATTTTTTTGGGCTACTTCCCCTGTACTGGACTCCCCCCCACCCTTCCCCTTGCACTTTTCCCATTCCCCTTGCACTTTTCCCATTCCCCCTACCCCTGCACTTGCACGATCTCAATGACACCTGGCCTAGTAGTACCTATCTCTGTGTTCCCTTGTTCCCCCCTCCCTGCCTCATTGCGCCTTGGAATACTTGTGTATGGCCCATATCATGTCATATGTCATATGTGTGCCTTTTGGTCACACAGGATAGCTTGTGTTTAAGTAGCTAGGGATGCAGACGATGTGGCACTTCCATGGCAACTATCTCAGGGTGGTAGGGTTGTGACAGTTGACTGTCTCTTTGTCATCATCGATTGTCACCTGGTATGTGCCAGGCCTGTGTGCACTCCGCAGGGGTGGGAGTTTAGGTGAAAAATGTGGCCACAAGCTGGGTCCGGGCTTCCTCGCCACGTGCCCTGTCCCCTCCCATGGGCAGCGCCTGTGCCTGTGGTTGGGGATGAGGGGGCACCACCATGTCCACCGGGACGCCATGCCGTGTTGCAACATTGTGCAGGACACATGCTGCCACAATGATCCTGCACACTACTGGTGGTGCATAGAGTAGTTGCCCACCAGGGCGGTCAAGGGAGCGGAAACGTGACTTGAGCACTCTGAATGTGCGCTCCACTATGCCCCTGGTTGCAATATGGGCGGCGTTGTATCTTACCTGGGGTGGTGTGGTGGGGTTCCGGATTGGCGTCATCGTGTGGTTGCTCAGAGGGTAGGCACTGTCCCCTGGGGAGGTGATAATAGTTGAGATTATTAGGGTTTGGATATTTGTCTGTGTGTGACTTGCTTGCATGTGCAAGGGCATTTGTACTGACCTAGGAGCCATGTGTCGCCATGCTGCCCAGCTTCCAGGGCCCGGCTCAGGGCGGACATTCTGTATATGATACTGTCATGGGTGGAGCCAGGGTAGTTTGCATAGACAGAGGTGATGATTCCCTTTGCATCACATACCACCTGTACATTGATGGAATGCCAGTGCTTGCGGTTTCGGTAGATGTGCTCAATGACCCTAGGTGGACGTAGGGCCACATGGGTGCAATCTATGGCACCGAGCACTTTGGGGAAGTGTGCCACCCTGAAAAAATCCAGGACAACTGCCTGCCTTTCTGCGGGTGTTCTGGGCATGTATATGGGCCTGCGGACTGAGGGGCGCGCTGTCATGATTGCCAGTACCTGGTGTAGGCAGCGTGACTGCGTGGCCTGTGAGACCCCCCCCACTATGGCAGTGGTCCGCTGAAATGACCCAGTGGCCAAAAAATGCAGGACATTGAGCACCTTCTCCAAGGGGCTCAATGCTTGGGAGCAAAGGGTGGGGGATGTGAGGTCATCTTCCCACTCCCTGACCAGGTCTAGGATGATATGAGGTGGAAACCTATACCTGCCATAGACCTGGTCGTCAGGCATCCCAAAAAGGCTTGTCCGTGGTGCGAAAATGCGTGCCCTGGCTATTCTCCTCCTCCTGCGGTGTCCCACGATCAGTGCAGCGACAAATGGGGCATTCATCGTAGCTGTATATACGCGTTTGTTGTTTGCGCGCACTTTTATGCTGTGCGCGGGGACGGCTCTGCCTGCCTTCGTGTGGGCGGACGCGTTGACGCCTGTGCACGACGCCTGTGCACGTCTTTTGCCGTGCGCGAGTTTCCCGTATTCGGATACGGTCCGAGTGTCATCGCGTGTGATCGGAGGGGAGTGAGCGTACACGCAACTGGCCTGGGTACGTGTGTTTCGGGGTGTGCGGGACGTTCCACATGCGATTAGCCTGGGTACGTGTGTTCCGGGGTGCCGGGAACTTTCACACGCGATTGGTGGAAATCCACGTGTGTTCTGTCATCACGTGCAATGAGGGAAACACCTGCGCGCGTCACGTCACAGACGCGCTCACGCGCTAAGGGCCTTTGGTCCAATGAAATCGCATATGCGTACTGCCGTGCATATGCGCTAAGGGGCTTTCCTCGAATTACACGCTGACGTGCAGATTTTTCACATGCCAAATCACTCCGTATCAAGCTGGCCACGCGTAAGCACACGGAAGACCACGCTCCTGCCCAGAAGGCCGAACTACTGCCCCCCAGAGCCCCGAGCACGCTCCCACCTGCCATCTGCTGCTGCCTGACTGCCTGCTGCCCACGTGCCCTGCCATTTGCTGCCTGCACATCAGCCAGGGGTGCTGTTGCTGTGACCACCCCTGCTGGAACCGAAGACTCCCGACTGGGATTCCATCGCTCCACAGCCCAGCCCCAGGACCCCGTTGCCCACCCACTCCTGCCTCTGGGGTTGTCATGTCGGGGCAAACACCATCTGGGACCACTGACAACCCCCGGCCAGAGAGGCAGAGGGGCACCAGCTTCAGTGCCACCGAAGTTGGTGTCCTGGTGGAGCAAGTCCTGGGGCAGTATGATGCCCTCTTCGGAAGTTCCCGCGCCGACAAGGAAGGACGGACTCGGATCTGGACTGACATCGTGACTGCCATCAACGCGGAGGGGGTGGCAGTCCGCGACTTACAACATGTCAAGAAGCGCTGGGAGGACTTCAGGTCCAGGACCCTGAACAAGGCCCGGCGCCTCTTGAAGGCAGCAGATTCCAAGGGGCGCCGGGGCCACTTGTCGGAAGAACAGATGAGGGTCCTGGAACGCATATCCCCAGCGCTCCAAGTCCAGGTCCTTGAGAAGCAGACCCGTCTGGAGTCGAGCGGTGAGTGTACATGCATCCTGATTGTGAGCAGTGCGTGTGGTGATTATTCAGTAGTGTGCAGGTTGCACATCTGTTTGTATGGGGTCGAGTATGGATGGGGGTGTACAGGGCCGTGGGGCTGACACATGCGAGGGCTGTAATGTCTGAGACATGGATGGTGCTTGTGTGTGTAGGCTTGCATGCCAAATGCAGTTGTGTGGGCACACATGTTTGGATGAATGTGTATGTAAGTAGACATGTCCGTGATGTCACGCATGTATGTTGTTTTTGGCTGCATGTATCAGCACTGTGTACATGTGCATGTGTGTGTATTTGACAAGAGTGCAACAGTGATGCAACATGGATGCATGTGACAGCGGTATGTGGAAGCCTGATTGGCAGATGTGACATGGATGCCCGTCTGAACACTGCGACACTTGGCAGAGGTGTACACATGCATGCAAGTGTGGTGGCTTGTGTACATGTGTGGTGCACTTCCTGTGTTGCATGTGATGTCTGGATCACCTTTGGCTGCTCATGCTGTTGTATGTGTATGGATGGTGGTGGCAGTTGCGATATGGCTGTGGTATGGCTCATGTGTGCGAGTTGTAATGACATGTGTGTTGGGGATTGTGATGACATGTCTGAGGTTTGCCAATGCCACTCATGTACAACTGTCATGTGTGGATGTGTCCATTGTACAGTGCCCTGATGCCTGTGTTTTGTTTCTCCCTGTCTGCAGCGTCAACTGATGAAGAGGGCGGAGAAGGTGCTGTGGAGCACAGCGGCGGGGATCCCACTGCCAGCCGGAGACGCAATGCCCGGCTCCCCTCCCATGTTGTCATCTCGTCGGGGAGTGAGGAGTCTGGTGCCGCGTCCCAGGCCGCAGCTGCCCGGGGGAGGTCCAAGAGGCGGAGGTTGGAGTTGGACTCCTCGGCAGCAGAAGGGGCAGCTGGGACCCCACAGGGCCCAACAGGGGAAGATGGCACGGAGTCATCCAGGTTGGTGGGGGGTTTGGTGGAGGAGGAGGCCGTGCAAGCACCAGAAACGGGGTCTGGAGGTGGGGATCCCACTGGTGCTAGTGGTGCAGTGCAGGACCAGGGACAGGAGGCAGCACAGGCCACCGCGGAGGTGCCTGTATGCAATCCTGTCCCTGATCCTGTCCCTGCATCATCTTGCACCAGCAGGGATGCCTACGTCCAGACCCGTTTTCAGGCAGGGGATGAGCTCACGTCAACTGGCCTTCCTCTGCCTGCGGACGTGGCTATCCAGGTCCGGGTTGAGCCTGTCCTGGCTGGTGTGGCGTTGCGTCAACGGGCCATGCGAGGTGACCTGCAGTCTTTTCATGAAGAGACTGCACGTCATCTCGAATGGCTCGTTGACCACGTCAGCCTGCTGGGACAGGTCACCCAGGCCGGATTCCTCCGTCTGATGGGGCTTGCTCCGACCCCCTCCTCAACTGGACCCCCTACGTGCCAGTCGTCCTCTGTGCCATCTTCCCACCCATCAGTCACCTGGGTGCCCTGTGGAGCTGCCTCTGACGGTGCGGCCAGGCTGGTGGAGGAGGCATCCCTGCCACAGTCGGGAGTCGGACGTCCAGCAGGGGTGGCCACATCTACAACTGCACCCCAGCCGGCGGAGGATGTGCAGGCAGCAGGAGGCAGTGCACGGGCAGAGGCACAGCAGCAGCAGCAACGTGGTGGGAGCCATGAAGGCTCGGGGCCTTCAAAATCGGAGGGGCAGGCATCGGCCGGAGGGCAGGAGGACCCAGGACAGAGAGTGTCTTCCGTGTGGCAGCGGTTGGGCCACGCCATAGATGCGGAGCGGCAGCGGGCGGAAGAGGCACGGCTCACAATGGTCAGGGCGGAGAACTCCATGCGGAGGGCCCTGAGGCGGGCCGAGTGCCTCGAGGCAATCCGCAGGGGTTTGGAGGTGGAGACGTCGACGGCCCTGCGGACCCTCGGGGCCATGGAGGAGGACCGCCTCCGGGACATTGAAGAGGAGTTCGATGATGCCCTGGCCCGGGACATCCACAAGTGAGCCGTGAAACTAGCCCGCTGCCCTTGTACATAGTTATGTAGGTAGTGTTAGGTTTCATTTTTGTTTTTATTTTATTTGGACCTTTCGGACATTGGCCACATTTTTGTATATAGTTTATTTTATTAGTTAGTGTAGTTAGATAGGTTTCCTTTATTTTGTTGGGATAATGGACCCTGGCTTGTTCCCATGTACATAGTTCACAGTTGGATTGTATATTTTTTTCACTTTTTAACCATGGAGCAATGGCTTTCTTTTTTATTTCCCATTGGATTTTGTTTTGTGGACATTGACTTTGGACAACATTACTTTGGAATTTTATTTTTGGTTTTGCTTTTTTTAACGGACATGCTTCTTTTCATTTTTGTACATTCACGTTTCTGTTTCTTCATTTTTTATTCTATTTATGTTTCCTTTAATACATATTTTTTTTGGTGAACTTCAATGTGTGGTATCTCATTGGTTTCATGCATTTCATGATATGTGTTTTGAGATTCATTGACACCCATTGGGTGTATGTGAGGGAAATGTGTTTGTTTCGGAACTTGCAATTGGTGTTCTGTGATGTAATTGCAAATTATGAGTGGGTGGATGCAATACTCGGGTGGGTGTTTTGCATTTGGAGCCTGACCATAGGGACCAGGGATCTAGATTGTGATGACATGTTGGCTGGGGAACATGAGTTGCACATGGGTGGGGGCCTGCTGGCAGGTGCCCCACAGTGCTGGGGGGTGGGGGTGGTGGGAGACATGGGTGGGGGCCTGGTGGAGGCTGCCCCTGGTGACTGGGGGAGTGGGGGTGGTGGGAGACATGGGTGGGGGCCTGGTGGAGGCTGCCCCTGGTGGCTGGGGGGTGGGGGTGGTGTGAGACATGGTTGGGGGCCTGGTGGAGGCTGCCCCTGCACTGCTGGGGGGTGGGGGTGGTGGGAGACATGGGTGGGGGCCTGGTGGTGGGTGCCCCTGCACTGCTGGGGGGTGGGGGTGGTGGGAGACATGGGTGGGGGCCTGGTGGAGGCTGCCCCTGGTGACTGGGGGGTGGGGGTGGTGGGAGACATGGGTGGGGGCCTGGTGGAGGCCGCCCCTGGTGGCTGGGGGGGGTGGGGGTGGTGGGAGACATGGGTGGGGGCCGGGTGGAGGCTGCCCCTGCTGACTGGGGGGGTGGGGGTGCTGGGAGACATGGGTGGGGGCCTGGTGGAGGCTGCCCCTGGTGGCTGGGGGGTGGCGGTGCTGGGAGACATGGGTGGGGGCCTGGTGGTGGGTGCCCCTGCACTGCTGGGGGGGTGGGGGTGGTCGGAGACATGGGTGGGGGCCTGGTGGAGGCTGCCCCTGGTGACTGGGGGCGTGGGGGTGGTGGGAGACATGGGTGGGGGCCTGGTGGAGGCTGCCCCTGGTGACTGGGGGGGTGGGGGTGGTGGGAGACATGGGTGGGGGCCTGGTGGAGGCTGCCCCTGGTGACTGGGGGGGTGGGGGTGCTGGGAGACATGGGTGGGGGGCTGGTGGAGGCTGCCCCTGGTGGCTGGGGGGTGGGGGTACTGGGCGACATGGGTGGGGGCCTGGTGGTGGCTGCCCCTGCACTGCTGGGGGGTGGGGGTGGTGGGGAACATGCGTTGGACATGGGTGGGGGCCTGCTGGCAGGTGCCCCACAGTGCTGGGGGGTGGGGGTGGTGGGGAACATGAGTTGGACATGGGTGGGGGCCTGCCGGCAGGTGCCCCACAGTGCTGTGGGGTGGGGGTGGTGGGGAACATTAGTTGGACATGGGTGGGGGCCTACTGGCAGGTGCCCCACGGTGCTGGGGGGTGGGGGTGGTGGGGAACATGAGTTGGACATGGGTGGCGCCTGCTGGCAGGTGCGCCACAGTGCTGGGGGGTGGGGGTGGTGGGAGACATGGGTGGGGGCCTGGTGGAGGCTTCCCCTGGTGACTGGGGGGTGGGGGTGGTGGGAGACATGGGTGGGGGCCTGGTGGAGGCTGCCCCTGGTGGCTGGGGGGTGGGGGTGCTGGGAGACATGGGTGGGGGCCTGGTGGTGGCTGCCCCTGCACTGCTGGGGGGTGTGGGTGGTGGGGAACATGCATTGGACATGGGTGGGGCCTGCTGGCAGGTGCCCCACAGTGCTGGGGGGTGGGGGTGGTGGGGAACATGAGTTGGACATGGGTGGGGGCCTGCTGGCAGGTGCCCCACAGTGCTGGGGGGTGGGGGTGCTGGGAGACATGGGTGGGGGCCTGGTGGAGGCTGCCCCTGCACTGCTGGGGTTTGGGGGTGGTGGGAGACATGGGTGGGGGCCTGGTGGTGGGTGCCCCTGCACTGCTGGGGGGTGGGGGTGGTGGGAGACATGGGTGGGGGCCTGGTGGAGGCTGCCCCTGGTGACTGGGGGGTGGGGGTGGTGGGAGACATGGGTGGGGGCCTGGTGGAGGCTGCCCCTGGTGGCTGGGGGGTGGGGTGGTGTGAGACATGGGTGGGGGCCTGGTGGAGGCTGCCCCTGGTGACTGGGGGGGTGGGGGTGCTGGGAGACATGGGTGGGGGCCTGGTGGAGGCTGCCCCTGGAGGCTGGGGGGTGGGGGTGCTGGGAGACATGGGTGGGGGCCTGGTGGTGGGTGCCCCTGCACTGCTGGGGGGTGGGGGTGGTGGGAGACATGGGTGGGGGCCTGGTGGAGGCTGCCCCTGGTGACCTGGGGGGGTGGGGGTGGTGGGAGACATGGGTGGGGGCCTGGTGGAGGCTGCCCCTGGTGACTGGGGGGGTGGGGGTGCTGGGAGACACGGGTGGGGCCTGGTGGAGGCTGCCCCTGGTGGCTGGGGTGTGGGGGTGCTGGGAGACATGGGTGGGGGCCTGGTGGTGTCTGCCCCTGCACTGCTGGGGGGTGGGAGTGGTGGGGAACATGCGTTAGACATGGGTGGGGGCCTGCTGGCAGGTGCCCCACAGTGCGGGGGGGTGGGGGTGGTGGGGAACATGAGTTGGACATGGGTGGGGGCCTGCTGGCAGGTGCCCCACAGTGCTGGGGGGTGGGGGTGGTGGGGAACATGAGTTGGACATGGGTGGGGGCCTGCTGGCAGGTGCCCCACGGTGCTGGGGGGTGGGGGTGGTGGGGAACATGAGTTGGACATGGGTGGGGGCCTGCTGGCAGGTGCCCCACAGTGCTGGGGGGTGGGGGTGGTGGGAGACATGGGTGGGGGCCTGGTGGAGGCTGCCCCTGGTGACTGGGGGGGTGGGGGTGGTGGGAGACATGGGTGGGGGCCTGGTGGAGGCTGCCCCTGGTGGCTGGGGGGTGGGGGTGGTGTGAGACATGGGTGGGGGCCTGGTGGAGGCTGCCCCTGCACTGCTGGGGGGTGGAGGTGGTGGGGAACATGCGTTGGACATGGGTGGGGCCTGCTGGCAGGTGCCCCACAGTGCTGGGGGTGGGGGTGGTGGGGAACATGAGTTGGACATGGGTGGGGGCCTGCTGGCAGGTGCCCCACAGTGCTGGGGGGGTGGGGTGCTGGGAGACATGGGTGGGGGCCTTTTGGAGGCTGCCCCTGCACTGCTGGGGGGTGGGGGTGGTGGGAGACATGGGTGGGGGCCTGGTGGTGGGTGCCCCTGCACTGCTGGGGGGTGGGGGTGGTGGGAGACATGGGTGGGGGCCTGGTGGAGGCTGCCCCTGGTGACTGGGGGTTGGGGGTGGTGGGAGACATTGGTGGGGGCCTGGTGGAGGCTGCCCCTGGTGACTGGGGGGGTGGGGGTGGTGGGAGACATGGGTGGGGGCCTGGTGGAGGCTGCCCCTGGTGACTGGGGGGGTGGGGGTGCTGGGAGACATGGGTGGGGGCCTGGTGGAGGCTGCCCCTGGTGGCTGGGGGGTGGGGGTGCTGGGAGACATGGGTGGGGGCATGGTGGTGGCTGCCCCTGCACTGCTGGGGGGTGGGGGTGGTGGGGAACATGCGTTGGACATGGGTGGGGGCCTGCTGGCAGGTGCCCCACAGTGCTGGGGGGTGGGGGTGGTGGGGAACATGAGTTGGACATGGGTGGGGGCCTGCTGGCAGGTGCCCCACAGTGCTGGCGGGTGGGGGTGGTGGGGAACATGGGTGGGGGCCTGGTGGAGGCTGCCCCTGCACTGCTGGGGGGTGGGGGTGGTGGGAGACATGGGTGGGGGCCTGGTGGAGGCTGCCCCTGGTGGCTGGGGGGTGGGGGTGCTCGGAGACATGGATGGGGGCCTAGTGGAGGCTGCCCCTGGTGGCTGGGGGGTGGGGGTGCTTGGAGACATGGGTGGGGGCCTGGTGGTGGGTGCCCCTGCACTGCTGGGGGGTGGGGGTGGTGGGGAACATGAGTTGGACATGGGTGGGGGCCTGGTGGTGGGTGCCCCTGGTGGCTGGGGGTGCAGGGGGACATGCGTTGGTGGGCAGTAGTGCAAGTTGACATGTGGGTTGGCTGGTGGGCATGGCCATGGTGGATGGGGTGCCTGCAGGACATGTGCTGGGTAGGCCCCTGTGGTGTGAGCCACCTGCAGGGGCCGTGGAGGGTGTAGAGGGAACACCTGGGAGGACCCACACATGCAATTCACGTGTGCTGCTCCCGGCGCACCCCTGTAATTCACGTACCCTGATGAGATCACGTGTGGAACTTCCCGCGCACCCCTGGAATACACGTACCCCGCTCAATCGCGTGTGTAACTTCCCGCGCACCCCCAAAATACACGTACCCCGATCAATCGCGTGTGTAACTTCCCGCGCGCCCCCGAAATACACATACCCCGCTCAATCGCGTGTGTGACTTCCCATGCACCCCTGTAATACACGTACCCCGCTCAATCGCGTGTGTGACTTCCCGCGCACCCCCGAAATACACGTACCCCGCTCAATCGCGTGTGTAACTTCCCGCGCGCCCCCGAAATACACGTACCCCGCTCAAGCGCGTGTAGCTTCCCGCGCGCCCCCAAAATACACGTACCCCGCTCAATCGCGTGTGTAACTTCCCGCGCACCCCCGAAATACACGTACCCCGCTCAATCGCGTTTGTAATTTCCCGCCCGCCTCCGAAATACACGTACCCCGCTCAATCGCGTGTGTAACTTCCCGCGCACCCCCGAAATACACGTACCCCGCTCAATCGTGTGTGTGACTTCCCGCGCACCCCCGAAATACACGTACCCCGCTCAATCGCTTTTGTAACTTCCCGCGCGCCCCCCGAAATACACGTACCCCGCTCAATCGCGTGTTTAACTTCCCGCGCGCCCCCGAAATACACGTACCCCGCTCAATCGCGTGTGTAACTTCCCGCGCACCCCCGAAATACACGTACCCCGCTCAATCGCGTGTGTAATTTCCCGCCCGCCTCCGAAATACACGTACCCCGCTCAATCGCGTGTGTAACTTCCCGCGCACCCCCGAAATACACGTACCCCGCTCAATCGTGTGTGTGACTTCCCGCGCACCCCCGAAATACACGTACCCCGCTCAATCGCTTTTGTAACTTCCCGCGCGCCCCCCGAAATACACGTACCCCGCTCAATCGCGTGTTTAACTTCCCGCGCGCCCCCGAAATACACGTACCCCGCTCAATCGCGTGTGTAACTTCCTGCGCACCCCCGAAATACACATACCCCGCTCGCACAGGCCCAATTGCTGTATGTTGCCACTTTTGTGATGCGCTGGGACTCTACCGCCTGCCTTTGTGTGGCGGACGTGTTTCAGCTTGTGCGTGTCTTTGGCTGTGCGTGGCTTTGCCCTATTCGATTCCATGAATACGTGTGGTTCGAGTGCGTGTGGGCGTTCCGTCTGCTTCCCTGCAGACATCCCCAGTTACGCCCTTATTTTCGCGCGTTGTTCCCCATTCCGCGCGTTACGCACCGTGTCCCGCCCACTTTCTGGTGTATGCGCCGAGGTTGTGCGCTTTCACTGTGCGCGTCGCGCACGCCTTTCGGGATGTTGCAGTGACTTGTGCGCCATGCACGGGTTTGGCGCACATCCCGAGGTGTACACGCGCAGGGACTTCCAGGAATCGCACGCGTGCGCGTGCGCGTTTTTTCCGCTTGCGTCTGCTTGCGCCTGCTTGCGCGAAGATTTTCGGCGCACGTTTGTTCCATGAATCGGCCCCTAAGGGTATTATCAGATTTTTTAATCAAGAGATTCACATCAGTAAGGTGGGTAAAAATCAAAGGAAACTAATGAAAAAATAAATAAGAGACTCCTAAAATGTCAATGATAAGCAGTAAGATACTAAAAGTTGACAGAAAGTGTAAATGAATGAATACAAATAAATTGTTGCATGAATTTTAAAAGTGGTTAAAATATTTAGATTTTCAAATTAGCAGCAATTGGTGGTGCCAGCTCAAATTGATCAGTGTGGTCTATTTGATAACAAAGAAAATAATACAAAGTCGGGTAAGTACATACAGTCTAGATCGACTTGTCATTATGGAGGACACTCCTCCTCTACACTTATGTAGGACATTGCCAAGATACACAGCTAAGATAAGGAAATATCATTCATGGTGGGTTTGAGGCATGACTAATAAGACACTCATGCCATGGCCTCAACATGGTGCTTTGTCAAAAACAATATTGCCACACATAGCAACATATATCTGCATGCCACATATAAGCAAAAGATATTACAGAAAAGGTTGGCGGTTTTAGAGGTATGGAAAATGTACCAGAGTGAGAAAGAAAAACCTGCCAAGATGGAGTGGATGCAATAATTAGCAAAAGGGGAGGATTTAACGACTTCAGCTCCCCTTTCCCCTCCTGCACACAATTTTACCCTTTAAAGGAATTGAAAGCAGTAGCGTGGTATGTTAATCCAACATATGAGCCCCCTGCTTATAACAGTGAGAATAACATGGAAGAGAGTAAAAGCAAAGAACGCAAATGTATCTCGACTCACAATGAAAGTAAACAGCGTGATGAGAGAAATGATAGGCAAGATAGACAGATCGAGATAGAGGATGAAGCAAGGAAGCAGAAAGAAATACAAGACAAAGTTAAGGGAATAACAATAGTACAGAATGAATGGATGGGAGGACAAATATTACTTAAGCTTGACGATGAGGGCATTGATGGGGTTTGAGAAAGAGAGAGAAGAACAGGAAAAGAAAGAAAAGGATGAATAGAGAGCATACAAAAAGTGAAAGAAAGAAAATGCAAGTGAAGGGAAGAACGAAGATGGTACAAGGCAAGGAAAGAAAAGGAGAGACTAGAAGAGATGAAGCGAGAGGAGGTAGAAGCACAAAGAATGACATATGTAGGTTGCAAAGAAGATGAGAGGAAGATGAATTGAAGGAGATGAGGAAGAGAGAGGAAGAAATTAACAGAGGTAGTGGACTAAAAGATGATGAAATAGATTATCTATGTCATAGAAGCATAGTGCCAATCAAAGCACAAGAATGATTTGTGGAAAAGAGAGTGTCACAACAGCCTTGCAGGGAGCTGCAAGGAATACCAACATGGGCTGATGAGCGAGATACAGGAGGTGTAGGACAAAAAACTGGCAATTTATATAGGCAAATGTGGGATAAAGAAGGGTATAAAACCCAAGAGAATATAGAAGGCTAGATGACATCATGATAGACAAGCACAGAACGCTGTCTTTAAATAGACTAGATCATGATGATGCGTTAAAGGATAATGGTCATACAAGCTGGGGGATAATAATACCAGGCGAAGAAAGAGAAGAAAATGAGAGAGCGTGAAGGGAGGGCACATGCGGATTTTCAAAAGTGCCTTCAACTTCAAACACCATTAAGGTCAACGCCACGGCATTCCCTTAGCAACACAGAAAAGAAATGAGAAAAACAAGACAACCGTTCCTCTATGAAAGGTACAAACATATAGATCTTAAACGCACCGTGAGGAGGTGTGGAAGTATAGTTATCTATAGCAAAACCATATGTCTAACACACAGATTTGTCCACAGCTTTTAAGAATTAGCATATCCTTCATTTGAATGGTCCAGCATAAGAAACAGACCCAATACAGAGCATCTGAAAAACGGTTTATGTGAGTGAATATGTCCCAATGCATCAAACACGTCAAAACGACAAAAGTGTTATTGGTCTCTCAGTGGGACATAGCGCTTATCCAGTGACTTGTCCCACTCGAGACCAAGTTTGTAACTACATCAATATAGTAATGCAATGTTTTTACCTACAGAACTGGCTCATGAATTTCTCTGCTTAGCTATCCGGTTCACCACTGATTCCAAGGTTAGTGCTATAGAGTCCGGCAGATCTGAATTATTCTTGATTAAGCAGAAACAATAAGATTTAATACAAATACATGGTGAACATACTTAACTAGAACCATTTTTATTTTTTTATTCCCAGAATAGAACATTAATTCCCAATATCTTTACACGAAGAAGGACGCGACAGCCCGAAATGTGTAGTAAATGATAGGAGATGCCATTCTGAGAGTTCACAGCACAATTCAAGCATTCACAATAATCCCTATCTAGATATCAGGATTAACAATATACTTACAGCTTGTATTATGATGTAAATTCGAATTCAATGTTGATAATATTGCCATTACAGGATGAAAATATGAAAAATTGATAATGGATCATTGTTGAATAACTGAGGGTCGTTATACAACCCACAATTGGAAATAACTGTTTAGATTACAAAACTGGAAGCATTGTAATGTTAGTAATTTCCTTAAGTGTTTTTTTCATTAGAAATTGAAATTGCATTTCTTTGAACATTTATCTTTGACAATATATAACATTTTATGAAATACTACCTGGTATGGTATAAATATGTGAATATCTAACAATTGCATTGCTAAAAGTGTGCTCATGTTTGCCCCTCACAGTATTATGAATGACCTATCTTCACACTATTCCCCTTGAATCTTTAACACATTCCTTCAGATAGACCTAGACAATGTTCAGCTCGAAAGTGCAATAGTAACATACCTGGATGACATTTTGGTGTGTAGTGAGAAAGAAGAAAGATTCAGAGAAGATTTAGTGATGCTCCTTACTATACTCTCAAAGAAAAGATATAAAGTGGACAAAGAAAGGCTACATACTGTCAGAAGGAGGTCTTGTATATAGGACAGTTGATTTTCCACAAAGGGAGGAAAGTGACATTGAAAGAGCAGAATCAATTATGAAGACCTTAGAACCTAAAACGGTGAGGGAAATGCAACCATTTTTAGGCCTATGTAACTATTGTAGGGCCTGGGTTTTTGATTACAAAACATATATTCAATCACTTTTAAAAGCACTTAAAGAAGCACAGGTGGGCAAGAACAAAACAATATGGACAGATGAGATGACTGAAGGATTTTAAGAATTAAAAAAGGAAATCGGTACAGCTGATGTGTTAGGAATTTCAGATTATCATGAAGAATTAAACTTATTTTCTCATTCAAATGGAGAAGTCATGACAGCAGTCCTTACACATAAAATGACATTAGGACATGGAAATAAACCATTGGCCTAATTTAATGGGATTTTAGATCCAGTTATGAAAGGACATTATACCTGTGAGCAATCTTTAGCTGCTGATGCATTCTCAATCGAAAAAGCTTCAAGTATAACAATGGGGTGATTAGTAACACTATTTATAGAGGATGCATTATTTGTCATTTTAGAGAAACAGCATAATAAATACATTGACTACACAAAGAGCATCACGATATGAGATAATTATATCGAATCCTGTGATTAAAATTATTAGATGCACACAGAACCAGGAACGGAAGATGATTATGTACATGACTGCACAACGTATACTGAACACTATAGTGATGTTCCCCAAACCAGAGTAAATGCTATTGAGAGGGAGGAAGTTCTCTTTCTTGATGGTTCTTCAAAAATTGATGAAAAGAATTGCAAAAGGCATACTGGATCAGCAATAATAAAGCTGAACCGAGAGGGTGAATATGAGGTACTGAAAAGCACAGAATTGCTTTCACATTACTCAGCACAGGCTACAGAATTAGAGATGCCTATTGCCGTGCTTCAGGGATTTGAAGATGATGAAGTGACAGTGTACTCTGACTTCGCCTATGAATGTCAACTGTAAACGCTTGTTTGTCACACTGGAAAAAGAGCCCTTCCGCCGCAACATGCAGCCCTATTGAATACACTTATTGAAGCAAAATCAATCCCAGTGACTCTAGTAGTCATAGAATGCACAGCACATACTGAAAAGGAAGACATCATTTCCTGTGGAAATGAAGCCACAGAATTAGAAGCCAAAAGGGCAGCCTATTTCCCTACCATTTCTAATTTTGAAACAGAAAGTGTTAAACAGGTGACAGGACGATGCATTTTGGTAAAGGAGGGTTTTAACATCCTGTTTATTGTGCAGTTATTTGAGATACAAGGTCAAGCACCAGAAGAAAAAAAGGATTTATGATATAATATGATATGGTTTTTATAACTTGCCTGTACACAATGTTTCTAGGTGCGACAAGACAAGGAGGGGGAAACAAAGGGAGGACAAAACAAGAATCTTACTAGGCCTTGTGTCATTCAGATCATGCAAAAGCAGGGAGGGGAGGGAAGTGCCAAGGGTAGTGGGTGGATGGAGAAATGCAGGACAAAGGAAAAACAAGGGTGTGGCCAGCGGGTGGCAAGTGTGGGTACTCATAAGTGCAGCCACAGGTGGCAGATAAGTGCATGAGAGGGGACGGTAGGGTTGCAGATACAAACTAGAAGTGCAGGGGTGCCAAGAGGCAGTGTGGGATTGCAGCTGGACAGGCATGGACCTGGGCACAAGTTCAGAGGGTGACCAGGTGACCAGTGCGTGAATCAGGCAGGAGATCAGCAAGGGGAGGAAAAAGGCAGAAGCAAAGAGAAAGGTATTGAGTTGTTTCTGGAACCTGAGATGGTTCTGCTCAACTTTCAGATAGGCAGGGAGGCTGTTCTATAGGGAGGCCATAGCTATAGAAAGAGATCTGCCCCCAACTAGTTGCTTGGAAAAGTGACTGACCCTCAAAGAGTTGGACGTGGAGGAGCGGAGGGCTCGAGAAAGCAGACATTTAGGAAGAGGGAGTTGGAGGTAATTCTGTCCCAGGCCCAAGAAAACCTTGTAGACAATGCAGTGGGTCTTGAACTTGCTCTTTGCCAGAACTGTGAGCCAGTGATGAGATGTTAGAGCTGGAGAGATATGATCCCTGGGCTTGAGGCCAAGGACAAGACTTGCAGTCTTGTTCTGAATGAGTTGTAGAGGACGGAGAGTAGAGGCAAGATGCTGTTGCAGTAGTCCAACCTAGAAAAGACCAGAGCTCTGGAGACAGTGAGATTCTGGGTGAAAGTGAGGAAGCCTGTGCCTCTACGACATCGTTTGACAACGAAGCAGGACCAGTATCTATAATATCACTAAATAATTCAACAACATGCTTCAAGAATGAAGGCTTGTTTCTGGTTAGAGGAAACAAAGGATGTGGACAGATAATTAAGGTCCTAGGAATTAATGGAGGAACTGCCATACAGATGGACCGAGATTGAGCCTGTGGATCAAGAGCTTACATGAAGTTCACTAAGAATTGGCAAGCAATATTTTCTATTATAGTAATACATGCTCCAGCATTAGTGATTCTTCAAAGTGATCTTAACATTGATGGATTTTGAAAAACGAATGAACATCAGAGGAGGAAGAGGTTGCTCAACCTCCGTCAGCTGAAGAGGGAGAATCATTTCTCATCAAAATCAATAAAGGCTTATGAAGATGTTCCAGATGGGCATTAATTGTTCGACAAGATGGCAATGATAATGGCATCTATATGCCAGCACTCCAAACTGCAGTAAACACCAAGTGGCTGCAGATCACCAGATGAGAGCTGCTACATATGATTAATGAAACAATGAAAGGATTCAATGCAATCAGAGACGAAAGGAGAGCCATCAGACCGATTACTCTCCAGAACAGGTATGTTCTGGACTTAATTACAGCAATGGAAGGAGGCATGTGCACCAAGGTCAGGCCGACTTGCTGTGCATTCACACCATCTCATGATGGAGAAAATGGAACCCTGACAGAAGCAATAACTATGCTGATGACTCGACTCTGCATACAAAGATGGAAGATGAAGTTGATGAGCCAGCAGGATATGACTGGTTGTCATTTGTTTTGTCATGGATTCCAACCTGGCTGGCAAATGCTTTCAAAATACTTGGAGCAATACTTGTGTTGGTTTTGCTAGGATTTTGTCGCATAAGGATCATCGTGGGACAGTGTCAGAAGACAGCCAAGAAAGCTTTGGGATGAAGATAATGATTGATATAGATGCTGGAAGTGGTGAGCAGATGCAATATGAAAAAAGTACCTGTGAGAACATAAAGAAAAGAACCCTTGCACCTCCAGAACCACAGTTCTACTACCTCAAGGATCATAAAGAATAGGTAGGACATTGGATATTCTGTCCACCATCAGGAGAATGCTGTCATGTGACCTGGAGTGTGGATAAACATATAGAGAGTCCAGGTCACCGGAGGGGGTTGACAAATATCTGGATCCCAAATAAACAACAGTATGAAGAGAAGATGAAGGAGATTTGAAGAGGAGAATGTGGTAGAGGACGCAAATGTAGAGGAGCAGGCGGATGCATTTTCCCTAATGCCCACCCCCTCACCACCATCATATTGGTACAGAAGGAGAAGAGCCACATATGGAGTCCATGTGTTTTCCCTATACCGCATCAAGTGTACGAAAGACAATATGCACTCAAACGTATCAAATGCATCCTCGCATTGAGAGAGTGCAAGGATATCATGTGGAAGGATGTCAGCACGCTCCATTGGACATCATCGAGCGCTGAGTGAAATATGATGAGGGCAGAGTGATGTCAAGAAGAAGATGTGTGAAGAAATGATAAGAAAATACTTAAGAGTGATGATGTAACTGAAGCAACAAGAGAAACATGTAAGAAATAAAAGAGTAATAATTTGTGCAAAAAGAAGATAAAGTAACGTTCTGATCAATAAGTGTAAATATGCAGCAAGGTAGATAAGTTATATTGAATCTTGCTGTACAGAAATGCATAACGTGGCTAGGATGGCCATAATTGGAGGATGGACGCCGGCTCATGCTAAATCTCAATCCAGCTACCTCAGAGACAGACCAGGAATGAGAAATAGCATCATGTGCAAAACGAAGAGGCGTCTATCTTTGGCTGGTATCAAGGATGCTATTTTTAAGGAATAGCTGCATGGCACAAAGGGGCAGACGGATAAGACATGGACATGAGACATATTTCTCTTAGATTAAAGAATAAGAAACCATTTGCAAGAGCCAAGTATTGGACAGTTAAAAGTGTATAAAGGCTATACAAGATGGAGTGAGCTAGTCTCTAGAGACCAAGAGGAGCAATGAAGCCCAGTATCAAATAGTAGTAAATACAAGGTTGAAATGGACACATTTGTGGTCTCTTCACGCGTGATTCAGAAGTTGAAAACTAGGGCTATTCATTAAGCTGTGTATGATTATAGTGATGTGTATACACTCCCTTGAATGTCCCAGAACAGAGAGCTGACTCCAAAGTCAACTACAGAAGGGAAGCGTTGGCTCATGGTTAGACTGATGAGAGATGATGTACTAATTGGGAAAGTGGGGAGTGATCTGACATGACTCAAGCACCTACCTGGGTTTCGTTTCGCTTACGTGCTGCTAGCTCAGCTGAACGTCTGTTAGGGAGAATTCTCTGTTTAGGCTGAATTTCCTAACCTAGTGAGTCCCCCAGCAGCTTTGCTGGATTTCTGGAGTTTGTTTTTCCCATCCTGCCAAGAGTGTGACCCTTTTCCTCTCACTCTTGGACATGTATGTGTGTAATTCCTTTGAGATGTCAATGTGTTCGATGGGCTATGGGGTCTTTTACTCCATAGGGTCTCATAAGTTTTTCTATGTGTGTCACTCTGCACCCTACGTGTCGTGACACGGGGGCGCCCTAGCAGGTCCCCCCACCATAGACTCCATACCCGGGGACTGACTACTGTCTCCCCGGGCATGTAAAGTCACCATTGGCTTTACTAGACCTAAATTTGCTAACAGAACTAGTACCAACCATCTTATTGTGGACGTGCTAGTAGGGGTAATACGATTACTCCTGGATCTGTTACTCGAGGGGGCACTGTCCCATCCCTCCTCGTCGAGTTTTGGCTGGTGGCAGTGGAAACTACTTGTTATGTTCGACCCCGAGCATAACCCTATGGGATCCGTCCCATTGTTGAAGATTGATACTGTTTTTCGTTAATCTCCAACGTACCACCGATCTACTTATCTTAAATAGGTTTATCGAGTGGTATTTTCTGCCAGAACTCGGGTTGTAAAATGGCATCTGTGTTTTTCTCTGTGACTCCTAAACCAAAGGTTGAGCCCTTTGTTCCACTTTTGGCGGGCCTCTGGACAGAGACCCGCGAAGGTGGCGCCATTCTGTCTGGGTTACCTCAGGGGTGTGGGAGGGGGTTTAGACACCCTGGACCGAGTTGCCTTGCCAACTCAGGTCGCACTCTGAAGTGATTAGCCCAGGTGGTGAGCCTTCCCGCTCACCACTTAGCATGTGTTGATTGACAAGCTAGGCTGAATGAATGGGGGACGTCTGCATAAAAGCAGGGCCTTTGGGACTGGATCTTCAGGAAGTCGCCACTGGACCTAAAGAATCCGACGAGGGTAACGCTGAATCGACCTGCACGACGACACCTCCGGTGGAGCCCTGCGGAATCGTCTCACAATCTCCCGACGACAGAAGAGATCTCCCTGCCGGAGAGGCTCTTTCCCTGGCTGGTGGGAACAACCAGTCTTCTTCTCCTTTGTGCTTTTTGGTCGCCCAGGACGCAGTGGTCGAATTGCCCGTGCAGAGCACCCGGCAACCGGATAGCCACTACTCCTGCACCGTGATAGAAAGGTGGTGCCTTGTGACGGAGCACTCCGCGGCTGGTTTCTTCCCTGGTGGTGCACCGGACATCTTCTCTTCGACGACGAGAGCATCTCTTCTCTTGGCCAAGACACGTCATTCATCCACCACCAGGAACAACTGCCCCCGTCGGAGCTGTCTTCCACAACAAGGTACCGTACCCGCCTGGCTTCCCTTTTCGATCGGTTCGTGTGAGGTATCTGATTCCTCCCCGTTCCGTTGGGTTGCCTCCAAGCTTTATTCACTCTTTGTTCTGAACTGGTTCAACCTGACGCTAACCAATTTGCTAAACAAGACTTGAATGCATCATCCATAGAGACTTTCCAGGACATCGTGCCTTGCCTCTCACCGAGTGGGCCTGGCCGCCGAACTGTATGATCTAGTGTGATTAATGCTTTCTTGCCTTGCATTTTTACCCGCTTCAGTACGAACCGTGTTGACTTCATTACCTGCCTTTCTCTTCTCTCCCTTCCTCACTAAATATTCGAGTGTCATCTGGGTTGAGGTATACACCTCTGTCTGAAAATAAGTGGTGCCGTAGAACCTAGAGTTGTCGATAGTGTGTTTCGGGGGATTGAGCTTATTCCATTTTGCAGAGTAATTGTATTTTGAATTATTTGCCGTAATTCGCTTTAGTATTTTTCGTAGACGTTCTGTTATCAATAAATAACTTACTATCTTTATACTAAAGCCTGGTTGCGTGTTTACTCGTTTTGCTGCGAAGAATTACCCTATATTGTATGCTCCCTATACTGACCAACTTTTCTTGAGAGAAGTCTGACTGCTCAGCCACAGCTACCAATTGAATCTGTGTGGTACAGACTGCTACCAAGTGGGTTCATCGCAACACCTGTAGTCCTAAATCTTTTGCAGTGGTCCCAGAGGGAACTGCACAGGTTTCCGCCTAACACTGGTGTACAGCGGTGGGATTAGTATCGAGGATACAGTTTAGAGTGTTTTTCGACGCTGTAGGACGACTAACCACAAAACGTTACAAAAGCAACTTTCAAAAAACATGTCTACAATGGAAATTTACAGCCAAGAGTCTTTGTCGGATAAAAATACTGAGAGTCTGCGAGCTCTCTGTAGACAAGAGAATCTTCCTGTAAAAGGCAAGAAGTTAGAACTGATAGAGAGATTGCTGGCGAACCAAAGTCTGGGTACTGGTTCAGAGGAACCAAACCCTCCAGCAACTGTAGATAACAGTAATGGTGTTGATCTGAATCGTAATTCTGATGATAGCGATGAAGAGGCCGACGAGGACGGCGAGACTAGCGAGACTGTCTCCCCCGCTCCTCTACCTGCCTTACCAACTGTGCCTACGGGGCCCATACCAGGTCCCACAAGTAACCCTGCTTATTTTGAACTTGAAAAAATGAAGCTCGAATTAGAATATAAACGGTACTTGGCTCAAGCTGAACGAAACCAAGAGCTCGAGTTCAGACGAATGAATGCCCAGGCTGAGCAGAAACAAGCTGAGTTAAGACTCAGGGAAATAGAGCTTAATCATGAGTTACAAATGAAAAAGTTGTCTATGGAAAATGCTTCTCTCTCCTCTGGTTCCTCTAGGAGCTCCAGTCCCAAAAGACCCTGGATGCCGAAGGAATTAGTGGGTATGTACGAACCGAGGTTGGATGTGTTGGATTGGTTGAAACTGTTTGAATACAATCATGGGCTCCAGGACATCACCGGGAATGCGTTGCTTCCCTGGTTGTTCTCTAGGCTTCCTCCTGTTGCGACTGATGTGGTAATGGAATTGGGGGAGGTGGATAAGACGGATTACGAAAGTGTGAAACTAGCTTTGATAGCTAGATTCGGGAAGACCCCTTCCCAGTATCTTAAGAGGTTTAGAACCCTCAAAAAGCATGATGGTACCCCTTGGGCTACCTGGGTGAGTGAAGGGTTGAAAAACTTAGAGGGATGGATTAAGGGTTACAAAGTTGACACTTACGAGGGTATGCGAAATCTTTTTATGTTGGAGTCAATTTATGATGCCTGTTCTCCTGAGCTCAGACAGCACTTGGCTGATTCGAAGGAATTAGATTCCAGGGCTCTAGCTAAGGCTGCTGACTTGTGGGTTGCCAACAGGGCTACTCACAAGGATTCTGGGGCAACTCAGAAAAAGGACGAGGGAAAACAGCCTAAAAAAGACTCAAAAGAGAATTCGAATAACTCACATTCCAAAGAGGGCATCAAACAAAACCAGAAGGGTAAGCCACCGGGAAAACCACAGCAGAATAGTGTGTCTTCTGGTGCCAAACCGGAAGGAGGTCAGAACAAGCCACCATTCCAGAAAGCATTCGGGAAATGCTTTGTTTGTGGCTCGACTGATCACGTGAAAGGAGATCCCAGATGTAAGGGTAAACCTTCAGGGGTCCAGCTTGTCTCCTTAGCCTTCGCTCCAGAGGAGGAAGTCCAAATGGCAAGTGGAAACTTTCTACTGCTAGCTGACGAACCCATTGGAGTCTCAGCCAGCGTTTCTTTAGTATCTCTGGGGTTGTGGGAACAACAGAATTTAGATGTCTATAATTCTATCCCCGATAATACTAAAGAGTATTATAAGGACAGTGTCCAGGTGAATGGTCAGGAGACGCCTGCCATTAGGGACACTGGGGCCAGCATAACTGTGGTGGATAAATCGTTTTTTCAGGCTGAGGATGTTGCTAAGGCACCCAAACGCCTCACCAAGTTAGCTGGAGGGCCTGTGCAGATGCTTCCCCAATTACCAGTTCTCATCCAGTGTAACGACATGACTGTAAAGATACCTGTCAGCATACAGAGTGAGGTACCAGGACGCGTACTGTTGGGTAACGATTTGAAAACTCTCGGAGTTGTATCGCATACTCCCAGACCTCCTAGTAAACGGTTACAGGAGCTAACCAGACCTGCAAGAGAGAGGACCCTGTGCGGTACTCTCGGGGAGATGATGAAGAAAGAAATCACTCCTGCTCCATTGGAAATGGCGGCCGCTGTCTCTAGGAACACAGAAGTAAAAGGGAAACCTAAAACTTCTAAACCGAAACCAACAGCCCACATTCCGATGCAGCCGACACGGACTTCCCCGCGGTTGTCCAACGTCACACCCGTAACTCCACCTCCAGCTGAGGCTGAGGGGGAAGTACAACCCTGTATGGTAGAATTAGACTCTGAAGAAGAGCTAATGGAAGGCCAGGAACTCATTGGAGATCTGGATCCTGTTGACCATCCTGAGCTGCAGTCGTTACTGGCAGAAGGTGGACCCAGCAGGGCAGACTTCAGTAAGGGACAGAGAGAATGTCCAACTCTGGAAGGTCTTCGCCGTCAGGCAGAAACTCAGGCTGAAGGGCAAGAGCCTGGGAAACATAGGTTGCACTGGGAAGATGGCCTCTTCTATAGTGAACCAACCGAGTCTGCACCTGGAGACTACAAACGCCTTGTAGTACCCCAAGAGAACAGACCAAAGTTCTTGCAGTTAGCCCACGAGATTCCTTTGGCTGGTCACTTGAGTTTCAAGAAGACTAAGGAAAGGCTCTCACTCTACTTCTATTGGCCAAAAATGGGGGCCGAAGTAGAAAAACACTGCAGAAGCTGCCATACCTGCCAAATCTCTGGTAAGGTTGGGTCCAAGAATGTGGCACCATTAGTGCCTCTTCCCGTTGTGGGAGTCCCATTTGAGAGAGTAGGGATTGATATCGTTGGTCCCCTTGATCCTCCAACCTCCTCAGGCAACAGGTTTATACTTGTTGTAGTAGACCATGCTACTAGGTATCCTGAGGCAATTCCTATGAGGACTGTTACAGCTCCGGCTGTGGCTAAGGCCCTCCTTGGTATTTTTACTAGGGTCGGATTTCCTAAGGAAGTTATCTCTGACAGGGGGTCAAATTTTATGTCCCATTACATGAAAGCCATGTGGAAAACCTGCGGGGTAACTTACAAGTTCTCAACGGCTTGCCATCCACAAACCAATGGGTTGGTAGAACGGTTCGACCGAACCATGAAGAGCATGATAGGTGCTCTAGAAGAACCCCTTAAGCGTAAGTGGGACCTTCTATTGCCATGCCTTCTTTTTGCTTATAGAGAAGTCCCTCAGGAGGGAGTAGGCTACTCTCCCTTCGAACTACTCTATGGTCATCCCGTCAGAGGTCCGTTGGCCCTGATTAAGGAGGGGTTGGAGAGTGCTCCTTCCCCCAAGCCAGTCAGAGTGACTGACTACGTGATAGGTCTCCGGAGGAGAATGTCGCACCTGATGACAGAAGCAAGCGATAACTTGAAAGCTGGACAAGCATTGGTCAAGCACTGGCACGATAAAAAGGCTAACATGGTTGAGTTCGCTCAAAACCAGCTTGTTCTTGTTATGCTCCGCACAAGGCAGAGGGCCTTGCAAGATAAATGGATGGGACCCTACCGAGTAGTGGGTAAGCTCGGTGAGGTTAACTATCTGGTGGACTTGGGCAACCCCAAGGAGGCTCCGACAGTCTTCCACACCAACCGACTTAAAGCGTATGTCTCACGACCTGATGTAGGAGCGTTGCTTCTAGCATCGGCCGAGGAAGAAGAAGAGAGTGAAGCTCTTCCGGATCTCCTCAGAGGCTTACCTTTAGATGAAAACATTGAAGGAGTAAATCTCTCCTCCAATCTGACACCCGAGCAACAAGAAGAGTGCAAGTCTATGTTGAATCAGTTTGCCTCTCTGTTCTCGCTCTCACCAGGCTTGACCCCTTGGGGCCAGCACGAGATACTCACTGGTGACTGTCTGCCTGTCAAAAGCAGAGGATATCGCATGTCAGAAAACGTAAGAACCCACATCAAAGGTGAGGTCAGCAAGATGCTTGATCTCGGGGTAATAGAGCCCTCTACTAGTCCATGGTCTAGCCCAGTTGTGTTAGTACCAAAGGCCGGATCTAAAGAACTTAGATTCTGCGTGGATTATAGAGCTCTTAACGCAGTCACCACGACTGATGCCCACCCTTTGCCAAGAACAGATGAGTTGGTGGATAAACTTGGCGCCGCCAAGTTCCTCAGCACATTTGACTTGACGTCAGGCTATTGGCAAATAGCCCTGACTAACCATGCCAAGGAGAAAACTGCATTTTCTACCCCCGTTGGTTTATACCAGTTTACGGTAATGCCTTTCGGACTAAAAAATGCACCTGCTACGTTTCAACGGATGGTAAACCAGGTTCTAACCGGGATGGAGGACTTCTGCATGGCATACTTGGATGACATAGCAGTGTTCAGCAATTCCTGAGACGAACATGTAACCCACCTGAGAGATGTTTTGCAGGCTCTTAGACGAGCCAATCTGACCATAAAGGCGAGTAAATGCCAAATTGGACAGAGTAAGGTAGTCTACCTTGGGCATGAGGTAGGCGGTGGCGAAATAAGGCCTTTGCTCAGTAAGATTGAAGCTGTGCAAAATTGGACAACACCGACTACTCAGACTCAGGTGAGAGCCTTCCTAGGCCTCACCGGGTATTACAGGAATTTCATAGAGAACTATGGGACCATAGCTTCTCCACTGAATGTCATCTCCTCGCCCAAATTCCCTAAAAAGGTTAAATGGAACGAGGAGTGCAATCAGGCTTTTGAAAACCTGAAAAAGGCTCTTTGCCAAACCCCAGTACTCAGAGCTCCTGATTACCGCCAACACTTCATTGTGCAGACAGACGCTTCCAATGTAGGGATAGGTGCCGTACTCAGTCAACTGGATGGGAAAGGTAGGGAGCACCCCGTTTGCTACATCAGCCGCAAGCTGAAGGATCCTGAAACAAGGTGGGCAACAATCGAAAGAGAATGCTTTGCTATCGTGTGGGCTCTGAAGAAGTTTAGACCGTACTTGTATGGTTCTACTTTTATTATTCAGACTGACCACCAACCCTTGAGATGGTTAATGCAAATGAAAGGGGAAAACCCAAAACTACTGAGATGGTCGATCTGCCTGCAAGGGTTCGATTTCACCATTGAGCACAGGTCAGGGTGTCACCACCAAAATGCTGATGGTCTCTCTAGGATGTATATCATCGACTAGAGGTATGAGATTCATCCAGGAGTGGATTAAATCCTCCTGTCCCTTAGTCTGGGGGGGGCGAGTGTTAGGGAGAATTCTCTGTTTAGGCTGAATTTCCTAACCTAGTGAGTCCCCCAGCAGCTTTGCTGGATTTCTGGAGTTTGTTTTTCCCATCCTGCCAAGAGTGTGACCCTTTTCCTCTCACTCTTGGACATGTATGTGTGTAATTCCTTTGAGATGTCAATGTGTTCGATGGGCTATGGGGTCTTTTACTCCATAGGGTCTCATAAGTTTTTCTATGTGTGTCACTCTGCACCCTACGTGTCGTGACACGGGGGCGCCCTAGCAGGTCCCCCCACCATAGACTCCATACCCGGGGACTGACTACTGTCTCCCCGGGCATGTAAAGTCACCATTGGCTTTACTAGACCTAAATTTGCTAACAGAACTAGTACCAACCATCTTATTGTGGACGTGCTAGTAGGGGTAATACGATTACTCCTGGATCTGTTACTCGAGGGGGCACTGTCCCGTCCCTCCTCGTCGAGTTTTGGCTGGTGGCAGTGGAAACTACTTGTTATGTTCGACCCCGAGCATAACCCTATGGGATCCGTCCCATTGTTGAAGATTGATACTGTTTTTCGTTAATCTCCAACGTACCACTGATCTACTTATCTTAAATAGGTTTATCGAGTGGTATTTTCTGCCAGAACTCGGGTTGTAAAATGGCGTCTGTGTTTTTCTCTGTGACTCCTAAACCAAAGGTTGAGCCCTTTGTTCCACTTTTGGCGGGCCTCTGGACAGAGACCCGCGAAGGTGGCGCCATTCTGTCTGGGTTACCTCAGGGGTGTGGGAGGGGGTTTAGACACCCTGGACCGAGTTGCCTTGCCAACTCAGGTCGCACTCTGAAGTGATTGGCCCAGGTGGTGAGCCTTCCCGCTCACCACTTAGCATGTGTTGATTGACAAGCTAGGCTGAATGAATGGGGGACGTCTGCATAAAAGCAGGGCCTTTGGGACTGGATCTTCAGGAAGTCGCCACTGGACCTAAAGAATCCAATGAGGGTAACGCTGAATCGACCTGCACGACGACACCTCCGGTGGAGCCCTGCGGAATCGTCTCACAATCTCCCGACGACAGAAGAGATCTCCCTGCCGGAGAGGCTCTTTCCCTGGCTGGTGGGAACAACCAGTCTTCTTCTCCTTTGTGCTTTTTGGTCGCCCAGGACGCAGTGGTCGAATTGCCCATGCAGAGCACCCGGCAACCGGATAGCCACTACTCCTGCACCGTGATCGAAAGGTGGTGCCTTGTGACGGAGCACTCCGCGGCTGGTTTCTTCCCTGGTGGTGCACCGGACATCTTCTCTTCGACGACGAGAGCATCTCTTCTCTTGGCCAAGACCCGTCGTGCATCCACCACCAGGAACAACTGCCCCCGTCGGAGCTGTCTTCCACAACAAGGTACCGTACCCGCCTGGCTTCCCTTTTCGATCGGTTCGTGTGAGGTATCTGATTCCTCCCTGTTCCGTTGGGTTGCCTCCAAGCTTTATTCACTCTTTGTTCTGAACTGGTTCAACCTGACGCTAACCAATTTGCTAAACAAGACTTGAATGCATCATCCGTAGAGACTTTCCAGGACATCGTGCCTTGCCTCTCACCGAGTGGGCCTGGCCGCCGAACTGTATGATCTAGTGTGATTAATGCTTTCTTGCCTTGCATTTTTACCCGCTTCAGTACCAACCGTGTTGACTTCATTACCTGCCTTTCTCTTCTCTCCCTTCCTCACTAAATATTCGAGTGTCATCTGGGTTGAGGTATACACCTCTGTCTGAAAATAAGTGGTGCCGTAGAACCTAGAGTTGTCGATAGTGTGTTTCGGGGGATTGAGCTTATTCCATTTTGCAGAGTAATTGTATTTTGAATTATTTGCCGTAATTCGCTTTAGTATTTTTCGTAGACGTTCTGTTATCAATAAATAACTTACTATCTTTATACTAAAGCCTGGTTGCATGTTTACTCGTTTTGCTGCGAAGAATTACCCTATATTGTATGCTCCCTATACTGACCAACTTTTCTTGAGAGAAGTCTGACTGCTCAGCCACAGCTACCAATTGAATCTGTGTGGTACAGACTGCTACCAAGTGGGTTCATCGCAACACCTGTAGTCCTAAATCTTTTGCAGTGGTCCCAGAGGGAACTGCACAGGTTTCCGCCTAACAACGTCCAAGGTTGGGTCGCGATGCCAACCAATCAGTGGATTTATGGGGCAGCAAACATCCTATACAATGTTGTATAGAACAGTCTGCTGCCATTTCGTCTGATATAATCAGTATTATATGTATTTAGAGGTAGTTCGAGGAGTGTTTTACAGATAAGAGACAGCTAATTGTGTACTAACCCCTATGTGTTCTATAAATAGATATGTTCCCCTAACCAATCCCTCCCGTCAATAGGTTTTACACTTTACCACATAGAATGATGTCATAGATGACACATATTGGGCTACAAAACCTCTGGTGATCAAGTTTGTGTGTGAGTGTGCAAGCATCAGAACAATGTCTGCCAGTTTGCCCTGCTTTATTAAATCGAGAATAAAGTAGTACTTTGCCATATTCTTTGAGTCTGTCTGGTTAGTTGCTCTGAGATCTTTATTGGTAATCCCATCTAGCACAAGAGATGCTTCAAGGTGCTAGAGCACACAACGAGGGGTAAAGAATGATTGTGTAGGAATGTGAGGGACAGAATGTAACTTTGATTATGCCCAGCTCCCCAAAGGACATATATGTGGGCATCTCAGCAAAAGTAAAAATAAAAAGTAAAATTGTAAAATAAATCTTTTAATAATACCAGACCATGGACAGTTTTCTCAACAATCATATCTTCAAATACACCATAATTCTGGGCAGACCTGCAGATTAAAACGTACAAGGGAAGTTATGCTAATCGAGGGCCATTATCACCAGATCTGGATACATTTTCCAAGAAGTGATGTGCAATTCACAATCAGCTGTGAAAATCCAGTGGGAATAGTACACAGATTGTTCCCTCATTTGTATTATGAGAGCGTATTAAGCATAATAAAGATGATCATATAGATCATACAAATATCGGGACGCATAGCCACATAAAACTGATGTATCAACCACCAGGTCACATGGCAGCTATTTAAGAAAAACATTTTTTATAGCCCCTGATCTTGATAACAAATTCAACTATACCAGAACATTCTTTAGGGTTCTGACAATGGTACAAAACGTAGATGACTATAATATTCATGAAAACACCAGCACCAATAGAATCTCAGAGGGTGGGTGATAGTTTCGTGCCTCTGTCGATATTATGGGCTCCATGTCTAGTGCGCTGTATCATCGTATACATAATAGGGAATTTGCAATAAACTGAACAGCGATGGTCCAGTGTAATCTACATAAGTAAAATCTGTGCTAAAAGGCAAATATAATCAATGCCCTGAAGAAGGCCCCTGAAATATTAGAAAAGAAGAAAAACCAGAGCACCACTGCAGTCATGAAGAACTTGCAAAGTACACACACAGCCCATAAAGAATATCTCCTAAATCATGGAATTTGTGCATTACATGTCAGCGCAATGTCCACACCTGATATTTTCATGATACCTCTCACACAAAACAGTGTAGAAAACTGCCACGTTATGGAAGTCTCACTACCATCCACCCACACAGATAGCAGCCCATTGGTGGGCTTTAAAGTGTGATCCCCTCTTTACCTGGACCTAAATATCAGCCTGTTGTACCTAACATGCAAGATGACAAATGCCGACGGATGAAATATAGAGAACAGGGGCCGAGTGGCACCCAATTCCTACCCCATAGCTAGCCTGTTCAATCAGGTGGTTGTGACGCTCTGGAGCATCTGATATCCCAATCTAGCACCTGCTATGCTTACCGGGCCTCTATAAAGCTTGTAGCATAGCAATGATGCCCTAAATTCTCAGAATACAGCTGGCCTCTGGTACAAGGACACAGCTAGCTTTCATTAATCTACTGCAGTGCACACTGAGAATTCATCATTTGTCATAAGTGCAGCATACGTGGCCAGAGGTCAAAGTTTTGATCTGATAGGGCATTTATATACAGATGTGTTCTTCTAGCAGGCTTCATGTTAAACTAAAACTTTCAAGGAATGGGAACAATTTATTTTGCCTTAGCCGGTATGCTGAACAGTACAAGTTAAAAATAATGTCTGCTATTTTGATGGTTACTCAAGCACAGATTTCACCCAGCATATAACTGGCGCATTAATAGGCCGTATAAATGACAACACTTAGCAGCCTGGTGGGGGAGCTAGATAATCAGATTGCTAAGAACACGGGCCTGAACGGCCGGTGCAACCTGCATTCCATGCCGACTGACTGCCGGCTTCCCCGCCACCATCTTCCCCCAAATCTCCACCGCCTTATTATTTCCTTTTAACACCCTACTTACCTTATTTCGGCAGTGACAGGTGCCATCCCCACATCCGCTCCATCCATTTGCCTCCCGCAGTCTGCCATAGAAAGGGAAGAAGAGATCCGTATGGAGCCTCGCCTTCCCTTTCCATGGCAGCCGTAGGGCTATGAAAGTGTTCTCTAACACAGCACATGCAGCACCCTCCATCATCCACTGTGGTGTGCCACAAGGTTCCTGTACTGCCTCCATGCTCTATAATCTTTTTACCAAGCCACTATTTGATAAACTAGACGCGCTGGGGATCACCTACACAAATTATGCCGACAACACGCAGGTTGTCCTCCCCCTGACAGGGAATTATCACCAAGACGCCTCTACCCTACATCAAATCTACTCTACCATACAAGCATGGATGGCTACTAACGGCCTCTGCTTGAACGGGGACAAGACCGAAATCCTCATTCTAGGACAGAAATCCACCTTCTCCAACCTCAACCCACTGTGCAGCAATTTCAACATAGACAACTGTATCATCCCAGTCCTATCATCAGTCAAAACACTGGGGGTTCACATAGACGCCACGCTATCTATGGACAAACAAGTCAGCGCCATAGTCTCGGCCTCAGCACAGAGTACTAAACTCATTAACACAATAAAACCATTCCTAACCAAGGATAACTGCCTCTCCATCGCCCGAGCAACTATAGGAGCCAAACTAGACTATTGTAATGTGCTCCTAGCCGGCACCTCCAAAATAAACCTATCTAGGCTCCAAACAACCCAAAACAAAGCTCTCTGAGCAGCCCTCAGCATTCCAAAAAGAGAACACATCACACAAACCAGAAAGGCAGCTCATTGGCTCCCAGTCAAAGACAGTATCTCCTTCAAAATTCTCACAACCACCCATAAATGCATCAACCTCACAGCTCCCTCTTATTTATCTGACACGATAGGTAGATCTCAGTCCACGAGACTGAGAAGAGCACAATACACTAATCAACTAGCAATGCCTCGCATCAACAGAATTAAAGCAGGAGGCATAAACTTCCCCTTCCTCGCACCTAAACTCTGGAATTCCCTACCTACTGACCTCAGAGCTGATGCATCTCTCTTCTCCTTCCGAAAAAAACTCAAAACTGCCCTATTCAGCTAACCCCTTTCTCATGTGCTCCTGCTGCTCTTCGCATATCTGTAAAAAAAAGTATATTTTGTCCAATGTAAAAGCACAGACATGAACTGTATGTAACTAAGTATAAGCAACACTGTAACTAGCGCCACAATGTCTTCGGTCTGCCGTGTGCTCAAAAAAATCCGAATAAATAAATTAAATAAATACATTTGCAAAGGATTTTCCTTTGTAAAATGGGACACAATTTTTTTTAGCACCCCACGTTACCGCTTTGGTAGTCCTTGGTGCTAATGGCCTTAAGCCCCATTCCAAGTGCTGGAGCGCGGGTAACAGCCCGGAGCCCTCGTTAATGGCCTTCACTTTGCTCAGGCCATTACCTTGGGCTGCTGGGCCGTTATCCCCTGTTCTGGCCCCTGCAAAGGAGGCTTAATGCCACAGGAATATTCTTTGCAATGAAAATATAATGCTGGGGATGTGCCATAAACAGGGCTTTAAGTGGGGTAAGAAATTGAGGGGGGGCCCTCATTTGGGGGCGTGGCTTGTGGGAGGGGCGTGGCCTAAAAAGTACGCAAATCGTAGGGTATACACACAAATATATATAAATGTTATATATTGTGTGCGTACCTTGCTACGGTTTGTGTACTATGCAAGCCATCTTTTCTAAACATAGAGATATGTAACATATTTCTACGTTTATAAAAGATGGCTTGCAAAGTACACAAACCATAGGAAGGTACGCACACAAATATATAACATTAATATATATTTGTGTGCATACCCTACGGTTTGCCTAGTTTTCAGGCCATCTTTTTTTTAAAGATTTCGGGTTTATAAAAGATGGCTTTGAAAGTACACAATTCAAGCCATCTTTTATAAAGCTTTGACTACGGACAAAATTGTCCGTCGGCAAAGCTTTATAAAAGATGGCTTGAAATGTGTACTTTCCAAGCCATCTTTTATAAACGTCGAGGAATCCCCAGGTTCGCCGAGGGTTAAAGACCCTCGGACCTGGGGAAACAAAGGGACAGTAAATGCCTCTAGTGACCTCTCGCACAAGGGGTCACCAAAGGCAGTTACTATGACTGACGGAAGTGGCAGACAGTCACAGCATCGCTGTGGCTGGCTGCCACTTCTGTCAGCTCGCCTGACTTCATGGCAGGCGCATCTCCCGTCGCGGCTGCGGCCGCGACGGGCTAATGCATCCCGCCAATGTTGCGGTAGGACGGGGCCCCGGCTCAGAGCCCCGGCTCAGTCCCACTTTTTGCAGATTGCCGGGGCCAAGCCCTGGCAGGCCCTGGCCCATTTTAAGCACTGGCCATAAACATACTTAGCAGAAGCAATCTATAATTTGCTCTTTACGTTGGGTGGGCTCTGATAAGAATTCTGCAAGTAATTGTCGAACAGTGATTACCGTTTAGATAATGCATGTTTTACCAATTGTATCCTGAATCTTTTAAAAATAATGTTAGCATAACATACCATAGCAGAACATGAAGTGCTGCAATTTTCCTTCACTATAGGACGAACGCCAACGGTGTAGAAACCAGAACACCTTCGACCTGCTTTTTATTCGGGAGACTGTTCCTAAAGACCCTTTTACAAGCAGTACGTATTCAGATACCTTTTTTTTTTAAGATGGCAGTTAAATATTGAGAGCCGTATTAAATAATGTGGTGCTGATTCACAAAGCCCCAAAATTGAAACCAGTAAATTATGACATGAGGTATTTTGCTTATTGCAGAACGGTTATTTTGCTCATGTTCGCTGATTCAAGTACATGTTCATTTACTACATAGACATTACATACGTGATCTTCTGCAATAACAATGTACGTGAATAATGAAAATTAAAACTAGAGGTCCAGTAGGAAGTTCTGAGTGGTGGTCTTATACATGTCATAATGTCAAACTATATATAATACTAATGCAGATATCGTTCACATTTTCTACGGAGAAATAACATTTGCATAGGTCAAATTCCATGTCTGTACCATCTGGCAACATAAGTAATGTGCCCTACTGTGAAATGGAATATATTGTGGCAGTATGTGCTGATTTGAATTGCATATCCTTCGTCAATCTCTTTCAATTTCCTGGGTGCATCACCTTTTCAATGACCAATTGTAATTTCCTTGTGCTGAATGTACGGAAGCGTAAGTCACATGTGTATCCACGCTTTATGACTCAACTCTCTTTTGTAAAGGCCTGCGTACATATTCTTACATTTAATTTACCTAAATCCAACTTACGCCAGGGAAAAGCTTAGTGAACTCTCAAAATAGTTTGCATAGAACCATGAATTATGATACTGCCTGGGGCAGCAATAACTGTAACATGGCTCTGAATGTGCTGAAGCTGGGTTCGATATGTGGACCATTTGCAATTCTGTAAAGTGGTACTTTGCAAACATGTAAAGTGAAATTGGTGGTCTACAAGAGGGATTGGGCCTCATTACGACCCTGCCTGTCTGGAAAGAACGATGGTGGTAAAACCGCTGCCACCGTTCTTTCCAGACCGGCTGATTAAATGTCCTGCAGGCAGGAGGAGTCACTCCTGCCAGGTCTGACCTGGCGGGTTTAACACCACCCGCCCACCCACCTTTAGGCTGACATGGAAACACCAGCTCTGTCATAGACGGAACCGGTGTTTCCATTGTCCATATCCCCATGGAGTCCTATGGGGCTCCATGGGAATGGGGACTTACACAATTCTGTCTCCGGAATTCCCGGGTCACCGGGGTCATAATGCCCTGGAAATTCCAGGAATCACAGAGGTGGAACAGTAATACGGGTCCGGCGGTAACCTGCTGGTTTTTCCGGCTCGGTTACCGCTGGACTCGTGAATGAGGAGTCTTGGAAACATGAATCGGGTACATAATGCCCAGATCTAGTGATTGTACTGCATTAACCAAACGACAAACTTGAAGATATGCAAACGAGGAAACACAAGCATTAGTACAAACACAGTCTTAAATAATAATTATTAATTCATTCAAGAGAACATTTCTAGCAATTTTGTCCAAGTGATACTAACCCTTTACAAAGCCAAGCGAGTACACTTGATAAAGTGGGTACACGTAAGAGGTACCCTTAATCTCTCTTCAACCATTAGAAAATATTATGCCATGTTGCAAATCAAAATGGCAGCAAACTATGCCATGTGAGCGAAGCCGATCATGGCTATAGAATGTATCAACCAGGAGATGAGGAGGATGATAAAGGAAAGAATATATCACTTGAACATCAGACTCGCTGTGTTGTCAGAGGCAGTTGGATCCCAATTTGTTGGATAGCAAAACAAATTGCTGTGAACTAGTCCATGACATCCAACCAACATTGGGCCACAGTACTGAGGGATCACACTTCCTTTCTATGTTTATCTACTTAGTCCTGCGAGCATCAAGTAGCCAGAATTCAACCATAGGAGGAATGGCAACAGGAGTATCCCAAAGTAAGGTTGTACAGTGTTTCAGTGAAAGGTTCATCACACGACTAACCCAGACTCATCAGAACGACTTCTACTTCTTTGATAGTTTCTTATATATTGCTGACATTCCTCTGTCTAATAACAACCCGTCATTAAGTTGGAACGGAAATGGAAGGTACAACATGGACTTTATACAAGTCGTAACTGATTGCAAATACGGTGTGTCGACATAGTGACCAGAATAGGCAAATAATTTCGATTATTTGGACATTAACACATTTTTAATATGGGTGAACAACTCATTAGAGCTTATTTTTCCTAATCCAAAAAGAATCACAGACAGCTTTCAATCAATTATTGCAAGCCAGTGACACAACCGAATAGCATGCGACCCAATTTTTAAAGGACATGGAAACTGGCAGTACATCAAGGACGGCAGAGACCACAGAGCAGCATGAGACCCGACTTAACCAAAAATAGAAACAGAGCCAGAACATCAGGGGCAGCAAAGAAAACAGAGCAGCATGAACCCGACTTCAAAAGACGAGGGAAGGATTCATAACATCAAGGGAGGCAGAGACCCCAGAACAGCATGAGACCCAACTTAAACAAGAGAGGGAAAGAGCCAGAACATTAAGGGCGGTAGAGACCACAGAGGAGCATGAGATTTCACCTTTCTTATGGAGCCTTTCCGAAAAGTGTAAAGCTAATTTAAGGTCCTTTTAGCAAAGAGTATCTATGAAAAAATTAAATCCCAGGCAACACCTGGCATATAAGATAGTTATTTATATAATTTAATTATTACCTGATTTTCCAGGAAAGTAATGACATTGTTGTAAACATTAATTTGTTTTTCCCATATGTATTATGCCATAATCAATTAACAAATAATATTTATAATTTGATAATCATAACACAATAATTAGGGTTTATTGTAGGACCACTGTCATGGTGCATGGCTCTCAGCCCGACCTCATCCTTCTTGATAGGCGTCTTCCATCTCTCATCTATGTCCTACCCTTTCGTGCCCCTCCTCCGCCTCCCTTGTACTCACTTTTTCTCATGGGCCCTTCTGCCCTGACTGGCACTTCCTCCCCCACTCTCCCCTGCACTTCTCTTACTGTACTGGCACGTTCCGAATGCCACAAAGCCTAGTAGGATCGTTTTTTGTTTTGTTCTCCATTTTCCCCTAGCCTCGTGTCTTGTTGTGCCTCGAAACACAAAAGCGTTTTATAAAGGCAAAGCCTTATTGGAAAATGGTCTGTGAATCAGGGCCATTGTGTATAGGCACATTATAAATATTCAACACATAAATAATTAACTGCTTTAATTGCACGTTAAATATTGGAAACTCCACTACAAACCATAATGTCATATGGCTACCATGTTATAATAACTTTGTAATTGTTTATAGTATTAAAACCTTATGTAGTGCTTTTAGTTTTCACCCTCTGTCTCGACTAAAACATATACCACATGTAAATAAAGTTTGAAAATCAAGCCAAATACGTTTACATTATTTTGAAATAATGTAACTACTACTATAATGTATTATTATTTGAGTATTTAAAATGTTACTCTGTAACTAGAATCATTACTGTGTTCAGAAATAGTTGTAATCTCATAATTTATGACAGGTAATGTCTAGGTCGACCCTCTGCACATCCCAGTTGAGATTGGGTGATCTGCACCCCTTTTGTTCCTCCACTGGTTGCTTGTAGATCCTTGCTGGCAAATTTCCCACCATCCCCCTCCCCAGTTGTTAGCTCCCGCTCTCTTGGTTTGTTCCCTTGTGAACAGCTTTCCTCCCCCTCAATTTCCCTCTGTGACTTGAAAAACACCCGTTGCTTCAAGAAGCTAGGTATGCACTCAATAAATGCAAAAATAATAATAATAATAATAATAATAATAATAATAATAATAATAATAATAATAATAATAATAATAATATCATCTATATTTACTCCAAATTAGACAATAACTAAACGCATGGGCACACTCCCTAGAACATGTGAGAAACGCAAGGCCAATGGCAGCACAAACGTTTCACCTCAACATCCTGGCATATTGGCATAGGAGAGTGCCATTCTAGATACCTTCATAAAATAGGGGATCCATTGTGATATCTTCCAGAGACTTCCTGGAAATCTATTGCATCGTGTGTCCTGTGACATAATATTAGCCAGCCAGGGTTAGAGAAGTTTCGTTTATATGACTCCCAACTAAGCCGTGAAAACTGCCCATCACCCAGTTTACGTGGCTGAAATGAATAGTTAAGTGACTGCAGTTCAGAAACAGACACCATTGTTGTCAGTCACTTGAGGTAATGCGCCACACCGAAAGCATGCAAAGTACTACCGTGAAATCAATTAGTGCAATGACAATCTGCCCTCTCATGCCCCTATCCATGGCATAGCATAACATCACTTTGTATTGAGTACTTCTACTCTAAGCGTCACTAACTGGGTAATGGATGAAGGTGACCTTGGTACAGCTCACCAATACAAACTGATAACAAGATACATTTCTGTCTCCTTTCTTTGCACCTTATCTTTGTGTCTGTCAGTGGTGCTCCAGCTGAAACTCATGGCAACATCAGAGATCCTTGCTGAAGAACAGGCCAGTTTGCCATCTCTAATGACTGGGGAAGCCTACTTTTTGAATATAGTATGTCATGCTGCAAACCTTCCCCTCTCCACAATATTTGCCTCGCCCAAAATTTCAAACATGCTTTTTTCAAAAAGTGAAATGCACACATATCATGTTCTACTACTTGTTAAATGGGAACACAGCAAGGCATATTTTTCTTTTCAAAATAATTCATTAATCACCAATGTCACCTCAGAGAACAGCAACGAATCGAAAAAAAAATATGGATGTTGACAATATAAAAGACTTGTAAGACTTGTAAGTGGACAATAGGAGACAGCTACTGTGCTAGGTTTTGTTTACATTTTCTTGGAGTCTGACACAGGGTGGGATATACGTTTATTAATCTTCTGGGAAACATTATATTAAGTAACATCCTGTCTGAACACATGGCTCTGTGTCAATTATTTAGAACAGAACTGAAAAAATGCTCATATATACAACCTTATTTTCTACTTGCATATACGGCATATACTTGCAAACTTATTAGAGATGGTAAACCCTTTTTGTCCAACAACAGCTCCATTACCTTGGCCAGAGCGCTTATTTTGTCTAAGACTACTGCAACGCACTGTACATAGGGTGCAACAAACAAACTATTAAAGAAAATCTAATTCCTCCAGAATAATGCCCTGAGAGCAGCACTCGGAATAGCCAGGAGAGAACACATCTCCAAGATTAGAAGATCCAATAACTGGCTTTTCAACTTCTGACAAAATCAAGTTAAAATTTGCCTTACTCACATATAAATGCCTGAACAAAGTGGCACATTGATTGAAAGACTTACCAGAAAACCCCCTACAAGAACAACCGGATCAACCAATACTAACTGCCTTTTAGTCCCAAGATTTAAGCTATCCAGAGTTGGGGGCAGTAGCTTCCGGGTCAAGGCAGCCCAATTTTGGACTATCTTACCAGAACTTCCGCCAAAACCTAATAAGATGGTTCAAAGACTCAGACAAATAAAGCACGTTCCAGACACCCATAACTGATCTTTCTTGCTACAATGTAAATAATTTTAGCTATGTATCCACCTACCCGTGATCTTAAAGATATTTTATTGACCAGCCCTTGTAAATTACCATTTCTACTATCATGCTATGTTGCTTTTCATGCGATCCTTATGTACGTATAATTGTATATTGCTTGTTTGACCTGTATAATTCATATGTTTTGTATTATTTCATTGTGTAACTAAGATGTAAGTTGTCTTTTGCAATGCACCCTGATACCCACGGGTCTGGCAAGCAATACAAATAATAAAACAAACAAACAAACAAACTGGCATGTTTCTTTCTTTTTTACACTCGTTCTCTTTCTTTTGATCTTTCTTTAGCAGGTTTGCTCTTCCTCTCTGTAATTTCAACTTTTTTGTTTACTGTTTTCTTTCACTATTTTACTTCTAATCAGAAGTCACCTTTCTCAAAGAAATGGCCGCCCAGTGCATCTGTCTCACCTTGTTCTAAATAATACCATTCAAATTCAATTTAAGTAGCCTGGGGGTCTTCAGCTCTCCAGAACTAAACATGAACCCACAAGTCTGCCTGGTAGCTTCACCCTTCTTGTTTCAAAATGACATGCTAAAAAATATTTCTATGTATCCTGGTGAGAAACCACTCATTGGGTTATGGTAGGCTAATGAACTATAACATGAACTGCTGCCCCATGTCTACCAAAAACGTCAAACACACTGCATCAATGCTCATTTTGCACTGTGAAAGTGCAAATCAGTGAGTAGTCCCCTCAAAAGCATTCACTGTATCCCAAAACTGCCTCAATGTTCTTTAAAATAAAATAATGTACAGGGGGTACAGATCCCTGGATAAAACAGCCAAATTTTACCACAAATAAAAGTAAATATCGCCATACACTTCCAACTCATCAACTCTGCCTCGAGTAATATGCAAAAGCTGGAAAGCAAGTGATTTCATGGCCATGATTCCCTTGCCGCATGACATTTAAGACCAGTTCAAAACGTTCTTATTTAAGCTACCCTCTTAAATCTGGAAGGATACAGACTAAGATATTCTTAGTTTAAGCCCTAGAAATCAGAAGCTCGCCTCTTTACGGGCACTGATCTATGACATTTCAAGCCTATAAGGAAGTTCTGTAAATGGCATGTGCATTTAGGGGTTTTCAAGTAGGACGTATTATATCTTGGTAAGCTTCACTTTATGGTTGGTAGCCTAGGTACTTGATATACATGTTTGAGTGAAGCAAAGGCTGTGTTTCATCAGTGGACCTCACTCACAGTGCTAATTCCTAAATAGATGTGTGTGGATTTTGGTGGAATTTTATGTTAAGTGAATATTAAGTGAAGAGTATGGAGTCTTTGAACTCTGGAGGTACACCACTGAGCTAACAGTGGGATATCTTGACATGTAAAGTGTATTGGTAATAACCAAGATGGTGCCTGTATTATTGCTGCATTTTTGTGGGATACTGTTGGAGTTTGTGTTCAGAGATATGCTTGTGTAATTACATGGTAGGTGTGATTAGACGGTAGATGGCCGAGTTGTCTTTAGAGTGTGGCATTTTTGGTAAGGTTGAGATCTGCCATGCACCAAAAACAGTGAAGAAGTTGTCATGAACGGAAGAAGCAATGATGGTACGGGGGAATATTCCGATGACTTTAGCGTTGTGGATGATGGTTAGGTCTTCTTGGATTAAGGGATTGAACTGGATCCATTTAGGGGTGTTGCATGAAGGAATAGGAGTGATGTTTGTGATGTGGTTGCAGTTATCAATATGCTTCTTAATTTTGTTGATTTTCTTGGTGATAAGCATATAGATTGTATAGTATTATTCCATTGAATTGAGATTTGGCTGGTTCGGTTAAGGGATTGATGTAGTTTAAGGTCTTGAAGAGCACTTTTTTTCTTTTTTGGCAATATATAGTAGTTGGTTTTGGCAATTGTTATCAGATTCCTGTGAGTTCTTATTAGGAACTTGAAGATAGTAAGTAAAAAAAACCTCCTATTCAGTTTGTTTAAGCCAGTCATTAACGTTATGGTTTTGCTACCTGTGCAGGTAGCTATGAATCATAGAGTACTTATCTTATTTTATTGGCATTTGTAGATCGTGGCGTATGCCCGAGGGCATCTTTTCGCTATAATAGCAGGCATAGTTAAATAGGCAGTGAGGACTACTAGAACCATAGGTTTCTGATTGTATTTATCTCTCCTTTAGCTCAGGGCTTGTTCCTGCAACTCCTAATAGAGCAAATCTTACCCCACTAATACAAAAAGCCAGGACTGAACAAATATGACTTGACTACAGACCGACGATGGCTTGCCACGATCTTAATAATAATAGCTGTAAAACACTTCAATCTGCCAGGATCAAGCCAGCCTATTGAATGCATTTCAATTTGTCTTTTGTCCAGATCATGGGATAGAAAGTGTAATCCTGCCTGCCCAAGATGATATTCTCTCCTTGGAAGACAAAGGGCATCTTTCTTTCATCATTCTTCTAAGACCTGTCTTTGGAATGTGACACCATTAATTAGTAGCTTCTGTTGATGCAATTATCCCAAAATGCAGGCATCAAACGTGTGAAGAAATTACTCTGCCCAGAAGGATTACAAAGGTGAGTAGTTGCTAAAGCACCTACTCTTCCCTGAAACTGCTACAAAACAAGAGTGATCCCAATTATAAAGGTAAAACAGGCACAGTTTATAGATATACCTCCTTCAGATTTTGTGGTAATGTGGGCTGAGGGAAGGCTATCCTCTAAAGAGGGTATATACCACCAGCAATTAAGTCACACTCCCAAAAGGCTATTTTGCACATAAATCAGTCAGAGTCTGGACAAAGAAATTGGCATATGCTCTTTAATTCATCAAATCTTAAAATCCAAAATGTAGCCAAGGTATGGCAACACCACAATAATGACGCGTTTTGCAATACACCCATTGCTTATTCACATCAACCAGCCCCCAGTGAAAACACATAAAATACAAATGATTGGTTTGGCATAGCAGGAAGGCCCAACAGAAAGTGAAACAGCCGTTGGTATGTGGTTCATGGTCCGACATATGTGTTTGATCTTATAGCACAGCAGGAGCCGGCTGTCAGTGAATCCAAACATTGTCTCAGCCATCTTGGACTATTGCTACATATGTGCCAGTCATTTATAAGGCCCACATAAAGCACAAACACAGACATGAAGTGGAAAATATGTAGGACACGTATATTGAATGCATGATATCAACTCGAAATGTGCATTTGCATTTCAACATACAGAAAGGTGCTCTAATGGGCGACATAGCCCACATTGTCCATGTACATTGGAGATGCTCTGACATTAGTTCACCTCTTTGCTGGTGTGAGTTGATAATATATTCTACTAGCTGGGGTACCTGGCGTTGCCCGTGTCCTGATTGTGTGGTGTTTCATGTTCCCTGGAGGATGTTGCTCTTGTCGGCAATTCTTGTTTCAGTTTGTTGTGGTGTCTCATGTGCCCTGGAGGATGTTGCTCTTGTCCTCATTTAAGCAAGTCTTGCTTCAGTTTGCTCTGGCATCTCATTTGCCCTGGAGAAAATTGCTCTTGTGCTCTGGTCAGCAAGTCGTGCTGCTGTTTTGTGTTGTGTTTCAGAAGCTCTTGATAATGATTTATGTCTGTGCATCAGATGGAGCTTTTCCAAGTGATGTTTTTTTTGTGTGGAATGTTTCAGTCACTCAATGGCTTCAGCACATTTGAAAAAATATCCAAGAAATATTGATTGATTGTGCTCTCTTCTTGTGAATGAACTTAAGTAAACTGTATTCTTGCCATTTCCCATATTTGTAGTGTCGTGATAAAAGAAAAAAGACATTTATTTTCTTTTTTGATTCACTTTAAAAATTCTTTAATAAACACTTTCCAAATGTTGCCTCCTTCTAGTACCTAGTTTAGTTAATCAGGGTGAGCATCAGTAAATGAGAGTTTCTACGGAGTGAATTATTTGCATCCAAAAATAGACCACAATCTTGCCCCAGACTGTTAGGGAGAATTCTCCAGCATGGCTAATTTCCCTTACCTTTTGAGTCCCTCAGCAGCTTTGCTGGATTTCTAGGGTTTAATTTTTTTACCTGGTAAGAGTTCAAGCCTTTTTTCCCACTCTTACATGTGTTTTTGCTGTGTGTTGTACATTTTTGTGCTCATGGACTATTGAGTTCACCAACTCCATAGGCATCATCTTTTTACTGTGTGTCACACAGCACCTTTAGTGCAGTAGCACAGGGTTGTCCTTTTAGACTTCCCACTTTAAACTCCATTTTCTGGGACTGACTACTGTCTCCCAGAACATGTAAAGTTGCAATTGACTTTACTAGTCTTTTTAAATCTACAGCCCTAGTACACCCTATCTTCCCATAGAGTACTGGAAGGGTTAATAGTTATCCCTTCTTTCCGATTCTCATGAAACATGATTTTGTTCCCCTTTCTCTAAGATTTGGCTGGTATCAGTGGTATCTACCATTTTTATTCTACCGCGGACTATGAAAATAGCCTCGGTACTGTTAGAGTTTGAGGTGGTAGCCTCAAACTCTAACCCGCTGGACTACTTTTATTTTATTTGGTTCCGGTCAGGTTTAGTCACATTTCATTTTGTAAAGGTCTTTCTCGTGTTTTACTCTGTGCACCAAACAAGGTTTGGTTCCTTTGTTCGCCATCCTTTGGCGGGATTCTGCACAGAAGCCCTCCTTAGGCACCTGAGTGGCTGGGTGGACACGATGTGAGAGAGGGGTTTGAGGCCCCCTGCACAGGGTCTCCTTGGAGACCCAAGTCACACTCTAGTTTGATTGGCTAGGTGGCTGTCCTGCTGCTGGCTTCTTCCCTGGGCAGTGCAGGACCCTCCAGACGTCCTCCTTCTCGTCACCACGACTGAAGCTTCAGGAACCGTGAGCCTGCAGGAACTGCCTGGAACAACTGCCTCAGCTACAGCATTCTTCTCCATTTAAGGTACTGTGCAAATCTGGTCCTGGTCCTACTCTCTGTCCGACTACGGTAAATGTGCTTGAAATCTTTCACCTATCTGAAGGCTTGTCCTTCTCTTCTACTTTGAATAACTTTTCTTCTGACCAACTTCGTTTTGAAATCTTCGCAAAGACTTAACCGCAAACTACTCTGAACTATGTGATCCTCTGCAAAGACTCTGAACCACTAACAGTGGCCCAGGCCTCTTGACTTGAATCCTTGTTGTAGTGCCTTTTCTAGATTGCCCTGCCTATAACTTGTTGGTGCTGATTGATTTTTGATAACCTTGGGCCTCATTACGAGTCCGGCGGTAACTGAGGCGTTAAAACCGCCTGGTTACCGCCGGACTCGTATTACCATTCCGCCTCTGTGACTCCCGGAAATACAAGGGCTTTACGACCCTGGTGTCCCAGGAATTCTGGAGGCGGAATTCGGTTAATCTCCATTCCCATTGAGTCCTATAGGACTCAATGGGAATGGGGAAGTGGAAACACCGGAACCATCTCGTGATGGTGCTGGTGTTTCCACGTCCGCCTGCAGGCGGGCAGTGTTAAACCCGCCAGGTCAGACCTGGCGGGAACATTACCTCCCGCCTGCAGGAGTCGGGATCAGGCGGTCCGGAATTAACAATGGCGGCGGGTTTACCGCCACTGTTATTTCCGGACCGCCCGACCTGTAATGAGGCCCCTTGTCTTTTCTCCCTTTTTAAATTGCTGGAGTGCCATTTTGCTCACACTTCATTTTGAGCTTAACTTGTCCAGAATTGGTAGGGGGTTATTGTAGTATATTAAGATTGAGATTTTCTGCTGCTTTATTATAGTGAACTGTTATATAACTGATGGTGTAAATAAATGTATATTCTTTTACTCAGAAACCTTGAATCAGTGTTTGTTTCAACCATAGTAATTGTTGTCCTTTGTGTAACCTCTTGTACTGCTCCCTTTACTCTTGAGATAAGTCTGGCTGCTCAGCCATCGCTACCACTTTACTGTGTAGTACAGGCTTGTACCAAAAGTGAAACTTTACTTACACTTGTCTTAATTGTGTGTAATTGTGTGTGGTGTTCCCAAAGGGTACTGCATATGATTCTGCCTAACACAGACAAATGAGGAATCCATGCAACATTTGGTAGCAGTGGGTTCAACAATGTGTATTTTGTATAGCAGGACAAACATACACACACACAACCCAAACATCTTTTGCATTTAAGATTTTTGTATCCAAACATTGACTATGATCTTGCCCCAGACAAAAGAGTAATCCATACAAACATACAAACATTCATACATACATTCAGCTTTATATATTAGATGGTTAAAAGGACTCCATATGTATAGATCTCTCATGAAACCATAATTATCCAATTGCCATCGCAATAAAGCGCAAGGTGCTAGTGCAAATTGCAAACTATGGTAAACAAAGTTCAGGGATCCAGAACAATAAATATTTAATCATTATCACAGTGAAGTGCAACATGCTTGTGCAAAATGAAAAATGCAAATTATAATGAAAGATGTTCGGTGCTCTGGAACATTGCCCTGTCACCTCAATAATATGAGATATAGAGCAAGCAACATATAGTTTTGCTATGCAAATGCAAGTTATATTAAACTATATTCAATAGTTCACAGCACTTCCCCCGGAAATTGGTGCAAGGTGTAGAGTGCATTAGGCAGAAAAGTATTGCTCTAGCAACATAGAAGCTCAAAGTGCAAGGTGCATGATGTTGCGGGCGGTGTGCAGTCATAATGTTGAAAAAAAAAAGTCGAATGACAAAAATGTCGAAAAAAAATGTAAAAAAAAAAAGTTGAATATTTTTTTTTACTTATATGTATTTTTTGGGTTTGGTAAGTATAAAAAATGGGTAAAATAAAAAAAGGGGGAACCCCCCATTTCGAAGAAAAAATGTATTGAAAAAAAATCAGACATTTTTTTTTCGACTTATTTTTCTTCGACATTATGACTTTCGACATTTTTGTTTTCGACCAAATTACTATAAACCATTGCGGGCATAATCCTTAGTCCTAGACAATACTTCCATAACAGCAGATATTGTAAAGTGCAACATACAAATTCGTAATTGACACAATGCAGATAAACCCCAATTAAAGTGCGGAGTGCTTTGGCTCTCTCAAGGGGAAACCACTCCTGGCGGCATAGCATCCGAATGTGCTTCCAAATTTGACTAAAACGGACAGGGAAATTACCCAAAAGAGAATGGCTTGAAACCAAGGGTGTGTCTGCGGAGTCAAATAGTATGGTTGAATACTTCAAGATCTCTTGTGGTTCGAGGTATAGTGGAAGTGAAAGATACAAACTTTCAATTTACATTTGGTAGACTCATGTACCACTTTTTGCAGGGGCATCTGAGAGCATAGACTACAAAGTCAGAGTCACATGTAATCTTTTTAGTAATCCTAAGTGAATGGCCCAGTATTGGATGATGAAATGTACTACAATTGTGGCCATTTTACACACTTTGCATCTGGTGCATTTGAAAATGCCATGTCTAGAGTTCATCAGTCATTTGTTCAATCTGTTTTCGCCGTCGCTCTTCATAAAACTACTCACCAACACATCTCTGAAAGAGTGACATTTTCGACTTCTGGCCATGGATGTAAGGTGCTATTTAGGTCTTTATCAGCCAAAAGAATTTTCTAATGTCTCTTCAAGATGTTACGAATGGGGTGTGCATGTGTGCCAAAAGTTAAAATGAGTCTTTGCCAGTTTTGTAATTTGAACGTTCTAACAATAGGGTTTGTCTATCACATATGCAGGCTTTGATGTAAGTACTCTCGATTATCCTTTTGGGGTACGCTTTCTGTTGAAACTCCCATGCTGCGATGTTACTGTATTAATCAAATGCCTCTCCTGTAGAACAGTTTCTGAGTAATTTTATACATTCTCCATAAGGGATGCTCCATATGAGATTCTATGTATGGCCACTAGTTGCATGGAGGGGAATGTTGGAACCTGTCAGTTTCTGTACAGTTCACTCATGAGTTTTTCCTCCCTTACTTCGATGCTAACATCTAGCAAAATTGTTGTACTCCAGCTGTGATTTACAGTACATTTGAGATTGCATTCATTGATGTTTAATAATCGTACAAGATTTACCCATTCTGCCTCACTCCCCTTCCAAATTATAAACACATAATCAATGTAGTGGCGCCACATCACAAACTCATCTGTAAAAATGTAATTGTTTTCAGACTATGCTGTACAGTACTCCCAATACCTGTGGTGAGGTTCGCATTGTGGGTGCGATTATAGTCCCATCCCTGTTCCTTGCCTTTGTCTAAAAAAATTGTTGTAAAGAAAAACACATTGTTCTTAAGGCATAGGTTGATCATGGTAAGAATCATCTCAGTGTGGCGTAAGTAGTTTAGTGACCGTGGGTTGAGGAAGGGCTCACATGCCTTTTTTTTCCAAAGTCATATTAAATCGATGTATATAATGATACTACATCCATAGTCATTAACATGTAATTGGCCTCCCATGGTACATCTTCTATCCTTGACAGAAAATATTTGGTATCTTTAAATATGATGGCAAAGAGGATACAAAGGGGAATAGTGCCTTGTGAATGTATTTGGACATGTTATCGAGGAGTGAGCCAATCAATGTAACAATGGGTTAACCGGGAGGTCTAGTCATGCTACTATGGAGTTTAGGAAGGAAGTATGTGGTCAGAATGATGAAATGGGCAGCAAAAGGAAATTTGCAATTCTCTACCTCCAGAATTCCCTTTGATTCCCACTCTGTCAGAAATATCCAAACTTTTTCTTACTTCTGCAGTTCTTGCAGAGGGCTGGTAGTGAGTTGTGGCCGTGTAGTTGTGGTTAAGTTGCTAAACCCATAGGAAGAGCACGTTTTGGGCAGCTTATAACTTCGCTCCCCCTTGACGGATCCACACCAAACTGTGCAAATAACTAATATGGCACACTCTGATTTGTCTTGCAAAGTTTGGTGAGGTTTGGTCCAGGGGGGGCAAAGTTATAGGGGGCTCCCAAAATATCTTTTTTCCCATAGACTGAATGGGGAAAAAATTTTGCTCACGCCTACAGGCCAAACCGCTGGATGGATTTTCACCAAATTTGCAGCACGAGCAGCGGCTTGGTCCCGAAAGCGTGCTTTTGTAAATTTGGTGAAAATCCGTCCAGCAGTTTTTTTTTAAAACAACCAAAATGTAGGTCAGAAAAAATGTGTGATATCTATGTCCGTTCCGCGGACAAACTTCCCTGTTCACTCCGCAGACAGGACACCGATTGGTTAATCAGCTTGCGTCATGTCTGCGGACATGTGACGTGTTCACTGATTGGATGGTGAAGAGCGTGATGTGTGCCAGATTTTTGGAACCGCCATCTTGGATTCGCGGACAGCGGCTGGTGTGCGTGGACATCGCGGTAAAAACATATTAAAAAAACACAACATTGCACTTGTGAAACTTATCAAATAATATCTGTGAGGAGTGATGAGGATGGGATGGGATATGGCTGCAAGAAGCAAAAACACAGGTGTTTTTTGCCGCAAATGTCTGCTAACAGCTCGGATGTTCGCGAACAGTCCTGAAAAGTTTGCAGACACCACAGCATTACAGGGTTGGTGAAATGCAGTTCTTGGGTGGCTTATAACTTTGGCACCACTTAATGGAACTGCATGCAATTTTGCGTGTATATTTCTGACCTGATTATGAGTGAATCTGCAAAGTTTGGTCGGATTCTGTCATGAGGGGGCAAAATTAGAGGCGAGGGTCCCAAAATAATGTAAAGGCTTATAAATGATGTGTCATTTGATAAATCTACACTTCATTTGGCAAACTGATAATAGATCTATAAATAATAGATATTCTGAAATTAGTCCTAGAACTTCACCATGCAGCATTGTAACCTGTTGTGTGTTTATTGGTTGAGTTACAAAAAACATCCAACTTCTTTTCTCTTATTCATCTTGTGAAGTCTTACCTATCATGTTCTTCTAGTTTACCTATCATGTTCTACTAGTCATGTTAGGTCCAGCTTTTCCAAGCTATTCTTACACTTGGGGATGGGGGGTCATTGCGAGTTTGGAGGTAGCCATGGCACCAAACCCGGGTCCGGGTCCGGTGTCACTGAATGGGGACTTTTCCGGGACATTCCGACCTATGCGGACCCGGTAAGTCCTCATTCAGTAAACCATTCCCCATTCCCATTGAGCCCCCATAGGGCTCAATGGGAATGGGGTAGGTGCTAATAACAGGCCCGCAAATTTCAGGCCCGTTATTAGCTCCAAGGTCCCTTAACGGGTCCCACAAAGAACGGCTGGTCAGACCAGCCATTCCTGCTGAGACCCGCTAAGGGACGTCAGAATATGGCGGTAGGGGCTTAACGGCACCGCCATCCTTAACGGTGCCGTTAAGCCCCTACCGCCATACTCGTAATAACCCCCTTAGTCTTCACCATCCTGTTCTCAAAATATATGCTTTAACAATGTGATTAAAATGCATCATAATTCTTGGGCTCCCGCCACTTGGCTTAAAATCTTCCAAAATAAATGTACTGACACAGTCATGCTCCTATTTAGTTTAAAGAATTCCCAAGTGCCTGACTTTTGGATCGAAACAAATCCCGTATCTGTCTTTTATGACAAGTGCACTGGAATATGACCCACAATTGCTGTATTATTAATGTCTAAGCAGACAGGTGTGGCAAAGTGACTCTTCTGATTTTTTGTTTTTGTCACAAAGCGAAGGTGGTGTTCTACAAGAAAGTGTGTTCTTAAAAAAACAGACACCCTTTCTATATTTGCTTTGTCGGTAAAACGTGGTGTGTAAGTCGTTACACCTGTGCTGATGCCTGGCTCAGAGAGTATCACAATCAATGGCATCCACATAGTGAATACATGAATACTTCTGATGCGAAACCTTCTAAGACAACCCATCAACTAATCTGTACAATGCTCATGTTTCATATCCAAAAGTAGTATGCAGCTTCGAGAAAGCAGGTACGAAACTGTACATCCATTATTCATGTTGTCTTACTTAGGGCCATTATTATACAGAAGTCTGTTGACCCCTCTGACCCTATTCGTACTTACACATAGAATCCAGGGAAAGAATAATATTAGCCAAGAGAATCTGTTAAGACCCTAAACCACCTGGCAGCAATGCAGCTTTATTTTAATTCATGAGGCCCCATAACAAAGCATTGCTACTTCCAATGTTATAACACACCTGCTGGCAGAGTCGTAGCACCCTACAAAAAGTAAATGAAAAACATATGCTTTCCAAAGAAGCATTATGTGGTGTGATTAGACACGAAGTTATAGCACAAACCAATTTTAACACAAATAACACATTGTTCACTCATTGGTTCTCAAGATAAAACATTGGCCGGAAAAGGTCCCCCACTTCAGAACTGATGTCAGATGGCATCAACACCACCCACGGAGTCCTTTATGCAGTGGCGGCTGCTTACATTGGGCGGGGGGGCGCCGCCCCCCCATGGAAGAATAGAAAGAAGAGAAGAGACAGACTCTCTCTTTCTTTCTTTTAACTTCGTTATTTAAATTATTTTAAATTAATTAAACCTGTGCAGAGCGGCAGATTAATTATTTATTTATTAATCTGCCGCTCTGCCGTTTGGGCTGCTGGCCTGGCCCAGGCCTGCAGCTGCGGCGGGGCGCGTCCCGATTTAGTAACTTTTCGGCAATGTACAGTATGTGGAGCTCGTAGCTCCACGCACTCTACGTAACCATTCGCCCATTCAAGAGGCTGGCGGGGCGCTGGAGGGGTGGCCCTGCAGTCTTGTTATTCTGCGCAAACAGCGCAGAGTGTCCTCTCCTGAAACTGTATGGGCAGGGCCATGCTAGTGCTAGCATAGCAACAATAGATTGTGGATTGTCATTGGCTGTTTGCCAGCCAATGACAATCCGTGGGTGGAGTCGGGTGAGGGTCATGGGCACACAGTGCCTCGCCTTCGCTTCTCGTTCTTTCTTTCCGGGGCCCTTGCTGGTGTGGTGGTGGACTCGACTTTTGTGGACTTCTTCTTGACCAGCTCCTGCAAGTTACCAGGCCCATCCACAGATCGGACGTGCTGCCAGCCCAGTCAACATAGCCAGTAAGTAACTTGCTTAAAGCAAGTAAAAATGTACATAATTTACTCTACTTAGTTCGTTTCTGCTTGTTGACTTGCTTAAGCTTAATCCTGAATCCAGGCTGATTCAATCCTGCCTGAATGAATACGCGCTGCGGTCAGCCCGCACAATGTGGACTTGCCCACGGCACTTGTTCCTAGCCTGGAATGACGTGTGGGCTGGGCGGGCCATAGTAGTAGTAGTAGGCCTTAACATGCGCCACAGGGTGTGGCGCATGTTCAGGCCTAGTACTACTATGGCCCGCCGCCCGCCTGCCACTTGGCATTCACCATGATTCAATCCTGGTGAAGGCTGAGCGGTGGGCAATCACAATACCACTTAAGTAAAAGTTACAGGCTGTAACTTTTACTTAAGTGGGATTGCGTACACTGAATGAGGGGCTGGGCGCTGATGGGAACGCGGCTCTCCCCACTAGAGGCCTACTTCTACAGCAGAGTCAGCGCACAGGAATTTATACCGTTTTTACCTTTGCCCTGCACTTTTCAAAGTAAAAGAAAACAGCTTCTCCTTTTCACCATGCGGTACAGGGGACAAAACATGGTGTTTGAAGTTCACAAGGCCTTGTGGGAAGCAGGCGAAAGTGCATAAAAGTAACAGGACCCCAAGCAAACATTTATGGATGTACTGGTTGCGCACACACCTGTTCCTCTTACCCAATAGTGCACCGACTGAAGGGTGACCCGTTTTTCTGTGTAATACGGTCCAATGTGCGGGGTGGAGGCTTCTGATCAGTGTTAACGATTGTCCTTTTGCTGCAAAGTCCTAAAATGGAAACCCGGAGGTACCAATCAAATGCAAAAAGTATTGAATTGTGATTGCAGGATGTGGCATTTCTGATGTGTCAGACTACTCCCCTCTATCCATGGTTCTGCGCGAGTCTGTTTCCACGTGTGCTTGCTTGTCTTTTTATGGCCCACTGCTCGGCATTCATCAGGATTCATTCCAATCCCGGTGAAGGCTGAGCGGCGGGCAACGGGCTGGGCAATGGCAGTGCGACTTGACAATTACAATCCCACTAAAGTAAAAGTTAAAGGCTGTAACTTTTACTTAAGTGGGATTGCGTACAGGTACGTGAGGGGCTCGGGCCTCGGCGCTGATGGGAACGCAGTCCTCCCCACCAGCTGTGTCTGGAGTCAGGTCGGTTGCCCGAGCACCTTTTTGCAAGAATCACTTGTATTTTGTGCGTAAGGCCATAGCTTCGCTGATTGGGCAGCAACGAGGAAAATGAAGGGAGATAATATTTACTTCACACAAATAAAACAGGCCACAGTTATCTGTGGTTGACTATTCTTCAGTCAGCCAGCACGTTTGACTCATAGTTGTGGCTGCTACTTGCAATTACTATTACTGTAGCTACCACTTCTGTAGCAATCAGCACTATTCTTGAGGCATAGTAGGTATTCTGGCAGAAAACACCTGATGCTCTCAGAGTTAAACCACATTCTCTGTGCTCAGCAGGGCTAACACCATCATATATAAATATAATGTTACCAAGGAAGTGCTGTGGATAAGCAGCACTACAGGAAGATTCTCACAGCACTTGCAACCTGACCCATGACAATCGGGCCCAATGCGTTGTAATGGCGCAACACTGCACGTTTATATGGCTAGGCATGCTTGGTCTGAGACTGAGAGAGAGCTTAAATATATGAACGTTTGGGAAAGCCGTACAGTCTGGTCGGTCACTGCGACTCCATCTATGTTTAGCTTTGTAAAGGTTAGTAGATAGTAGATGATTCAACAATAACATGGAAAGGGTCATACTTTGCAGAGTAAGAGGGGGCCTACAAAGGCAGAAAGTGGGGTTTTATTCTAGATCTTGCAGCACGAGAGGAATTGCAATATATTCGTGAATGACTAATTGCTGATGCTAACAACTATCCATTATTTTGTAAACTCGTGTAAGCAAGAGGCTCCTCTGCATTATAAACTGGTCACTTTATTCCAAACTCTGGATGTGCTTTCAATGAATGCTTTTGCACCATATTGGTTAAAATGACATATGCATTAGTGACATATGTAACAGTACTGACACTTTATGGGCATTGCATTTCTAACAGGCCTGTGGATTCATTTGTGAGAGTGCTGCAGAGATGGGTAGTTTACACATGGGAGTTTCACATAGCTCCTGCGAATTAAAAATGGATAAACACATATGATGAGGGAGAACGCCAGGGATGTTGGCATGCTTGGACACAGTACCCGTAGATGACCCAAGCGACAAAGGTGAACTGAAGGTGTCCCGTAGGTCAGAGTTTAATGCAGCTACAATGGAATGTGAAGGTAGGAGGACAAATGTTGCATTCATTAAGGTGTTAAAAACGAAAAATATTTTAGCTTAGTTTCTCCCCTTTCAGAAAATGCCTAAAATCCCCCCTTAGTAAGAGGATGAACGCATATGAATGCCAGCAACAGCATGACAAACATATGTTTCCATCATTACTGACTATATAATGAATTTCTTTATGCATACACCATTTTACCAGTTATTCTCAAAAGAAGCAGCTGTAAAATACACCATCACACTTGTACACGTAAGAATAATGTACCACCATTAGTATGTAAACCCTAATGCTTTTTGTCATATTTCGGTGGGATTTTTGGACAGTAAATTGCACATTTTGGAGGCCATTTTTCAAAAGATTGTGCGGGGGGAGAACCCCTCTCCCCCCGCTCCCTCCTTGGGTGGTATAGGCCCACACACTGCGCGTGCTCGCTCATGAATTGCCCCAGAGAAATGTACGCCCCACCAGGTTTCAAACTTACCAGCCGCCACTGCCTTTATGGTTCCAATGTGACAGCTGGCACCGCACAGCATGTCAAAGGGGAAGGCTTCTAACATTTTGGCCTAAATTCATAAGACACCGTTCGTGCTGGTTTGATTAGGGGTAATCTGGACAACGAAGATAATTGCAGTAAGAGCATTTGTCAATCAGTCAGATATTTTATTTGACGCAGCTCCATAAAAGTCGCATCAAAAACATCACAATAACAATAAATTGTAGATTATAAATTATACCCTTTCTGTTTCTGTTGCTATACTACATATCCTATACAAATACAAAATCGAGGACCCATATATAATTAATACACTGTTTGTTTCTATAAAGCATATATCATAAATAACACAAATACAAGAAATTCTTACACTCACAGTATGGACTTCCATAAGAGAAGAAACCATATTAATACTTAATTATTAAGAAGAGAAGGGACATGCTGCCCTATAATAAAATACGGGTAGTGATAAGTGACTTCAAAACTCCTAATTTCATCCCAAGCCTATTCTAAAAAAAACACTCTGGAGCATGGGATACACATAAGAAACAATGGATACCTAATACCAGTTTATTACAGAAAATGATCTACTGTTGGTCCACCCGATTCAACAAGTGGTTCCTTCGCAGCCATATATGAAGAAGATATTTAGCAACAAATTATACAATATTAACATTCTCAGATTGTTTACACATTTGTTAGGCCTTATCGATTCTACGTATATGAAATAAATTAAAAGGAGACTTCAAATGCCTAACTCTTAATAACCTGTAGCCTTCACGAGTAAACATAAAATGGCTGATTGTTTCATCACCTTGGCCGCAAATGGGACATATACGGCCATCGTGAGCCTTCCAGGAACTGTCGCTACATTCAGGGTTGACATTCTAACCTTTATAAAAAGGGCATGTGCATAGGGTGGAGCTACAATATCCAAGAGTTTCTCACATCCAAAGCCTATTTGGCATTCCACGTATTGGTGCTCCATGAATAATTGTAGGCAAGAGGACTCCAACCTAGAATGGCATTTATTATCAGGGAAGCAGGCCACAGTAACACTTCGACACCATTTTGGATTCTCCCTTAATGTTTAGTCCTGCCCTACACTGCCTGCAATAGAAGGCATGTGCCCTAGGAATGACTTTAAATGAGGATGGAAACTAGTCTAAGGAGAGTTCACAATAGCATCTTAGCAGGAAGCATTGCAGCCACCAAATCTAATGCTTGGATGCAGCTCTAAATAAAGTGGGATCCCTTGGAATTCTTTTAGTTTCTTGTTTGAGATGTATATAGTTTAAAATCCACCTTCATAGCAGCAAAGACTCTTGAACAGAGGTGGTAGAAACATGGATTCAGACTGAGGGAACATGTTGTGGCATCCCACCGGGGCCAGGTAGCCCATGGTCACCTCTTTCGTGTGTGATTGCACATATGCCTAAGGTTCCTCCTACTCAGATATCACAAAGAGCGACTAAGTAGTGCTGCTTGTCTTCTAAATAACGAGTGAGGCAAATGTTGTGCAGCAGTGCTTCTTGTGACCTAGGCTCAAACATATGCTGTCAGCATGAAATTCTTGTTAAGGTTAAGTCACAACACAACTGACGAACGTGGTTAGGTATTTCGAGCCACATTGCATAGCCTTTTCCAGGTGCAAATAGAATATATGCCTGGAAAAAAGTGTAATTTGCATGGGTTGAAGGCATGTCCCTCTGTGCGCACACTCCAGAGTAAATACAACCCACTAGGGAAGTAGGCCAAGAGATAGCCTTGCAAGGATAACAAGGTTTAATGATACACAATAAAAATACAAGCAAAGGTCTCTGCTGCTCGAGAGCGCTCTGGTCTTACATTCGTAAACTTTTATGAACACTAAAATCGTCACATGCCTATAGTAGGAATTAGGGCCACTGATTGGAGGCCCCCTTCACATGGGGGGCTGGTAATTGGCTGGTTCTTCCCCATCAATCTTGATGCACGTGTGTCAGCTGGGCTCATCCTCACGGTGAAGGTCAGGGCATGCATGAAACATAATGTTGCTAACTAAACTAAACAACTAGGAAGGACTATTCACTCATTATGGCAGGCACCTGGGTGGCACAGGAAAGGGGTGACAGGGAGAGGGGAGGATAAAATACAGTCATGCTGACCCATACATTCAGGGCCTCATTGATAACACAGTTCCCGCACCTAACGTCTCCCCCATGGGGACTGATCTTTGATTTACCCTTCCTGGTGTCTCATGTTACAGGGGGACGTGTGTTGCTGCAAGCAAGAAATACGGATCAGTAGACTTTTGGTCTTTGGTGGACACTTTATGGAGTTTAGGACCGAGGCTCTTGTGCTTATCAAGAATGCACCGGTGTGGGGGTCGAGTTGGTGGTGTGAGGCGGGCTCCGGCCTGGCTGTGTGAGGGTTAGAGGCCTGATGGCAGGTTAGTGGAGATGAATGGACCCAGCACGGAGCCTTGAGCTGTCTCACGCTCTTTGCAGGGCTCATTCCTTGAGGCAATACTAAATATTTGCAACACTGGAGCTACGAGAAGGAAATGGACTTCCGTGGGAACATGGCTCAAGTGGAGCCTGCATGCTGTGCAGGAGAAGGGCTTTGTGAAGTAGGAACGTGAGCAGTGTGAGCCCGCAGCCTGGCCCTTCTGGGCCTAAAACAAAATGGCATTGCACGTTGTGGGCATTTCTAGTGCACCTACTTCTATGCACTGCAAGGCCTTTATATGATGCCTAGTAATACAGACCGCTCCCCCTTTGTAGGTTACATTGCCTCATATGGGGTTTGCCTTATTTGGAAGTGCCTATGTGGGTGGCATACCATTTCCAACCAAACATTCTCCCCTTTCATTACTTCTACAGTAACAAATTTACCCCACCCATATTTCCGCTCATTTGCTCGTATTTCTGCTTCTTCGCATGCGAGTGTGCCCTTTATAGGCACCCATACTCTACAGATGCTTCTTAAACTTTCCCCATGCTGTGCATACTGTTCAGGTGTGCAGGTTATGTATATGCATAAAGAGGTCTGGGAAACCCTCTACCGGTACGAACACGGCATATTGACCTGTTCTTGGGTGGAGGGCCCCCGGCAGGGTCTCAACCATGCATTAGCACACTATGCTTTCCACAGTGGAGACCTTTCCATGAACATATCAGTCTTTGTCCCACCCATAGGTAGTCTAGCACCAAAATGGTAGGCAATTCTCCACTTAACAAGATTACCAACAGCAACCTAGTCAGGCCTCATCAGTGAGGTGGAGATGTGCCTCTCTAAGCACAGTCAGCAAGGGGTCCACGTCTGGATTGCCCTGGTAACTTAGGGTGAGGACCTAAGTTGCCTTACATTTGCATAAAGAGGTCTGGGAAACCCTCTACCGGTACAAACACGGCCCATTGATCTTTTCTTGGGTATATGCATCCCCATCCCTTGCTCAATCTACCCAAACTTCCTTGTAATTTTCAGGGTCTGAGGCGGCACAATGGTGGTGTGGTACAGAGTGTCTACCTCATCACCCATGGAGAGAGCTACCATGTGGTATGTGGGGCCATCATCCTGCTCAGTTTGGATCTCTATGTCCTGTGTATCATGGGGTACTGTATTATTGTACTATTAGTTTTCCCAATTTTCCAATTGTCACCATCATCATTGCACTATTAGGTACTGCTTTGGCAAAACCCCGGAGACCCAGTTGGCACGTGCAGAAAATCACCAAGATAACCATTATGACTGGGACCAGCATTTTCACCAATGTTACGAGCCATGATGGGACCCAACTGTGAACCAATCTTCCTCTTTGACCCCTGCTTCTTTTTTCATTTTCACCCTGAGTTCATGCATTGCTGCAATGACGTGTGATAATGTCCCATTTTAGGCATCTTCAGAAGGTTCGAAGGTGCAACTCCCGATCTTTATGTAAACACTACCCTCCATTGCTGTCAAGAAGGCCAGAACATATCTATTCTGCATTGTCATTAGTCTAAGGGCCCTTAATTCCACCTTGATGACGTTGAACCCTTCCTCAGTATCGTTTACCAGCTGGATCAGTTCCCATTGACCAATGTGGAGCCATTGAGCATTGGCCCTTGTCTGGATGCTGGACTCCAGTGATGCGAAAAATGGCTCTACCAAGCTGTAAAGTTTATATTTGTCAGGTATTTGTGTGAGCAGGTCAGATGAATCTAGCGACAAGTAGATAGACAAGTAGTTGGAGGTGGCATGGTGGGTATTAATTCTGTGTTTTCGTGCACCTCTTGATCTTCATCAAGCAAGGGTCCCCTTTTTTTAAGTGTTCTTCTGGTACTACTAGCAGGGCAGAGTGCAGCACTGCAAGCAAACAGTAGACCCACCAAGATGGCAGAAGGTGGCCTAAAAGATATTTTTTTCCCTATGACCCTGGATTTGTCACATTTAGAAGGAATACAAATTACAAACAGGAAATCTCCTATGAATGAGGACATTCTTTTGAAATTTGGGTAGCTCTTTAGCCCCTCCTGTTTCTATATAATTTTTCAATTTGGATTTATTCACAAAAACACCTACTGATCTACATTAACATGTATACTATCATATAAGAATGAAACTATTGAAATCCATCTGTATACTAACCATACAGGATTTTATGCTCATCTTGTTGTATATATTTTCTTTTGTTATTTGATGTCATTATGAATTATTATTGTTTTTGCACATGTATGTTGTATCTCACAGCATTGTTTTATAATCCATGCACTATATGTAAGAGCAAATACATTTTTGCTTTTGAATTTCTGTATTTTTTTTAACACAGTGAGCGTTTTGTACATTTTCTTGACTCCTCGTTTGGATCTGCCACTTAGCAGACCAACCTTCTCTACCAAACTTGTGGACCAGCCTAAATACCTGAACCGGTCCAATTGAACAATTGCCTTTGACCATTGTTCTATAGCAAGGGTACATCTATTTGTTTTCATGCTAGAAGGTGCAAGTACACCTTCTGGCCCCAGACTCAGTAGTAATCCATCAGCGCTGCAGTGCCTTTTCGTAGATTTGGAATGAGTAATGTTCAGTTACACCATTTGTTTGATCGCACAGAGACAGTTCCCTCACTGTAAAACACAGTTCATAACTTTCTTCTTGGTGCGCCTTCACTGGCTTCTTGATTGCTGTAATCCACGTCAGCTTTGCAACATGTTCTGTCCATATCTGTGCACACGCTTGTTGTACAAGGGCTAGTGTTAGTTTCGGGGTAACCGACAAGCCCTTTGGCTTTGCACATGAGGGTTGTTTCCTGCCACTTATTGTACATTTATTTTTCCCCTGGTGTGTCTAGGTGTGCTTCCTTGAAACAATTGGGGTTGGTGGAACTTGTCTTGCCTTTTCGATTATGTGGCTCAACAAGTTGTAGATGGATGCTGCGTGAATGAAAAGTGCCTTTTACCCCACATAGTGCAAAATGAATAAGACATTGGGCCTCATTATAATTATGCCAGTAAGGCATCAACAGCGCCAGTATCGCTACCAGCACCGTTGCTACCATACCGCCATACTACGAGTCGTGTGCGTGGGTCTCGCTCTGCCCACCAGGTCCGACCTGGCGGGCAGAGTGGCTCCCTCAAGCACAACACCTGTAAATACCAGCACCGTTATAAACGGTGACGGTGCATCCAAGCTCCCCATTCCCATTCAGCCCTATGGGGCCAAATTGGGATGGGGAGTCCCTTATTGCCAGCACCCACGAATGGGCAATTACCGGGTCACCAAACTCGGCATGACCCGATAATTGCCCATTCACGGGGGCCGGTAAAATCACGGGTGCAGCTGCAGCCGTGCCTTTGTTACAGGCAAAGCTACCGCCAAACCCGTAATCAGGCCAATTGTATCTCTACTATGGGTACCTCATGTGCTACTAAGACCCTGGCTGCCCCAGATTCATGTGGTATTAAGGAACGCATGTAGTACCTACCTTTAGTCATTTGCCTTCCCATTGCACTCATATCAGAATACCAACTGTTTGAATGTTCGGGATGGCGAAGGTCTTCCACTGCATCCAATCCTAAACCATGATATGAATCATATTTATGTTGGCATGTCTGCTGTGTCCTTCTATTACTGCGCAATGGAATCCTTCTCCCTCCCAACATTCTTTTTTGAGAGGTGCTGGTGTTACGTAGGGAACGTTGTCTACATGGTTTTAGAAGTTGAAACATTAAGTTGTTACATAGAGCAGATTTGGAGTTGCTTCATGTGGCATTTGTGGTATTATATACTCTGTAATTTACTACATCAGATTGTTCAACATCCACTCCAGGTGTGCTTTCATTCATTATTTCACTCTGGATGAAGTGAGGGAAAAAAACCTTTGATCCTGTCAGGAAAAGAGGTAGATGTTTGGGATTTAACTTCTGGGGAGGGTATATGAGTGACATTTTGAGCATCTGGTGACCTTTCAAATACATTTCCGGTTGATTCAGTAGCATTTAGAATCGTTCTTGTCTTGTTTCGATATATTCTTTTGTGGTCGAACGGTATACTTCCATTCCAGGTCCACTTATATCCATCCAATGTCCATTTCCCCCCCTTCTTTTATGTGGCCAGCCCAAATAAAAAAACGTTCCCCAATACATTCCCGAGGCAAACATTAAAACAGTAAAACAAAATAGCTGTAAAGTGCCAACCACAATCAGTACCGTATGCTCTCATGAAACTAATTATATTCATACTGCTATCTACATTTGATGATTCTCTCAACACTGTCATCTCTATCATTGTTACACCTGCGGAGAGGGAAAAAAATGGGTGGGTAGAAGGATTTAGGGATGTGGAAAAGAAGAAAAGAAAAGATAGAGAAAGAGAGAGTTTTAGTTTCTTGTTGTTCATGCTCTAGCAGCAATGCATGTTCTTATCTCTTTTCACATGCACAGATATGGTTGGCAGTGATCTACTCATGTTGAGGTAGTATTAGTGTATCCAGTGCATAAGCCCCTTTACTCCAAAAGGGGTGGAAAACACCACTTCATAAGGGCAATGGAATATGGGTGTGTTCCATTTTTGGACAAAACTTCGAGCATATATCCACTCCCCGGCAACAAGGGTTGGGTCAAGGGGGTGTCAATTGATGAGGTAGTTGTAGTTTCACTGCCTTTCTGTGTAGGGTGGTGCGATCTGTTTTAAAATGTTTCTTATTATGCATGTGAGTTCTGTTAGGTACTGTTTGAATTGCTCTCCTAGGATAGTGGCGTCTCTGTGAGCATCAGATGCTCTTCTCACTGGTGAGAGTGGCATCTGCATGCATCGGCCAGTCAATATTTCGTGGGGGGGCAGTTGGTGGTCCTTGCTGGGCTGTGTACGCAACTGAAATAAAGCCAGTGGTAGGCAATACACTCAATTCTTTTTCAGGGTGTTGCATAGTTTGGAAAGTCTGCTTTTAGGTAGGCTGTTTATTTTTTCTACCATCTCATTTCCTTGTGGGTGGTAAATGGAGCACATTTTGTGTTTGATCCCCAATAAGTTAGTCACTTCTTTGAATAGCTCATTGAAAAAGTGGGTCTCGTTGTCTGACCATAGGACATCACACACTCCCCATCGGGGGAAGACCTCTATAAGAAGAAATTTTGTGGCACGCTTGGCATCAGGGTGGGCACAAAAGCCTGCCTCTACCAACCAAGAGAATGGGCATACCACCACAATCAGATATCTTGCCCCATTGCACCTTTCTCCCATGGCTGCATAGTTAATGTACAGCTCACGGAAAGGGGCCACAGTGCGCCATTATGTTCCTTGTATAGTTCTCAGCATAATTCCTGTACTGAATATTTGACATGTAGTACATTGGACCACCATCTCTGTTAGAAGTTCCTGCAAATCTAATGAACCAATCTTCCTGGAGATCGGCAGCAATGTGTTGCTAAGAACTACGGGATGGAAAATGTAGCTGTTCAAATGCTGTGTACAGTAGCTTGACAGGCATCACAACTTTTCCTGTTGCTTGCTGGCGCCAAATAAGATCAGTAGGTGCTTGGATGCACCCATGTTTAAGCCATAGATCCTGTTCTTCTGCTGGTGCCCTACACTGCAATTCAATGATTTGTGAAATAGGGAGGGCTGTGTATGCATCTGCTGTCTGGGGCATTACAGAGGTAGTTAGGACATATTATGTGCCCATATGGATTGGAAGGTATGCTGCTTTTTTGGCTGCAGCATCAGCTGGGGCATTTCCCAATGATATTTGGTCTGTGTTTTGAGTGTGAGCTAAGTGTGACACTCTAATCCGGCAAATCAAAATGAAACCCACAAGCGGGTGAATGTACATACAAGTTTCCACCAACCTGGTCAGAACGCCGGAACCGGGACAGCAACGGCGGAAATGAAGAGCCTCCCTGAGAGTCCTGAGACCCCTACCCCTTCGGAAGGAAAGAAAACCTCAACAGGGAGAGGCAGGACCCCCAGGGAAACCCTCAAAGGGGAGAAAACCCTGGACGCGTTGTCGGAGATCCTTGCAGAAAGATGGCTATCCAAGGCACAGAACTCCTGGCTCGATGGCAGTATCACAGGTTCTATCGGGAGAAAATAACAGGTAAATATAGGAGGAAACCGGAATAGAAGAACAGAATTAATACAGGTGAGTATGTTCTTACGGATGGTGTTGGTAGATTCTAGCTGTTGATGAGAGGTGGAGATTTCTCGGAGTGAAAGGTAGGTAAGGACTGGAGTTCTAGTTCCTTCAGGAACTTCTGTAGTAATGAGAGGAAAGAATACTAAACAGGAGCGGAAAAGAACGGATAAAAAACTAATCAGGAACGGAGAAGAAACGGAGGACCGGGGAAGGAACTCACCGAGTCAGGAAGACTTGGGATTCCGCTGTTTTCACTTTGTAATAAAGGCTTGGGATAGGATAGCGAACGGGTTCCCGGAAATGCTGACTGAAAGGTAGTAATAGCTGGAAGGGAGCGCTGGAAGGGAACGCTAGACGGTAGGAGAGAAAAAGGAATAAGTAGTCACAGGCAGGATAGCTTGGATACACTAGAGTAAGGAGCACCTAGAATTCGAACTTACGGAACGTCATGCAAGTCAGTAGCGACGCGAGAGGGCGAAAGCCTTCGGTTCTGAAATAGTGCCACATGACTTGTCGTAAGAGTCAGCTGGTTGCGTGGATAAATCATGTGACCTATTCTTGACGTGCGCTGGCAACGCGGAACAACAGTACCGCTAAAACTGATAGCATTGACAGGAATAGAAAGCGCTGCCGTACAACAAAGCGCGGAACTGCACAGTCTCCACTTATGCAAATGTAAAAAGCAGCGATGACGGAAAGGTGTAACACTAAGCGTTTAGCGACGGCTACTACAGAAGACTCTGCGAGGGTCGAAATCAATGTGTTTAGCAGATATGCATGTTGGATTGATGAACCTTCTGCCCTCCTAAACCCTCTTCTCCTCCACCTTGATAGAGCTGCATGTGCCGTGGTGGTGACATCCGAATAAATGGTAACGCAACATCCCTTGGATGCCCTCAGGGCCTCAATCAGTGTTACAAGTTCTGCTGCTTTTGCAGAATAATGCCTTGGTAATCTTTTCATGATGAGTGCTTCGTCTGCCCCCTCCTCCAATCGCACCACCGCTGCCCCAACATGTTTTTCACCTGTTTCTTGGTCAATGGATGCTGACCCATCAATGAAAAATATTTACCCTTCTAAAACACTGTCTTTTGCTTTGGGAATGTCATCCTCTTCCCCTTTGTATGTTGCGCAGTCATGCTATTGCATATCCTCAATAGTGCATGGCTCTGTAAGGAACATGGCTGAATTTACTGTCCTGCATCGTACCACATGAATATGGGGGCTTGACAAGATTATTTCATAAGCAGATGCCCCCTGTGTGGTCAGAATGGATTTTGACCATTCCAGTGTTGCAAACAGTGAGTGCTCGACATATAGCATACTGAGCACCCCATCACCATAGTGGAACTTTTTTCAATGTTCAAAAGCTGCAGCAGAGAGGGCTTGTTTGCACGTGAACTGTCCTTGCATGACAGAATCGAGCATGCCACTGTAGTATGCCAAAGGCTTGTGTCCCATAGAACTTTTCTGTGTTAGTACTGCGGTCATGAGGGTGCCATTTGAATGTGAACATATGTAAAATCCCTGCGTGTAGTCTGGGTTGCTAGAATTGAAGCTTTGAAATTACATCTTTTAGGTCATAAAACACAGTCATCATTTCTGCTGTCCACTGAATTTGTTCCCTATTTTTGTGCCTACTTGAGGCCTTGTAAGAATGGTCTTGTGTATGCTGCATAGTCTAAAATCCAGGCTCGGCAATAATTGCAGTCCTAGGAATTTTTGCATATCTTTCAAGGTTGTTGGTTTGGGAGTGGCACGCACTGTGGCGGCTCTATCTGGTATGATTCTCTTGCCGTCTTTAGAGATGAGCTGCCCTAAGTAGACCACCTCTGGCAAACAGTACTGGAATTTGTTCTTATCCACCTTGTACCCTTTCTGTGCTAGTAACAGGAGAGGGCAATGGAGTCCCTTTGACAGCAGTGCTCGCTGTCGCTGAAGACCAGTAGGTCATCTACTTATTGAATGATTGTGCTGGGTACCTCAATATTACTGAGATCTTCATGCAGTATTCTATTTAAGATACTGGGGCTTTCACAGTACCCCTGGGACAAGCAATGGTGTTTGTATCACTTTCCTCCCAGGGTAAATGCTGTAATGTACTGTAATCCTGGGTCCACAGGCACAGAGAAAAATGCATTTCTCAGTTCCAACACAGTGAAATGGGTGGCTTGCTTCAGGATGCTGCACAGTATGGAGGCTGGGTTCGGGACGAGAGGAAGCTCTTTCTGTACAATATCATTAAGGGACTGCAAGTCCTGGATCATCCTCTATCTACCCCCTGTTCCTTTTTTGATCGGATAGCAGTACTGCATAGTGACATAGAGGGCCCTATAATCCCCTGCTGTAACAGGGCCTGTAATGTTTCCTGAATGTCTTTCTCTGCTTCTCTCGACAGGGGGTACTATGTCACTCTTGGCAGTACTGCACCTGGTTTGAGTATTATTCTTACTGGTGTCACTTCCTTTAACATCCCTACATCATGTGGATTAGTGGTACATACATGTGGTGGAACCTGCTGTAAATCGCTCTCACAGAACAGGCGTGGCCCACTTACAATAGCCATGAGGAGGCTCTGTCCTTTCAGTATTGTACCGTGATGTCACAAGGTATAACAATCTCGAGCACTATTTCCCCATCATTATTGTCATCTTCAAACAAGTCCTCATCTGTCAGTACTTGTAGGGGTTTATTGGGGCCAATACATAACACTGTGCGCCACTGGCACCCATGGGTATCTGTTCCCAGTACTACAATTCTCTTTGCAGACACCTGTAATCCTTCTAAGGCTAGGTACAACATAGTACCAGCCACCACTTCGGGGAGTGAAATCAACAGGTACTCTCCACTCTTTCCTGGTAATCTGGGGCACTGTTCTGGCAAGAACTCTAATGCCATTGATAAACATATATGGTTCACAGGTATCCCTCTCACCACCATCTCATTAGCCACTGCATGTATCACCAGCATTGCCAAAAGGGGGCACATGCCAGGGGTGGCACTGACTATCCCTCTGTCTGTAAATTATATGGTCATTTTTAATTTGCTAAGCAGGTCCCTTCCCAGTAAGTTGACAGGGGAGCTTTCATAATACAGGAGGGGTTCCTGACAGCAGGAAGTCACCTTCACTTATGCATGACGTTTCTGCCGCTGAGTCCAACATAAAGATGAATTGCTTATTTCCTATCTGTGCCCCCACCTGTGGTTCCTATTCTGGGTGCAAGGTCATTGATAGCACTGGACATGCAAGTGCTCCCTGTGGGCTGTCCTAGTCAGGATAGGTGTCAATACCTAGGAATGAAAAGGGGTTCCCTCCAACCACCATTGCTCCTTAATAGGGGGTTGCTGCGTCATTGGGAGCAGTGACGAAAGCATGTCTGATTCCCTTGCCCTGTGGGTTGAGGCGATTCTGGTATTGTTTCATGGCTTGTTGCTGTGGGAGTGAGTAATACGGCCCAGGGATTTGGAGTGGTAGCTTAGTGTATGTTGGTGGATCTCATATGGGATCATGGTCAACCCGTGAGCGGGCCCTTGTGGGCTACCAGCGTGGCAGTTTCCATAGGCTTGTTGATTGTAGTTGTAGTTACCTCCCTGTCTGCAGTGACATTCCCTGGAAGTGTGTCCCCACCTCCCGCATGGCCAACACTGCCCCTGTCCACCCCTCTTGGCCCTTGTCCACTGAACCTCCCTCCTCTCTGTCTTCAGAACCCACCTCATCCTCTTTGTGGCCCTCGGTGCCATTGGAGTCATATATAGTGTTGGTTTCCTCCGCACTGTCCTTGCCCGTTGTCTGCCCATACAGCTGCCATCGTTGACTGTGTGGCAACGGAGGCACACCCTCTTCTGCCATCTGTTCTGGGGCGGTGCTACTGACACTGTGGCTACTTTCACTAGTTTATTTAGAACTAGTTTTGCTTCCTCTGCCTGCCTTATTTGTATAGTTTCCTTTTCACGCTCTTTGATCCGCCTACAATGGTGCACTATGATACTTTGGATTTCAGGCCAACCGTTTGCTTCCACCCCAACTCTATTATCAAGTGCCTTCTGCACTTCCTTTCGGAGCCCTCTATTCAAAATAAAGTAAAACAAAGACATTGATTGGCCTCAGGTGCTGCCTGTTTCTGCTCTCCACATCTCTTGGACCCGAAGAATGCACTGTGCAGCATCTTCCTCATCTCCCATTAGGCATTGAATAATTGATTGTAAATTGGGAGTATCCGGGAAGGTCCTTTGCAGTGCATCTCAGACATGTGCCCTGATATTGTTGAACAATGCCCCATCATGGGAGTCGTTGCTCAGAGTTACTCCCAGGTACCCCGCTTTCACCCATACTGATTCTGCGTGATCTCCCACTGCCGATACCAACAAGCTTTTGTTGTCTCCTATCGTGAGGGGCACGCCTGCAGTGCCTTTCTCCAAAAGCATAAATCCATTTTCCCGCCCCTGCAGTAAGTTGGCGGAGGGCCTTGAGTAGATTTTTTCCTGCATCTGCGCCCAAGGGACATAATGGGGGTGTCCTGTGCCTTTGTGAATGAAGGGCATTTCAAATTTCGTCCGCACTTTCACAGTTTTCAGACCACCTCCCTTTTTCTTTGCCAATGCTATTCTCCTGAAACGTTCTTTCAACCTTCCATTCCACTGCCTTTCTACCTTCGGTGTGGTCAGGGTGTGCTAATTCAGCCCCTCCTGTTGCCCCTTTCTCTGTGTCATCAAAATCACTCCAGTATTCCTCGTCCCCCCTTGCCGATCCTACCTTCTCATACCCCAAGCTATCCGTCTCCTATTCCTGTTCTACTCATACAGCTCTTTTGGGCACACTATGAATCCTGAACAGAAAGTCCCCAGATTTCCACTCATCCCCAGGTGGTAAGGGAGGGGTGCCTGGGGGTAGCATCAGAACTTCTGTTGCTCGCACACTGCTCATAATCTAGCCAATTCTGTGTGTGTGGTGGCAAATGCCACTTCAATGTCTCTAGTGTCCACTCCTTTATGGGTGGACATGGCTGGGGTTGCAATGTACAGTGGGGATGGGGCTGTGGTGAGTTCCGCTAGAATTGTTTCTCCAGACACATATGTTGGATTCTAATACCCTCCTGCTGTTTGGGTTAATAATGGGTAAACCCCCCTTGATTTGTTCCCCATCTTTTCACTTTCCCCTGTGCTGGTCACTGTCCCATTATCTGGTGTTACCCATTCCTTCTCTGGGGCCTCTGTCTCTTCAAACATTCTCCATAATTCCAATAGTTCTTGTCTGTTCTGCAGTGGCCTTCCCTTATATTTGACAGTCAGGTACATAGACATATGGTCTAACCACACTTATCTAATGATCCCCCACCCGACCAGGAGTGGGGAATTCCTTCTCCATTAGTTTCTATTACCCATTGATTGTGGTATTTTTTGATCTTATCACAGTATGGGGTAAGGTCTTACATATGTGGTCAAGTGGTGTGTCTGTCCCCATAGTGATACTAGTCTGTGTTGTGTCAAAAATGTCCTTGCACAAGTGCTCCCCACCAAAATGAAACAATACAATTTTCTCTTTCTCCCCTCCTGTCACTCTTTCAGAACATACCTATTCTGGTCATACCTATGTGGTCAGTCCGGACAGTTAAAAATATTCAAAACTAAAAAACAAATACTTACTTCACATTTTTTCCATCTTAGAACACCTTCTTTCACATTCATATCACTCCGCTTAGACACCCACGCACACTATATATGCCCTTGCTGAGCCTCCTCCACCCTAAAAAAAGAAGATACGATAACAAAACAAACTAAAATAATAAGCTAAACCAACAATCACCACTTTTTCCCGAGCTCTCTAATTATATGGACCTTCTACTTTTTCTCTTATCTTACATTTTCCTCACTGGTCCAAACAGTGCACTGTGGATCCACCTTCTCCCCTCCCTCGGGAGGCTCCCAGTCCTTACTCCTTTTATCTCTTAACCCTCTGCATTGTCCACAAGGCCTTCTGGGGCCTGGGGCCTAAATACCTTCAACTCTCTCTTCCTAAATATCTTCCTTCCCGAGCCCTTCGCTCATCCGTCTCCAACTCCCTCAGGGTCAGCCGCTTCTCGAAGCAACGAGCTGGGGGTAGATCTCTCTCCGTGGCAGGGGCCTCCCTCTGGAACAGCCTTCCTGCCCCCCTGAAACTTGAGGAGAACCATCTCCGGTTCCGGAAGCACCTCAAAACCTTCCTCTTTGCTTCTGCTTTCTCTCTCCCTCTCCCCTGCTAATTCTTCGGTGAAACTGCACTGAATCTGCAACTGGGCCACTCTCACCGACCTCGGTCCTGGGCCCAGCCACTCTCCACTTGCACTGCCTCCCTGGCAACCCCTGCACTGCGGGACTGTCTCTGTATCCCTACAGGCCCCCCTTCCCAGCACTTGTTCTGCACTTACCTTGCACTTGCCACCAGCTGGCCCTTTTATTTATTTATTCTACTTACCTTGTACTGCACTTCCACCCTCTCCTTTACCCATGCACCTCTCCCCTACCCATCCCCCTGCACTTGCACGATCTGAATGACACCTGGCCTAGTAGGATCGTTGTCTGTCTTCCCCTTGTTCCCCCCTCCCTGCCTCTTTGCGCCTTGAAACACTTGTGTATAGGCGCGTTACAAATGCCTTATCATATCATATCATATCTTATATATATATATATATATATAGAAAATAAGACGAAATGGCCATGAAAGAAAAACCTTTAACAAGTTATACTTTCACTTCCATTTACTGCATGTTCCTCCTTTCATACTTCTCCATACCCTATCTCATACAATTTTATTCCGTGCAATCTATACTCATGTGTCCACATTTTTTTCCAAAAGGCTCCCTTTGCGGGGAATCCACAACAGGTTTGGGCCTCTCCCTGGGGTCACACCCTGCTCCAACGAGCAGGCAGGATTTCTGCAAAGACGGTACCCACACGAGCCACTTCCACTGTGTGCACGTTTGGGGGACTGGTCATAGTAGGCCACCTGGATTTTGCCACAAGTACGGGAGCTATGGAATCACGTCATAGAGGTCACTAAATGAAGGCGTGTCCCTCTATGTGCACACTGCAGATTAAATAAAACCTACCTGGGAAGGAGGCCAAGAGATAGCTTTGCAAGGATAACAAGGTTTAATGATACAAATACAAACGCCAGCAAAGGACTCTGCTGCTCGAGAGCATTCTGGTCTTACATTCGCAAACTTGGGTTTTAAACACTAAAATCGTCACATACCTATAGTACAAATTGGGGCCACTAATTGGAGACCCGCCACACATGGGCCTGGTCCATAGGGGATGCCATGCAGTAATTGGCTGGTTCTTCCCCGTCAAACTTGATGCACGTGGGTCAGCTGGGCTCATCCTCGTAGTGAAGGTCAGGGCATTCATAAAACACATTGGCCCTCATTCTGAGCTTGGAGGTAAGAACAGGTACTTTCCGGCATGGCGGAAAGTACGATACCGACCTGGTGACAGACCGCTAATTGCGGCCCATTACAACCTCGCGGGCACAAGCTTTTCGCCATGCCAGAAAAGTACCTAGCAGCATGCCACTAAATGACCCGTAAAACCCCCTTCAGGCATCCTGAAAGACGTACTTAACCACACCGCCACGGAAGCAGCAACATATGTAATTAACAGTGACCGTAATTTACGGATGCCGTAAATTACGGTCACTGCAAAATAACTGAACCGGAAATTTCGTCATCGCACAGGAACAGGAAGGAGCATGCGGCCATCTTTAAAAACACAATCCATTGCCATCCTCTTCAGGCAGCACCCTTGGGAGCAATCCGAAGTTTGGCAAAGGACCACACACCCAGGACCAATGCCTAAAGCCCCAAAGAAGTCTGAGGACCGGCTCCACAAGAAGCGATTCAGCCCAGAAGTGCTGCAGGCCATGGTGGACAACCTGGCAGAGCACGCTGACGTCGTGTTCAGCACCAACATGCGGCGAGAGGCAATAATCAGGAATAAAAACATCTGGGCACAAACCGCCCAAAGGGTGAGCGCAGTCGGCACCACCCCTCGCACCCCCAAGGACTGCCGCAAGCAGTGGGATGACTTGCGGGTGCGGGTGCGGGTGCGGGTGTGGAGCCTCCTCTCCACCAACCGGAGTCAGGCACTGCAGACCGGAGGGGGCCCAAGTTCCCCAATGAGACTGGATCCATGGGAGAAGACATGCGCATCATTGATCGGGACTGAATCGATAGAGGGCGTCGGCGATATGGAATTCGGGGCTACGTCATCTGCCGATGGAGGTGAGTGTCCAAAGTCAACATTGCCAATGGAATTTACATGATGTATACTCCCCCAAGGGCCGTCAAAGGCACCTTGTCATGTTGCCTTCCCCCAATCCAAATAATGCAGAGCCAACTGCCACGCAATCAAGGGCCAAGTGCTAGTACATAACGCACATCAACCATAGTGCACTAACTTGCACATCCCATTATGCACACTGTGCAGCAGGTTCGGCTGTGTGCGAGCCAGACTGCACATTACCAGGGCAGGCTGAGTTAGTCCGACACCTGCGTACATACCATACACATGCATATGTACTAGTGCTGTTGCGACGGCCAAAAGGCCACAAACCCCAAATCACTGAAATGTGAATGCAGCCATCAATGTAATTAGCGTCTCAAACAATCACTCATGTCGTCCCTCTCTTCTACCCCCACAGGCACTGAGCACGAGACCTTGAAACACTTGTGTATAGGCATGTTACAAATGCCATATCATATCATATCATAGCGGGGACCCCCAGACGAGCCGTCCAACCACCTCCACGGGCAGAGGCAGGGGCTGCCGCATACCAGCCTGGACAAAAACACCAACCCGGCCCCCCAAAGGTCAGTGGAGGATGCACCACCCCAATCCCTCCCTGCATCGGTGCCTGCCACAATGCACACCCCAAGGTCGGAGGAGTCTAGCATTGCTGGGCAGGTGGCAGCTACGGGCCCCCAGGAGAATGTGGACAGCCACTTGTCCATCTGTGGGGCGTCCGAGGAGGAGTTCTACCCCACAGACCACACCCCGGAGCCTAGCAATGTCCCTCTGGTGTCGTGCAGTGACTCTGGGGAGCCTGAAACACCTGGCCGTAGTGCACCTGCCGATACACAGGGAGGCGCCGATCCTGGCTGCAGTTCCCCAGTCGAGGCCATGCCAGGGCATGTAGGCCCAACACCTACCAGGGATGAACAACCATCAATGGATGCACTTCGTGCAACACAGCTGATTGCCCTCATCACTGGGTTGATGGAGGACAACTGCCAGGCCAGGGTGGAGTGGCTAGATGAACTCAGGGAATTGCGTCAGGCGGTCACAGAGAGCACCAACAGGTTGTGTGACGTCCACGGACGCATCGCAGATGCCCTTGAGGCGGCGCATACCAACCAGCAGCCTCAGCAGGAGGACACGCCCTCATCAAGTCGATCCACCCCGGCAAGCCCACCGCAACGCACTCTGCGTTCTATGCGGCGCCGGGACATTCCTCCCGCGGGCCCCGGGAGCATGGATTAAACGGCATTGCTGCCAAATGTGGCCTTAATGGACTACATGGGACTACTGTTGTGGAGTTGGGGGGGAGGTGGTTGGGGGTGAGGGTTTGTTGTGGAGTTTTGGGGGGGAGGTGGGTGGGGTTGAGGGTTTGTTCTGGAGTTGGGGGGGAGGTGGGGGGTGGAGGGAATGTTTACACTCATCCATTTATATTTTCAATACACCATTGGAGTTGCAAAGTTTATCTTGTGTGGACATTCATCATTGAGCATGTGTATTATGACGTCTGACAGCGCATGGTCTACAAGTATACACACACCCAGTGCCCTGTGTGCCCATGTAATGCCACCCTCTGCAGACTTGTGTTTTGATTATTATGTCAAATCATTGTTTGCCACACAACTTGTCCCTCCCGTGCACCGCCTCCATGATGCTGTCTTGCCCCTTCCTCCTCCTCCTTCACTCCATCTTCATCTGCTGCTAGCAGTACCATGTCAGGGGACAGAGCCACATTCCAAGGGATGCACATTTTGTTCATCTTTACACATGACATGGGGCTCTTGGACACCACATTGCAGTAGATGGGTCCCCCACCAGTCCAGCTTCGGCAACTCATGTGTGCCGTATGCAAGCCAGGTGACTGCTTCGTCTCCACGCATGCACGGGTATGGCCAGTATTTTAGGGCTCCGTGGGCCTGTCATGTGGGTTACTGACAGGGGTCCCGTACCATGGTGTCAAGGGACAGCCCCAACACCTGCATGTCTAGCCAATTAAGGTAAGTGTTTGGACTGTCATGGTGGAGAACTGAACTTGTCTGACATGGCAGCAGGTCATTGATGCCCATATGCACATGTCCATGGATGCATTTAGCCCATTCATGGCCACAATATGTGTCCAGTGCAATGGAATGCTCTGGGGGGCGCATCTACGAGATGGTCCATGAACAATGGCACGCACATCTCGTGGTACGTGCTTCGTTGATACATGTAGCAGTCTTGATGTTAGATCCATGAAGTGCTGTGTGCTGTGTGAATCCGTAGTTGGGTGTGTTGGATGTAGTCAGTGGCTCATATTCATCATACCGCTCTGATCCATACTATGGTGAATTCCACCACTCCTATGGGTGTGCCAAACCGGTGATGTGGTGTGGTATCCCTGCTGCCCTCAGTTCAATCCACTCACAGGGATGACTCTCCGGTGTGGTGACATGCTGGAGGCAGCCACATTCTGCATATGCAGTGTGTCTTCCTATATGCCCTTACGGTTGTGGGGTCCGCCAATGAGTGGTGCATGTGTTGTGGGATTTTGCCTTGTCAGATGTTGGTAATGTTGTGTTTGGTGTGTGCCTTACTTCATCGATGTGGGGATATGTACTCATGTGCCATTACACTGGTTCTGTGGCACAGTGTTTGGTGGGGTGAACATCGTGCACTGGCTTCATCATTTCGACCCAGTTTGTTTATGCAGGCACCCACCTCATGGCACCAATGCACTGGCATGACACAGTCAGACGACTCACCAAGCGGCCAGGCATGTCATCAGGCATGTCGCCCATGCGGCACGGTAGCGTGGAGTGCAGCTGGCCCATTGAGTCATGAGTTCTTCCTGGATGTCGGGCCCACCCATGTGTGATGTTCTTGCTTGCGTTGCATTATGTCTGCACGTCGGGGGAGTGTTATTGCTTGCGGTTGTGATCCACCACCTGCATGCCATGCAGGTCCACCTAATCCACGTGGTTGCTGTCAGGGACACCCATGCTATTTGGCATGCCTGCCAATGCATGGGGGCCAACTTTTGTGTTGTATATCTCCTAGGTAGTCCATGTTAGGGATTTGCAGCCCCTTGTGTGCTTGCGGAGGTGATCCAGCACTTGGTTCTGCGTCTGTGTAATGGACTGTTGTGACATGCCATGCATGGGCCCCACTGTGTGCTGGTAGATGCCTGTGGCATGGGTGTGGGGCACAGGCACCACCTTCAGATGTGCCGGGAGAGCGGTGTGTATTTGTATGCTGCACGCTTATCTGGTAATTTCTCGGCCCAACTATGATGGTGATGGTGTCACATTCAAGCTGGTAGGGGTGTGTATTTGCTCAGGGGTTTCCTTGAGGGACTGTACCTGCTGCGTGGGAATGGGGGCTGCTGGGGTGGTGACGGAGGCTGCACTGGTGCTGCATGCTGGGCCTGTCTCCCCCTCGTTCTCCCCCTGTGTCTCCTCAGTGGGGGGGCCTGGTGTTGTTGGTGTAGTTCTTGTGGTTGTGCCCTTGCTGGCAGGGCCTCCTGCTTCATGTACTGCTACCACTATTGGTCTCATCTTGGTGTGGGAGGGGGTGTGGTGTGTAGGTGTGATCCTTTTCTGCTGTGGCAGACTCCATTGCCTACACCTGTGCTGATTGTGTGGACCTGTGGCTCTGGGGACCACTGCTCAGGGTTCTTTACTCCTTCTCTGAGATGCCTGTATGTACTCCATGCCGGTAAGGTACTTTACGGCCTTAAGGAGGCCGTTATTTACGTGTGCTCCTTTCTTGTGATCAGCTCCGGTTTACGCCATGCTGCTAATTTCGGCATGGTGGGGCGCAAGCGCGACCCACAACCGATAATTACGGCATCATAGTTTACGGTGCCGTAAATAGCGGACTGACAGGTCAGAATAGCCCGTAGTGGTAATCTATGCCGGTATTCCTTTACCGGCATCGTTTTTCCCTTACCTACAACCTCGGAATGAGGGCCATTGTTTCTAACTAAACTAAATAACTAGGACAGACAATTCACTCATTATGGCAGGCACCTCAGAGGCACAGGAAAGGGGTGCTAGGGAGGATAAAATGCAGTCATGCTGACCCGCACATTTAGGGCTTCATTGATACCACAGTCATGCACTCAATGTCTCCCCCCTGGCCTGGATTGATCTTTGATTTACCCTTCGCAGTACCTAATTTTACAGGAGATGTGTGTTGCTGCAAGCAAGAAATACAGACAAGTAGGCTTTTGGTCTTTGATGGACACTTTATGGAGGTTAGGACCTGGAGGTCTTGTGCTTATCAAGAATGCATCAGTGTGGGGTTGAGTTGGTGGTGTGAGGCGGGCTCTGCCCTGGCTGGGGGGTGTTAGAGGCCTGATGGCAGGTTAGTGGAGATGAATGGACCCAGTGCGCAGATGCGCCCAGAATGTGAAAGGAAACGTTACGAGAGCAATTAAATGGTTTAACACGGCAATGAGAATAATGCCAAATCATATCTTTATTGGATAAGTACTATTACTGTAAATTCATTGTTTCCAGTGTATTGCAGTGTATTGCAGCAGTTTTAGAAAACAAAACCTGTATTACAAAACTGAATTGTACTCTGATACCCAGTGACTTAGCGTTAAGTATACCTCAGTGAGAAAAGGCCTGAGTAAAAGCAAACACCCATGCGTAAATACCTCACTGGCGGTAGTTAATGTCCTATAGTTAAGGTAAAATCTGTGAACCATCAGGCCTGATTTACAAAGTATTTTCCAATGGGATTTTCCCATTGAATACCGGTTTTGTAAATCAGGTCCGTTGACGTTCTTTCCAACATTATGGTGCTAAAAACCATTGGACCCACTTCATGTATCTGGCTGAAATGCTCCAAAAAAGTTCTTGTACAGGCCCCCCAAAACTGAAACATTTTGGGCAAAATTGTTTGAGACCGAGCCCATTCATTTTCCCAAAAAGGGTCATCCTCTATAAACACACAGAATGAAAACCACAGTATGGATTTGCACAAAACAACAAAAAGTTGGGCACAAAGCAGTGCTGATGTGCCTTTTGGTAGTTTAGTGTTAATGTTTGCTGTAGTTTAAAACATATATATATATATATATATATGAAGGGGTGAATGGGTTTTCCCAGATCTTTTTTTAAATATGATCCCTCTTCCCTTAACCCCTTCATTTACAGATTTACAGCATTTCTGCCACTCAATTGGACACCTGATTGAATGGAGTCCATTGCTCGAGATGAATTTGAGACATGAGATGGTACCAGCTCACCATCCGGCATATTAGAGCATACCTCTAGGCCCACTTTAGTTAGTGCCTTTGCTGCATTGACTAAGGCTTGAAGGCCCAATTGAGTCTTCTTTACCAATTCTACCACCGATGCAACGTTATTGTAAGGGAAGCTGATTCGAGCAATGTCCTTTGATGAAAGAAGGTAGAGATCTGATATTAATTTAGTTATGGCCAGGATAGTGCCTCTATGGAGGCTACCTTTGCCTTTCATGGGATTTGACCATTTAAGCTATAGTCTTGGTATTGCAAATAGATTCGAAGTTTTACCCACATTAACCTGTATCTCTTGTTGTAAATTACTCCCTTCCTATGTTGTTCCTCTGGGATTTGTATAGATGATTTGTGGATTGACAGATGCAAGATTTAACGCTTGATTTGGGCTAGGAGCATGCATTGGCCCATCTTGATCAGATATAGTAGCCACTGCTTTAGTTTGTAACCCCGCCTGGTATTCCTTCACTCCTTTTGAGGAATCAAGCTGTTTAGATGGATTTTTCAAAAATATCATGGATACTCTGAGAGGTTTCTTAGGTTCCCCTTTCAGGTCATCTGTTTGTAGACCCACACTGACCTTCGTGGTCATTTGATCCGTCTTTGGTAATTTCTGACAGAAAACTCTGACTTCCAGTGGCTTACTCAATTCTTTTGTTGATTCTTTCCTTTTGTTTTCACTGGTTTTGCTTTGTGGTCTCAACGTATGAATAATCTGTAATTTTATTCAAAGCCTTAAATAATTTCCTTTTGCCAGCAGCCTTCTGTTTTCCTTGTTTCCTGTTCTTTGGTTTATGTGGCTGGATGATCAAACTCGATTTATCTGTATCCGGTGCATTCCTTTGCATTTCTTCATTTGTTTTATCCTTCTTTTTTGCTGTTTCTTTGTGCTTTTCCCATTTGCAGGTGGCTCTTTTTGTGGGATTAACTGCAGGATTACTTCCTCTGTAATTTAGTTCTCCTCCCCTCTCACCTGATGGTCTTCTACTGTCTGATTGTTACTGAAATTATTAGAATCCTGGACCTCTTCGGAAGTCATTCTGGATTCAGACATTGATCCTAATCTTGACTGAGATTCAGGTGCCAGAACATCACCCAATTGTGCCAGTTTTATAAATTCCTCTAGCGTTGATTGTGAGAGTGGAGTGTCATCTAAGGAGATGATTTCCATAGGTGCTTCCTGTTGTGCTCTTTTCAATTCCATCAGAGCATTACCCATAAAGTTAACTTCAGATCACATGTGGCTTAATTTCCATCCCCATTGATATGTGTTGCTTACTCTCATCCTTCAAGAGTAGTAAATCTTTACCGATGGAGGAATTTATGAGTACATTAAGACCTATCATTGCTGACTTGCAGGCACCCACTTCCTTTGTTAATTCACGTAACATCCCCGAGTGGGACTGTAATTCTGACTTGAGGAGTACAAACACAGTGACTTAAGAGTTTAATACAAAACTCATTGCTGAAGGTTGTGGACTCTGATGGACTTTTGGACCACTCTGAGGTGTTTTGAATATTGTTTTTGTTGACCCATTGCCTCCACCTTCTCCTTTAGCTCACATCTTGAAGGAGTAGATTCTTGAGACTTCATTTGGGTACCTGTGAGTCCTGCAACCTCTGTTTAAATCCTCAACTCACAAGAGCATTCCATTGTATCCACTTCTGGGACCCCACGTGCTCTCTCAGAGGTTAAACGCCCCCACCCCAGTCCAACAGCTATCTCACTGTCACTCAGTGCTCTATTTGTGATCACCTCTTCAGAATTGTCTTTTTAATAGGTGAAGTTGATAATGTATAATCCAAATTGTTCCGTAATGAATCTGTCATAACATTCCTCAGAGGAAGGGACTTGATGTTAGAATTTGCAGAGGTTGGTTCGCTTCAAAAACTGCTGCCCCATCATTCTGAGCGTGGTGGAGTTGGGGGTAATATGTCATTGTACTGGATTACTGACCACCTGGCACTAGCATGTTGTGAATCGCTGGTGCCCTCAGGTCATCCTTCCTGCTGACACTAGGTCCACCACTACCACTTCTTAAATTGTAGCACATCTGCAACTGACTTTTCTGTTAAATATTGTCTTTACGGCCCACCAGAATTAGTTTCACTAAATTCACTCAGCTGCTTTTACTCTCCATAATGGAATCAATGTGTGTAACGCTCACCTGATTCCCGTAGAGGCGCCGGTCTTGACTGGGCGTATACCGTATCTTCAAAGGTGATGTGTAACACACGGCTGGCTCTTTGGGCTGGACCTCTGTGCACTGTATGTCTGGCTCGAAGGGTAAGATGTCTGCAGATAGAAAATGTGGGATTAATGAACTGGGTTATTGAATGTCTCTCTCTTCTTCCCTTTCTCTTCTCCTGTAGAACCCCAAAGGTTAACGCTCTCACCTTAGGTAAGTGAACGCCGTGCTCTCCATCTGCCTCGAGGCAGGGTGCTATAACCAGTTTCTTCACTGGATAAGGGGAGCAGGCCTCTTGACTTCAGAGGACTGCTGTCCGTCGTTTACTGCACGAACTGTAAGTTTCGAGTAATTCTAATTTCTTTAAAGTCTTTAGTAATGATGTCTCTTGTTTTGCAGGGTTCCGGCGATGGCGGATGGCGGGCTGAAGTGAGTTGAAGATGGAGCCCGTGTGATGAATAGAAGCGCCTGGAAGCACGTAAGTAAGCGCTTGTTGCCTGCTTCACGATGCGCTCTAACTGTCTTTTTATTTTGCAGGTACAAGTTCGGGGCGGCTGCAGGGTGCCGGAATACCCACTGGGTTAGATGTGGAAAGGAGTAATGGCATGTGAGTATTAAAGTTCCCCAATGTCTTTAAACGCACCTTGTTTTGTCTTTCAGATGCGGGATGCAGCGCCGAAGGCCTTCGGAGCATGCAAAGAGTTGGTAAGCTTTTGTCTTTCAGATGCCGGAATGCAGTGTGAAGACCTCCGGAGCGCACGAAGAGTAGGTAAGCCTTTGTCTTTCAGATGCTGGAATGCAGCGCGAGGCGTTGGTGACAGCCGATGGACCAGGTAAGTGAAGAGCTGTCACTGAAGACCGTAATGCTAACCTGTTCTTTCTTGTCTTTATAGGTGTTGCTGAAGACTGGATTCAGAATGGTAAGCCTTTTCCCTTAGGCCCAGGATCAGATGCAGAAGACACGATGAGCGTTCTGCTGCTGAGAATGCAGAATAACGCAAAGCAAGATTCATCCATCGGGTGGGGTTTAAATAGCCTCCTGTAGTGCTTAGGTGTCTCCTTCCACAGCCATGCCTAGGTAAGAAAAGAGTTCCTGCTTTCCAGAAGAGTTCCAGTGTTCTGAATCTAGGGAGTGGCTCCTGCCCCACCCAACAGGAAAAGTAGTTCCAAACAGAAGAGGATCAGAGACTCAACTGGCAGGCAAGTAAGCAGCATGGTCTGCTGCAGGTAAGTCCACCCAAGCATTATGAGCCCGGCGCTTCCAGCGCTGGGACTGGGCATATTTATGAGCCTGGTGCCACTGGCGCAAGGACTGGGTCCAAAAGGTCCCAATTGGGACTGGTTGGCACTCGGAACCTGGGTTATGGATCTGCTTCCAAGGGAGTTGGGAAAACCCTGACCTTTTGGAAGCAGAGATCATGACAATGGGTTGGTGTGTCAGAATGACATTGTGCTCAAAAGGCTCCTGGTAATGGTGCTTATATTCCGTTAAGCCACGTACACCGGTGTGCACTACTTTGTCTGCAGGCACCCCCCGTGCTCAGTTTCTTCAGAAGAGTACGTAACTAATGTCAATATCCAAATTCAGCGGCATGTGCTACAAACCCCCCACCTGGTAGGTTTATTCAAAGAGAAAAGTATGTGACCAATATCACTGTCAATATCCAAATTCAGTGGCATATAATCAGTATCGCACTTCCACCATAAATCATTTATGAAGCCGTCACAGGCTCGTATGATCACAGTGCGGCTCTATGACGGAGTATATTTTACACTAGTGCAGTACTGCTTACCAGAATCGAGTGTCAGCAGGCTCCTTCTGTTCTGACCATATGTCCGAGATGGGTACTTCCTTTCACTTCGAATCGCTCGGGTTTTAAAGATTTTCAACTCCGCCTTCAGTGCTCAATAGTCAGTGTGGAAAGATTGCGGACTGCTGAAATGCCGATACCAACAACACGGCAACACACTCCACACTCAGGCTGTTCCTTTCTCAGTGAGAATCAGGTGGACAAGCTCTACCCAATCTTCCTCAACTGCTCCTGCCACCACACAGATTACTCCTGTGGGACAGAGGATCCTGTAATCTGCCTTGCAGGCCAAACAGAACACTGTTGACCCTTACCTTTGTACTGCAACTCATCAATCTGCAGAGGAGAGCAATTTCATAGTGCTTTTGAGGCTGTGGTCAAGGATAATGTAAAACACAGCTACTTTAATTTTAAGGCCTGCCCAACATCTTCCCCTGTCCACCTGCCCCTCCATATCTGTGGTTGGTGACCTTTCCCACCCTTCCCTCCCCCACCTTACCTTGCCTCTCCTTTAAAAAACAAAAAAAAGCATGAAACAACACAAAATCACTTTTCATAGTTAAAAAATTGAACGAAAAATACAAATCACAGGACCTTTTGCAGTCTGCATAGTCTGTGGACAGTACAAAAGTCTGGGGACAAATGGAAAATTCCAGGCCTGGGGTGGGGGAATTTAAATAAATTAACTTGTATTTCACTAAAAAATGGTGGCTCTTAAAATAGCTTTTTAATGTTTTGGGGTGGTATATGCTGAACTAACAAATGTTCTATTGGACATAAATATTTTTTTGAACTTTCATAACAACTGCTTTTAATATTTTTCTGTTTTTGGTTTTTATTTACTACAACTACTAAGAAATACCTCAAGAATTCACAAAAATTGTTTCAGTGCATTTTGGATATTCTCAAAAAATATTCAGAGAATCAAACTTGATATTTTCATTATGAAAAGATGTCATTCCAAAATTCTGAAAAAATATACATAGAGCTTTGTTCACATTACACCTTGCTGTCTCAATTAGCGAACAAAATAAATTATAACACATCCACATTTGTCTTTGACCCGAGAAAAAACAATCTTGGAATGTGTGAACAGTTCCATTAACTTGGCAAATGTATCCTTCATGGCAAACTGTAAAGAAATTCCGGTGACATAGCCCAAACTGTTGCCTCCACAATCAACAACAATGATGTTTGGATGCTTGAAAGTAACCATATTCTAACCAAACGGGAGCAATCCTGCCCTCTTCATTCCTCAAACTCCATACCATGAAACTTCAAATTCTTCGAATCCAAGATTCTCAGACAATCCACACTGCTCAGAATACACCTTTAGCCAATGGACCTAAGAATCTCCCACGATCCAGACACTCTGCTTCCTCAAAGCCACAGCCATCTTCACTGCACACAACAAAGATGACTCCTGCTAACAGAAAGACGTACACCACACACATGTAACTTGATTGGCTGATCACCTGATGAACCGCTGCAGTCCCCTTTCCATGCCTGGCATGCTTAAAGGACACGGATGGCACATGCGGTGTCCGCAAACTACTGCAGTGTCCCTGGATGCTGTAGCACAGGGCAGTCCTTCTACCCTTTTTACTTTTATGTTTGTAACACCTCCCTTATTGGCTGCTTTCAAACAGTCACTCATTCATCCACCAATCACATCCAAAAACTCTACATGTAACACTGTCATCTCAGTTCAACACTTCAGTTGTACTCTTGAACTCTCAGAGTATGTCTTGTGATACTGAAAGCCACCTGCATCAAAAACTACTGTGAAACTTTCCAACATTTCTGTTTGAAGATTCAACAAGATCTACACTTAACAAGACATAACACAGGTATGCTAATATTTTGAAAAGTAATTTATTTGAACAACATTCATATATATATATATATATATATATATATATATATATATATATATATATATATATATATATATATCGAAGGGAAAGAAAACAAAAAAGAAAAGCTGTTCACAGCTTTTTAGGCGGCACTCTTTTCCCAAATAAAAATGCACCAGATGCAAAGAAGGATCTCCATCATACGTCCTTTATTTTGCCTTGAAAAACACGGTGGACAAGCAGTTTCAGGAGAGAACAAACAATTACGCGTTTCACCCTTCCGGGCTTCGTCGGATTGTAAACATAGAAAACAGGTATCTCCTTTTAACATTTTTCTGATGTTATAGTCCCTCTTCACTTTCATGTGAAGAAATGCATAGCATTGGACCTGGTTACCATGGGTGCCATGTTGAAAATGTTTCTTTGTAATGTATATTGGCAGTTTTATCATGCATCTTGTGTTGACATCATTTCAGTTGTTTATACATTTCATTCGAAAAAAATGTCTTTTCTTTTAGATACATAAGCTGTACATGGCTGTAGTTTATAATTGAATTCCAAATCATATGATTGAGTTGTTTTAAATTGACTTGACTTTAATCTTAAAGTGCGTGGTGCTGGAAGTGCATAGTGCCAGGGAATAAGAGCCATGATATAATCTTGCATATACTTACACATTGATGTCATGATCATAAAGTGCATAAGACCTTAAAGTGCACTGTGCTTTAAGTGCATAGTTCTCGAAATAAAATTGCTCTATTAGGAAACCGTAAAGTGTGTACTATTTGATCATAACCTTAAAGTGCATGGTGCCTAAAGTGCACAGTAATAGAGGTTTGGAGCAATATTATAATATTTTTGCACATACTCTACACAGTTGTCATAGCTAAAAGGTGCATGATGTATTGTGGCCTTAAAGTGCATTGTGCTTAAAGTGCACGATGCTAGAAATTGAAAGCAATTTTATAGTTTTGCATATATTTGACGCCATTATTATTTGCTCTCCATCATTGATATATGGATATATAGTGCAAAAATTAATATGGTCTTAAGTAAGATGAACTGTCATGTAACTGTTTATTATACAAAAAAGGAAAGATTAATGATAGTAAATATTATTTTCCATGATCGCCTCAATAAAGTGCATAGTGCTTGCATTTTATATGGCATACAATTAATACGTGATTATCATTCATAATTTCTTATGATGGACAGTAATGACAAAATTTCATACTTTAATTGAATTACCGCTTAGCACTTTAAAATTAATATCCTTAGTATTGGATCAGTCCCATTATATGACTATTCACCTTTAGGTATAATATCCTATAATGGTGTACTCTTTCATTGATTGTATTTTGTTCATCATGTTTCCAGGATCTACATTAATTGAAATGCATAGATGTTTAGAACGTGGACTAGTAAATGTTAAAAATGGAGATCTGTAATTTAACACACATATCACAATATATTTACGGAAGCTTCTTAGAAAATTGTTAAAACCATTTGTTTTACAACAATGTATACAAACATTGATACTTGTTTAAAACCAAATCTTATGTCCAAGAAAGGGTATTATGAATACATATGGGCACTGTATAGAAAAGTATTAACTCAAACATAAATCATTCCGAGGAAGTTCTATTCCCCCACAAAGGTGTAAAGTTCTTCATCTTTGTTGTGACCTCCCGGGTTTTTAGTATGGTAATCCACAATGTATTTACATTCTGTTTGTCGCAATTTTCTTTCCCGATTGCCCCCTCTTGGGTGTGGGGATATTTTATCTATTCCAAAATATTTTAAAGATGATATATCACCATTGTGCTTTTCTTCAAAATGTTTTGCGAGAGGATAAGACGGATCTTTATTTTTGATGGCCCGAAGGTGTTGCAACACACGTAGTTTCACTTCCAACTTTGTGCTTCCGATGTACCAGAGGTTACAGTCGCATGTAATTGCATACACTACGTAAGACGTAGAACAGGTAATGTGTTTAGTTATCATAATCTTTCTCTTTGTCCGCGGGTGTATGTAATGTTTGAGAGAAATCCCATATTTGCAAGCTTTGCATTTAGTGCATTTGTAAAAACCATTTTGGTTGCTTGCTAGCCACTGAGTTGTAGATTGAACAGGAGTAATATAAAGACTTGGCGACAGTTCTGTTTGTAATGATTTGGCCTTCCTGAATGTTACACTTGCATTTGGCTGGATGTGCTCTTTAATATCCAAATCTTTCTTTAGTATTGACCAATGTTTACCTATAATTTTTTGGATTTCTCTGGCCCCATTGTTGTAAGTTGTAATAAATCTTATATTGTCAGTTTTTGTATCCTGTGGTTTCAATTGGCTTTTTTCTTTGTTTTTTCTTAGGATAGCCCCTCTGGTTAGTTTAGCACACTGATTAAATGCGCTATTGATTGTTGACTTCTTATAGCCTCTTGCTACAAAGTTAGCCGCTGTTCTGATTGCATTTTCTTCAAATGTTTCACTCTCGCTACAATTTCTTTTCATACGTAGAAATTCACCATATGGTATGCTGTTTTTAAGGCATCTCGGGTGTGCGCTATCTGCATGGAGTAATGAATTAGTACTAGTTGGTTTTCGGTATGTTTCCGTAGTAATCACTCCATCTTTGATCTTGACTTTGATATCCAAAAATACCACTTCTGTTGGATCATGATGTTCGGTGAATTTGAGACTGCCATTCTGCGCATTTAGGGTATTGAAGAAACTCATCCATTCCAATTCACTGCCCTCCCATATTATAAACAGATCGTCGATGTAGCGACGCCATAAAGCTACCTTGTTGGTATATCGATGCATTGTTTCATCAGCCAGCAGATTTGTCTCCCAGTTGCCCATAAACAAATTTGCATATGTTGGTGCAACTGTAGTACCCATAGCTGTACCACACAATTGCTTGTAATGTAATCTATCAAACATGAAGGCATTATGAGTAAGACAGTAAAGAAGCATGTCCAGTAACATCTGTGAATGATCTCTGAAACTAAGAGATCTGGTGGATAGATATCTTCTGACAGCTTCCATGCCTTCTTGATGTTCAATACATGTGTACAATGACACGACATCTAAGGTTATAAGTAAATATCCTGGTTTCCATGGTATTTGGTCAATCTGCTGGAGGAAATCAGACGTATCTTTGATGTAGGAGGGCAGAGTTTGAACGAATGGAAAAAGAAAATGATCCAGGTATTTGGATGTATTTTCAAGTAGGGAGTCAATTGATGCGACTATCGGTCTACCCGGCGGTTTTCTCATGCTTTTGTGGATCTTGGGAATGAAATGTATGATTGGTAAGATGGGAAAATCTTTTGATAAGAATGCCATTTCTTGTTGTGTTAGTAGACCCATTGCTTGCCAATTGGACAGTTTCAAATCATATTCTGTTTTGTACATTTTATATGGATTCGCAGGTAACTTTTCATAGTTGTTGATTTGATTAAGTTGACGCATGGCCTCCCGTTTATAATCACTTGAATTTAAAATTACAATGTTTCCTCCCTTGTCTGAGGGACGAATGACAATTGATTTGTCTTGTTTCAAGTTGTTTATTGCTGTCCGTTCGTCTGAGGTCACATTGTGATTCAGTTTTAGATTGACGGAGGCCAGTTTCTTTAAATCGTCTATGATAAAGTCTTCAAAGAGGTCTATATATGTCATGTTGTTATTTGGAGGAATAAATTTTGATTTTTTCTTTAAAAGACTTGGTGCCGGTATATTAGTGGATAGATCCTCCGGTACATTGGTGTTCCATTCAGGTTCATGTGATGCTAATTTTACTGCCAACTCGTTTTCTTCTTGTAATGAGGTTAAAGTGCACAGAGTAGGTATATCTCTGATCGTTAGTTCAGATGGTACTTCTAGTTCCATATTACTTGACCTTTCATTGTAGTTTGTGTTGGCAAAAAATTTGGCCAATCTGATTTTTCTGATAAACAGATGCACGTCCACTCTACATTGGGCATAGTCGAAGTATGATATTGGACAAAATGACAGCCCCTTTGACAAGATGTTGATTTCTACATCAGTTAGTGTCTTCTCTGATAAATTGACAACTTGTGGGTTTTGAGTTGACATTATTGCTTCTGTTTTTTGGCCTTGCCAGAGCGTGTCGGCCGGGTTTCTGACTGTCCTCTTTTTTTTGGGTTGGCCTCTGGTCCCTCGTCTTTTCTTCCTCTTGTGTACCTTGGCTGATTTCTGCCTTGGGTTATATAGGGTTGCTGCTACTTAGCCTGTAATAAGCTTCTCAATAAGCATATTCTCTTTTTTAACCACTCTATCAAATGCCAGGTATTGCAGCATTCAGCACCTGCTCACATCAAGTGGCAGTTACATACAATGCTGTCAGTTTAAACATGTTTCCTTTTCGGGGCATTTTGATGAAAGTAAAAAACAAATGCATATGTGCATTTATAACCGCACTGTGTGTAACATGTTTTTATAAAAGAAAGGAAAAGCTGAATGAAAAGAATTGTAGAACATGTTTAAGTGGCACTTGGTGTGTAGAAGTTTAATATGTTGCCAGTACATGGATATTTGCCAATATGACCCATTTCAATCTGTAGGTGCTTATCAGTTCTTGTGTTTTTCTTTGAATTCTGGGCCTAATAATTCCACTGTTCCAATAACAAAACTCACATTAGAAGTCCCAGAATGCAACAAAATAAGCAGGACTGGACTGGAAGATTGGAATGTGTGACATTTAAATAGAATGAAAAATGGAAAATGCTTTGCATTCAAAAATGTTTCTTTTCATGGGCATTTTCATGCAAGTAAAAAAAAGCATATGTGTATTGATAGCAGCACTGTGTGTAACTGTTTTATAAAAGAAAGAAAAAGAAGTTGGAAAATATTTGTAGAACATTTTTAAGTGCCATTGTTATGTGGAAGTTTACTATGTTGGCAGTATATGTATATTTGCCAATATGACCCATTCCAATCTGTAGGTGCTTATCAGGTCTTGTTTTTTTCTTTGAATTGTAGGCCTAATAATTCCTCTGTTCCCATAACAAAACTCAGACTACAAGTCCCCGAATGCAACAAACAAACATGATTGGACTGGAAGATTTGAATGTGTGACATTTTAATAGCACTGTGTGTAACTGTTTTCTAAAATAAAGAAAAAAGAAGTTGGAAAATATCTGTAGAACATTTTTAAGTGCCATTGTTGTGTGGAAGTTTAATATGTTGGCTATACATGCATACATATGTTTATGTTTATTTTATTTATATAACACTTTACTCCAAAGCGCTGTACATTATAACAACAAGAATACAATAACAATTATAACAACAAGATGACAATAACAATTATAACAATAAGAATACAATAACTTGCCAACATAACCCATTCCAATCTGTAGGTGCTTATGAAGTTTTGTTTTTTTTTCTTTACATTCTGTGACTTGTAATTTCACTTCTTCCATTACAAAACTCAGATGACAGAATTTTTCCATTTTTCTTTCCACATAAATGTCACCCTTTCCAACCTTTCTCATTAAATCCCTCATACTACCACCATTCTCGACCTGCTCACACATATGTGTATACTTCCAAAGTATTCATATAAAACACTTCACCTTACATATAAAGTCGTGTTCTTTCCCAACCTCTACTATAAAACACCAAACACTGCAGCAACAACAATCCACCATTGCATTACCACTATGCCACAGTTTACCTATTGTTTCAAAACACTGCACCACATTACAAATACACTGAACCACAAACAGCACTTCTTTTATTAGAATCACCAGCACACAAATTATCTACACATGAACCTTTTTTTCACACCCATTGTTGCCCTGTTACTTGTAATGTCTCAAACAGCACTACTCATACTCCAATTGTTCTAACAACAAAGCTAACATACTTTACTACACCACCCATAATGTAACTTCATTAACTCTTTTTCCCAACAACTACTCCTACCTTCATAAATAACAACCGCTCTTACTAAAAGTACTTCACCATTAGTACATATACCAACCAACTTTCTTTTACAATTACAGTAAAAAAGAATATTACCGAAGACAGCTACTGACAAATGATCACTCTTCACATCCTATAAAGTAAGTACATCAATATAGCCTGCACATCTTTCTAATTGTAACAATGTATTTTCACTATGTATTAGCCTAGAGTATTCTTTTTGAGTCTAAACAGTGCTCTTTATGTAATACTTTTTATTTATATTATTTTATTTATTGAATTTGGTTATACACCCAAACCCTGGGGTGTTACACCGTAGGTTACAAGATTACTTGAAAGCTCAGTCATTACATGTTAGTGATATACAGGAATACAGTGTTGTTACTTGAGAGCAGGTACAAACTCCTAGCGTTTTGACTTGGTTGGATATGTTGATTGGGGTGCCGTCAATGACTATGACTGAGTATTGTGGGTGGAGCTTACTTAGTCGGTCTGAGGAGCCTACTATCAGGATCTCTGGTTTTTCCCCATTAAGGCAGAGGCTATTGGTCGCTATCCAATTCTGGATGATAGAGTACATTTTATTGATAGCGATGGTGTCCTGTTCAATGTTGCCTGTAATGGGCATGAGTATTTGTGTATCGTCCGCGAAGTTGGTATATATTACTCCCATAGCGTCTAATGCTGTAAAGAGTAGTTTTGTGTACGTGTTGCAGAGCGTCAGGGAGAGGCAGGATCCTTGGGGAACACCCAGTGGGAGTGTTATTGGGTCTGCTGCCACATCTCCTAATGCTACTCTCGATGTACGATCTACCAGAAATGACTTAATCCAAGTGGTGGCATCCTTAGAAAAATGGAAATTATTCACTAGTGTCAGACATAGTTTATTGTGGTCTACTAAGTCGAAGGCCGCGGATAAGTCAAGTAATAGTAGGATACAAAGTTTCCTTGAGTCTCTGATGGCTTCCATTTGGTTTACAATACACCACACATTCCTTATGGGCTAACAACACATCCATCTCATCAACTTCTATACCACAATGTTACTTCCTTACTAGTCTACACCCATATCCACATGAGGTCCTAATTCCAACCCGACAAGTTTCATACTCATTGCATTCCAAATCACTATCACATAGTACCACACATGCGCATACTTTCTCACATATTTTCCATCATACCCACACAAACCTCATACCTATGCATTAAATCATACACTTATAACAACCACTGTTTTCCTGAAAACATTATAATATCCCAATTTATTCAATGACATCACGACTCCCTTACTCGCTAACCCAAGCCATCACACCTCTACACACTCTTAATCTTAAAACCTTCATAATCACACCTAATATCCCACTACACAATCACACAACACTCTATTCATCTCTACAATCATACCCACACACCAATGCACAATAGATGCATATACATTCCAAAACTTTCAAACCCAAACAAACACAGAGGAGTAGTGAAGGGGTTGGAGAGGGGGAGGTCTGATGAGATTATAACATCCAGGGTGCACCCTGCAGAGTGAGTCCGGTGAGAGAATAGAATACAAAGAGAGAGAGAGAGCCATAGAGGTTGTAAAAGAGCCGAGAGGAGGGGCTAGTGAAATCCAAGTGGATTTTGAGGTTGCCGAGGAGGAGAAGATGAGAGGTAGAGGCAAGGAGGGAGGAGGAGAGGTCAGCCCACTCGGAGAAGAAGTGGGCAACCTGGCCAGGCATCCTGTAGATGGTGGCCACAGTAAAAGAGAGGCCAGGAGAGATAGAGAGCCTGAAGACCAGGCAATCGAAGGAGGAGTAGGGCTGCGTAGGAATGACAGAAGCAGGAATCCACTCCAGGAAAATCAGGGCTACTCCCCCACAAGGCTGGTTGCTTCTGGGTTCAGAGAGGATTTTGTAGCCATAAGGAAGGAGAGTGTTAAAAATTGTGACAGAGCTGGCCGTGAGCCATGTGTCGGTGAGACAGAGTACATCCAAATCAAGTTCTTCCAGGAGATGGCAATGAGTGTTTGACAGCACAGCAAAAGTTAAGACTAGCGACGTGGAACATATTGCCACCTTCAAAAGACTTCTGTGGAGGGGTAAAGGCATGAGATATGCCCTTCTGAAGTATTGGAGGTACCCGAGCATGGGCAGAGGAGGTGGTGAAAGGGTATTCATAGAGGAAGAAGAGAGTACCAGGGAGGTGAGGGGAGGAGGAGTAGACATAGCAGCCAGAAAATCAACAGAGGGTGCCAGAGAGGTGGTGGATGAAGGAGGCAGCAGAGCACCTAAAGAAACAGCAGAGGGTGCAAGAGAGATGGCAAGGGAAGGAGGGGTAGATGAGCCAGAGAGAAATAGATAGGAGCAGCAGGAGAATAAAGGAAGTTGATAAGATGCAGAAAGCATCTATTGAAAAGGAAGAGATTGGCCTGAGGGCCCTGGACCAAGATGGTTACATTTAAGTAGACATTAATGATGTTCTTGGAGGAGTCGAAGGGGGCCAAGAGAGCTTCCCACCGGGTGCCACCATGAATGGGAGAGGAAGAAAAAGGAGCTAGAACTGAAACCAGATGTGGGGTCCTTAGGCCAGGAGAGAAAACGACAATGAGGATGTCGCTGAGGGTCTCGAGGAAGCGCTGGTGTAGGTATCAGCCATATGGATGCCTGTGTTGGAGGCCAGGATGTCCCTTTTGAGCTTCTTCCTGCCAGACTTGCGATATGATATGATATGATATGATATGGCATTTATAACGAGCCTATACACAAGTGTTTCGAGGCGCGATGAGGCAAGGGAGGGGGAACAGAGGGAAGACAGACAACAATCTTACTAGGCCAGGTGTCATTCAGATTGCGCAAGTGCATGGGAAGGGGGAAAGGGACAAGTGCGTGGGTGAAGGGAGAGGGGAAAGTGCAGTACATGGGATAGTAGAATAAATATGATAATCTAACGGCACAGATGGTGGCAAGTGCAAAAGTAGAACATACATAAGTATTGGTAGTGGGACTGAAGGGATACAGAACAACAGTCCCCTGGTGGGGGGGTTGCCAAAGTGGCAGTGCAGGTGTGCATTTGGCAGGACCTGGGCCTGAGATCAAAAAGGGTGCCCAGGTAACAAGTGCAGTATCAATCAGGAATTCAGCAGGGGAGAGGGAGAGAGAAAGCAGAAGCAAAGAGGGAGGTTATGAGGTGCTTCCGGAACCAGAGATGGTTCTCCTCAAGTTTCAGGGAGGCAGGAAAGCTGTTCCAGAGGGAGGTCCCTACCGAGGAGAGAGATCTACCACCAACTTGTTGCTTAGAGAAGCGACTGACCCTGAGGGAGTTGGAGGCAGATGAGCGAAGAGCTCGAGATGGAAGATATTTGGGAAGTGAGAGTTGAAGGTATTGCGGCCCCAGGCCCCTGAAGGACAATGCAGAGGGTTTTGAACTTAATCCTTGCAGCCACTGGGAGCCAATGCAGAGGTTTCAGTCAGGGAGAGATACGATCCATGGGCTCGAGGCCAAGCACAAGTCTCGCAGTCCTCTTCTGGATAAGTTGCAGAGGGCATAGAGTAGATGCAGGCAGATTTAGGTAGAGGCTGTTACAATAGCCCAGTCTAGAGAGAACCAGGGCTCTGGAGACGGTAAGCTTGTGGGGGAAGGAGAGGAAAGGAAGAATACCTCTGAGCAGGTGTAGCTGGTAGTGTGACTTCTTAGAGACATCTGAAATGTGAGGAGAGAAGGAGAGTGAGGAGTCGAAGATGCCCCTGAGGTTTTTAGCAATGCAGGTGGGAACAGGAGGAGGGCCAAGAGAGGCCGGCCAAAGAGCTGCAGGGAAGGAGGGAGTGGGTGTGCCCAAGAGTAAAATCTCAGTCTTACTGGCATTAAGGCAGAGGTAATTGGAGGCACACCACTCCTGAATATCATACAGACAGTCAGAGATGAGGGAAGGAGAGGAAGAAGCCGAGGGTAGCCTGAAAATGAGCTTTGTATCATCCGCATAGCACTGACAATTGGGGCAGAGAGCGGCGATGTGGTGGGCTAGGAGTGCCAGGTATTGGTTGAACAGACAGGGAGAGAGGTTAGATTCCTGGGGGACACCACAAGTAGATATCAGAGAAGAAAGACCCAAGTTGGACTTGGGAGGGTTGGTTGGAGAGGAAAGAGGTCAGCCACACCATAGCCTGGCCAGTGATACCCAGGTTATCACGGAGACGGTTGAGCAGGATGGCCTGGCTCACAGTATCGCAGGCAGAAGACAGATCAAACAAGATGAGGACACGCGGTGTGTTGGAGTCAAGGTTGGAGAGCAGGTCTTCAGAGATGTTCAGGAGAGCAGTTTCCGTGCTTTGGCAGCTCTGATGTGAGGGATAGGATAGTTGATATAATAGCGGTTGGAGAAGATAGGGGAAACAGAGAGCACCATAAACGGTATGGGTGGTGAGTAATGGGGGCAGCCTAAGAAGGAGGGGTATATATTTTTTCTTCAAATTTCATTACCTTATGTTGTAGATAATCAGGCAAAAATATCCACCAAAGTAAGAAGCACTTACCGTACGTAAATAAAACATGCTCCTTCTTCGAATGATGAAAACTCCTCAGTTAGCAATAAAACACGAGTCATAGTTGAAACTGTATTTCTGTGAAGTTGGAAGAGATCTGAACTTCAAAACTGCAATCACTGCATCACTTGGTTTGCATTGTGGATTCCACCTATGGCTGTTCAAGATATGAGAGGGGGAAAATCAGAGTGTTTCTTGTCATCCTTTGAATGGCCCTCAAGGCACCAAACAATTACTTACACAAATCCCATACTTCCAAAAACATAAGTGTAGCAAATACAGCTGACTCTGATATAAAAACAAAGGTAAATGCTATACCAAATGTTGTTTTGGCTTCCCAAGACCAGTTCTAAAAAAAGGACAGGTATATTGCTAGTTCTCAAAAATTGCTAGTTCTCAAAAAGGACAGGTATATTGTTAGACACCCTGTAAAAAATCCCCTAAACACACATACAACATTAAAAGGGACAAAACATCCAAGTACATCAAGGATTACAATGCAATCATTGCTCTCTTGTGGAATGCAAACATAGACAAATAATGCATTGCAGACAGTTCCACAGCAGTTGCAAGATATACCACAACGCTGAGAAAACAGAACTAAAAGACCTCTGGGATGACATATCATCTGTCAAAACACTGTCACAAAACGTGTACAGTTTCAGTATACATATGCTCTCCCATAGAGAATGCGGGTGCTATGGAGCGTCAGACCTTTTAACAGGTACAGCCTTATATGGTAAATCTGAGCACATTGTCTGGCTAAACTTGGTCCATCTTCATCACAAAAAGAGTACTAAATTACTACCAAGAGATAGAAACAATAGCCACAAACATCCCAACTACCCAAACAGAAGTACTGCTTTGGGAAACATGTGCCTGTATCACATAGCCCAACACTACTCCTACAAAAACATTGTCACACCAGATGAAACAACTGGCAAATATTCAGTCTCAACTTGTGAATGAAGCCTAGTGAAAATTGCCAAACCCATGACTAACATATAGCACTTTCTTAAATGGCCCTACTGCAACTTTTTAAACCTTGGAGAAAAGAAGAATACTTATTAGGTGACCATGACTCATTTGAAGCTGCATTCAATGCAAATGGAAGCAGTATAACAAATGTCAATTTCAAACAAAAAAAAAAATGTTTGGACAATGAATGACAACAACAACAAGAGGAAGAAATTGAAGCTCAACTAGATAAACACACTCCTGAGTGCAGTCAACCTACCCTTACAGGAAGCCAAGAGCCACTTGGAGAACCACTAATTATAAGTGAAGCAGAAATAGCAATGACAGAGGTAGAAAATAACATGCATCAATCTAAACAATCTGAAGAAGAGTTGTCAGTGCTCAAATCACAGCTTTATCTAGAAATCACAGAAGAAATTGAACATGGTTTTAAACATGAAACTAAACATGAAACTAAAATGTGTAGCTGTAAAAATTATAAATCTCAGCTCCTGTGTGCAAGTGGTGAAGCTGGTTCTGGTAAAAAAGTTCTTAATTAAAATAGTCTACGAGACCCAACAAACAACAATTTTTCATCTGTTGTAACATCCCCCACAGGTTAAGCTGCCTACAACATAGGAGGTGAACATTTACACTGACTATTGCTCCTGGACAATATGATACTGCATATTATCAGAAGAATCTGCTACTGAAATACGCAGAATTCTGAAACAAATGGAAGTGCTCCTGATAGATGAAGAAAGCTTGGTTTCCAACCTCATGTTGGCTTTAATTCATGTTAGAATGCAAGAAGTTCTAAAACCGACTACAAAGAACTGTTTGGAGGAAACACATTATTGTTTTTGGAGACCTGCTACAGTCAACGTATTTTCAAAATGTTAGGACACAAACAATGCTGTAACAGACTCGGCAGCACTGGAAATGTAAATCTCTGGCAACATTTTTTCTATAGAGAACTAACTCAAGGCATGTGTCAGTCTGCAGACCTCACATATGCTAACATTTTGTAAGAGCATTAGAACTGGGCGTCTTACAAAATATGCAAAATCTTTCTTACTAGACTAATGAGCTAAATGGGCAAAACACACCTACTCCTGATGTCATGGAACAATTAGCTCAACAAAATATAAAATGCATGTGCTTAATGCCATCAGTTGCAAGCTGTAGTCAATTCAACGGTACAATGCTGAAAAAAGAAATGCAACCCATACTGCATATCAGCTCCACAGACAAACTAGAATTGCATGGCATGGCACTCCATATATGTCAACACAAAACAACACCACTAAATACCTTAGAAAAATGTATCTTCAACGCATCAGGATTAGAAAGTTTTAACTGTGTCTAAAGTGAAGAGTAATTCTAAAACAACATTGACGTAGAACAAGTTTAGTCAATGGAGAAATTGGTACAGTTGCTGGCTTCTAAACATATCCACATGATAATAACATTCAGTTTGTCAACATCCACTTTGACAAATGTACAGAAGTTAAAACAGGGTGCACTATAGCATGTTTCCTTCTTTTCAATGAAATGCACGTATGCAGAGAACAATTCTCTCTATCTCTTGAATATGCTGTCACTATTCACAAATCATATTATCTAACCCTAGATCACGCATTGGTTGACATTGGCGGCACAGTCTTTAAAGAAGGTATTAGTAACATAGCACTTTCGCGACTGTGTACACTTAATGGTCTATTCCTAGTTAACTTTGATGCAAACAAATTCAACACTGACATTCCTTACATCCTAGAATACAACAGGCTACATGCACTGTACACCCCATCTAGATATGCACCCTGTATCTTAAAAAAAGAAGACTAATACAAAGCAAACCTATGACAGATCTCCCAGTAATACCGCTAAAGAAACAAAGAACAACTGCTGCTCCATCAAATAATACAACCACAAAACAGTCTAGTCCAAAATCAACTGCAGGTCCATCGGAATACAAAGAAACACATGTCTCTTCTTGAAAAAAAACAACTGTAGGCCCATCAAAAGAAACAGAGGCACAACTCTCTGGTCCATTTAAATATGCAGGCTAATGAATGTCCTCATAGACTAGTGTGGCAGCGTATTGGACAGGAGTCTATGGTTTGTTAAGTTTTCATTTTACTTTGGTCTTTTAGTTTCACATAGTGGTTGAGGAATTGTGGTTAAGATTCAAAGGATTGTTGGCGTACATTACACGTTGAGCTACATGTCCAGTTGTACACTGGACGGTTTGTTTGGCTGAAAGGAGCATTTGGTTCAAAGTATGTTTGAGACTTAATTTCTATAAGTGTTTCTTTTGGTCCACCATTTCATAACCTCGGCCACTAATGTCTATGGCAATAATAATTTATAGTTGTTCTTGTTTATAAGCATCTTCATTGAAGTTTTATGTATTTATCTATTTATTTATTTCTAACATGCTGCAGCCTATAGGCATTAGGGCATGGAGAAAAGATAGATCAAACACAGTGGGATGTATAATAGAGAATCATTGGTAGTAAGTCAACCTAAAAGAATAAAACAGTCTTCAGTACTTTTTTAAATGGCAATAAGCTTATTTGACAGCGCAAATGTACAGGCAATTTATTCCATGCAATGGCCGCTTTTACAGGATATGACCTTTCTTTTCCCTTGACCACAGTCTTGGACAATAATACGTGTTTTCAGATATCTGGGGGCATCTCCAAATAAACATTTGTGAGTTATGATGTTAATTTTAAACTCTATTCTCACTTCTAAAGGAAGCCAATGCAGTTCTCTTCTGTACTGTCTGTACTGTGATATATGGTTGTGCTTTTGTACATTTTTAATGAGTCTCACATTGTAATTTTGGAGAATCTGCAATCTTTTAATACAACGTTTGCTTGCTTCGCCTATTAATGTGCTGCAATAGTTGACATGACTAAAGCTCTAACTAGAGTAGCACAGTTTGTTACTGAAACAAAGAGTTTTATCAGGCGTAAATAACCTGGGATGGTATTTTTTGTCAGGTTTACAACTTGAGCATCTGCAGTAAGGGTTGTCTCATTGGTGACCTGAGAGGTTTTACTTTATTGACTGTATTTATTAGATGTTGGTCAATACATAGCTTATCATAATCCACTACTAATTTTTCTCTTGCTTGGACTGAGCCAAAAATCAGAAGTTCAGTCTTCTGGCAATTAAAGCAAAGCCCATTTTCCATCATCCAAATACAAATGTTCTCATATATGGACGTGATAAGCTATGTGTCCTTTGGATATTCTCACACAGTCTAAAAAGAAGATGAGTGTCATCAGCGTAATTGGTGAAATGTAGTCTCATAGAATCCAATAAATCACACAGTGATTGACAGGAGACATTAAAAATGGCTGGGGACAAACTGGCCCCCTGCAGAACTTCACATGTAATAGGCTCTGAGTTAGATTAAGCATTTCCCCAAACAATCTTAGACTTTCTAATACTTTGAAATGTCCAAGGCCATTCACCCGTATTGGTAGAACAATTTCCAATTTCCTGTATACACGTTAGCAGTTTGGAATGATATTCAAGATCAAACCCAACGGCAAAGATCTAAAAGCATCAGCAGCCCTGATCCACTAACATCCATAATATCCAGCATTTCTTTTTGTAAATCGAGCATAGCAGTCTCCATTCCATGGGCACTGCTAAAACTGGACTGCCGCTGGTGTAGAATGCTTGATTTCTTGAAATACTGTTGGAGCTGAATAGCTGTCACCTTATCAACTACCTTCAACAGAAATTGGACATTGGTAATGGGTCTCTAGTTAGAATATACTGTAGGGTCAAGGTTCAGTTTTATAAGTAGAGGGGTAACTGTGACACTTTTCAGAAGGTCAGGCACATCAATATGAAATAGGCATTTGTAAAACAAGTCAGGAAAGGTGCAAAAGTATCTACATTTTATAAGACAATGGTTGAATATGGAATGTCCATTTGACAAGTAGTAGGGTGCATTTCCTTGAGAATTTTAGTAAGAGAGTCCACTGTAATAGTCTCAATTGAGAAAGGGGGATTAATGAGAGAGCGAGATTGAAAAGTAGAACTCTGAACAGTAAAGCTACCATCGGTCTCCTTTGCATTAGCAATAGTACATTATGCTTTATACACTTTATCCGTAAACAATTTTTTTTTTACTGCTTCACAATCCACATGCTTTGGAATAAAGTGTTTTATTTGGGCTTTGGGTTTTTCCAATGATTCGACAATCTCAAATAAGAGTCGAAAATTTGGTAGTCAAAAAAGCCCTTTTTAGCCTTCAAGATTTCTGTCCAATAGCTTTTCTCTATAACCTTCCATTTCTCTTTATTCTCTGCGGATTGAGTTTTAATCCATGGCCATTCAGCTTTCCTCTTATCTTGTTTCAAGGAGGCAAGATGCAGTCAAGTGAAGTTTGATGAGGTTTTGCCCAGTGGTGCAATGTTATGGGGGTCCCAAAATGTGTGTTTTGGACTGATGCCATTGTCCACGGATAACGTGTTAAAACATATTAAAAAACAAAACATTAGACTTGTGAAAATAATGAAACAATCTCTGGGGAGGTGAGTGGTGGTGATGATAGGACGGTATATAGCCATAAAAAGCTATAAAACAGGTGTATTTTTTTTTTATCTCTGAAGTCCTCAAGCAGTCCGGATGTTTGGGGACAGTCCTGTGATGTTCGCGAACATCACAGATGTTCTGGACATCCATACATTTTTCTGCATTACAGGGTTGGTGAAAAGCAGTTTTTGGATGGCCTATGTCATTGGCGTCACTGCATAGAATGTTGCTGTATCATGTTGGACCTGACACAGAATGATATTGCACAGGTTAGTGTTGTTTCGCCAAGTGGGAGCAAAATTAGAGGGGGGGGGTGCCCCAAAATATTTGAAAGGCTTATACATTTAGTGCCATTTGACGAATCTGCACAAATGTTTGCAAAAGATTTTAGAACCAGAATTCAATGTTTTTGCATAGTTTGGTGGGATTTTGTCAATAGGGGGCGAAATACGTGGGGGTTCTCAACATTTTTAGATGACTTTGTTGTCGTTTAACGAATGTGCACAAAAGTTTTCAGAAACATTACAGACCCAACCTTTCATATTTTTGCAAAGTCTGAATCGATTTTGTAAAGTTGGGGATACGTTATAGGATTATTATATCTACGTACATTTTGACACTTTTGAAAAAATAAAACATGGATGTATTTGCAGAAAACTTACAAAGAGCATAGGCAAAGTCCTGAAAGCATGGTTTTGCAAATGTGTCAGTGATTTATTTTTTGAAAAGTGTCATAATGTAGTTACACAAAATCGGAATATAACTTTGATGACTGACGTATAGCCTGGCTATGCGATCATTTGTGGCTATTGTTAGGATTTCAGTACTCTTTTTCGGGTTGAAGGAGGACCAAGATTTAGCCAGACTATGTGTTCAGATTTTCCATATGAAATGAAATGAAATGAAATTAAATGAAATTATATTTTATTTATATTGTGCTCATACACAAGTGTTTCAGAGCGCGAACAGGCAAAGGGAGGAGGAACAGGTGAGAACAAAAAGAACAACAACAATCTTCCTAGGCCCAATGGCATTGAGAGGCTGACACATAGGCTGTACCTGTTAAACCGTCTGCAGCTTTGTAGCACCTGCATTCTCTATGGGAGAGCATTTTTATACTCAAGCTGTACAATTGTTTTTACTGTGTTTTGTCAGATGATTTGTCATCCCTGAGGTCTTTTAGCTCTGTTTTCTGAGTTTTGGTGATATAGGCTGTGACATATCTTGCAACTGCAGTAGAATTGTCTGCAATGTCTATGTTTGCATTCGTCAAGAGGGAAATTATTGCATTGCAATCATTGATGTACTTGGATGCTTCATCCCTTTTAATGTTGTATGTGTCAAGCTATTTATTTGTCCTTTTTGTAAGCTGGTCTAGGGAATCCAAACCAAAATGTAGTATAGTATTAACCTTTGTTTTATATATCTACGTCGGCAGTATTTGCCACACATATGTTTTCGGGAGCAAAAGATTTGTGTGCGTCGGTCACTATGTGTGGTTTCTGAAAGGATGTTGCAAGTAATATATTTTTCAATAAACAGTAAAACAGTGGCATCATTGTCATGGCTAAATTTGGGAGCATATTTTATCCACAAAAGCATGTGGATGTGTGGTGCTCCTTTGGATTGATATTCTCCAATAGAAGTACTGTATTTCTCTGAGCGGGATGGGTAGTTTTATTGCAGATGATGTTCAGCATGGCAATGAAGCGATGGTGAAAGTACCTTGAAATATAGACAGGGTCAAGAGAACTGACTTCTCCTGGTATTTTTATGTCAAGTCCATCTTTATTTTGGTTTGTAGTGTTTAAGAAGTTTTGCAAGTCATCCCATTCGCACTCTTTGCAACATAAATTAACAAACCATGTGGCTGGGCCTGTTTCTTATCATAAAACCTCCATTAGCCTGACATCGGCACCAGTATTCATTTGAACCATGCATGTTTGCTGAGAGATTTGTGATACTCTACAGCAAAACTTCATCTATGTCTCTTATCTGTTGAAGCAGTTGGGTAGCGGACATGTTTAATAAATTAGAGCCTGTTTTTAATGTGTGTGGAACTCCTTAATTTAGAGTTGCTAGTTCACATTCGAACAAGAGGTGGAAAATGTATTCTACATTTTGTCTGAATCTGGAGTCTTCAGAATACATTTGAAAAGAGCAATATTATGGTGCACTAATTTATGTGGATCTTTCATCATATCTTCCTCTTTTTCCTGTTGGAAAGAGTAGATGTAAAGAATGTGCTTCTATACGTTTTCCCATATGATCATTGAGGATCCTTTGGCTTGACATTTTTGATATGTTTCTAATGCATCTTCAATGGTGTCTTTGGAATGTAGTGAGTGCATTGAATTCTGTTTTAAAATGTTAGGTGCAGTAAAATGGTCAACATGCTCAAATTGACCAATTGCTGGTGAATCTTCAAGTATTTGGGTGGTTTCTCTCTTTTTTTTCTCTATGTTTATATCTTTGTAGTATTCATTGTTTTCTTTCAGATATTGTTGGCTTTGTCTAACTTTGTTTAAGTCGAACGGTTTTTGCCAAATGTGTTGGTATTTTGTTGGTACACCATTATCTAGTACAATCAAAGACGGATCTATTGGCGGTTGTACGCCTAGAGTGTCTACATTTTCTTTAACATCTAATGGCAAATATAATCCTTTGCCACGGGTGCCTTTTAGTAACTCAGATGGAGGTAATTTGGCTGTTTACGGTTGAAGGTGTACTATAGCTTGAAATGGTGTATTGTTTGAATTATAATGATCTCATAAAAGTTGTTGGAGAGCTTTTAGAAGTGGGAATGTGTCTAAGTTATTGATAATAGCACAGGATGGCATTTGGATATTGTTAATTTTCGCATTGCAGTACATACAAACTATTGAGGGGTCTGTTATTTTGTATTTATTTTCTGCTGTTAGATTTAAAGCTAATTGAGACCATTGTAATTCCTCATTGTCCCATATTTTGCAGGCTATCTCTACTATTAGTTTACTCTTTTTATAAACTTTGTTTTGAAACTTAGCTGTTTGTTTTTTGTATGTGTTTGTGAGGTTTTCACTAATGTTTTCTAAAATTACTGAATTGTCTCATTCAACTTCCGTTTCAAAGTATTTACTTCAGATGTGTTCTATTTCTGAAAGGAATGATTTAGCTGTTCCATGTAGGAGAATGTTATTTAAAATGTGCAGTTCTGGAGCAGGACATTTTGAATACTATAGTCTATGCAGAAGATTCAGTATAGCAAAATGATGTGTTGCTAACATTTTGATGTGGTGCAAGGTACTTTTGAAAGTAGTTCCTGAAATACAGGTTAATTAGTGTTCTCGAAGTCCAGTGTTTCTGCACACTGGCAAGAGTCCATGGTTTGTAAAATTTTCATTTTAGTTTTGTCTTTTAGTTTCACATAGTGATTGAGGAATTGCAGTAAAGATTTAAAGGATTGTTGGCGTACATTACACATTGAGCTGCATGTCAATTTATATACTGGGCAGTTTGTTTGGTGAAAGGAATATTTGGTTGAAAGTTTGTTGGGGACTTTTTTCTATAAGGGTTTATTTTGCCACAATGCTGTCTCATACCATGTCATACCCTCAGCGATTACTGTCTATGGCAAACGGGTTGCTTTGTTGTTGTGTTGTGCTTTGTTGTTGTGAGCCTCTTCATTTAAATATGATTCTGTGTTTCTTGTGTGAACCCATTCACCTTCAAATAAGTTTGAAAAGGTAGCTATATTGATGTTGTGCATATTTAGAAGTACGTTTTGTAATTTATTGATCAATTTAGTTAGCAGTTTCAATCTATGTTAAATCAACATAAACAACTTTCTTTTTAGTAGGAATGCACTGTCAATTAGAGTGTCAATGGTCTTCTGCAGTAGTTTTTAAGAGTTGGTCGTGACTTTTCAGTTCTCTTTATAAGATTGTGAATGACTCTACGGTGGAACTTTTTTAGTAAAATAATTTCTTTGGAATGCTTTACTGTGGCTATGTTTACATTGGTATAGTCATAGATTTATTAGTAGGTCTGTTTTTTATTTGTACATTTTTTTACTTTTACTTTTTGAAAGAGGGGTCATACTTTTTTAGTGGTCGCTGTTTTAGTTTTGTTGAGCGAGGTTACTAGCTGTTTTGTTTTAATGTTTTCGATACATTGTTTGAGAGGTGATTACTATATGGTTTGCTTTTATTCTTAACTGCTCTATTTTTTCTTTGGTTTCTACAGACTTACTTTTTAGTAGGGATTCTGTTCTGACTGTTGGGAAAGAAGAACGTTTGGGTTTGAAAGTTGTGGAAAGTATGTGCATGTATTGTTGATGGGTGTGTGGGTGTGATTGTAGAGATGAAAATAGTGCTGTGTGATTGTGTAGTGGATGATATGTGTAGTTGGGAAGGGTGTTTGAATAAGAGTGTGTGTAGGTGTGATGGGCTTGGGTTAGTGAGTAATGGAGTGGTGGTGTGATTGAATAAGTAGGGACATTATGATGTTTTGAGGAAAGCAGTGGTTGTTGTAATGGTGGAATTTAAATGGGAATAGAAAGAGTGTGAATGTTGCAATATAACGAGTAAGAGTGAAATACATATTGATTTGAAAAGAATACTGTAGGCTAATATATAGTGAAAGTACATTGTTACAATTAGAAAACTATACATGCTATATTGATGTACTTACTTTGTAGGATTTGAAGAGTGTCCTTTTCTTGGTAGCTGTCTTTGGCAATCTTCTTCTTTCTTGCAATTGTGGAAGAAAATTAGTGGTTATATGTTGTAATGTTGAAGTCATGTTATTAAGCAAGGTTATTATTCATGAAGGTAGGAGGAGTTGTTGGGAAAAAGAGTTCATACAGTTGTGTTATGTGTGGTGTAAGAAAGTATGTCAAATATGTTGTTAAACAATTGGAGTATGAGTAGTTATGTTTGGGTCCTTAGAAGGAACGAGGCAAACATCGGTTTGAGAAAAAGGTGCACATCTAGTTTATTTTTGTGCTGCTGAATTTAATAGAAGTGCTGTGTTTGTGGGTTAATGTGTTTGCAATATGTGGCAGTGTTTTTAAGAAATGTGAAATTGTGGCCTAGTGGTAATGCAATGGTGGATTGTTGTTACTGCAATGTTTGATGTCTAATAGTAGAGGTTCGGCTAGAAGAGTATTTTATGTGTAAGGTGAAGTGTTGTATATAGATACATTGGTGATATACACATATGTGTGAGCCAGCGGAGAATTCTGGCAGTGTAAAGGATGTAATGAGTGAGGTAGGAAAGTGTGAGCTAGATATGGAATGGAAACTGCTCACCATTTAAAAATGTTGCTTTTTAGTAGCATTTTCATGAAAGTAAAAAAATCCAGATGTGCATTTATGGGATCACTGTGTGTAACATTTTTCTAAAAGAAAAGCAGAAGGAAAAGATTTGTAGCACATTTTTAAGTGGCAGTTGGTGTGGGGAACTTTAACATGTTGGTGGACATGCATACTTGCCAACATGATCCATTGCAATATGTAGGTGCTTATGACATTTTTTTTTCTTTGTATTGGGGGAGTTGAAATTGAGCTTTTTCCATTAGATAACATGGACCAAGTGGCACTTAAAGATGTTATGATGTGCATCTACTTTTTCCTTGTTTTACAAAGAAGTTACAAACAGTGCTGCTGTAAATGAATATATGGAGTTCTTAACTTTCGTGATTATGCTCCTAAAAAGAAATATGTGTAAATGTGCAGCATTTTTCATTTTTTGTTTAATATAATTGTGATACTGTAGAATCTTGTAGTCCAGGCCTGGTTATTTTGTTTGACATTCTGGGACTTGTAGCCTGAGTTGTGAAATGGGAGAAGTGATATTACCAGTCACAGAATGTAAAGAAAGAAACCAAGACTTGATAAGCAGCTACAGTTTGAAATTGGTCGTGTTGGCAAGAATGCATGTACTACCAACATATTAAACTGGCACACACCAAGCGCCACTTCAAAATGTTCGACAAATGTTTTCTATCTGCTTTTTCTTTCCTTTATAACAAAAGTTACACAGTGCTGCAATAAATGCACATATGTATTTTTTAAATTTCATGATGATGCTGCTAAAAGGAAACATTTTTAAACACACAGCATTGTAAGCAACCATCACTTGATCTGAGCAGGTGCTGAATGCTGCAATGCATGGCATTTTCTATAGTGGTTAAAAAGAGAATATGCTTATTAAAAAGCTTATTTGAGGGTAAGAGGCAGGAATCCTGTATATATATGTTTGTAAAAGAGTTGAGAAAAATACTTACAAAATGTAAGCATGCCTATACTGCATCTTCTTGAATGCAGATGTTGTTAAATCAGCAAATAGAAATCTTGGAGAGTTTTACAGTAGTTTTTGATGCAGGTGGCTGTGAATAACATGGGACATATACTCTGAGAGTTCAAGAGTACATCAGAAGGGTTGAACTAAGATGGCAGGGTTACATATAGAGTGTTTTGGAAGTGATTAGTGGATGGATGTGTGAATGTTTGAAAGCAGCCAATGCAGGAGTGCTACAGACTTGAAAGTAGAAATGGTAGGAGGACTGCCTGTTGCTACGGTGTCCACGGACACCATTGGAGTCTACAGATCCACAAGTACCACCTGCGTCTATTGAGGATGCCTGGCATGGAAAGGGCACTGCAGAGACCGTGGACAGTCGTGGATGTCCGTTGACATCAGGGTATGAGCCAATCAGGTTTCCTGGTTGTGGTGTGTGGTGTGCAGGAAGACTGGGTAGCAATAGTTGACTTTGTGTGTAGTGAAGATGGCTATGACTATGACTTTGCGTAAGCAGACTTTCTGGAGTGTGGGAGACTCTTGGATCCATTGGCTGAAGGTGTATTCTGAGCACTGTGGATTGTCTGACAATCTTTGATTTGATGAATTTGAAGTTTCATGGTATAGAGTTCGAGAAATTAATTGAGTGCAATTCCTCCTGTTTTGTAGGAATATGGTTAACTAGAAGCACCCTACATCATTGTAGTTCACTGTGGAGGCAACAGTTTGGGCTGTGTTACTGGAATGTCATTATAATTTGCAATGAAGAATATATTTGTAAAGGTGATGGAGCAGTTTCCACATTCAAAAATTATTTTCCACAAATTGAGAAAGCAAGGTGCAATGTGAATAAAGTTGTACATGCTTTTTTGTAGGATGATTGGATGACATCTTTCCATAATTAAAATATAAAATGTGATAGTTTCAACATTTTCTGAAGAGAAAGAGTGCATCTCACTGATGTGGGCAATTAGATTGTTCTTGAAAATGGTCAAAATGCATTGAAGCAGTTTTTGGGAACATATAGAATATGGATGAAAGTATTCTTCAGTAGGTGAAGTACACAAAAAGGAATAAGAGAAAAGAAATGAAAAACCTTTTGTGAAAGTTAGAACAAATAATTAAGTTCAGTAGAATATGTGTTAGTTGAGTATACAAAAAACATTAAAAAAATATATGTAAAAGCTAAAAACTGAAAAAAAGGTTCTTTTAAGAGACACACTTTTTGAACGAGAAACAATGTATACATTATTTTAATTCTCCCACCACACGACTGTTATTTTTCAATTGTCCGCAGGCTACCACATTGGCCATGGGCTATGCAAGGGGTCTGCAATTTATTTTTTCTTTTGTACTTTTTAACTGTGAAAGGTGGTTCCTAAAGAAACCGTTTTTTGTTTTTTTTGTGATGTTGGGCTTTTTGTTTTTTTTAGGCGAGGCAAGTTAAGGAGGGGGAAGAAAGGGCGTAAAGGGGCACTGACCACAGAGACGATAGGGCAGGTGGACAGATCAAGTTTTGGGGCAGGCCTTAAATTTAAGGTGGGGGCAGTGTTCCTCATGATCCTTGATGCTGCTCAAAAGCACTGCGAAACTGCTTCCCCATGGAGATTGGTGTGTTGCAATACAAACAAAGTACTGTGAACCTCTAAAGGCAAGGGTCAGCAGCGTTCTTTTTGGCCTGCCAAGTTGCCCCTGTGATACTCTGCGCCACAGGCCTAGTCTGTGTGGTGACAGGAGTGGTCGAGGAAGATGGGGTAGAGGCCGTCAACCTGCTTCTCCCTGAAAGAGGTGACAACTTTTTCAGAGCACCCGGGTGGTTGGATCTGGTGTGGTGGCACATGGAGGTGGTCCGTAAGAGTACAACCCAGGTTTTCCACGACTGAGTACAACTTTGCACTCAGTGCATCTGACCTTGGCTGCCCGAGCCTTTGGTACACTCTCAACGGTGGTGAAAAAACACCACACCCAGGACTCACTCTGGGCACTGGAGACAGGCACTTTTGCTACCTCTTCTTCGTCTTCCTCCTCATCCTCTTCTGCATTCTTGTGCCTGATCCACTTTCCTGGACCTCCAGATGGTGATGGTGGTAGGGGTGGCTGGGGAGAAGGGGTGGCCATGACAGATGCCATTGTAGGTCTCCTGTAGCAAATAGCTATGAAAATATGTTCTCTCCTTGTCTGCCAGATTGAAAATGAGGAAAAATATTTGGTGGGTCCCTTCAGAGGAGCGGTCCGTGGACCGCGTCACTGATTTGCACTACCAAAACGAAAATAGACATTGAAAAGTTGTAAAAAGTTGCCAGATCAACTAAGAAAGGGTCAATCTGCTCTGGAAGGGTAACCTTTAGACTTGAAACACCCTAGATTGGTGTACAATACAGTTTTCGACACCGTCCATGGTTAGGCTGTCATGCCGCACTGGTGTTGTCACAAGATGACTTCCGGGGACATCTACTGCGCTAACTGCCATCCGCAGACACCCATCAGGCAGTAGATGCAGGGCGCTGTTGGGTGTCCTGACCCACGTTTGAGCTATCATGCTGCAACATTTGGTGCTGTGGGCTTAGAAAATCCAAGATGGCCAAAAAGCCCACAAGTGCGCCAGAATCCAGGAGAACCAAGCAGTTTGTGCGCACACCAAAATGGTTACCTAACTTGCCACCCACCAGTGTAAAGAAAGATCTTTGTTAACAAAATCCACTGTTACTGATGTCAAAAAGTTGCTGAAATCGTGGCTCATTGGACCACTTTAAAGATTCAACCCTTTTGTGGGGTTCCACATAACCATCTTACTGTAAGGAGCTCCATCAAAACAATGTTAAGCAAGGATTATTTACTACCATGTAAGAACCATTCCTGTTTAGAATGCATTAATCCAAGAAAGATCCCAAAATTGCATGCAGTACCAACAAAATCCTCAAGGCGGAGCTAGCGGTCTAAACTCTGACAGGAGAACTGAGTGCAGTTGCTGACAAAGGGATTTGACTCAGCTGACTTCAAAGGCTGCATTTTAATTAAAAATTAGCCACCTGCTGTCCCCAGAGGCCTGAAGCCTGGGAAACCCTCTCACCTCCAGAGATTCACACCAGGAGTTAGAATCTCACATGACCTCTTGATTGATAGAAGGCAGACTGGCTGGGAGCCTCCTGGAGACCACACAATAGGCTCTTGCAATTGAATAGGATATGTTGATTATGACTGTTTCCTGTCAACAAAGGCCTGCCTGCCAGAAGACACATGTGACTGACCCACCCAAGTCTTGGAGGCGGACTCCAACACTCTGAGAACTGAATTGAAAGCAAAATATATATTTTACAGAAACACTGATAACTCTTTGTAATCAAATGACAGAAATGTATAACTTTGAGAGTCTTAATTTAAAAAATGTACCTTCAATTCAAGCACAAACTCCAATTTGTGTGGTGTTCTGGGGCAAAACCCTGCTATTTATGTATACTACAGACGCAAGCTAGGGACATGGTAATTTACTGGAGTATGTATGGACAGGCCGTGTACATGTGTACAAATCTGGAGAAAAATCTGATGTTGCAAAACCACTAAAAAGCACAAAATATTGCCATTTCTGAATGCAAGCCCCCAGGAAGAGCAAAGTTGAACAGAGGCTACCATGAGTAAATGCATGATGGGTGCATGTAATTTCAAACCACTGTGTATCTATGAAGTGTGCATTTTGATCAAATATAGATTTTGTGGGCAAACTGACCAGGGGAGGATCCTCTGACCCATAAAACCTACAGCATCACTCTGACTCACAGTTCCTTCCCCAATCATGGGAGAGGGGAGAATTGGGCCAATGACAAGTGGAGAGGGGCTGGCTAGTGATGCTGCACACACACCCACTTTCAAAACACATAAAAGCAGACAGTCAGGACAGATAGGGACATTCCATTCCATTTGCTGCAGAGCATGCTGCCGGACCATACCACATCCAGAGATCCAGACTTCAAATCCATCAATCTCCAGAGAAAGCTGTGCAGGAAGATCCAGAAGCAGTGCTGTACCCAGAGAGAGCAGAGCTGACCCAGACCACTGTTAGCAGAACCAGAGAGCTGACCCAGATCACTGTGAAGTGCCGAGATCAGACCAGAGTCCAGTCTAAAACCTGACCAGATCCGTGGCGAGGCCCATTCTATTTCTAAATATATTGTGAGTACCTAGCAGAACTGTGCAGAACCAATCTTTTAGTTAAAATAATCTAATCCAAGCTATTTTAATCTAAGTAGAACTGCCTCCTAACGGTCACCTGTCATTTTGCAAAACTGTCACCTGTCATTTCTAGTTGCTAGCTGTCACTTGTCTTTTTGAACTTTAAAATTTCAAATCTGAAAAACAACCTTTACCATATCGCTCATATCTCTGTGACCGTTTGTCTTAGAGACTTGCAGTAACTTTCCTCTGAAAGCTGGGAATCTTGGCTTTTCAACGAACCTAGAACCGCATTCCTATTCCCTATACTGTTGCCGCAATCGCGAAAAACGCACTCGCGAATTTTACCGCGATTTGCAAATTTCTCCACGTGTGAAAACAGCTGCTTCCTTGCTTTCCTTGCTAAAAATTTGTTTGCCTCTTAAGAACCATCCCTGAATCATTGCTAGAGTGAGCCTGGACTAATATTAACTTGACACCACTCACCCTGAACCTCTAGAGGGAATTAAAAGCATTTTAGCATATTTTTCACTTCATTGCCAGCACATATAAAAGCATTTTGGGCCTGTGTTTCAAACTTCTGTAGTCTAAGCTTGCTGGGGTGAACTGAATTACATTTGATTGCATTTCTGAGAACTGTGTGCTTTCCTTCCATTAACTTGCATTGCATAAAAGGGGGGGTGAATTGCCAGAGAAAAGTGATTACATTGTTTTGTTGAAATCATATTGAGTATTTTCTGTATTGCATTTTTCATTCAACATTACATCCATCTGAACTTATATAAAGTATTCTCTACCACCTTATTCTTCTGTTCCTATTCACAAGTGTGCTAGTGCCAGACTATCCGTTATTGATTACTGCTCAGATTAAGTGTGATATTCAATTATTAATTATTATAAAGTGTGATATATATATCTATTGTTTAAATTATCAAATAAACCTTTTAAACTTGCAAAACAGAACTACTTCTTGGCTCAGTGGGGTCAGGGGGAGGGAGGGGTTTTATATAGGGGTAGTCATCCAGAACGCATGAACTGGACATAAAGATATATCAATAAGGGTTTCCATTCAGTATCCCAGACTAGGCATTGACTTAGCTGTAGTGTTGAATTGAATCCTCTTACAGCGCATATGGATGGGTGTCCATAGAACTGCCACACTATCCATGGACAAACTAAAAGCGAGTCATGTGCGAACAGACATGAACGGACACAGCGCGCTGTCTGCGGAACCCCCCCATTTTGTAAACAGACAGAATGGGAAACATAAATGGAAGAATGTGGAATTTTTGTACAATAATGATCACGGATGAAGGGAGTGAAGTTTTATCAAAGCGTTGTTCATTTATATTTTGGGAATTTGATGGGGATGATTGCTGAGGACAGGTGGGACAGGTGCAAGAATGACAGGGATAATTAGCATTATTAATACCATGATTTTTAAAGCTTTTTAAACGTTCCCCAAAGTCATTTCTAAGTGTATCCAATTTTGCACACAAGATCATGATTTCATTATGTACAGTCGAGGACAGAGATTGTCTTTGTGATTCGTGAGATTCTCCATAATTAAATTGGGATATGGTTTCTTCCTGTAAAGTATGTTCTATAAGAAAATAAGACATTATTATTTCACTGAGTTCTGTAGAAATGATTGTTTATATTAAAAGATGTATTGTTTACGATCAGAGATTTTATCCTCACTCATTTCTTCTGTTAGAACATTTTCTTCCAACCCCTCTCATGTGTTTGCAATTTCTATTAAAATAATAAATAGTAATAATTGCTTATAAAAAAATGTTTACATAAAAAATGGTAACTCATAAAGGAACAAATAGAGTGTACTTACTTTTTGGTGAGAGATTGTTTTACAATAAAGGCTTGGTGCATGTTAGTCTCTATGAACAGTTGTACTGAAGTGATAATATGAGGTGTTTGGTTATAGTTTAAGTTATATTGTGTTATAAATACAAACAAAAAAATAACATTTTGAAGTCATCATTTGTACAAAAAGATTTATTTGAGTGCAGTAAATATAAGTAATGTTGTTGTATGTATATCTGTTGGTTGATGAGTAGAACATTTTGTATTCTCCCCTGTGCTTATGAACTTTGTGAATGCTGCCTTTTCTTTTGGTGGACTACGGCATTGTCGGCGTACTCTATAGCTGCTACATAAGAGGTGAGCACAATATGAGGAACCTCTAGCAAATTAAGGGTGCACTGGTAACAACCTATGAAGCTCAGTGGAAAAACATTGTTAAAGGGAGGTTATGGTTAAGTTGCCCTAATCAAAACCTATGAAATTCAGTGAAAGAACTTTGCTAAAGGGACTTTATGGTTACAAGTAAAACCAAAAACCCAAAAATGTGCCAATTGAGGTACGTTAGGCAACCATAACACACACCACCACTGTGCACTGCTAAGACTAACACCCAGGAGGACATGAAAGATGACATCACAAATGTCATTGAAGACATCACATATGAAATTAATTTGGATGAAAAGTCCCAACAAATGGTTGTGTTTATAACGTTGGTAACAAGATGTCAAGGTGACCTATTATGAACTACTTACTGTATTAAAGAATGTACTCATGCAAACAAAACATTTTATTGGAGTGTTGTTAATACAGTAAGCTAATGATACATACATATAGGCAATGCCTGCAGCATGCACCATAGAAGTACAGTATGTTTAATCTGGTAATGTTGGATAGTACAATAATGAATTCTACTTTATCAGAGATTTAAGTAATGTTAAACATGGAATGAATAGCTAACAAATCAAGAATTACTACACACTTGTGTTAGTACAAACAATGCATATGAAGACACACAATGCCTAAAAATTAGAGGCACATACAGGGAAAGTAAAGGAAGGAAGAAATGGGTTGTGTGTATGTGCACCATGAGCTAAGACCAAACCCTGAGACAAGTACTTTAAGAACATACAGCAAAGTTACTGTTAGTGAAAACACCTGGTCTAGATATGTGAGTGACCAAAAACAAGTGGCCTAACATGTGATGTTATCAGTGATGTCATCAATGACAGTTATGATGTCATCTTTGATGTCCTGATGGCTAGTCTTAGCAGTGCACAGTGGTGGCACATTTATGGTTGCTTAGCTTTCCATAACTGCCACATTTCAGGGGGGTTTCCGTTTTACTGGTAATCTTTTTCACTTAATATGTATCTATACATCTCTCTCTCTCTCTCTCTCTCTCTCTCTCTCTCTCTCTCTATTGTTTATAACTTCGCTCTCCCTAGACGGATCCTCACCAAACTTTGCAAAAAAAGTAGTTGGGTCACTCTGAAATTTTTTGCAAAGTTTGGTGAGGATTCGTCCAGGGGGGGAAAAGTTATAGGGGGGTTCCCAAAACTTTTTTTTTCCCATAGACTGAATGGGAAAAAACTTTGCGCACTGCTACAGCCCGAACCGCTGGACGGATTTACACCAAATGTGCGGCAGGAGCGGCGGCCTGGTCCCAAAAGCGTGCTTTTGTAAATTTGGTGTAAATTTGGTGTAAATCTGTCCAGTAGTTTATTTAAAAATGACCAAAATGTAAGGCAAGAAAATTAGTGATATCTGCGTTCGCTTCGCGGACGGACTTCCCTGTTCGCTCCGTGGACAGCACCCCGATTGGCCCATGGGCTTCCGTCATGTCCGCGGACATGCGACGTGTTTGCTGATCGGACGGTGAGGGGCGTGGAGCGCATCAGATTTTCTGTGGCGCCCGCCATCTTGTATTCGCAGTCGACCGCGTACAGCGCAGTGAAACGTGGATACAAAATTGTATTTAGTGCCGTGTGTTGGTGTGTAAGAGTGTTTGGGGAGGGTTGGGGAGTATGAGATAGGTTCAATGTTTTGTTTTTTTATGTGCTAGACCTTTTTGTTGCGTTCGATTTGTCCGCGGAGAACACGGCTGTTCTGACATTTTGTAAATAAACTAAATGGTGGGGTGTTTAGACATAGCTCTCAACCATTTTTGTTTTACAGGCGGTTGAAATCACCCGATTTTGTTTTTAGCGGGTGAGACGCCCATTGGAATGAATGGGCGTGCAGGAGGCTTGGCGGGTGAGTCTGCCCTTTACAAGGCGTGTGACACCCACCAAAAGCGTGTGAGTTGAGAGCTATGGTTTAGAGGACAGAGTATGTGTCATGTTTGTTCGCAAGGAAGGTAAAAATGAGCTATGAACACTCGTGGTGTACTTAATTGTTCGAAAATACACAAACTGGGGATGTCCTCAGGACGCTGGCCGTATTGTAATCTGTCTAGTTGAATGTGTTCTAAGAACACTCACAGTGTCCCGAAATGGTTGCAATTACACAAAATGGGGGTGTTCTGAGAACATTGTTTGTATTGTTCGTTGTCAGGGTGAAAGTGTTTTAAGAGCACTCCTTTTGTTCGCTAATAGTACAATTTCCTAGGGGCGTCAACCGACTTTTTGTCCACTAAAGAAACGATAAATCCGGCTGGTGTGCGTCGACATTATGTGATAATCCTATGACTGGCTCTATTGACCTGACTGACTTGCTTTTGCGACACTAAATCATATCTCCCGCTCCTAAGCCTGATATTATCAAAGCATTCATATTCCCTGCCTTTCTCTGTGACGTTACAGGGTGCATAATGAAATGCGCCCAGTCGTCTCCAGTACTACGCGACTTTACACAGAACCCGGAAGACAACACACATTATGTCACAACACAGCGCGCCACAATTCGGAATATGAAACTGTGATTTAAAAGCAAAGAGCAAGATTGTAAATGTTGTAAAGTACATTTATTTGACATCAAATGTTTAGAGAATATTCAGCAATTTGCATTTGTCTTTGTTGTCGATCCGCAAAAGTTCATGTTGAGACACGCAATGTTCCTTTGCTGTACAGAGAGTGTTAGATCAGCTTACAACTCAGTGCGCCACAATTCGGAATATGAAACTGTGGTTTAAAAGTAAACAGCAGGATTGTACATTTAGTAAAGTACATTTATTTCACATGAAATGTTTAGTGAATATTCAGCGATTTGCTATGGTCTTTGCTGTCGATCAGCAAAAGTTTATTTGGAGCCACGCCTTGTTCCTTTGCGGTAGATAGGCTGTTGTTTTATGATAAAAGCAGTAAATGGTCGCTCTGATAATCGGAAGGTTGCTCCAACAACGAGCCATTAGACCACCCTATTGGTTGGTATGTTGTTTGTAGCCGCTAGTACTGCGTAAGGGCATATTGGTCCTTGTCGATTGTCCCATAAAATGGTGAGGGTCATGAAGTTGCATATTGGACTTGCAACTGGCAGTTGAAGACCCCATCCGCTGGAGTCTGTAAATCGTGACATAGACAAAATGGGGCCGCGTACCTGTTTTAAAAAACATAAATTAGTCTCACCAGCCGATCTTCATTAAAAATCATCATTTTATTTATTAGGGCGTGAAACTATTTGCTATGGAAGATAGTGCAACAGAGTATGTTAATAATAAAATAATAATATTTTCCCATTCATATAGCGCTAAGAACTGTGAGGTATGTAAGCGGTGCTTATTATTAACCACGGTGTGTGGTGCTCATTTATCGACCACGGAAGTATGAAAGGCTGAGTTTCGCCTTGCCGGGATTCGAACTTGCGTTCGCAAGCTGTGCACGGATGTCAAAGCGAGCGCTGTACTCTCTGTGCCACTTGACAGGCTACAGTGAAGTGGCACAGCGAGTAGAGCGCTTGACCGCCTATAGACCGGTTAAATTATTTATATTTACCCACTCTGTGTCGTCTGCCTTTTTCAGAGCCCTCTAAACGACAGGGGATCAATTCGGCGGTGATAGTGCGCGGTAGAAAACATTATGCCACTTTCAACGAACAAGTTCAACTTCAGCGGTCTTTAATGCTACGCTATTGTAATTATATTTGGTATAAAGTAATCTAAAGGGTTACTTACAGTAAAATTGCAATTTCCATTGTCTACGAGTGGTGCAGTCCCAAAATACGACTCTGCGTGTGCCAACGATCTTTCGCATAGTGATATAATATGTAAAAGTGGATTTGTTTCAGAAATTTCATCTTTATCTTCTCTTCGGTTTTAGCAACACTTCTTCAAGAGAAGTCTTTCATCACAATCTCTGTCTGTCAAGGTCAAAACACAATACAACCTTATAGTCTGCTTCGTGAGCCTCTCCGGGGCCCGAGAAAAAAATGGAAGCAGCTGACCTTCACTGTGAACGAGCATAAATTCTTACTTTGCAACATTCTGTGTAAAGCCATCTGTAGGAGTTGGTTTTTGCACGCCATGTTTGTATATTGGTTGCGTGATATTAAAAAAAGTTTGTTTAAAGGACGTTAGGGCTCTAAGTACAGCCGAAAGACCCCTGAAAATAGCAAGTTATGGTAAGCTATGAAAAATAACTCGCGCCAACACCATGCACTGCTAAGACTAACACCCAGGACATCAAAGATGACATCGCAAATGTCATTGATCAAATCACTGATGACATCACATGTGTATGTACTTTTCATGGAATTTGTGTACTAGGGATTTTTATTATAATGTTCCGAAAAAAGTGTCAAGGATATTGCAATAAATATCATACCGTTATTAGTGCTTTGAACGATGCATTTATATCAATAAATAGCATTGTATTATGGGATTCTATGTAGTATACTGAGCTACTAATGGAGAAAGATAGCATTGTGTGCAGAGTACAAGATAAAAGTATAATATTTGTAATGTTAATATGTTGAATAATGAAATGATAATTGTCCTGAAATGTTCGAAAATTCACAAAATGGGGGTGTTCTGAGGACGTTGTTCGTATTGTGTGATTGCTTAGCTGTATGCAATGAGGGAATGGTACAGAGAGTAAAGTGGACGCCGTCCGCGGACACCGCGGCTGTTCGTGGACAGGGCGTGGTAAATCCGGGTTTTTCCAGGAAATCCAACATGGAAGGAAGACTGTACGGATCAGCCAATCAGATGTCGAGGTTGTGGATTTGTGTTGAAAGAGACTGTGTGTGGTGAAGATGGCAGAAGTGGAGAAAGTCAGGGTGTTGGTGCTCGGAGATATGTTTGTGCATGGTGTACAGCAGTACACTGAATGAAGGCATGTTTCAAAGAACTTTGATGTGAAAGGAGTGGAGGTGGTGTGGAGCACTGTGCCTGATTGCAATGTACAGGGAATTGTACAAGTTTGTGCGGATATGGCCACGATGAACAGTCTGCATGTGGTAGTTTTGCACTATGGTGCTTTCCATTTGGGCAACGTCAGTGCCCCTACTTTGTTGGCAGAATTGGACCGGTTGGTTCAAGCCGTAATGAAGATCCTTCCAAATGCGAAAGTAATTTTTTCTGGATTACTACCTAGGGCAATATGGGACAATAGTTCAGTTTTTTGTCCTCAGCAAAACATTGCTAGGTGTGTCATCAACCGAGGCATGTGTGCCTTCATGCTTAGAGCTGGGATGTTCTTCTGTAACAATGAGAATATTGATGCCAGTAATGCTGTTAATTTTAAAGAAGATGGCATTTCTTTATCTTTTACCGGAAATGCCTTTCTATTTTGGAATGTAAGGGTTGCTTTGGAGAAGGTTATGTGAAGATTTTAGGAGTAAAGTAAGAAAAAAAACAAGAAAAAAAATATAAAATAACAGGTGTCTGTCAAGCATCTGTAAAAAAAAATGGCTCTTTTCAGAGCCAACTTCAAAGGGGAAATGGGGCACACTATTTAAATTTACATTCACCACGCTCAGATTTTCGATGTGTCCGTGGACATGGCGGTAGTCCGCGGACATGAAAATCACTACGAGGGGGTTAGTATGTTCTATGTTACATGTCAGGGATATTATGGTTAAGTTGTGCTACTAAAAACCTATGAAATTCAGTGAAAAAACTTTGTTAAAGGGACGTTATGGTTCCAAGTAAAACCGAAAAACCCTTGAAATTCGCCAGTTATGGTAACATAAGCAAGCATAACTCGCGCCACCGTGCACTGCTAACACTAACACCCAGGACATCAAAGATGACATCACAAATGTCATTGATGACATAATTGATGACATCACATGGCTGGCTCTCCCTTTTTATCCTTTACTGACATATCGAAGCCACATAATTTTCTTCAGTAACAGTCAGGAAGTAAAAATTGAAAAGGTACTATATTTGTAGACTTGGGGTCCTGTCACATCATATGAAACATGTACATAGCGGAAGATACAGGCTTGAAAGAGAGCAATCCTTTCTGTGCATGAAGATAACCATTATGGTTATCAGCACTTTGTCATAGTTTTATTTTTATTACTCTACCTTCCCTCTATATGCTCATATTTGTATACATTATACTCACTCTCCATAGATTGAATGGGAAAAAAAATGTGCTCGCGCATACAGCCCAAACCGCTGGACGGATTTCCACCAAATTTGGACTAGGAGCAGCGGCTTGGTCCCGAAAGCGTGCTTTTGCAAATTTGGTGAAAATTCGTCCAGTAGTTCAAAAAAAATTAGTGATATCTGTGTTCGGTTTGTGGATACACTTCCCTGTTCGCTCCGCGGAAAGTGTCCTGATTGGCCAATCGTCTTGCGTGATGTTCGCGAACATGCAAAGTGTTCGCTGATTGGACGGCGTGGAGCGTGAAGCGCGTCAGATTTTTCGGTAGCGCCCGCCATCTTGGATTCGCGGACGTCCCCGGACAGCGTGGTGAAACTTTGTTCAAAATGTGTATTTTGTAGAGTGTGTTGGTGTGTAGGAGTGTTTGGGGAGGGTGGGAGTGTGTGAGATAGGATGAAAGTTGTGTTTTTTATGTGTTAGACGTTCTTTTTGTGTTCGATTTGTTTGCGGACATCACAGGTGTTCTGAAATGTTCTAAATAAACTGACTAGGGGGTGTTCTAAGGAGTCAATATGTGTCAGTTTTGTTCGCAAGCAAAGTGAAACTGTTCTAAGAACACTCGCAGTGTACGGGGAGTGTTCGTAGGTGGTCTCCTGAGGACGCTGTCCGTATTGTTCTCTGTCAAGTTGAATGTGTTCTAAGAACACGCGTGGTGTCCTGAAATGTTCGCAAATAAACAAAATGGGGGTGTTCTGAAGACGCTTCTAAGAACACTCGCGGTGTCCGGGGAGTGTTCGTAGGGGGTGTCCTGAGGACGCTGTCCGTATTGTTCTCTGTCAAGTTGAGTCTGTCCTAAGAACACTCGCGGTGTCCTGAAATGTTCGCAAATACACAAAATAGGGGTGTTCTGAAGACGCTTCTAAGAACACTCGCGGTGTCCGGGGAGTGTTCGTAGGGGGTGTCCTGAGGACGCTGTCCGTATTGTTCTTTGTCAAGTTGAATGTGTCCTAAGAACACTTGCGGTGTCCTGAAATGTTCGCAAATAAACAAGATGGTGGTGTTCTGAAGACGCTTCTAAGAACACTCCCGGTGTCCTGGAATGTTCAGAGGGGGTGTCCTTAGGACGCTGTCCGTATTGTTAGTTGTTAAGTTGAAAGTGTTGTAAGAACTATCGCGTTGTTCTGAAATGTTCGTAGGGGGTGTCCTGAAAACGGTGTCCGTATTGTTCGCTGGCAAGTTCAAAGTGTTCTAAGAACACTCACATTGTTCGCGGACATTAAAAGTATCCCATAGATCATAGTTGAAATGTTTGACTCTATGGATGTGATTTGGCCATGCACCCAAGATTGTATGCCCTGGCTACAACCACCGCAGCATATCACATTCATATTTGCTTATAACTTTGGGTGAAAAACAAATGTATAAGGAACAAAGATATTAGATACTATGGATGTGATATGCTGCTAAGGTTGTCCTTATTATTGTATACTTACTGTTTGGTCTAGTAATGGGAGTCCATGTTTTTCTTCTTCATTTCTGTGATAAAAGAAAATAGCATGTTAGTATTAGTATTTTGTAATGACTTATTACATTGTATAAGCAATGTACTTTTATTTTTTTTCGACCCTCATATTTAGTAGAGTACAAATCAGAGTACTGTGCAATTTGCTCAGTTTCTGTATTTGTTGCTAAAATCATTGGGTCTGTGGGAGAAAAAAAAATCCATGTTGGATTAAAAAAAAACCTTTTTCTGTTATGCTACAGTTTATTTGTTTGTTTGTTTTCAGTGTTGACTTGTTGTTTCTGGCTAATGCTTTATACTTTGCTTTGTTGTACTTTTTTTGGAGCAGTAACAGATTCTTCATTTGTTTTGATATTATAAAATTTTGGAGCAGTTAGATACCAATTGGCATATTCTAACTGTCTATTTTTTTAATATATTTTAGTGGTTTTGATTTACCTATTTGGATATTGTTAAATTTTGGGACAGTTAGATACCAATTGGCGTATTCTAACTGTGTATTTTTTGGCCTAATTTAGTGGTATTCATTTATCTGATTAGTTGTTGTAGAATCTTTGAGCTGTTAGATAGCTTTTGGAGTATTCTAACAGTTTATATTATTTTAACACACATTTATAATTTTGGGACAGTTAGATACCAATTGGCGTATTCTAACTGTGTATTTTTTGGTCTAATTTAGTGGTATTCATTTATCTGATTAGTTGTTGTAGAATCTTTGAGCAGTTAGATAGCTTTTGGAGTATTCTAACAGTTTATATTTTTGTAACACAAATTTACTTAAAGGTTTAAATACAGTTTATTTATCAAATTTTGGTTTTAAGAACATCAAATAAGCGTTTGTAAGATTTGCTGGTAATCTCTGCTTTAGAGTAATGGTACTATCATTACATTCAAACCATCCACATTTCTTTTTTATGTATGCAGTGTAGTGCCCTGAATTGGTTGTGGCTCCTGCGTGGTAGATTATACCAATTGTTGTGAAGGTTTTCTTACCAAGTGATATTTGACGATGTGTGAATCCAGTCAGCTTGCAGTTGTTTTTGGTACCATCTGCATTGTAACGTAGAAGCATTAGTATTACGTATTTACTATGTGTTTGTATTACTAACGTGGAGCGATTATCTGAATTGCAGGTAGAGCATAATCTACCATGGTTTGCATTTTGTACAAGTTGCTGAAATGGAATGGATTCACAATTTGGTATTGATATATATATGAAGCGTTCATTGGGGATTTCTTATTGTGTCACATTGTTGCAGAGAGTGCATGTATGTTTCCACATGTATGAAATCTGAAAGATTTCATTTATAGGTATGTTTTTGTTTTCCAGTACTTGTAGTAAGTACATTAGAAATTCTTGTGGATCTTCCTGTGAGTTTACAGTGAATTTCACCATTCCAGCACAGTAGTCCAATTGTCGTCTTATTCCAAAAACACTATATGTGTTGTCAGGATTGTTTGCTGCATTTATGTGAAGTACTAACATTTGCAAACACAATGGGTCTGTACTGCGTGAGTAAATGTTGTCAACAATTGGTGGTAATTGAAATAGAATATTCATTGCTACATTTGCATAGCAACTTACACCAACTATATTTGAGAATTTAAATGGTCCAGGTAGTTCTGTATCTAACTGCTTTTTTTGGAGTTTGTCTTCCTTCTTTAAAGAAGTACCTGGTTTACTTTCTCTAATTGATTCTTTTTTGTTTGTGGTACTTGATGAAGTATTAGTTTATTTTACTCTCTTTGGAGGATTTGCAGTGATGTCCTGTTGCATTTCTGTTTGATTTAGTTTTCTTTTACAACGTTTTAGTTTTTGTGGAACAGAATATGTGTTTAGATGGGGAGTGTATAGTGAGCGAAGTCTATTATATTCTAAAATGCAAGGAATATCAGCGTTTACTTTACTTGCATCAAAGTTGATTAGAAATAGACCGTCAAGTGTACGTAAGCGTGATAGTGCTACGTAGCTCATGCCTTCTTTAAAGACTGTGTTACCAATATCTATCATTGCTTTGTCTAGGGTAAGACCTTGTGATTTATGAATTGTGACTGCGTATGCAAGAGTTAGAGAAAATTGTTCTCTGCGTACATACATATTTTTGAAGAGAAGGAATCTAGCTGTTAAGCGTCCTATCAGTTTTACTTCTGAAAGTTTGTCAAAGAGTATATTGACAAACTGAATTTTGTTGTCACGTGGGTATGTTTGAAAGACAACAACTGTACCCAGTGCTCCATTAACTAGTCCTTGGTCCACGTCAAAGTTACGTTTAAGCATTACTCTGTAATTTAAGGATAATTTTAACATCTTATCTAAGCCTGCTGTGTTTGAGATTGATTTTTCTAAATTATTTAGTCTTGTTGTGGCTTGGTCACACATGGGTAGTGTCATACCATGTACATCTAGTTTGTCTGTGGCACTAATTTCCATTATTGGTTGCATTTCTTTACTTAGCATGATTTTATTGAATTTGAAACAGCTTGCAAGAGTTGGCATTAAGACCATACAATTGACATTTTTGTGGGCTAATTGTTCCATAACATCTGTAGCACATGCATTATCGCCATAAAGTGCATTAATGTGCCGGGTTTTCAATATTGCTTCTGCTTCTTTAGAAAGTATACCAACTCTCAAACTTTTTAAAATGTTAGCATAAGTTAGATCTGCAGATTGGCGCATGTTTTCTGTTAATTCTCTGTATTGGAAATGTTGCCAAAGGTTGACATTTCCAATGCTGCCAACAGTTTTACGGCAGAGTTTGTGCCCTAATGTTTTAAAAATAGGTTCACCTTTTACTGGTGTTAATTGAAACAGATCTCCAAAAACAATAATGTCTTTTCCTGCAAAGAGCTCTTCATAGTCTGTTTTGAGTACTTCTTGTAATCTGAGGTGAATCAAAGCTAACATCAGGTTGGAGACCATGCTCACTTCATCTATTAGTTGCATTTTCATTTGTTTCAATACTCTGCGTAATTCCATTGCAGCTTCTGCAGAAAGTTTGTAATAGTCTAATTTGTTCAGGTGTTCTACTGGTAATAGTAGTAATCGGTGTAATGTAACACCACCTATGTTGTAGGCAGCTAAACCTGTGGGGGCAGTGACAACAGCTGACAGTTTGTTGTTTGTCAATTGTTGAAGGAACTTACTAATGATTTTGATTAGGAATGTTTTGCCAGAACCAGCTTCACCACTGACGTACAGTAGTATAGGTTTATAATTATGGCAGGAACATTCTTTATTTTCATGTTTTACACCATGTGCAATTTGTTTTGTTACTTCGTGAAAAATGCTACTTTGCTCATTGTTTAGTTTTGATTGTAGTATAGTTAAGTCTTCCTTATCTTCATACTGACACATGGTGTTTTCTACTTCTACCATAGCTAATTCTGCCTCATTTGTTATTAGTGGTTCTCCCAGTGGTTCTTGGCTTCCTATTACAGAAGGTTGACTACTGTCAGGAGTATCCTTATCTAGTTGAGTTTGGAGTTCTTCTTCATGTTGCTGTTCATTGTGCAACATTGTTTTGTACTGTGTAACGTTTACATCAGTTATAGTGCTTTCATTTGCTTTGAAAGCATCCTCATATGAGTCATAGTTATCTAGTAATTGTTCTTCTTTTCTCCATGGTTTGAAGAGTTGTAGCAGGGACATGTAATATACTTCTTTATGTTGAGGAGTCTTCAATGACAATTTGATATGATTAATCAAATTTGGTTTAGTGAGTTTAACTAAGCTGCCTTCACAGTCTGTCACTCTATATTTACCTTTTTTTTCATCGGGTTTCACATTATTTTTGTATGTGTAGTTTTGGGCTATTTGGTATAGACACATTTTTTCCAAAGTATTAATTCTGTTTGGGTAGCATGTGTCCAATAAATTGTTTTTTAAAATGTCTTGGCTGTTGGGATCATGTTTGGCTTTTGTTTCTATATCTTCATATGATTTTAGAACTCTTTTTCTAGATTTAGCTGGACCAAGACTTAGCCATACTATATTTTCAGATTTACCATACAATGAAGTACCAGTTAAACAATCAGCTGCTTCATAAGATCCACATTCTCTATGGGTGAGCATTTTTATGCCCAAGCTGTATAATTTCTGAGATACTGTTTTATCTGATGACAGGTCATTCCAGAGGTCTTGGAGCTCTGTCTTTTCTGCTTTAGTTAAGTATACTGTGACATATCGTGCAACTGCAGTAGAATTGTCTGCAATGTACTGCACATCTATGTTTGCATTCCATAAGTGGGCAATGATTGCATTATAATCATTGATATATTTTTCTTCTTCTTTTCTTTTTATGTAATATGTATTTTTAGGTGACTTTCCTTTAACAGTATGTCTAACTGAAGACATGAGGTTGTTTACTTGAACTGTTTTTGTAACTGGTCTAGGGAAACCAAATCGGCATTTGGTGTAGTATTTGCCTTTGTTTTTGTATTTGCGACGACAATATTTTCCACATTTGTGTCTTTGAAATTGTAAAATTTGTGCACAAAGATCACTATTTGTGGCTTCTGATGGAATTTCACAAGTGACATATTTTTCAATAAACTGTAAAACAGTGGCATCACTGTCTTGACCAAATTTAGGAGCATCTTTAATCCATAAAAGCATGTGGATATGTGGTGCTCCTCTGGCTTGGTATTCTTTTCTCCAAAAGAAGTGTTGCACTTCTCCAAGGGGAGGAACAGTTTTATTACAAATAAAATGTGGCAGAGCAATGAAGCGATGGTGAAAATATCTTGAAACATTAACAGGATCCAAAGAACAAAGTTCTCCAGGTGTTAGAATATCTATGTTTGTTTTGTTTTTATTTGATATGCGTAGGAAATCATATAAATCTTCCCATGCATATTCTGCACAACTTAATGTAACAAACCAAGTGGGTGAACCAAGGTTTCTGATCATACAACGTACATCTCCATGACGTCGAAACCAGTACTCTTTAGTACCACGCATATTTGCTAATAGATTTGTAATATTTGATTGTAAAACCTCATCCTTTTGTTGCATTTTCTCTAATAATTGTGTAGCTCTCATATTTTGAAAGTGTGATCCTGATTTTAATATGTGTGCAACTCCGTAACATAAAGTTGCTAGTTCACTTTCAAAGAGTAGGTGGAATATGTATTCCACATTTTGTCTAAATCTGGGATCTTCAGAATACATCCGTAATGAGCGGTATTCTGAAGCTGATATTTGAATAGGTCTATCATCATACCTTCCTCCTTTGCCAGTAGGAAAGAGTAGAGGAAAAGCACGTGCTTCTATACTTTTTTCCCATATACTGATTGGCGATCCTTTTGTTTGACGCATTTGGTAAGTTTCCAGTACATCTTGTACTGTGTCATTACAGTGCAAAGGATGAATTGTATACTGGTCTAAAGTATTTGATATTGTAGCAGGATGTAGTAGCTCAAATTGACCAGCTTCTTGTGTTTCTTGAATTATTTCAGTTGTATCTTTCAAGTTTTCTTCAATATTAATTAATTTGTAATATTCATTATTCTCTTTAAGATATTGGAAGGCTTGTCTAACTTTATATAAATCTACCAGCTGTTGCCGTATTTTTTTGTCTTTTGTAGGTACTCCATTTACTAATATAATTAAAGATTGCTGCATTGGACGTTGCACTCCTAGAGTATGCACATTTTCTTTTAGATTTAATGGTAAATAAACTACTTTTCCACTAATGCCTTTTACCAATTCAGAGGGAGGTAATTTTGCTGTTTTTGGTTGAAGGCGTATTATTGCTTGAAATGGGTGTACTGTTTGAATTATGATGCTCCCATATAAATTAAGTTGTTGTAGAGGTTTTGGTACTGGGTATAATTCCAAATTATTTGTGATAGAACGTGAAGGAGTTTGGTTGTTGTCAAGTTTTGTAGTGCAATAACTGCAAAGTATTAAGGGCTCAGTTATTTCATATTTGTTTTCTGCTAGAAGGTAGAGAGCTAATTCAAACCATTTAGAATCTTCATTGTCTTCTATTTTGTGTGATAGGTCCACAGTTTTTGTGTTACTTTTATAAAAAACTCTACGGCAACATACACATACATGGTTTGGTACTTCAGCTGATGTACTTTTAAATTTTAGTATTTCTTTTTTGTATGTGTTTAGCAAAAGGTTGCCATGTGTAGAATTGTTGCTTAATTGGTTTAAAGCTATTTCATTCTGTAAATGGCTTTCACTTCCAAAATATTTTTTCTTGATATAGTGAATTTCTTCAAGTAGGTCTTTTGCTGTACCATGTAGAAGGATGTTATTTAACTTTGCTAGTGCTAAAGCAGGACTTTTAGCATAGTACAGTTTATAGACTAGATTTCCTATAGTTGAATGATGTGTTGATATCCTTTTGATATCATGGAACGTGGTTTTACAAGTAGGTCCTGTAATGCAGGCCAATGAATGTCCTTGTAGTCTTGTGTACTTGCGCACTGGACAGGTATCTATATTTTGCAGTAATTTAATTTTGATTTTGTCTTTGCTTTTTACATATTTATTGAGGAATTGGTGTAAAGATTTTAAAGATTGTTTGGGAATGTTACACATTGACGTGCATGGCCATTTGTACACTAGACGTTCTGATTCAGTTGAATGGAGGGGTAATTCTAAGTTTTCAGGGCATATTTTTGTAAGGAGTACTTCTTGTTCCATTATGGTATTATTCACTTTTTCATAACCTCGACAACTGCTATTTATGGCAATTGTATTCGTTTGCTTTTGTTTGTACGCTTCTTGATTAAAATATGGTTCTGTGCTCGTAGTGTGATTCCATTCACCTCCGCAGATACTTAAGAAGTTCTTTCTGTTGACATTTCGCTTATTGAGAAGTCTTTTTTGTAATTTAGTTATTAGTTTTGTTAGTGGTTTCATTTTGTTTAACAGTAAAATAAATAAATTTCTTTTGAGAAGAATTGCACTGTCCATCAATGCGTTTAAGATTAATTTCCTACGATAGGTTTTAAGCTTTGAACCTGATTTCTCTCCTGTTTTTATTAGATTTTGAAGGACTTTGTGACGGTATATTTTGGCTAAAATACTTTTTTTGGTATGCTTTTTTTGCACTATATTAAAATTTGAAGAAGTAGTTTTATCTGTACTGATAGCTGATTTTCTGTTAATTGTTTTTTGGTTTGTTTTACATTTTGATAGAGGAAGCGAAGTTGTTGTACTTGAAACTTCTTGTGTTTCACTAAATGATTGTATTAGCTGTTTTGTTTCAACTTTTTTTACAAATTCTGCTAGAGATGGATGCTTATGTTGAACACCTTTATTTTCATTTGCTCTAATTTTGCGTTGCTTTCTACGGAGTTGTCTTTTGGTAGGCATTCTTTAGGGTCTGTTGAAAAAAATAAAGAAGATATGGGTTAGGGTATTCTGGAATGTATGTGTGCTGTGTGCATGAGTGTTTGAGTAAGATGATAAAGATGTATGTAATGGTGTGTGATTGTGCATTGGGAACTAAAACTAGTAGGGATAGGTATTCTTGAATTTATGTGTCACTAAACTGGGGTTCAGATGACAAAAAAAAGTAAGCTAGTGGTGTGGAAAAGTACAAATAGTAAATGTAATGTATACAATTAAAACAGTTGTTTGTTCTATAATATGAAAATTGTAGTGGTTCAGATGGCTAATTTGTGTGTCCAAAAATAGAAATTTGTGGGCCATTCTGGTTGTAAATCGCTGTTTACGACATGGACATTTTTGGACAAAATGGTACAAAATCTCTATTTTAAGAAACCAAAATAGCTGGTATTAATGTTATAGTATATTTGATTAATAATATAAATACTATGGTGATATTTTACTTACTTTTTTTTTAAAATTAACAGGTAACTTCTTAGATTTTCTTTCTTCTTCGAATTCGGCTGCTTCTTTTCAGGAAACTGGTCTTCACTGCAACTGTAAAAGCTTCAAATAAGTAACTTTGTTTGTATATAGCACTGTTTTTAATTTAGATATTGATTTTTTTAATTGAAATCCTCAGTGCCTTCTGTAAAACCATTAAACTAATTTATTTACATAAGATACATTGCATCAGTTCAGTACATATGATATGTTCTTAATGAACAAATTGTATTGAATGACTAACTGTAGCAAAAATAAAATATCTTTACTATGTCTTGTGAAATTTATAATATATTAGTGAATACCACTATTTCTGTAAGTAAACTGTTCTAGGTAATAGCGCCTCAATGTCATGTCTAATTTAAAGTAATTAAGTAAATAAATAAATAAAAACAAAAAATATGAAATTGTATAAGTATTTTTGTAAAGGCTTAAACATAGATTGTGTTTGCATGCAATTTTGTTTGAATATATGTAGTCTATATATTTCATTTAAAGAATGTGAGTTTAACATGATTTGAGTGTGTGTGTATAAAGAAAGTAAAAAGTATAAAGGTGTATAAGTGGTAGTTGATTTTAGGAAATTGAAAAAAGTACAGTAAATTCATTTTACAGATTTTACAAGGTAAAAGTCTGTTTGAAAATGTGTTCATCTACCATAGCTCTCAACTCACACGCTTTTGGCGGGTGTCACACGCCTTGTAAAGGGCAGACTCACCCGCCAAGCCTCCTGCACGCCCATTCATTCCAATGGGCGTCTCACCCGCTAAAAACAAAATCTTGTGATTTCACCCGCCTGTAAAACAAAAATGGTTGAGAGCTATGTCATCTACTATACAGAAAATATGCATACCTGAAGTTTGTGTTCATGCATGTGGATATGCTTGGAGCTGCAAGTAGAAATCTTGAAGACTTGTACAGTATTTGTGGTAGATGCTGCTTGCCAATGATATGACACTTGTACTCAGAGAGATTCAGAGTACATTTGCAGTGCTGATCTATGATGATGCAGTTAGATGTAGAGGTCTTGAATGTGATTGGTGCATGGTCATGTGATTTTTGAGGTACATCCAATGAGGGAATGGCAGAGAGAGTGTAGTGGAAATGGTAGAAGGGCTGTTCATGTTACGATATGTCTGCGGACATGGCGGTAGTTCCCGGACATCGGGAGTTACATCCGGGGATTTTTGGGTTCAGAAGTCATGCAAATGAGAATAAGCACTGAAAGGGATTGGTCAGGAAAGTTTGGTGGGTGTGTTGTGCCAGGAGAGATTTTCTGAGATACTCTTTTTGCTGAGAGAACAAAAGATAGCTATGGCTGTGTGTTTCAGAAAACAGATTGTTTGGATTTTAGGAGATTCGTGGATACATTGGTTGAAGGTGCATGCAGAAAGCTGTGGAGTAGCTGTAGATCTTGGATTCCCACATGTGGAAGTACACCTGCATGGAGTACGTGGAATGAAGTGGTTGGATTTGTTACCTCTCTGTGCTACTTTGGAGACGGAGCAACATCCAGACATAATTGTAATTCATTGTGGAGGGAACAGTTTAGGGCATGTGACTGGAATTTTTTTGCAATTTGCTATGAAAGAAGGACTGAGGAAGGTTATGGACATGTTTCCTAATTCTCAAGTGATATTTTCACGGATTGCGCAGAGACAAATGTGGCTTCGTTCTTCTTAATTTGGTCCACAAATGGATAAAGCAATGCTCAATGTTAATAAGGCTGTTTGTGGCTTTCTAAGAGATTTTGGCATGTCTTCTTTTCACAATGAAAATATTATGTTTTGTAGTACATACATTTTTCGCAGAGATGGAGTCCATCTTACTTATGCTGGCAATCAGATTTTTCTGAGAAATGTACAAAATTCATTGCAACCTTTTTTGGAATTACAACAACGATTTTGAAGTAGATGTTAAGCATTTACAATTTTTGACTTACAAACACCACCCAAAGGCTCTTTTCAGAGCCACCACTTCTTTCCAGAGAAAATTATAATGTTTGTGATGGAGTTGTAACCCAATTTTTTTAATGTTCGCGAACTGTTCGCGGACTTCTAAAAAATACAAAGAGCCCTGCTTCATTTATTTTCACTTCTATTTTTTAACTGGGAAAGGCGGCTCTGAAAAGAGCCTTATTTTTTTTTGATTTGACTAGGAGAGGAGGGTAAAGGAGGGTAAAGGGGGGGACACCAACCACAGGGATAAGAAAGGGCGAGCTGAGAGAGGAAGATGTAGAGTGGGTTTTATTTGGGTAGTGAGCAGGTCTTCTCGTGCTCTGAGACGATAGTCTCAAAAGCACTCCGAAGTCGCTCCCCCCTGCAGAGTACTGTGTCACAGTACATACATACAACTGTGACCCTCGAAAGGTAAGGGTCATCAGCATTCTGTATGGCCTGTGAGGCAGGTTGAGAAAGACGCTGTCCCACAGAGGTGGTCCTTGTGGTGACAGGATCAGAAACAGAGGATGAAGTAGAGGAAATCAACCTGCTACGTTCTTCGCAAGGTACAACCCTGCGAATAGCCCCAGAGTGAAATGACCTCAGGTGTCGCTTCATAGTAGTGGTCCCAAAGCTGTAGTTACCATGCTTCCCGCGACTGAGTATCATTTTGCACTCATTGCAGGTAACATGTTTCGCACAAGCCTTAGGACCATTCCCATGAATGGTAAATAAGCTCCACACAAAAGACCCACGCCTAGTGCGGGTAGTAGGGATTTCCTCTACCTCATTCTCATCATCCTCTTCTTCCTCCTCTGCATCCTCAGTCCTGTTCCCCTCTTCAGGCCCTTGGGGAGGTGGTGGTGGTGGAGGGGGTGGTGGTGGTGCTGAAGCAGGTGCAGCACCAAGTGGCAGTTCAGCAGCCAAGGATGCCATGTCGATGATGGTGTAGTCTGCAGGTGGCAGCAAAAATCACTGTGTTATGAAGAATAGCCAGAAACACAATGGGAATAAGCTCTTGGGCGTGGTCTTTTATAGGGGTGCGTGTGTGCGGTCCGCGGACATGCGCACTGTGCGCGGACAGATCGAAAAAAAAAAAGGTATATAGAAACTCAAGATTGCTATGTGGGACTTGTGGCATGGTGAGATTTTATTGAAAAATATTATGGATTAACTGAAAATGTACTTTTAAATTGTTCGGGGACACGAACAGTGTCCGCATTTCAGGACACACGATGAGCGTGGGCGCGGTCATATGATCTGTTTGCGAACTAGTCTGCGAAGGAAGCGCCTGTCCGCAGGACACCAAGTGCACGGAGATTGGTTAGCGCATGCGCATTGATGTCCTACGGACACTGTTCGGGTTCTGAAGTAATTAAAAGTGCGTCACACGTGAAACGAACATTTCAGGACACTGCGTGTGTTCTTAGAACAGTTTAAACTTGGTAGCGAACAGTAAGGACAGATATAGTGTTCTTCAGGACACGTGTAATTTAGTTTATGTACGAACATTTCAGGACACCAATTGTGTTCTTAGAACACTTTCAATTGGGTAGCGAACACTACGAACAGTTGTACTGTTGTTCAGGACACATCATTTTTGTTTATTTACGAACATTTCAGGACACCAATTGTGTTCTTAGGACAGTTTCAACTTGCTAGCGAACAGTACGAACAGGTGTGGTGTTCTTCAGGACACCTCCATTTTCGTTTATGTACGAACATTTCAGAACACTCGCACTGTCCGCGGACACTTTTATTGTTTTTAAAAAAAAAACGAAACTATTCACAATACAATATAAAAATTAAACTTTATTTAACATATATTAATAATTTATGACAGAGAAGGTGAGGCAGAAACAGAAACAAAAACAGGAGAATTTGGAGTTTCAACATGATTGGTATTAGGTAAGGAAGGGATGGAAATCTCATCAAAACGTTTTGGATTATGGAGAGGGTTTGGGGATAATTGACTGGGATATGGTGAGGAGGGACAAGTACATGTGGGGCAATGGTATGATGTTTTTGTTTTAAAATGATCTTCAACAAAAGTTTTCAAATTATTAAAATTGGTCAACAGTAAATCAATTTTTTGTTTTATGTTGTCAAGCGTGTTTTCCATAACAGCTTCTTCAGAGGTAGTTTCTATTTTGTTATGCTCTGTATAAAAAAAATATATATATGTTAAATGTATACAAAATAATAATATTTAAATGGTTTATATTATAAAGTGTTTACCATTAGTTTCACTATCTTGTGACATTTCTTCATGTGGGAAATTGTCCTCTAGCCATTCCAGAGTACTAGACATTTCTGTGAGAAAAAAAAAGAAAAGATAATATATTTTTTAATCTAATACAGAAAGTTTATAAATATATGAGTAAAATGAAGTACACTTACTATTTCTGGTAAGATAAGTCCTATGTATTCAGTGGGTCTGGTCTTGTTCTCAGTTCTGTTGTGTCTGTGAGGTAATTATGTTGGAAGCCAATTTATGTTCTTGTGGTATATTCCATTTCAGAACATATTGTATTTAAATGAATGGTTAGTGTGTTACATATATTGGTTACATTTCTTATGTATTACTATATATAATGTGTTTGTGTGCTGCTTTTTGAATTTGTTAATTGTTCTTATATTATGATATAACAATCAAACATACCCCTCCAACCCCCCCCACAGTTTTTAGGTAGTGGTACTGTTCTCCGAACATGTCCGCGAACATTAAATAAGTTTGCGGACATCAAGTTCATAAGAAGAGATCTAGTCAGTTCCATATGACATGTATATAAAGTCAAAGTCATTATTGTTAAGTTTTGCTACTAAAAACCTATGAAATTCAGTGAAAAAACTTTGTTAAAGGGACGTTATGGTTAAGTTGCGCTACTAAAAACCTATGAAATTCAGTGAAAAAACTTTGTTAAAGGGACGTTATGGTTCCAAGTAAAACCGAAAAACCCTTGAAATTCGGCAGTTATGGTAAGCTAAGCAACCATAACTTGCGCCGCCACCGTGCACTGCTAAGACTAACACCCAGGACATCAAAGATGACATCACAAATGTCATTGATGACATCACTGATGACATCACATGTGTATGTACTTCTCATGAAATATGTGTAGAAGGGATTCTTATTATGTTGCGAAAAAAGTGTCAAGAATCATTGCAAGAAATATACCCTAATAAGTGCATTGAACGATGCATTGATATAAATAGCATCCTATTATGGGGTTCTTTCTAGTATACTAAGCTACTCATACAGAAACATAACATTGTGTGCAGCGTACAAGATGAAGGTATGATATTCGTAATGTTAATATGTTGAATAATGAAATGATAATTGTTTTCTTAACAGATTTTTGTGTACTGTGAAATATGTAATAAGTAGCTAATAAAACCCATGTATTACATAATTGCATTACTATAGACAAAACACAAAGACACAAGAACACATACCAATATGGGTATATACAGGGAAAGTGAAGTTAGCAAAAAAGCACAAGTAGTAGCAGAAACAATTCATAACATAACTTAACTGATTAGTTTCATGCAAATAAATGATTGCTCTGTTTCAAAGCTGCTATTTACCCTATGTATATGTATCACTTGATGTGATTGGACCCTAAGGAAAGCAGTGTGAGTACAATGTATACAAATATGGACGAAGTCTTGCTCACGTACGAGATGACTTTATTGACCTTGTCATGCTTTTGATACAACGCCGCTGTTAGGCATGTATCTGAGAACCTCGTCTCTAAGAAGAATTCCTTGTTCATTATGAGGTAGGCCAAACACAGCGCCTCGGAAAGACTTCTTTTCAGTTGTTTAACTGCCTCTGCTTGTTTTCCGGACCCTACTCTCACTTGACTACAGCCTTTGATAAATGCACCAAGGGTCGAGTGACCTCTGCATAGACTTCATTGTACTTCCAACTATAATTAGTGATTCTAAGAAGGCTTCTTAATTCTCGCAGCATGGTATTTTAATTTCTATAAGGCTTCCACCTTCTTCACCTGGGGATTAAGACCTTCAGGGGTGACCTCATACCCTAAGAAGTTCACTTGCGTCTTACACTACTGGGCCTTCTGAAAGGACAGTTTTGCTCTGGTTTTCTGCAAATGGGTTAAAACATAGTGGATTACTGCTGTATGCTCCTCCACAATTGAGCTCTTGATAAGAACATTGTCTACATAGGCCAGGTTTCTCTTTCGCCCAGGTTGGGCATAGCCTTATGCAGGTTTCTCTTTTGCCCAGGTTGGGCATAGCCTTATGCAGAAAGAAATTAAAATCCTTGCCGGAGTTGATGCATCCAAAAGGGGTTTGGGTCCACATGTATTGCTGCACCCCAAAGGTAAAAGCAAGCTTGTACTGGTCTACCCCACTCACGGATACTGTCCACTAACTATTGGTCAGGTCAATAGCAGTGTACACCTTTGACCCTTGGATCTGTTCCAGTCCCTGATCAATGCAGGGAAGTGGCCATCTTCACATGTGAACCCATTTGTTCAGCTCCCTCTGGTCTGCACATTGTCTCCATTGGCCGTTTGGTTTGAGGATCCCCAGTACCGGATTGTTGAAGGTACTGTGGATTGGACAAATTATCCCACAGGATTCTAAGTTCTTAAAAATCTCTATGAGTTATTCCATGGATGCGAGAGGAAACCAGTATTGTTTCACAAATACTGGAACCATCGTAGGTTTCGTAGGAATGGTGGTTGAATGAATGGATGTGCATCTGAAAAGATATCTTGGAATTCCAGTAAGACCTGTTTTAGCTTTTGTCTTTGCTTCTCGGTCTCATAGGCATAAGCAAGATTGATCCTGTGTTCAACTGTCTACTTGAAACCTGGAAAAACCTTGGGCTTGGCAATTTCAGCGGCATCCTCCAGTTAGTTGGAGCGATCTCTTTTTATGGTGTTCACCTGGTCAGGGGACTCAAGGTAGTGGTCCTTGACTCTGAACACTACCTCTTACCTCCTAATGTCAAAGTCACCTCTTCCACCCCATAGGGGCAGGAATCGTACACCATTAAATTCCCTGCATGCCTAGTAATTCCCTGCATGCCTGGAGGAATACCGTTGCTGATGACGTTTGGGATTGGTCCCATGATATCACTACCTAAATCATCCAATAAAGGTATCTGCGCCCAAAGGTAACGTGATACTTTGAGGGTTGCTGTTATCCACCAATATTCAAATGGTGTTGTGTTCTAGGTCTACTAGAGATGTCGTATTTAAATACAAACCTTGTTGTTGGAAATGGGAATTTAAATTTATATAGGTGTCTTGATGTTTGAGGTCATGTCCTCACTTAATTTTGAGGTAATTTTTAGTAAATTGTTGCACCTGTCTTAGGATGGTAACCTCTTCCCGCCATTGAACTTCAACGGCATAAAGCAGCAATTGAGCTGACTGAAATGCTTTTTAAGTGTTGTCAAAACCCATGGGCTCCCCGCGCCCCCAGTCGTGACCAGGCTTTATTATTAATTAGGTCCAAATTGATTGAGAATCAGTTGAGAATGTCACTGCCCAGAGAAAAGGCGCAAGTGATATCTTGTACGACCCAACAATTATGGTCTATGCTTTTGTTGCCAATGGACATTCTTAGCATACTCCTGCTAGGCAGGAGATGCTTGGAATTCAAGGTTTCAAGACCTACTTCCCATGTGTCAGTCAATTTAAATGTGGGAATGGTCTGATCTTTTTGGAATTTTCCTGAATAATTCTTCGTTGATGAAGCTCTTTCCATTATTCGGCATACTCCCCCCGCCCTCATTTAACTGTATGGTGAAAAACAACTGATTAACCCTTTTCCTGAACATTTTAGGGTGTTCACTTCCAGTGTGGATTGCCACTTAAAACTTTGAGGAAGGTTGATTTTAAAGAATGGAGAAGGGTTCCATCACCAGTTTGTTCTCCTGCTGCGATGACACTGATGTCAAGGACTTGGTTATTCTTGAAATGGAATTTGTCTTTCTTAAAAAGTTGATCAATTAAATGACAGGTACCATTCCTACTTACATAATTGGAACTCATTTTTAATGTTATAGGTCAGTTAGTCGGGGTCCAGAGGACCTTGTTTACACAGTTTATCAGAGGTGCATACAATTGGCCTTCTTTCTCCTCCAAGGTGCAAAGAAAGTGTATGTTATTTGACATCCCTGTGGTCATTTGCTTGATATTTAACTCTGACACTGTGTGACCTTGGGCAGTTTTCTGTGTAAGAGTTCAGGAATCAGTAAAGAAAACTTTGCAACTTGCAGTCATTGGGGAATCTGTCTTTTCACTGGCTCCTTGGCTGTCCACCTTTACCTGGTGGCAGTTCACAGAACCGATTTGGAGAAATGACACCCCCTGAGTTTCAATTCTGTCTAGCTCACCTTTTTGGGGTAGAAGAGTTTCTGGTTTTCGGTCGGTACTTACCCTGTCTCACTGAGGGTATTTTGGGAAGCATTTTTCTTTCAAAGGAATCCCCCCATTTTTGAAAGAGAAGGTCTGCTTACCTGAATCCTCCGGGGATTCATCTCTTTCAAAGGGGATGATCTTGATATCCTCCACAAAGTGAGTTCTTCTTTGGCCTCTCCTATTTAGCCTTTACTTTTTGGGTTCCAAAATTCCAGGGGTAGAAGAAATACTTTCAGGCTGAGAGGTTTTTAGGGGGTTCTGTCTGGGTGAGAAAGGAAGCATCCTGTAGGGCTTGGTATATCCCCTCCACCCACGCCCCCCACTAAGGAACCTGTGGTTTGTCTGAAGTTTCCTTCTGTAATTTCCCTCCTGGTGCATCAGACCTGGGTATTGGGGAATGCTGGGAAGTAAGGTTAGGTTGAAAGTTAGACTGAGCTCTCAGCATGCCCACCAGGTCGTCGGCCAGTTGCTGGACCTGCAGCTCCAGCTGCAAGACCTTTTCTGGGGGGTAGGTAGGTCTTGAGTCATTCCTCTGCTGCTCCCGAAAAGGGTAATTGCCCCTTCTCCCAGAGTAGTTTGGGAACTGAAAATGTCCACCATAATTTTCCATCCTGAATCTCCCTTCTCCTGGGTTCAGGAATCTATGGTCCTGGAAACAGGGAGAGAGAGGTTATTTTGGAAGTTCTGATTAGGGGGATATCTGGGGAAAAATATACTTCTCTCCTGAGGAAAGATTGGAGGGAAGTTTCCTGGGGCTGAACTTACCTGATTGTTTCTCCCCTTGGGCCGGGGGAGTGTGTAAATATATTAGGATTGGTTTGTTAACCATAAACCTAGGGCTTACATAGGTGGTAGGGTTGGAGGGATCATTTTTCTGAGACCCTGTCTGACTACCATTCAATTGGGCTGGGTTGGGGGGTCCCTTCTGCCTTCCATTTTGTTTGTTGGCAGGAGGGTTATTTTTAGGCCCCCCTTCTCCAGATCGAATGGAGGGGAAGTTTTTACTGCTGCCATCTTCGCAGCAGCAGGGGTGTTAGAAGGTTTGGGGGTTTTGGGTGGTGGGGTTTACTTTCAGCAGGCTTCTTGACCTCATAGATACTGGTGGCATGTTCAATCACCAAATCCAAGATATGGTGCTCATAAAAATCATTCACTGAGTCATTATGTATTTGGTGAGCGCATGGAAATATTTAATTAAAATCTCCCTACTATTTGTGTTCACCCACCGGTAAGTCTAAACAAATGTGTGCTTTGCCTTCTACACAGAATCCCTAGGCGCTTGCTCCACTCCATATTGCAGATTACATGCAGCCCTACGGGCCTCTTGTGGGTTCATATGTGTGGAGAAATGTTTTAAAATGGTTGCCTTATAGGGGGACCATGTATAATGATCCTGGTCCTCCAGTCCTGCAAAGAAACTGGAGTACGCAGGTGAGAAAGTCCATTTAGCAAATGCTATACAATTCACATAATTTATAATCTGGAATGATGCCATCATCTTCTCCTAAAGTTCCAGGTGCTCCCATACCCAATACTTGGCATTCTTGTGGTATGTGGTCGGGAATCTCTTTTTGGCGTTGATTTGTCTTATTGCGTCTTTCACAAAACCGTTGCTCTGTTTCCCTGACTTTTGCTTCTTCTGCACCGGAGTCAATTCACCATCTGACTGAACTTCTCCTGGTACTCCCTGCCCTGTCTTCTAGACACTCCCTATGTCTATGGGACTGGGAATAACTCCCAAAATGACGGTGTCTGGACTTCTTGTCTGGGCAAAAGTGAACTCTCATGGTCACTTTTATGGTTGTTACTTTTAGGCCCAGGATAGAACCCAGTTTTCTCATTCCCCATCCCTCCTTCCAGGGATTGTGGAGAATTCCACCCTGCCCCTGAATATACCCATTTTAGAATGCCCCTCATGGGCTGAAGCTGTGAATGTTCTTCACCCGCATGACGAGCTGGGTGGTCTCTGTCTCCTCATCTTCTGCAAGTCTAACTCTCTGATATTGTCATCATTGGAGATTCCTTTTCTCCTTCCAGGACACACTGGTCCTTCCACCATCCCTTCTGTGTGGTAGACATGAATACTCATCAATATAAGACAGGTACTGGCCTTCTGGATCAGTTGGGCTAGGCCTTGGTAAGTCTAACTGCCTCATTGCACCTTGTTCTTGATAGGTGGCATGCATGGGGTTGGTTCCCATTTGTACATTGGAGGTTGTACATCACTGGCATGAGACCCTTGCTGGGACGGGTGCCTCAAAATGATCAGTGGGCCTTGTCCCATATCCTGATTGGTCAAGATGCCTCTGGGCCCATTTATAATTTTCAATTTCCTTGGTGAGGCTCTCACACCTGTGTGTCTCTTTTCTTATGTCCTGTTGTTATTCAGAGAGCAGGCTTCTTAATTTTGGTACTAAGGCCTGATTAGGGTCAGGCACGCTGCTCTGAGCAACCAACTGATCTTTTGTTTGCTGCCCCACATGCTGAAGTCCTACATTCTCCCTCTGCGTGCCTTGTATGCTTCGTGCATATTGAAGGTGCTTTTCCTTCAAGAGAATAATCTCTTTCTCTTGCTTATCCCTCCAATTGGCTGACTCGAATAGTTCAGCTTCTATTTGTCTCACAAGCTCTACTAGCTCATTCCTTTCTTCTCTAATTCTGGTCAGTTCCAGAGGACCTCACTGTTCCATCTCTGTATCCACTTTCAGCCCGAAAGAATCTTGGTCTTTGGCCAGTTGTGCATTATGTTGTGTCAGAATATTTACATTCTGCTGCATTTCTTAAAACTCTTTTTATGAGTGCATCTCATTAATGATGGGCTGACTATTTTCCCTTTCCAATTCCTTGATTTGTTGTTTGAGGGCCAGAATGTCATCTATCAACCCTCTAATATTCTGATCATTTACCTTATCTTGCAGTGTACTCACATTTTCCATACACTCTTTATGTGGACCTTGCAGTGCAGAAAACTGTGTTTTGCACTCTGCACTCTCTTGCTGTTAGGTTTTTAACTCATTTTTGAGTTTTTCCATGAGGCATTCTTGTTTTACCTAAAAAATATGGCACTGCTGTGCTTCATCTTCTAACTGTTTAAGTTGTTTCTGTGGCTCATTCTTCTGCACTCTCACTTCCATTAACTGCAAGTGGAAGTATAGCTAAACTGTGTCCTGAGCCATTTGACTCAGTTCTTCTTGAGCATGTTGGGTCATATAAAATGCCTCCAATGCTTTTTGCCACATCCCACCTTGACACCAAATGTCAACCTTCTGATGTGGCATTTTCCATCATCTTAGCTTGCCAGTTCCCTTCATCCGCCTCGGCCTACCAACCACAAACAGCTTAGTAAGGGAGTGTCTCCTGACATCATCTAATTCCATTGTATTCATTTTTATTTCTCATAACATTTTATTGGGTTTTACATATGAGCACAACATCAAGCACAACATCAAACATAATGCAGTGATCAATAGACGTGTTAAGATGATAATGTCTCTCAGGGTATCTGGTGGGGGAGGGGAACATTGGTGACCTGATCGTTTTTGTCCATGACCCTCTCTATTCGCGGTGATCAAGTGGGAACCCATATTCCGGGTTGGTCTGGTTTGAGTTTATAGTTTAGTAAAGCGGGCTGCTTTGGAGCTATCTAGTTAATGGAGGCCTTCTGTTGAGAGCTGGAAATTTAGCGGCATAGTCCATAAATGGGTTCCATATTTTTAGCGCTCTGTTCAGGGAGTCTGATCTAATTGCAGTGATCTTTTCGGCCACAGCTATGTCCCAACATCATTGTATTCATTTTTAAAAAGGGTCTTTTTGAAATGTTTGTAGGATTTCCTTTGCGCAGTGGCAAAAATCACCCTGTTCCTTCTTAATTTCCACTCACAATGCCAAATTTAATCACTTTTTACCCAATCTAAATTGTTCACCTATAAACCTTCCTGGTGCAAGTCCTCATGGCACTTTAACAAACAAACAATTTATTGAGAGGCCACCCTCAACAAAGGGAGTTCCTGCCAAACCCAGGCTAAGTGTCACACAATAAAAAATAATGTTGGTTCTTTGTATTCGGCCCAATCTCAGCCTCATATCATGCCCCTGGGAACCCTCTCCCTCAGCTACCAATGAGTCCAGAACCAGGCCGGGGTACATGAAATAGATTTGTGTTTATTTGGATGATCGGTAAATTAAAATTGCACTACAATGTAACACACCACTTTATCCATGACACAACATAAAAAATAAAGGCCTGCATTGGGGAAGTTGGATAGTAAAAATTGGAATGATTTGAGATTTTTGGGTTTCAGACCCCCTCCGCTTAAAGGCCTGTGCTGGGTAAACCAGGTAGCAACAATTGGGATGATTTTGAGAATTTTGGATTTCGGAACCCCTCCACATAAAGGCTTCTGTTGGGAAGCTGGATAGCAAAAAAAATATTTAGTTTTGGTTTAGGAACAAAGGCATCCCTTTCCTAAAATAAGTCAGGGTTAACAGGCAAAATAGGATTACCCAATTGCATTACAGTCTATAGTTTTCAGCACACACCAGGAATGAGCTTTGTTAATTCGAATTAAAAAAAAATACACCCTGTGGTATTCTGCAAAGGGGAATTCATTCAATTTATATTTTTATTTAAATATTATAAGGATCTGCACCATTTTTCCCCCCGCCTACTATAAAGGGAAAGAAGTGAAGGCCAGCAGATGCGCCCATCTTTGGGTTGCAAAGGGTTCAGTCTACTTACATTGAAACCTCTGTTTTAAGTCAGGAAAGCCAGCTGCATATCAGGACCCTCTGAAAGAACAGGGTAGAGATCTGGTCACTCCACTCTTAAGGATGGTCTCCCGCTCTCCACTATCGGCCCCAGTTAACTTTTTAGGCCATGCCAGTAATGGACAGCTCCACCCATATGCAATCTCCTTTTCCTTGCAGCTGTCAAGTGGTACATTTCATCAGCTCTGTCGGATGGTACTTTTTAGCAGTGTTCTCTCTGATGGTAATTTTAGGAGCTCTCTTTCCTGCTCGTAGTGGATCCACTTAATAAAGCAGCAATGACACCATCACGTTTACAGTCTTGGAGCGTACCCTGCAAGAGTTCTCCCAAATCGGATTGGACAGTTAGAAAATTCTCTCATCCCAAATCCATCCCCTCTCTAAGAAGTGGCTTAGGAGTCTGGAGCAGACAGATGACAACTTATATATGCAATCCCCATTTGTTCCATGTCCTATTATTGGCAAATACTAGTTATGTGTCAGAACTTCATTTGTTTTACACTTAACTACCAAAATATACATATTTTCCGATTCAGCTAATCATGGAGAATTAAATAAAACACCAGCCAGGTCCACACCATTTTGCATGGCCATTTGGCAATGTTCTGCCAATTTTACAAAGCATACTAATTAGGAATATGCAATTTATTATCCATATTATCCATATTTATAATTTTACCCTCCACCCATTTGGAACATTTTCAGATCAGCCAGAAACCCATTTTAGATGGCCATTGCAGTTCCCTGAGTCACAGGAGGACTTACGGTTGCTGAGAAAAAGGCTTAAATGATAATAGTCATTTCAAATTGATAGGAACCTATTAGGCTATGCAAACTGGAGCCCCCTGTCGCCAGCCCCATTTGCCTCTATGGGCCAGCCTGTGACCAGAGTTATTTATTAATCTCTTTGAAATTGGTTGTTTGAATTCATGGTTCAGTCCTGATTGCAGCCCCTGTTTTCACACCCCTCCATACATTCCGAACATGTACCAGACAAAGCATTTGGTCTCCTCAGAACTTCCCTTAGAGACAGCAGGTCTAAGGAAATTCGGTTTTCGACTCCCTCTGGCAGGACCCATTTTATTGCAGTTGTAAACAGTTGGGATGCACACAACAGGTTTTCAGTGGGGGAGTTTTTTGAGATGTTTGCCCACCACCAAGGCAAAAGGGTCTGCCTTAAGCCTAAATGAAATCTTCCTGTGACCCATAAACCAAGTTTGTATTTTCCCATGTTGCCAGGATGTTTTGCATGTGTAGCATATGTTACATCTTGCTACACAAACCATGTTTTTTCCCGGGCAGCTTTATGTTTACTGGGGAATATTTTTTCTCATGTCTTGCTTTAACTTGCAAAGACTCATGCAAAATGGTTTCGGTGTTACTGTTTGGAAATCTTGTTTTTTACGTGAAACGGACTTTTGAACTGCTTCTGCCACTGTGAATTTAAATGCTGTTTTTTTGCAATGACAGTTAGGCCTTCTTTACATTGGCCTTCCTTGTGCTACTTGCATAAACCCCACAGTCTGCCTTAATAGACCAATTTATCAGTGTGGAGGCTCTGTTTTCACAAAGGCTGGCAGGTAATTTTTCCAGTGGGCCTTTTAGTTCTGTTGGCTTGGGGCATTTGATTACACCCCACACCAGCGAATTGTGTGGGGCAGGTGATGTGTTGAGTGCATTTGTATGGGGTAGGTAATGTGGGGATGCTGTTCAATAAGAAGTTGTCTGGATGGGAATAACCCAGGTTGAAGTCGCAAGGGAGATGTTGGTTCAGGTTGGGCTGTGGTGATTTGTAACAAAATTGGACCATTCACAGTGAAAGTTGGTATCGTTTAATGAGGGAGTGGAGTGGTAGATGTGTTGGATCATTGTGGAATGTGAGTTCGATGAAAGGAAGCAGCTGAGAGAGAGGGATGTACATTATTATGTGCATTAAGGGTTAGTGGGGTTGCTGAGTGTGAGGGAGTTTTATAAATGATAGTGTTTTTGTGTCAGGTCTTTGTGATGGATGAGGTAGTTTGGGAGCATCAGTACAGGGATGATGAGAGTATGAAGGGCTTTCACCCCTGTTGCTGTAAAAATGAGCATTTCAGGGCTGTGTGTTGTGTTGAATTGTGAGTGTGTGTAGGTGAAGAGGGACAGTTCAAGAGAATGCATACGTGCAAAAGTGGTGCAGAGGTTACTTTGCACTGATAAAATACACTTTGCACCACTATGTGAGTCTGGGTGTTTGATGGCAATGCAAAGTTACCTTGCACCACTCCCAAAAAATCTATGAATTAGGTCCCTGGTATCAATACCACTGATGCTAACTGGAATATACTGCCAATCGTGCAATACTGCCCATTTAAGATAAATCAATTACCACTGGCACTAAGAGTTAGCACCATTGGTGGTATTTTCTCCCAGCATAAATGTGATACCGGCATCAAAAATGTGAAATTGCAATACAGTTGGTGGAATTGCCTTGCTTAGCACTAATCTTTGCAGAGCAGTAATTTATAATTATGGTAGTTAGTCAATAATAGCGTTGATAGCGTGTTAACTTTATGTAATTTTTCAGTTTCTGTAGAGTGTTCTGAAGCACCCCTGCTGCTTCCGAGGCACCAATGATGAACCGCTGTTGCCATGTGCTTGCTGTATATACTTGTAATGGAAACAAAATGAACAATGAACAAAGACACATCATCTGTTTTTTGACTAGTCCATGATGAAGAAAAACAGTGAATATTATATTCATGCATCTTTTTTTTTGGTTTGAATGGACTTCCAACCGACTTTGACAAAAGGGCCTTTGGTTTGGGCCCAACCTGATAGGATGTGCAGGTACACCGCTGGCTCAAAGCATTACTTAGATGTTGTCTAGGTTTAAAATTAGCTGCAGTATTATAATCTGGATTCTGGCCATGCGGAGGCATGGAAACTGCTCTCCTGATCACCTGTGAAGACCTGCTTGCTAATCTCGACTCCAACTCTCCTATTGTTCTATTTCTCCTTGATCTCTCCTCTGCCTTTGACACGGTCATTCTATCTTCATACAACAGCTCGTGATACCCTTGGCATCATAGACTGGGCACTGGACTGGATGACCTTCTTCCTAATTTACGGCCCTTCCCAGGTGCAACTGGGCCCTTTCTCCTCCACCACCTCACTCTCCACCTGGAGCATTGACCAGGGTTCTAACCTTTTTTGCCGTGGCTTTTGAACATCTACCTTGCCCCTATTGCCCACCTGATCTCCTCCTTCTCTCCTCACTTCCAGTGTTATGCTGACGACACACAGCTCTCCTTCAAGCTTCCCTCAACTACCTCCTCTTAGTCCTCTCTCATTTCCAGTTGTCTGACTGATATTCAGGCATGGTGTGCTTCTAATGATCTCTGTCCTATTGCCAGTAAGACTGAGATCCTTCTTATTGGGACACCTCTGCCCTTTTTTCTTCCTGCCCTGTGGCCGCCATCCTTAGGCAGCAAACCCTCACCTTTTACTGAGGCCAAAAACCTTGGGGTCATCTCCTCACATCTTGGACTTTGCCAAGAAGGCCCAGTTTTAGCTTCACATCCTTAGAGGCATTCTCCCTTTCCTCACCTTACACCAGAAGCTCAATGCATCCAGCGCTCTGGTTCTCCCTTGGCTTGACTACTGCAACAGCCTCTTCCTCAATCTGCCCCTTTCCTCCCTTCACCCCCTTCATCTAATCCCAAATAGAGCTGCAAGACTTATCCTTGGCCTCAAGCCAGACGTCATATCTCAAGAGCTCTAAAATCTCTCCGCTGGTACCCGGTGGCCACAAGGATCAAATTCAAGACCATGTGCAACATCCACAAGGCTTTCTGGGGTCTGTGACCCCACTATGTCCATCTTTCTCTCCCTAAACACCTCACTGCTAGAACCCTTCGATCTTCTAGTTCAAACTCTCTGCTGATCAAATTCTTCTCCAAACAGAGAGTGGGCGGTTGATCTCTGTCTTTGACTATCTCTCTGTGCCTCCTTTCGAAACAGCTCCCTGCCCCTCTCAGACTTGAGCCAGACCTCCTTAAATTCCTGAAACTCCTCAAAACTCTTCTTTTCTATACCTCTTTCCATCTCTCCCTTCCCTGCTGATTTCCCCACTGCCATTGATACTGGCGGCCTGGACCTTCATGAGTCTTATAGGCTACCAGATCCTCTGGTCAGTGAACACCAGCACCCACCCCTCTCAGCACTGCCCTGTGGGACCCCTGTATGACCGCTGGGCTGCTGAGCATTCCCCCCTTGGGACACCTCTGCCTTAGCATTTAGCCAGTGGACTTCTTCCCTGGCATCCTATGGCACATACCCTACGGGGTTCCCATTAGCAGAAGCCTATAACCTGATCCTGTCCTCTACCCCCTCCCTTCCCTCTCTCCTGCACCTCTCATCACTGCACTTGCACGTTCCGAATGTCACAAGGCATAGTAGGACTGCTATTGTTTATTTATTGTTATTGTTACTGCTTATTTACTCCCTTGCTCCCCGCCACATTTGACCTGTAGCACTGGAAACACTAGTTGTATAGATGCCGTATAAATACTCAATAAATACAATTTTTTGGGACAAATCACATCTCTCTCTGCAAATGAGGTGAAAAAGTACCACCTCATCTTCAATAAAAGTAAAATCAACTTTGAATAAATATGTAATTCGCCACAATTAACCATGATGGATAATCGTTCTAAAACCATCAAATTTACAATTATTCTAAATGTTCCTGCAACGTAGTCTTAGATATACACAAAAATAACTATTTAACATGGTATAAAATGTCAGTCTCAATCCATCTTTGTTATACATGTTGAAAATTATTTAGATAAAAATGTCTCAGTGTGCTCTTTCGTACATCACGCCTCAGTCACTTCTGAAAAAGCTGCCAGTACTTGCCTCCTTCAAAGTAATGGCTTCAAATGATAAATCTGCCAAGGACTGTCTCTCTGGTCTAGCAGTGAGGGGGACATGTTCCTTTTTCAACATTAAGAATTCCCTTCATCAACCGAGACAGCATATATAATAGCAGGCTTTATATCTCCAGACAGCTGATGATAGATGCAAATCCTGGGCTGTCAGATGCAGAGAAAACAGTGCCCTTCTCGCTTACTTCGAAGGATATGAGCCAGTAATGTTGTTTTACTCGTTCGAACGCGTTTTTTCTTTATTCAATTATCTTGCATGCAAGTTCTACCGATTTAGGTAAAAGAGATATTCAGTAGTTACAGCAAGTTATTGTAAAAAGCATGAGAATCAGAAAATATCAAAGCATTGCTGCAAATTTAAGGGCATGCATTAAGAGGACTGGAGGAAGCTCTGCAAGCAGTTGGGAAATATAGGCTGGGATATTAAGGAGTTGCATTTTCATGTTTTCGATAATGCAGGTGAACGTTACTTCTGAGTGTGGTCAAAACACGAAGAAGTTAATATGAGTAGATCTGACTTACTCTGAGTAACTCTGAATTACACCTGATTTATTTGCATATGCCAGAATCTCTCGTTTGTGAACTGCCCTCATACTTCTCACAGGATATTCACAGCACCAGGTCATAACAATAATGGGCCCAATTCACAAAGAAGTTACTGTGGCGTACCCTTGACTTAAACCTAAGGAAAGGTTTAGTGTAATAAAGGTGCTAATTCAGCGCCAGACAAGGGGGTGCACCTATCAATTGCGGAAATAAGGGGGGTGGGGCAAGCCCAAGGGGGTCTCTGGAAGATGTAGTCAGCTCCATGGACCTAGCATGGAGGGGAACAAAGGCAGGACGCTCTGTATATAACACATTAGGGACACAGGGGAACTTGGCACACAAATACGAGGGGATGCAAAACCACAGGTAAGGCACACTCCATGCGAGCACCACCAGTGAACCACACCCCATGAGTCAACTCTGAACACATTATCTGTACACCGCAGCTAAGGGATGTCTCCAGCAGTCCTCGGTCAAGAACGGCGAGCCACTCCCATTGCAATTCAGGGGAGCTGGGGAAATGGACCTAATCTAGGGATGCACTGACACAGCCCTGGGGCGGTTTCATATCGCCCTTGGCTGACAGGCATGGGAATACTGATGTGGAATTAAGGGGCATTTCACGAAGAGCCAATCAGATGGTAGGTTTTGGTGTACCTGGAATGTAGCAAACTCCCAGAGTATCCACAATACTGTTTGTGAAGATTATCATTAAGCAGGTGCTGTGTGAATGTCTCCCTTACCACTAGTTCAGGGTATCTTGTGGTCCTTCCTTACTGGTGCTGGCCAATGTCAGATCAATAATGATCCGGAAGTCTGCACAAATGTGTCATTACCAATTGTAAATTGTTTGCGGGGTGATGAGAGAAGCAATGTGGTGCAACACTAAGATGGAATGAGTCGCAAGAGGGCAGTTCTGTTTGCTTCAATCTTGTCTAACTAACATATGTCTAGCTGTAGGGGTCTGACGTAGTGCAACCAGTCAGCTTCATGGGAACAGAGAAGTCATGGATTTTGAAGCGCAACTGTTACCAACTGTATTTACAATGTTTTAGCAATATTAAAGAGCTGTCCACCAGATTGTCAGCTCTCATCAATCAGTTCTGTCCCACTGTGCTGTTTGATTTGTGCTTGCCCAGCTCTAATAAACAGCATTACTTCTTGCCTTGTGTGCACTCCTTTTTGTACTACTATGGGTAACCTATATATAGTAAGAGCCCTAGTGGGCCGCTAATATATTTTTTGAGGCTCCAGCAAGATTCTCAGTTCTCTCAGCTAACTGAGGGTATACCGGCTGCCCTGCCTGGTCACAAGTGCAGCCCACGCTCAGGGGGATGAGTGAGACTGCATTGCAACATCGGTGCTAGGAGGACTTGAGGATCTCTAGGACATGTGAGTGTAACCATGCAAGAAAGTGCTGTTCCGTGGTTGCATGCCCATGGAGGAGGGAGGGACTGTATTTTTTCATTTTATCATGTCTAGGACAGATCCTGAAGGTGGGAGGATGATAGGCCGTATCAGTTGTAGATTTTAGCACATGCTGCCCCATAGGGAGTAGACATGTGTGTGCGTTATTGAAGCAGTGTTTTTAAGGAGTTGGTAGGGATGCACGTCCAGTAGTGCTGTTCATATTTGTTTTTGAGGCGTTGACCCGGATGGAAGTGTCATTGCCAACAGGCACCTGGTATATAATAGCACACTTGGCATTCTAGCGGTAGGAGCGAGCTAGAGGAGCAGATTAGGCTTGGTGCCTGCCTTTACTAGCATAGGGAAAGGTGAGTCTGTGGAGAGGGCCGTTGCCTTAGTAACCTGGAGTAGGTGGGTGAGCCAGAGGAGAAGGCCAGTTTGTGGAACAAGAGTGCATGAGTGGGCCTATTGCGAGGGCCAGAGCGAAAGAGAGGTAAAGCGGGGGCGAGTGAATGAGGGTGAGTGTGGGTGTTGTGTTGAGAGTGTTATGAAAGGGGCAGAAATGGAGAAGTGGGAAGGGGTGTTGAGGGAAATTAGGATATAGAAGAGTGGCAGAGAAAACACAGAAGATAATGGCCCACCAAGTTAGCCCCCTTGACCACATGTGTCATTAGTTACCCCAAAACTGCAATAAAATATTAACGTATAACTTTCACTGGGTCCAGGAGACTACGGGTCAGTGTTTCCATTCATGGCCCGGGGCGGGGATGTTCGATAGTAAAATAATAGAAAACATGTTTTCCTATTTACTATCACATAAAACGCTCAAAGACAAAAACAAAGATCAGGCAGCACATATTTGGTCTTTGGAGACTGTATGAGGAAAAGAAGAGGGAGTCAATGATGAAGTAGAGTGAGGGAACAGGAGAAGGGGGTGGACCAAGCTCTCGTCCCCACCCTATGGACCTTATCCGATATTACAACCCGCAGCAGGGTATATGAATCCCCAGCCAGAAAGCAAAGAGGAGGAAAGAGGGCAATAGGGGAAAAAGAAGAATAAAGACACACAACTGGACAGAGAATACAAAAGGGGGAGAGGCAGTACTAAGATGACATTGGGAATAACACACATCAACAGGTGGATGCATTATTCAATGAATCAGAGAAGGTGATTGAACAGGAGGTATGGAGGAGAAATAAGAGAGGGGGGATGAAAAGGAATGGGTGTTGGGGAGGATAACATTCAGATTAGATGATGAAGAGCGAGAAGAGGGAGAATAAGAGACAGAAGGAGGGGGTTAGGGTAGTATAGCATCAGAACATAAAGAAGTAGGGAAATATTTTAGTGATGGAGAGGGTAACAATGGACCCCCGATAAAGAGAGGAGGAAGGGGGGAGGAGACAACAAGAACGCAAGGAGCCCAGGAGGGACTGGTCAACCTCCCTTCATGGTTGGAAGTGTAAGGTAAAAATAGGATTGGCCAAAGCAACAAAAGGGTGAGGATGGACAGAGCCCCGGGCAACGCAGATGCAACTGTTACAGAAGGGGTGAGAGGATGCACATTGCGTACCATGGCAGACAATAGACATCCTAACATGCAGATTGCTCTCCCTTGTGTCAGGGGCCAGCAAATGGATACAGATGCTCAAGAAAAAGGCCACAGGTGTGACACTGACAATAGGGGATATGAAAAGTGTATTCACGATAGGGGAGCAAAGGGATAAAATATGTGAGCAGGCGGGGTACAGGGGAGTAAAAGTAAGCACTAACGCCCATTATGGAGCTCTGTTCAACAACTGCCGGGTGCACGTATGGGAGGTACTGAGGAGCATGTACTTAGATAGTTATGACTTAGGGACAGTAATGGCATAGAAGATGAAGCCAGACAAGGACCCCGTGGGATATATAAAACAGGTGCAGTATCTCTGACACAGGAAGCATGAAGGAATTGGGATTAGTGCATACCCTTATTCTACCACATACTGATCAAAGGATTGCTGATGGATGTTCAGGTGTCACTAGACAAGATTGTAGGAATCGAAGCAAAGGGATGGGCAAAGAAACAGGCAATGATTGTAAACCACTGCAAAAGAAAACATTGAGTGGGATAGGCAGGCGGCAGAAAATGCTGCAAGGACGGAGAACAAACTGGGCCTCATTACGACCCTGCCAGTCTGGAAAGAATGGTGGTGGTAAAACCTCTGCCACCGTTATTTCCGGACAGGCTGCAGGCGGACATGGAAACTCTGGCTCTGTCATTCTCCACATCCCCATCCACATGGAGTCCTATGGGCCTTCATGGGAATGGGGACTTACACAATTCCGCCTCCAGAATTCCCGGGTCACCAGGGTCGTAATGCCCCGGTGATTCCGGGAATCATGGAGGCGGAATGGTAATACGGGTCTGGCGGTAACCTGCCAGTTTTTCCGGCTCGGTTACCACCGGACTCGTAATGAGGCCCACTGTTTCAAAAGAAATTGGCATGGTATGCAGTGGAAGGGGCAATGCTCATACTTGACACTACTGCCGTGGCACCCGCCCAACAGGTGGGGTTTCCCATAGGAAACGCACCACAGCAGGAGAGTTATGTGCTGCCACAGTACATGCCACAGTGGGGAGCAGTAGGGAGCTCCACCGCAGGGGAATTACATACAAGGAGGGTATTTCCGATGGGGAGAGGCTATCCGCAACAGGGAAGAGGAGGGGATACCAGAGAGTAGGATATAGGAGTTTTGGGCCATGTTTTATATGCAGGAACATGCTGCACTTCATGCGCACATTTACTTTTGGGCAACAATCTCAGGCACAAGGGATTAAACAGGTGCAACAACAAGGGTTTCTTCTGCACAACCTCAGTGGCAGCTGATGCAGCCTCATCCAGTCCAAGTGCTGCAGGGGCAGTCATCCCTGTAACAGGGGATGCAGCAGGACCAAAGGCGTAACAGTAGTGTGCAAGCTTGACGAGGTATTGATAAGCAAAGGCATGCAAGACGGATGATGACAACATGGAATGGAGTACAGTGTTATGCATCAACCCAACACTGACCATAACAGGAGTAATGGATCAACAACTGTTCTTCGATGGGCAGGAGGATGGATAGATGGTATTACAGCTACAAATATGCAAATACTTACCCCCAGTAAAGGTAGTAGAGAAGCTGGTGCCGATACTGACACAACTGGTAAAGAAGGGAAGCAGTCACACATTTGAGGATCTCAAAAGGTTTCCAGTAAAACTATGGACAGAAAAACTATGGACAAAAGGGCACCATGATGTAGGAGTTTGTAAAGGGGTGGGGCGGTAAAGATTAAGTTGAAAGAAGGGACACTGCTGCCCTGAGCAAAACAATAACCATTATCCAGAGAAGCAGATGAGGGGATATATTTGACACTGCATGCACTATGGCAGCAGGGCATAATAAATATTTCCACATTGCCATGCAACATGGCCATGTACCTGATAAAGAAATGTAGTGGAAGCAGAGTTTCCCTTGGTATCGAACCCTGCTACAATACTGTGCAATATTACAAGGAAGACAAATACTTCACAGTCATTGACCTGAAGAATGCATTCTTTTCCATCCCACTAAACACAGACTCAAGATAATTGACAGCCTTTATGTATCAGGGAATTTAATTTGAACACACTAAATGGTGGTCCGAAGCGTTCATTGATTTTGTCGTCATAGTTTTTGTTAAATTAATTAAGTAACAAGACCATAAAATTAATCGCAGAATGTTCATAACAGTAACATTCTTAACAATAACATTAACAATCACCTTGTCGTATATTGATCCTCTTCTCCCCCTCCCTAAAAGGACGGTGGCCGTCCCCTGACTACAGCTCATGTCTATTAGTCCACATCCTCCGTCTTTGCCAGAACTCACTGGAACAGTTCTGAGAATAACTGAAGTGACAGTTGATTGGGCCACATTCAGATTACATTAGTTAATTAATTTGATTAGATTAATTAATTGATTAATTAATTAAGGTTGATCCAATATCTTTCAGAATAAGGCAATGTGTCGTGTTCCACCCACCGTATCGCCTCCCCAGTTTGCTCCCACCCCATTACTTTGCTCAGCGTATTTGCTGTAGACTGTTTGTGTGATTGCCCACCTATATACCAGTGTCCAACTCCTCTATCACCTGCCCTTACCATCATCCTTTTGCCCTGGGCTCCTTCTGGCAGAGACACAGGTGGTTACCTCCTCCTCCTCCCAGGGCAGTCCTTACAATAACAACCCGCCTGTTCTATATGCTTGCCATCCCTTGACAAGCCCCTCCTACAACCTAGCTGTCATTAAGGTACCATATTGCTTATACAAAGAGGGTGGTAGTCATAATATTGCAGTGGCAATTCAATTCCAAATATGTGAGTAACCCAGAACTTATAAAGAAACCAAACTCATGAAGAAGAAAAACTGCCACCTCGGCTCCATGTGTGAAACTTCTCTGTGTGCTGTTGTGTCTGCCATCCCTGCCTACTCACAGTTATTGATCTCAGTGACTTCTCTTCCCTGCCATTGACCCCATTAGATTACCTCTCCTTAAGTCTCAACCATCTCCATCAGTGGCTCTGTAGGAATTTCCCCCAAGTTGACTGAAAATCTGCCTCTCAATCTCTAGCCCTATATATCAACGGCTCATAATTAAATGCCAAATTATTAATTATATGAGGCCACCTTGACCATTTCCTGTTCCCACACACTCACTAGTGGCACAGTGTCTGGTTTCCAGAGCTGCAGAATCATCTGCTTTGCCACTATCAGCACTGTATTCAGCCACTTCTCATCCTATCTGGCTATACCCAGTAATTGTGACATATCTTGAAAAATTAACAGCTTTGGGTTCATTTGGGCTCTCCACCCTACAGTGCTCTGCATCACCTCCCATACCATCAACCAGTATCCCTGCACCTTCGGACAGTACCACAGAATGTGTCCAAGATCCCCCATGCTTTTCCTTCACCTCCAGCACTTGTCATCTTGTGTGAGTTGGGCCTCCCTTAGTTTGTCCGGTGTCCCAGCACTGCAGTATCTTAAAGTGCATTAGCTTTAACCCCTTTCTCATAATTTTGAAAGATACTGTGGGTTGTCTCCTGAGAATTGCTCCCCCAAAAACATCTTCCATCTGTCCACAATCTGTTGCAATTTGTGTACACCAAATCTATTATCGCTGTATAAAGCCTGCCCAGAAGGCCTTTTCCCCATCTCGTCTTCCCTAGAAAGGCAATGATCAGTGAGCTGCAGGTCTCCCCGTGAACCTCATTAAGAATCCTCTGCATACAATGCATCATCTGTCTATGTCTCCATTCTTTTTACACTCCCAGCTCCCAATGAGTCTGAAGTTCCCCAAACGTCATGCCCTGCCTCCCAGCGAAATGTCTTTCACTTGCCTTATAAAACGCTCCAGTACCCACCAAAACTGGGTCTCTTCAACACAACATTTATGGGTACTGTCATTCAGGGACATAACCTCACACGTTTCTCAATTTATTATATACCCCGAGAGGAGAAAACAGCAACTGTCCACATCAGCTCCCTCACTGAAAACTCTGGGTATGCCAATGTCAGCATGACATCATCTGAATATTAGAGCATCTTCTGCCCCCCTACCAGCATTTCAATTACATTAATACCTGTGTTTAATCTTATGACCATGGACACCGGCTCCAGCACCAAGATAAACAAAAGAGGTGAAAGCGGGCACCCTTTCCTCATTCTCCTGCTGACGTGAAAGGTCTTTGACTCAGAACCATTACCCAGAACTCTTGTGCAGGGGCATTTATATAAAAGTCGGATCATTGCAATGCACCCCTTTCCTAACCCAAAGTGGTCCATCGTCGCCCACTTTCCTGCCATAGCAGGTACAGCAGTAGATGCTTGTTATCTCTTGCCGATCTACCTGGAACAAAATGTCCCGTGGATCAGCTTTCGGATTACTTTCTTCAGCCTGAATTCTAGGACTTTTGCAAAGATTTTAATATCCATGTTAATCAACAAGATCGCTCGATAGCTACTACAGAGTAAAGGTTCCCTGCCTGGCTTTAGGATCACTATTATCAGCGCCCCATTAAACTCTGCCCAAAGCTCCCCTACTGTTGCTGCGTGTTAAACACATGTGCTAGTCTGGCTGCAGTGCTGACCCTCACACCTTACAGTTAGGGCCACAGCAAGTTCCACCATGTACAGAACTTTATAAAAAGTACGGACTTGCCACAAGATATCTTCGTCCCATGTCACCTGCCTACCTTACATTGGATAACTGTGATTCCGCCTGACTCCTCCCTTTTCTTAAGCTGGTTTGAATAACGCTCTTGCTTATTTTCCCTGCTCGTAATGGGAAGCCCGTAGCTGAAACAAGGGATACTCAGCTTTCTGTGTAAAGTAATTGCTTACTTTGTATTTTGCCCTCTTGAGTGCCAGCAGAACATCTTCCCTGGGGTCTTTCTCATATTGCTGCGTTAGCCCTCTGCCCTCCCTTTCTAGGCCCACTAGATTCTCCTTATCCACTCTCTTCTTTCTGAACCGCTTCTGAATCAGCACCCCTCTGAAGAGAGTGCCATCTGCCCCACTGACCCCTCGTTAAGTGCAAAAAAGTCTTCTGTCATGCCCAATATCTTCCTTTTATCGATTGATGCTTGAACAAACTAAAGTTTAACCTCCACCTCTTGGAGCTCTGGTGTTTTTGTGCGATGCCTAGGGCTGACAAGACTGGCTCATGGTCTGAAATCCCCCCTCAGACTATTTCCCCCTGTACTGGTTGAGGCACCACTCTTCTCTACACAAATAAGAAATCTGTCCTTGATTGTGTGCCATGGACAAACGATGTAAAGGTGTACTCTCTCGCTGTCCGGTTAATTAACCTCCATGGATCTATCAACCCACGGTCTGTCATAAGCTGTGTTAATATTTCCCTTTCTCTCTTGAGTCCATTTACATATTTGTCCATCTTATCCACAAAAGTGTTCATGGCCAGATTCCAGTCCCCCCAGTAGTACATTACTGTTGCACATCTCATTCAGGGTACTAGAGAGATATGAGAAACAGGGCTGCTTGTCCGCCAATGGCGCATATACTGAGCCAATTACCAGCATGCAATCACACGCATGTACCTTGACCAGTGCCATTCTTCCCTCTTCGTCTGCCCACACCATGCTAACCCTAAGTAGGGACCTCCTAATAAGAATGGCAACCCCACATTTCTTCCCTGTCTTGTGGCAGCTGTAGTACTCCTTCCCCACCCATCCCCAATGCAACTTTTCCACCTCGTCCCTCAGAAGATGAGCCTCCTGTAAAAGTACCATGTTGGCACCCTTCGAGTTCAGATACGGCATAAAGTTGCCACATGGGCGTGCTACATGAAGCAGATTTGGTGGTTGGCTTATCTAATTCCCCATGATTAGTTGAAACAGAAAATATGTTTAGACTGAAAGTTGCTAGTAAAATTATAAAGTTGTGATACAAACCTAGTTTTTTGGCAAAAAGTTGGTAGGAGAACAAAGGGTGATGACAAATGGGAATTGCCATATGTTGCTCCAGACCCCTAAACCAATACTGACTTGGAGGCTGGGTTTGGGAGGATAGAGAAGGGTAACGGTCTAAACCTAGTGTCAGGGATTATTGCATGGTATGCCCTCAAGAATGTGAAATTGGTTGTGTCGTTGCTGCTATATAAGAGGGACTGCACTTGGACAGACAGACAGAAACAGGAGAAAGACAGGAGGACATAGAGAAGAGACAGACCATCAGGAAGGCTACTGAAACTTACCATCTGACAGCTTGAAGGAGACACCAGAGGAGATTGCTAAGAGTGCATCTGAGTGGATCTATCTATCTCTATAAAGGTCTCAAAGCTGACTGGGTCCCATGGTAGAGAGTTGGGGGCCATCTTTGAGTGCAGTGACCAGACCCCTGCCCTATCTTTCCCGAGTGTCCTGAGATGCAGTTCGCTTTCCTGAACCTTAAACAGAGGCTTGCTATGTAAGTAGAACTGAGCCCTGGGAAACCAAAAGGTGGGGGAGTCTGCTTGCCTTGAATCTTTTCCCATTATAGTAATGGGGGGGCCAAACTGTGTAGTTTCTTAGCCTATGGCCCCAAAAATATTAATTTGATCAAATCCTCAGTTGGCAGAACACTACAGGGTGCATTTTCTTAAAATTCAAAATTAACAAAGCTCACTTCCCAGTGTGTGCTGAAAACTATAGCCTATAAATGAATTGGGTGATCCTTGTTGTCCAGCATCCCCAACACATACCTTTCAGTAAGGAGGGTCTGAAATCCAAAATTCCCCAAAGCATTCCAATTTTTCTGTCTGACTTCCCAACCTAGACCAAAGCAAGCGATGGTCTGAAAAACAAAGTGATACATCACCCTGTGTTTATTTTAAACCACAAGTATGGGGGAAATTATAATTGCCATATGTATTTTTACCAATCTTGAAATCCTGTGTGCTCGCAGTGTGTTGGGTGAAGGAGTAAAGGAAGGTTCTGCCCGTGTGAGCTCCAGACCGACTCCTGTTTACAAGGACTTGCATTTGTCCTCTTTCTCCTGCCACCTAAGCAGGGATTTCTAACAAATACACTGTGCATGAGCGGGGTGCTGGATGGTGTGCTCACAGTGTGTTTGGTGAAAGAGTGAAAGAAGGTTATGCCCTTGTGAGCTCCAGACCGACTCCTGATTTCTAGGACTTGTATTTGTCCCCTATCTACTGCCACCTAAACAAGGATTTCTAGCAAATACACTGTGCATGCACGAAGCACTGCAAAGTGTCCTCGTAGTGTGTTTGGTGTTTGGTGAGCAGCGTTTGAAGGTCTGAATCAACGATGCCCTAGGTAAGAGTCTAACCCTGCCTTTCATCATTCCAACTTGCTACACCAGTAACCTGCTTTGCTAACTCTCAACCACTAGCCTTCCCGGCTCTGAGCGGGTTGACTTACCGAATGATTCCATCTGTTCTATGGATTTGCAGTTGTATCATCTACAAGTCTGAGGCTGTATTATCAAAATCTATTAAGGCAACTGAATATATTGGTTCCGGAATATAGAGGGGAAGAGCAGATGTTTTTCCTTTTTACTGAAGCACTGTCTTTGAAGCAACCTTCACTACATATTTCTGATACAGTATACATACCGACTACTCCTTCCTGGTGACTGTGGAACTTGTTTCTTTGAGCCAGCAGGGGTATACTGGTGTTGGTCTTTTGTGGTTCTCCAGCTGTTCGTTGGGGTGAATTACTCAAATAGGTGACTGCCGATCTGGTGTCATTGAGCCTTTTTGGGTAATAATTTCATCTCTAGTGGTGACTGTTGAGTTTCTCTTTGAGCCACAAGGGAGATTTGTGAGGCACTACTGTGAGCCTTAAAATCTATAACAGCTACTACAATCTTGAAACACTGTAGTAAACTGAAATAAAAATAGAAAGAATGGATCTTTAATTGGTAACCTGATTACTGGAGAAGCGAGCACTCAGACTGTGAATACTAAAGAAAACACAATTACAGATTTCTTTCCTGGGCAACCTGTGTTGGTCGAAATTCACGAGGAACCAGCAGTGTTTGCTGGAGCACCTAATAAAGCCACCCCTATATCAGGGGAATTTGAGAACAACAACTCATTGTTCAATCTGTGTTATAGTCTTGAAGGGCACATTTCTAATTTGGAGCATGCACGTTTATCTGATGATGTAACAGGTGGTGATGCTGTGTCTAGTAGGGAGCCCAGCGTCCCCATTTACTTACCTGAAAATGCTATTTTACCTGCCTCTGACAGACTATCGTGCTCTCTGCAACGTACGGGTTTGGTGGACTGTTTGAGTGGCTCTTGCTCTGAAAGTAAGGAGCAATCAACTCTTTTGGACAACCTAGCAAATTTGAACTGTACTTGTAGCTCGAAGTTTAAAGACATGGAAGCGACATGAAAATTGTCTCATAACATTGTTTGCTTAGTTGAGAAAAATGAGATGCTAAATATTATGTCTATGGGAAACACTGTGGCCCCTTTGGTCTTGCCACAGCCACCTAAATCCAAAGAGCCTATCTCTATTCGTCCGGGAGGGGTACCCCCTACAAATCTCGAATCTAGACTGGAGATTCTGGCTGGTGATCAAGGGAATGGAATTGATCGGTGTCATATATCCAAAAGAGAAATGAGAAGGAAGAAGAAACTGATCTCTGATCTGAGAGCTAATCTGCCCTCAGCAGCTGTGGTCGACTCTGTAATGGATCCCTCTGAAGTCCCCTCTAAGCAACAGCCTTCTAAGCGGGTGAAAAAGAGAGTGGCCAGAAGAGCAAAAAGGCATACTCTAAAACCTGGCAATCTTACAACTTGCCTTCTTGGCTCATCATTGCAAAAGGGTAAGACCAATGTACCTGCTAAGGCTACATTGGTTTCAGAGGAGGAGTTCAGTACAAGTTCCACAGAGCAGATGAATACCACATTTGAACGCAGTACAATCTCTGTTAAAATTCCTGTCCATAAAGCCCATAAAACTATGATCGATGGCCCTCTTGCCCTACTACTAACTTGAAGGCAACTAGGGAAGGGGGCTCAAAAGCTAGAGATAAATGTTGGTCCCTGCCTAAGAAATCATTTACGATCCATGCTGCTTTGAACAAGCAAAAAAAGCCAATAAATAGAAGTAGGCTTCTTGAGGTACTTCACTCTCAACTATCATTGAGGATTGTGAAAAGCAGTGATTTTAAGTTTGTAGAACAATGCTCCCATGAAACAACTAAGGTATGCTGTTGCGTTATGAGGCCCTTATCAGAAATCTCAAATCTGAACTTAAAAAGGATGGCTACAAAGTAGATGGTGGACAAGCTCTTAACATAAGGGACAAATAGGTGGGGACAAACAATGATGAGTTTCTGCAGCATGTTAAATCTAAAATTTTAGCTGGCAAAGATGCTACTATTAAGTCGCATTGGGAATTCAATATCTTTAATGTGATTTAGTTTAGGTAATACATTTTACACATATTCATCAACATAAAAAAGGCATAAAAAACAAACAATATTCATATATTAATAAAATACAATTATAACAAAATCGAAACATTGATCATCTTACATTAATAACATACAATTATACAAAAATCCAAACATTAATCATCATATACCAATAACCTTAACCAAATAATCCTATTATACTATGTTACACATTCTTTGTTCACATACCATCCATTCATACCAAAATAAGACAATTTATGCTGGCTTAACCTAATATATCATACATGCCCTCACAGTAAAATACCCAATTTTGTTTCCACTGTCAGCCAAATATTATAAAGTGCAGTTAACAAGCGCATATGTTTAGGATATTTCTCCTCTGTGAAAGATAGTGAGCTAAAGACTCTGGGTAAGGCTCTTGTAAACCAGGACTCTTGCCTGGCAGAGAGTCTACCAGCACCACCTTGTTATTTGCATATTTCAAGTAACTTTGGGTCTCACCCTAAGTTACTAGGGGAATCCAGAAGTGGACCCCTTGCTCACTATTCTTAGAGAGGCACAGCTACACCATACTGATGAGGTTCAACCAGACCGAAACACGTGTCTGGGGTTGCTGTTGGTACTCTTGTTCAGAGGAGAATTGCCTAGCATTTCGGGTCTGGACTGCCCCAGGGCAGGACAAAGACTGATATGTTTAGGATATTTCTCCTCTGTGAATGATAGTGAGCTAAAGACTCTGGGTAAGGCTCTTGTAAACCAGGACTCATGTCTGGCAGAGGGTCTACCAGGACCCCCCCTTGTTATTTGCATATTCAAGTAACTTTGGGTCTCACCCTAAATTACTAGGGGAATCCAGACGTGGACCCCTTGCTCACTATTCTTAGAGAGGCACAACTACACCCTACTGATGAGGTTCAACCAGACCGAAACATGTGGTGGGGTTGCTGTTGGTACTCTTGTTCAGAGGAGAATTGCCTAGCATTTCGGTGCTGGACTGCCCCAGGGCAGGACAAAGACTGACATGTTTAGGATATTTCTCCTCTGTGAAAGATAGTGAGCTAAAGACTCTGGGTAAGGCTCTTGTAAACCAGGACTCATGTCTGGCAGAGAGTCTATCAGGACCCCCCTTTTTATTTGCATAGAGCCCAAACAGGGTTTCAAAATTGATGTGCAACCAATGAGAATATTTTTTTGGTTAACATCCTCATTGAACAGGTAAAATGTTCCTCTGATCTACCATTGTATATTCTATTTGTGGATTTTTCATCCGCATTCGATACGGTTGATAGAACTAAGCTTTGGAACATATGGGTATGCCAGCTCACCTTTTATACGACTGTAAGATGATGTATGAAGATAACAACACCAGGGTTAGGCTCAATAATCTTGGCCTCATGTCCCATCTGATTGCTGTTAGGATGGGCATTAGACAGGGGTGTGCATTGGCCTCCCACGTTTTTCAATTTGTCTATGGACGATTTTGGAGACTAATTCATTGATAAATTGAATGTTTTTCCCAAAATTGGTACAAATAAAGTAGGTTGGATTGGCTATGCCGACGACCTTATCATATTTGACAATACCTACATTGGAATCTGTCATAGCGCCAACACCATCTGCACCTTTGCTGATAATAATGGTTTGAAAATAAATCTCACAAAAACCCAAGTCATGGCTGTAGATCGAAAGCAGTGTAAGAAGACCATTATATCTTGCCCTCCAGGTATCATCAAAAGGGTGTCTTCATACAAGTATGGGATAAGAAGTTAGCTCAAGGAAAGCAAGTGCGAATGAGCTATTACAGCAGAATAGGAGAACTAAGGTTATGTCTACCATGGGGGCATTTTTTTCTTTTTCAAAACGGGCAGCAGCGTGCAGTCTGTATGGTATTTGCAACATCTATACACAGAAGTTTTCTGTGGCTTTTCTCTATGCATTAGAGTCATTTTACATGGACTGGTCCTCTTGGGCTGACAAAATTGAGGGACTTATCTGGAGAAGAATATTAGGGTTAACAAATTATACGCCATTATATCTTATACGCCACAACCTGCTTCAAGAATGATGGCAAGGTCTATGTTGGAAAGAACAAAAGAGGTGGAGAAACTATTGAAGTACCAGGAATGAATGGGGGTGATGCAGTTCTGATGGACAGATATTGGGCCTGTGGATACAGTGCCTACATGCAGTTGCCTAAGGATTGGGGAGGAGTGTGTTCCATATAAATGTACATGTCCTATAAATAGTGATTCCCCAAAGTGACGTCCATATTGAAGAGTACTTGAAAATGAATGAATATAATAGAAGGAAGAGATCACTTCATCTTGACAAACTAAAAAGAGAAAATTACTTGTCATCAAAGTCAATAGAAGCTAACAACATTCCTGTTGAGTACAAACTATTCAGCATGACTGCCATGATAATTACATCTATATTCATGCCAGGACTCCGAGCTGCAGTGAATGCCAAGTGGCTCCAGATTACAAGATGGGAGCTGCTGCAGACAATCACTGCAACAATAAAAGGATTCAATGCAATAAAGGGAGAGTTGAGAGCCATCAGGTTGATGACTCTCCAGAACAGGTTTGTTCTGGATCTGATAAGAGCAATGGAAGGAGGCTTGTGCACCAAGGTTGAAGCTTTTTATGGTACAATTACACCTTCTCATGATGGAGAACATGCACCATTGACAGCGGCAATAACAATGCTGACGGCCTTGCACACATAGATGTAAGATGAAGCTGATAAAACAGCACGAGACAAGTGGTTTTCATCATTGATTTGATGGATTCCTTCTTTGTTGGCAAATGTTATTAGATTACTTGGAGCAATATTACTATTAGTAATGTTCAGGTTCTGTCTAGTAAGCATCATCTTGGGACAATGCCAGAAAACAGCCTAGAAAGCTATTGAAATGAAAATAATGATTGACATTAACAGGCATGTTGGAGAGCAGATGCAAACAGACGAAGGTGCCTGAGAAAATATAAAGAAGAGTTCTCTTGCACCTCCAGGAAAAAAGTTCTATTATCCCCAGGATAGAAAAAAAAATATGTGGGACGGTTGATACTTTGTGCACCAGCAGTATATTGTCATTTGAGAAAAAATGACGAGATGATTGAAGAAGATGAAGCAGGAATTGCAGAGCCAAAGAGTCTGGTCAAGAAGGTGACCAGAGGTTGGAAAGAAGAGGAGCAAGTTGAAGCATTCTCCATAGTCAGTGCCCACTAACCCCCATAACACTGGAATGACAAACGAGGAGCCACAATTGTGAACCCATGCACAGGTTTATGCGACATATCCATGCCACATCGACTAGATGATAAAGAATGTGTACTCAGGCAGCTATTCAGAAGATACTCTCACGTTTAAACAATGGAGGAAACCTATCAAGAAGGATGTCCCTTGCCGAGTTGTTTAAAGGCAGCCATGAACAAAATGGTGCGGGACATGGTTGTACGTTAAACAAAGTCCAATATCAACAAAAGAATGTCTGAAAAAAGATATATGAACCTATGTTGAAACAATATGAACAAATCTAAGAATGACAATGTTTTTAGAATACTAAGAAAAACATGTACTCCATGATGCTGTAACCCTCACCTGGTATCCACGGGCACGTCACTCAGCCTGTTCTGACCTCTTACGACCTCGAGCCCTTCCCTGGAGTCTACTCGACTGGAGACTGGACCTGAAACACAGGATTGGTAGAGTTTAACTCCCTATTGTCTCTGTGTGCTTGAACCCCTTCTTCCCCGGGGTCCAACCCTTCCCTTTGATCCACAGCTCACCTTGTTTTCTTGGAAAGTGCGCTCTCTGTCCTGCTTTCAGCGCAGGGGCGCATTGATTGATGCAGGCTCGTTGCTGCCTAGTTACTTCACTGGCAAGAGTCCGACAGGTAAGTATAATGAATCTTGTGAACAGTTCTCTAACTTTGTTCCTTTCCTTCCTTAGATGATGGCTGGCTTCCGGGGATGGCGACGTGCTGCTGAGATGAGTAGCAGCGAAGGTGAGTGAGAGCGCGATGCGACCCTTTCGGATTTGTATTGAACTGAGTTATTTTTCTGTGTCTTTTAGGTGCCGCAACGTTTTCAGCGTGGATGCCGGTTATGAAGAAGAAATGCGGTGAGTAAACGCGGTATGTGCGCCTCTAGATGTTTCCACGCTAACCTGGAGTGTCTTTTCCCTCTTGCAGATGGATGAGAAGTTCCGGAGACAGAGTTCCCCCAGAGCGGCTGGGATTCAGGTAAGCGTTTGAAGCCTGTACAGTCTTTAAAAATAAGCGAAGATTTGCTGAATGCTTACTAATGCCTTTTTTCTGTTCTTTTCCCTTTTCCTTAGGAAGCGGCATGCTGGGATGGGAATGAGACCACCGAAGATGCCTGCAGAATAGAAGGAGAGATGAATGATGGGCAGAAGCGCCACAAGGTAAGGCTGTTCCTAACGGTGTTCTTGTTCTTGCAGGAGCTGAGCGCAGAACAAAGATGCTGGCCTACTGGAGACCGATCCGAACACGGTGAGTGTCACGCTGCAGGTGCAGAAAAAACAAAGCATGTTTCTCAACCTGGGGATGGCTTAAATAGTCTTTGGGTATCCCAGGTGTCTCTGGGATGAACCACACCCAAAAGACTAGATTGCACATGCAGTTCTGGGAACCGAAATATGTGGGGGCATCCATCTTGTCCCCATCAATGCACTACAAGTCCAATCCCCAATGTTATCCTATGGGAATAAGTGAGTCTGGTGCCACAAGTGCCAAGTCTGACTCCAAGTGGGTCTTTGGAGGGATGGAGAGGCCCTTGAGAGCTATGTAGGTGATCGTGGCCTGGCTCCAGCCTGACATCTTGGAGGGCTGGGGACATGAGGGGCAGGAATCATGACAGATGCAGTATATACAAATGCAAAGAAGAATTACATTTTCACTGGTCAATAACTGTAAATATGCTGAAACACAAGGTAGAAATAACACATAGACGCTTGCTTATGAGAGGTATATATTCAACGTTTAGGACTACCATAAGAATAAGATGGACGATGGCTTATGTCAATCAACCCATCTACCTCAAAATATGAGCGCAGGATCTTAACATGGAAAAACAATGAAGAAGCTGTTTTAACCTTGCAGAATAAAGGAATACATTGACTTTGAACCAAGGATGCTATTCCGAGAGATGAAGGAAAAGCACAAAACGGGTTTATGAGCAGACCATGCGCAAGGAAATATTCTTCAAAGATTTGGAGGAACAAGAACATTTACTGAAGCCAAATATTGGATAATTAAAAAGGCATTAAGGTAATATGGGATAGAGTGAGCAAGTCTCTAACGGCCAAGATGATCAACTGCATCTAGCATAATTGAATCAAAAAGGGTTAAAATCACTGTCTAAATTGACAATTTCACGACCTTGTAACACGTGCCGAAGAGTTTGCAAACAAGGGCTATTAATTCAATTTGAAGCTAAGACAGTAATGTGCCTACAGTCCTTCGAATGTCCTGAGACAGTGAAGACTGGGAAGGTCAACCTTCAAACAAAAGACACTGGCATGTGGCCTACCGATGAAAGAGGGTAGACTAATTGGGGAAACGTATCTCCAACAACCTGTGTTTCGTTTCTATGTATGTGCTGCTAGCAAGCCGAATGTACAAGGATGGAGTTGGGTTGCCAACCAATTAGAATAGTCTGTCATGCACTTTTACATATAATGTTGCAAAATATTATTACGCTAACACATTTTCTGCTATGATGAGGACCTTGCTACATGTGTTTTGCTGCAAAGTTTGACCAGATCATGCATTTAGTGCTGGGGGCAGCAGGGGTGTCCCCTGCACCCTTTCTCACTATATTGTGAGCTGGGGTTAGGGGTGTGGCCCCTGCAGCCATCCCAAAAAAAGGGAATAAAAAGGAGGGCTGCAGGGGCCTCCCCTGCACCATTGCTCACTATACTGTAAGCAGGGGTTGCAAGGGTTTCTCCGCAGCCACCCCGAAAAAAAAAAAATACTTTTAAAAAAAAAAGGAATGGACCATGTGGCCCTGGTTCCCGATCACAGAAGTGAAAGGGAACATGTGTCGCATGGACACTGCAAGCCAGCTGCCACATGGTAAGTAGGAGAAGGGGGTGTGAGTTTGGGTGGGGAGGTTGTGGGGGTGTGTGTGGGGAGGTGATGGGGGTGTGGGTGGAGCTGGGGCCAAGTTGGAAATGTTCAGTGGAGAAAAGACTGAAGGTTATTTTGGAAAAGAAATCTTCAGTCTTTTCTAGCTCAAACATTTGGGTCTCAGGTTTTCAACCCCGATCCTTTAAGTGTAGCTAGGGCTGTGTCTTACAGAAAAGAGACCACCAATGAGAGACTAACACGGACATTTTCTATAAGCAGATATGATACCTTAATCCAAGCCCACCCCTCAATAGGTTATGACATTTGCCACGCGGGATCTAGCATGTTGTAAACTAAAAACAAAAGATAAGACAGTGTGATCTTGCATGAGTCGAATAGATGAGTGTGTATTCGCCCTGCTTTACTTCTTGAGATTAAAGCAGTATTTTACCATCTCCTTTGAGTCTGGCTGGTTATTGTATTTTACTGATAATTCCATCTACCACAACAAATGCTTCAAGGTGCTAGATCACATTTCCACCAGAACACACTGAGCTCACCCACTCTCCCTGTCTTAAATCTCACTGGCCTTCACATATCAGATGTTGACAATGAATGCAGCAGCTACAGTGGGCTTTGTGTATGCTCACCTCGATTTCTAAAATGTGTGTAAATTACTTTGATATCCACTACTGCGTCCTAATGGATCATTACAGACACTGCCTCCTCCTTGTGTCTTAGGTAGCTCTTTGACGCTAGTCATCTCCCAGTGCTTGCAACATGGGCTCTCTGTTCTGTAAGCTTCTCTTTGGGGCACCTGTATATTTCCTTCAGTGCTTAATAATTTCCTTGGTGGTCCGAAGAGAAATGCATTGGAGATTAATGTTAGTGGTGATGTCCACTCGAAGCAAATTTGCTACTGCTTTTATGGATATAATATCATGGAGCTGGAACATAGTGTTTTAGCTGCATACTTTCTGATCATTATCCTCTTGTTCCTATCCTGCCCAGCCTCAGTGTACTTTAAGGCCATTTTACTGGGCATGGTCACTTGTTTCAATCTGCATAGGCACTACAGGATACATGCCACACACACAGGTCCTGGTAGGCTCATTCCTGGTTTGGTTGTTTTTTAGAGCAATTCTACACATTTTCAACAAATTCTAACTGAGTTCTTTCAGGCATGTGACACCATTTGTACATGAAACATGGGCATATGCATGGTGCCAAAAAACATTGCGCTGGATCACCGTTAGATGTGCTTTGGATTGCGCTAGCATTGCTCATTATCTTGTGCGGTCTTGCACTCAGTACATCTTTTCAGCATTCCTATGAGAATACTAATGTTGCTATGAGGTCCAGGTGGTCCAAGCCAATCTTTGCACAATTGCACTTGTCATTGTATTGCACATTTTTGAGAATCTGTAAGCCCGGTGAGTTAACCACCACAAATTAGTACAAATTAAGAAAAATAAAAGCAATACAGTTTAGCACAACGATTAAAATGTCAACACCCTTTACTTGCTGTGATGTCATCAGTATATCTAGACATTGTTCACCAATTTGGTGGCAATTAAACAGTATGGCTACACGCTACTCCTTCCTATTGCAAAGACTATTTTATGTATTCCACCAAACTTGTCTCTGTTCCAACACTTATTTGAATATCACACTCAGCACTTCTCAGAATTAATATGTAGGTGGCATTCTGCTGTGACGTATTTCAGCAATATACCTTGCTCTCTAAGGCCAATTCAAATAGAAGTATCCTATTTTACTTAATTTCATTTTATTGTTTAAAGTACGGACCTAGCTCGAGAGCAACAGAGTGCTGTACATAGTGTGTGTAGCCAGCTGAAGAGAGGGTCCCTGGAATGCCCATCCTCACCCTCATGAACATGACTGCTTGAAGAGTAAAAAAAACACACAAAGTCACTCACTATTCGGACAGCCCCTGGAGGACCAGTGACTGACACTTATGCAGAAAAATATTCTCTTAGGCAGCCATTTAAACATTATCCAATCAACGTCTTTATGTATACAGGTGCTTCAACGTTGGTCATTGACCCAAATGCTTTGATGGATGATGTTGACTATTGCCGAGGAAAACCAATGTGCTGATGTAATTAGTGCCCCCACGACATAGCCACGTTAGTCACAAAGTACACTCGCAGCCAAGCACAAAATTACACAAACACACACGTGAATACACAAAGAACATGCTTGCACAGTGCTATAGAGGACAGATACATATACATACTGTCAAAATTTTTTATTATTTTTCTCATTAGCCATGTGCAGAAACGTTGAACGCAAGGAAATGAAGATATGCAGAGAAAGCTTGTGGATGCTTTTGGCAACTAACCTCATGGAACTAATGGATCACATAAGGAGCCTTGAAGGATCAAATACGGCTAACTTATGGAAAACAGCATTGTATAGATATGTAGAAATCAAAGCAAAAGTATAACGAGGATCACATAAGGCCACAAGCCGTAGAAAGAGAGATGAGGGAAAGCAGAAGAAGGCTCCACAAAATAGCAGTTCAGGGCTCGCAGCCAAGGTCAGAGACAAGCAACACATTTCAGACATAAAATGACATGGGCCATTTGCAGAAAAAAAAAGAATAAATTAGAGACCGAAATAACTCGATTTTGTGGTCCTCAACCACATTATACGGTCGAGCTAGACAACGGTTATTCACCTATGGTGGGAAGACAACACAGACATGAAGTGACACATTAACTTGTTAACATTGTTGCAACGTTGAGAGAACTCTCACAGGCAAAAGTTGTACTGCTAACAGATACAGTGGGAACTCATAGTTATTCTCATTACCTTGAAGAGGTGCACAGAGTGCTGAGAACAGAGCTGGGTCCCACATAGACATTTCACAACGCCTTGAAGAGGTACACGGGGAGCTGAGAACCGAGTCGGGTCCAGTGCCTGGGGAGACCAGCTCCAGCCTATCACGATGTAGGAAATCAGGGGTGGATGGCAAGGGTCAAGAACAAATGATGAGCCCACTACTCTGCATCAATGTAATATTTTCTTGGGAATGGGGTAGGTAAGCCACCTGACTTGCAAGGACCAGTAGAGTAACCTCTATGAGGTACTTCTATATGGGTTACCATTCTCAGCACCCAATTGGTACCGGGGATAGGTTTTTTGGGAAGGGCTCAGGTGAGCAAGTCGACGCATTCTCCCTAGTCAGTGCCCCCTAACCCCCATACCACTGGAATGACAAACGAGGAGCCACAATTGTGAACCCATGCACCGGTTTATGCGACATGTCCATGCCACGTCGACTATATGAAAAAGGATGTGCACTCAGGCAGCTATTCAGAAGATACCCTCACGTTTAAACAATGGAGGAAACCTATCAAGAAGGATGCACGTTGCCGAGTTGTTTAAAAGCAGCCATGAACAAAATGGTGCGTGACATGGATGTACGTTAAACAAAGTCCAATATCATCAAAAGAATGTCTGAAAAAAGATATATGAACCTATGTTGAAACAATAAGAAAAAACCTAAGAATGACGATGTATTTAGACTACTAAGAAAAACATGTACTCCATGATGCAGTATATACAAATGCAAAGAAGAATGAAATGTTCACTGGTCAATAACTGTAAATATGCTGAAATACAAGGTAGAAATAACACATAGAAGCTTGCTTATGAGAGGTATATATTCAACATTTAGGACTACCATCAGAATAAGATGGACGATGGCTTATGAGTGGAGTTGCTGCGACGGACCTTCCTTGTGGACCTACTGTTCCTTTAACTCTTGGCCCTGCCTTTAAAAGCTTTGAAAGAGCGCGGAGCACAGCGCGGAGTTTGGTGATGAGTTCAGTCTACCACAGTCCGCCGCACATCCGCTGCCCGCCCTGCCGGTGTTGGTGTGAGCTTGCCTATACTGCTTAAGGAGTAGCAGTGTCTGAGCGGATTGGGTGCGGATTGGGTGTTTCATCAAATTTGCAGTATGGCATCCACCAGTCCTCAAGGTGGACCGCAGACTCGGCATAAATCTTTGCTATGTCATAGGAAGCCACCGCCGGGATCTTTAAAAAAGGTAAGCCAAGTTGATCGTATAGAAACAGAAACTGAAATCGAATTTGAAAATAATGTATGCCTTGTGGAAAGCAAAGTACCATCGCTTGTCTCCCTGACATCAACATTCTTAGCAGAATTGGGATTGTCGACTATGCTGGCAAAAGAAAACCCAGTCTATAACATTGCTGCGGCACTAATCCCTTCCGACACAGATGTGGCCGATTTGACGGCGGAACTCTCACCATCTGTATATGTCGACGCATGTGAAGTTGCCCAAGTGTCCCCCTTTGAACTAACTGATTCTGATCTGATGGCAATTAATCTACCAAATATTTTGAGTCAGGAGGAGGCGCCGGTGATGACTCTTCCATCTGCCTCTTCAAACTGTATAGGTGACATAGGAGCACTGCATGCGCCGCCTGCTCCCAAACAAATATTTGCCCACAAAAGCGTTTTAATGGGGGTTCACTCATCGCTGAAACCGAACAGAGCCAAGTGGGCGGAAATGGAAATGAACTCTCAAGAAAAAAGCTCTAGTGGAAGGTCATTAATTGAATTTCTTCCTACTGTGCATACAACGGGAGTTGCCGCAGCCCAGGACATGGCGCAAAGTGGAAAAGTGCAAGCTGTGGCTGACTCGAGAACTGTCTCGGCTAAACCAAATGTGCAAAATTCGATCGACCAGATCGAGCAGACCAGCATTAATACTAACACCACAGCAAAATGTGGGGAAACACCAAAAAGAAAACTGCATGCCGAAATTGCTCTAACCGAAACCTCTGCTCATGAAGCACGGTTGACAGCAAGACTAAAAGCAAATTTCTTGGCTACATATGACCGTTTAAATGGCAGTTTCCTACAAAATCAACAGACACCAAAAAAAAGGATAGAACTTGAAAAAAATAGCTCTGCAGTGAAAACTTCAAGGAAATCATCAGATGCTGTGATTTCCTTGGCGACCAAAAATTTACCGTCATCAGTGTCTTCTGGTGGTTTGGAGCTGCCAGTTACAAAGGAAGTAGAACAGAGAGCTGTGATGAGTGACTCAAACTTGACCGGAGTGTCAATCGAACATTTTTCCACGGTAAATCAAGAACATGGAGCAACGAAGGAAACAACAAGTCATCAATCTCTAAAAAGAACATTATCAACAGCTGCGGGGATACAAATTCACAACAATGTGCTTGCTGCAACATCGATTGCTCTGTTGACTTTTATGAAACTTTATGAATCGCTACATGAGGAGGTTCGCGACCAAACGTCTCTATTAGCAGCGGTAAATAGTAAAATGTCATCCTTGGAAACCTTTTCACAAATCATTGCTCGAAGACTCGTTAACGAGGCAGAAATATCCTTAAAATGGCAAAATCGATTATGTGACCTGGTGCAAGAGGTGAATGGTGACAAAGCTTTTTTAACTGATGCTGTAATCGACTGCACCAAGTGGATGCATCTCAACATATCAACAAAACAGCAGTTCGGTAACGCACCATTTGATATTTATCATAGCCACAGTCAGGCCTCTGACGGAAATCCAGTTGTGTCTCGAAAAGGCTCTAAAAATCAACGAGGGATCGATGGTATATCCAACAGTAGAGCCGTTCATGAGCAAAGTGAAGGTAAATAAATGGACTCGGGGAAAGATTTCAAAACTTTCAAAAAGAAAGATCTGGTGACTAGTAATGCCAGTAAAAGTCAGATGCACCTTGAACAAAGTAAGGCCAATTCACAACAAGCTGCAAAGGATCCAACTAACAATGGCGTTACTCTAATTGCATATCGGAGTTGGAGCAAAGTGTTGACACAAGGCAGCCGGTGCAAGGGTGCATTGGTCCGGAGCTAGGCAATTTAACCCAGAAATTGTCCTTTGGGATTTTAAAAAAAGCAGTGATCCCCGAGTCCGAGAATGACCGCCGAATTCAATAAAAAAGCAGAGAAGTCAAAAAACAGCAGAAACGTTCAACTCAAAAGCCTGTGGCAAAATGTGCAAGCACAACTGGTGCAAAAAAATGTATAAGGATCCTCTCAACTCCGCCTCGTACATCAATATTCACTCACATTGAGAAATCATAGGAGCAGAAACTGAAATCCACAAATGAACCTGGCCATGACTTCACAAAGCAAAAATGCTCCTAAAGAACAAGAGAAGATTCTGAACATGGAAATGACGCAATTTTAGAAACATCAATTGAATTATGTGAATTTTCAACATATTCGATTGACGATGACAAAGATGACTCTGCTTCCCCTGTGATGGATTGTCCCTCGACTGTGTTTGGAACAGAAAAGATGAACACGCCGCAGCCGGTTGTGTCAACCGTGATTCCTTCCAAAGTCGGCAGCCCGGCCAAAAAACAAAAAATGGCAATGATGTCAAATCTGCTAATAAAGACTAACAAAAAAGCTTTGAGCAAAAATGGTGGATGTACAACCGACCAATCAAATGCTCTGTGTGAAAAGTTGAATCCGAAACTAACAAGAGCCCAAGCAGAAAAACTCGAGACTCAGCCAAACGAGAGGAATCAAAAACAAAATCCACGAATTGACCATGGAAGTTGGAAGGTTCAAATTAAAAACATCCTGACTGAACAAAATGAAGTAAATTTGAACCAACAGAATATACTAAAACTCCGACAGTGTATACCAACGCTTCGAGCAATACATTCATTTGATATAGCGGTGGTGGAATACATGTCAGAGGACCATCTTGACTGGGTCAGGTTACATCTCTACTCTAATGCTTTAAGGATGGCGATAAAGGAAGCAGCGGAAGACTTATTATTCTTCGGCTTTGAAGTCTACTGCAGGGAGGACCAAGATGAAGAGAGTGAAGACTCATCGAGAGTGGAAGAAACAGACAATGAAAAAAGAAGGAATGACCTGTGGGCCCAGATGAGCATAAAGGGACCAGCAAACAAGGCAGTAAATTCAAGTAGCCAATAGCTTAGCACGGACTCCACTGACTGTAGCTACCAACTTATATCATGGAACACTTGAGGCTTTGTACATCTTTTTCAAGAAAAATGGCAATTTCCAGAACAAAATGTTATACTATGCATGCAAGAAACATGGTTGCGCGACTGTCCAGTGTGTGACGGTTACACCGTTCTCCTGAATCCAGCAAAAAATAACTTATTTGGCCATCCATTCTCTGGATTAGTCACATTGGTAAAAAACTCTAATGATTGGAAGATCCTATCTTCGAAAAATCTCAACATGTTTGTACAAGTCACCACAATTCAAAACAGTCGGTTTCCAAATCCATGCGAGCAGGTGATCTTGCTAATAAACCTATATTGGAACTCAGCAATGATATCACAAATTGCCTTTATTGCAGCTGTAGATGATTGCTTACTAGCATTTAAGGACCCGACAATCCTGATATGTGGAGGTTTCAAGTATGCATGGCTTAAATCTCACTGTCCTTCACAGACCAGATGTTGACAATGAATGCAGCAGCTACAGTGGGCTTTGTGTATGCTCACCTTGTTTTCTAAAATGTGTGTAAATTACTGTGATACCCACTACTGCATCCTAGTGGATCATTACAGACACTGCCTCCTCCTTGTGTGTTAGGTAGCTCTTTGACGCTAGTCATCTCCCAGTGCTTGAAACATGGCCTCTCTGTTCTGTAAGATTCTCTTTGGGGCACATGTATATTTCCTTCAGTGCTTAATAATTTCCCTGGTGGTTCGAAGAGAAATGCATTGGAGATTAATGTTAGTGGTGATGTCCACTCGAAGCAAACTTGCTACTGCTCTTATGGATGTAACATCATGGAGCTGGAACATAGTCCATGATTACAACCCAGGCGGTAAGTTACGTTTACACCATGGTGGACGGCGGATTTACCGCCCCATTCCAAGGTGAGTGGGGCGGTAAATCCCCATTTCCCATTTACCCTTCCCCATTCCCATTTTTGCTCCATAGGGCATAATGGAAGTGGGGAAGGCCATAATTACGCCACCGTAAATTATGGTGGCGTAATTAGCACCATGGTCCCTTAGCGCCAGGGATTTTAATGCCTGCAAAAAGCAGGCGTTAACCTCACCATGGCGCAAAGGGACCTCGGAATCAGGCGTTAAGGGTCGGCGCCGTTTACGGCGCCGTTAACCCCTTAACGTCTGACTCGTAATGAGGCCCATAGTGTTTTAGCTGCAAAATTTCTGATCATTATCCTCTTGTTCCTATCCTGCCCAACCTGAGTGTACTTGAAGGCCATTTTACTGGGCCTGGTCACTTGTTTCAAGCTGCATAGGCACTGCAGGATACATGCCACACACACAGGTCCTGGTAGGCTCATTCCTGGTTTGGTTGTTTTTTAGAGCAATTCTACACATTTTCCACAAATCTGAACTGACTTCTTTCGGGCATGTGACACCATTTGTACATGAAACATGGGCATATGCATGGCGCCACAAAACATTGCGCTGGATCCACCGTTAGATGTGCTTTGGATTGCGCTAGCATTGCTCATTATCTTGTGCGGTCTTGCACTCAGCACATCTTTTCATCATTCCTATGAGAATACTAATGTTGCTATGAGATCCATGTGGTCCAAGCCAATCTTTGCTCAATTGCACTTGTCATTGTATTGCACATTTCTGAGCATTTCTAAGCCCGGTAAGTTATCCACCACACATTAGTACAAATTAAGAAAAATAAAAGAAATACAGTTTAACACAACGATAAAAATTGCAACACCCTTTACTTGCTGTGATGTCATCAGTATATCAAAGACATTGTTCACCAATTTGGTGGCAATTAAACAGTATGGCTACACACTACTCCTTCCTATGGCAAAGACTATTTTATGTATTCTACCAAACTTGTCTCTGTTCTAACACTTATTTGAATATCACCTAACACTTATTTGAATATCACACTCAGCACTTTTCAGAATGAACATGTAGGTGGCATTCTGCTGTGACATATTTCAGCAATATTCCATGCTCTCTAAGGCCAATTCAAGTAGAAGTATCACTTTATTTCATGTTATTGTTTAAAGTATGGGCCTAGCTCGAGAGCAACAGAGTGCTGTACATAGTGTGTGTAGCCAGCTGAAGAGAGGGTCCCTGGAATGCCCATCCTCACCCTCATGAACATGACGGCCTGAAGAGTAAAAAAAAAGACACAAAGTCACTCACTATTCAGACAGCCCCAGGAGGACCAGTGACTGACACTTATGCAGAAAGATATTCTCTTAGGCAGCCATTTAAACATTATCCAATCAACGTCTTTATGTATACAGGTGCTTCAACGTTGGTCATGGACCCAAATGCCTTGATGGATGATGTGACTATTGCCGAGGAAAACCAATGTGCTGATGTAATTAGTGCCACCACGACATAGCCACGTTAGTCACAAAGTACACTTGCAACCAAGCACAAAATTACACAAACACACACATGAATACACAAAGAACATTCTTATACAGTGCAATAGACGACAGATACATATACATACTGTCAAAATCTTTTATTATTTTTCTCATTAGCCAAGAGCAGAAACGTTGAATGCAAGGAAACAAAGATATGCAGAGAAAGCTTGTGGATGCTTTTGGCAACTAACCTCATGGAACTAGTGGATCACAGAAGGAGCCTGGAAGGAGCAAATATGAATGACCTATGGAAAACATAGCATGGTATAGATATGTAGAAATCATAGCAAAAGTATAATGAGGATGACATAAGGCCACAAGCCGTAGGATGAGAGATGAGGGAAAGCAGAAGAAGGCGCCACAAAACAGCAGTCCAGGGCTCCCAGCCAAGGTCAGAGACAAGCAAGACGTTTCCGAGATAAACTGACATGGGCCATTTGCAGAAAAAAAAAGAATAAATTGCAGACCTTAAGAACTCGATGTTGTGGTCCTCAACCACATTATATGGTCAAGCTAGACAACGGTTATTCACGTATGGTGGGAAGACAACACAGACATGAAGTGACACATTAACTTGTTAACATCGTTGCAACGTTGAGAGAACTCTCACAGGCAAAAGTTGTACTGCTAACAGATACATTGGGAACTCATATTTATTCTCATTACCTTGAAGAGGTGCACAGAGTGCTGAGAACAGAGCTGGGTCCAACATAGACGTTTCACAACGCATTGAAGAGGTACACAGGGAGCTGAGAACCGAGTTGGGTCCAAGACCTGGGGAGACCAGCTCCAACCAGTCACGATGTAGGAAATCAGGGGTGGATGGCAAGGGTCAAGAACAAATGATGAGCCCACTACTCTGCATCAATGTAATATTTTCTTGGGAATGGGGTAGGCCAGCCACCTGACTTGCAAGGACCAGTAGAATAACCTCTATGAGGTACTTCTATATGGGTTACCATTCTCAGCACCCAATCGGTACCGGGGATAGGTTTTTTGGGGAAGGGCCCAGGTGAGCAAGTTGACGCATTCTCCCTAGTCAGTGCCCCCTAACCCCCGTACCACTGGAATGACAAACGAGGAGCCACAATTGTGAAGCCATGTACAGGTTTATGCGACATGTCCATGCCACGTCGACTATATGAAAAAGGATGTGCACTCAGGCCGCTATTCAGAAGATACCCTCACGTTTAAATAATGGAGGAAACCTATCAAGAAGGATGTCCCTTGCCGAGTTGTTTAAAGGCAGCCATGAACAAAATGGTGCGTGACATGGATGTATGTTAAACAAAGTTCAATATCAACAAAAGAATGTCTGAAAAAAGATATATGTACCTATGTTGAAACGATATGAAAAAAACCTAAGAATGACGATGTATTTAGAATACTAAGAAAAACATGTACTCCATGATGCAGTATATACAAATGCAAAGAAGAATGAAATGTTCACCGGTCAATAACTGTAAATATGCTGAAACTCAAGGTAGAAATAACACATAGAAACTTGCTTATGAGAGGTATGTATTCAACATTTAGGACTACCATCAGAATAAGATGGACGATGGCTTATGTCAATCAACTCATCTATCAAAGGGCGACCAAGGTGCAGGTCCCTGGGTGACAGCGTGGAGAGGAGGGTGCTATGGGAAGGGGGAAGAATGCAGCAATGTCTAAGGATAGGGATAACCAGAAGACACAGACTAGAGCTGCATCACAAGACCTTGAAAGCAAGCTCCCATATGTTGAGAGATTTAGGGATCTCCCAAGAGAAAGGAAGGGGGAGACGGCCAACACATGTTTTGGAACTAGGGACATGGTGGGGGGGTCTGGCAACTGTGTGCAAGTGATTAGAGGAGAGCCAGAAAAATCACACACCAACCCCAGAGATGCAGAGAAGCACATTAGGCTGACTCGAGGAGCGAATGGGGAGGTAGGGTTCACACAACTGCCCCTACTGTAAAATGGAGGGGGCAACCTCAATACATACCATGGAAGCACATCGACAAAGAAAACGTGAGATGTAGGCTACCGTTGTTAACCATGGGTGCAGGGAAATGGATATACAAAATGGAGAGAATGACAGCGGTGAAGAGATTAGGAGTGGGGGACATACATAGACTATTAGTGGCGATCCTCTGGGAAGCTGCTGATGACGTATGGAAAAGGTCAGTATTCCCAGGAGTGACCATCCATGACAGGGCACATGACGGTTCACTGTTTGCATATTGCTGAGATTCCGTATGGCAAGCTCTAAGGTTACAATACCCATACACATCAGACATTAGTGCGTTTATGGCTTGCAGGATGGGTGGGGGGTAATGAAGACTCCTTACACTATATTCAGGTGATTCAAGAGCTTTGGCACATTGAAATGTGAGCACTGTGTGACAAAACAGTAGCTTTATTTAAACACACAGTGTGCCAGGGGCTGCCAGAACAGGTAAAGAAGGAGCTCAAGAAGTTAGTAGGCATGGAAGCAAAACCTTGGCCAGAAATACAGCTCATGATAGTACACCATTGGAGGCTATTGCAAGAGAAAAAAAGGAAGAAGAACGAGGAAATGATGCGAGAGGAAGTGAAGCTAGTGTAAAAGAAATTATCCAATATGCCTTGGAACAGGTGGTACTGACAAGCACAGGAGCACAAGGGACACCTCAGCAACAGTACACACCGCCACCCTTGTGGGGAGGATTCATGGGGTGGGGAACTTATAGCCTGGGTTTTGAGGAAGGGGGGCCAACCAGGGAAATGGGTATGGCCCACAGATTCAGCACAACCAAGGGGGGTTTCCACGAGATTTCCGAGGATATGATCAGTAGGTGCGGGGCGTGGGAGGGATGCCATCACAGTGCTGGTTGTGCGGTCAGGTAGGACACATTCTAAGGGTGTGCAGAAGCAGGGGCTTCAAAAGAACAGTGGGATGCAATATCAGACAGCATTCCAAGTGGGACAAGACAAGTATTACACACAAGACCAAGCCCAACAACAAGGACCAACACAAAACACATTCCCGCAGCCCCACCAACCCATGACACAGATACCACAGATGCAAGCTCCCTACCGCAGTATTTGCAGGCACCACAGATGCCTCACACTCAGGTAACACTTAGCACATGTACACGGCACAACAGACACCGCAAACACAGAACAACATGCAACCCAATGATGGGAGAGTTGCACACACAGACTCCATAGCAACCTCCGCATTCTAAACCTGGGAGGGTTAACCATGGTGGGAAACAATCAATTTTCTGGAAATGGGATGTCTTTATACCCTCAATAGGACAGCCCACAGATGGACTTGAAGTGTTCCATCCTGTCAATTACACCCAACCCTGCAGACGAACCACACATAGGGGTATCGGTAGGTGACAAGACTTTTTTCTTTCTTGTAGACAAGGGGCAACTAAGTCCTGCATTCAGGGGGGCCACTATAGGTTGTCAGGCAATGCCATGAATACACAGGGATTCTCTGGGGCTACTGAAGTGGTTCCTTTCACAGACAATATTTTCCTTTCTATAGGGGAACATGATTTATCTTTACATTTACATTACTCTTGACAGACTCCTGTAAACATACTGGGGAGAGACATGATGAGCAGACTCAACATCATGATTTAATTCACAGACAGGTTAATAGTGTGCTCTACACCAGGGATTTACATACGCAATGCAAGGGAAAACATTCAAGCCTATTGTGGATGGAAGGTACAGAGGGGGTGCCAGAGGATGAGGAGCTGTTCCAATACAGGACTGAGATCACAGTTGCATGGCTTCCAGGGATTCAAGGGGAAATGTGGCACATTCCAAATTCGTATTTGTTCAGACCAGAGATACCATTGTATGATGCAGAAGGGTCAATAGTGCCACTAGAGATTGAGTCATTGATTGTTGGAGAAGAGTGAATAGCAGTACATGGGATGGACCACACAAGACGATCGTGGTGAGCAGTGATCACGATAGCTGAGGGGTATAGATTAACCGCAGTGACAGACAAATAACTATTCAGAGACAACAGGTCAGACCAGGAGATGGTTTCGAAATGAGTGTGACATATTGGATAAAGATACACTACAGACAGGTACCACAGAGGATGATGATGTAACTGAAAGATCCACCATCTTTCTGCAAGGAGGATCTGGCAAAGGTGCCCAACATCCTATGGACCACCAGTCCCTATGATGTGGGGCTTCTGAAGGGGGTGGGAGGAGTGAAATCAAAACTGAAATTATGAGCAATTTTGCCACGAGTAAAACAATACCCACTCTCAAGGGAAGCAGACTAGGGAATTTATGAGACAATTGCAGCACTAGTGAAGCAGGGAATCCTAGTACCATCAGAATCATCATGCAACACTTCGGTGTACCCAGTCAAGAAAGCAAGAGAGGGTCATGGCAAAACATCAAGGACTTTCACCCTCATAATCATATTGTAGAAGCAGAATATTCTTTGGTTCCGAATCTAGTGACAATTCTGTACGGCATTCCAGCAGAAGCTGCCTATTTCACAGTCATAGACTTGAAGAATGCCTTCTTCACTATACCCCTACACCCAAACTCACAAGACTTGACTTCCTTTATGTATAAAAACAAGAAGTTGAAACATACAAGACTTCCTCAAGGGTACTGTGAGTCTCCCTCCATATTCAATAGGGTCATACAGATGGACCTAGGCAATGTACAGATGGCGAGCACAGTCATAGCATATGTAGATTACATTTTGATTTGCAGCACGAAAGAAAAACTGCATAGACATGACTCTGTACATATGCTGACAATGTTAACTGACAAGGGATGAAAGATGGACAAGGCCAAACTACAGTACTGTCAGATGAAGTACTATACATTGGACAGATGATCTCCCAAAATGACTGACAGGTGACTCCAGAACGGGGGGAGGCAATACGCAGGACAGCAAAACCCATAACAGTGAGAGAGATTCAACAATTCTTGGGTTTATACAATTACTGCAGGGCATGGGTCTTTGGCTACAGCACTTACACCAGACCTCTACTGAGTGCACCGAAGAAAGCACAAAAAGGATACAAGATAATATGATGAACAGAAATGACTGAGACATTCGATGAGATGATGGAAGTGATATGTAGAGCTCCAGTGTTATGGATCCCAGACTACAAAAAGGAATTCTTTTGGTTCTCACACTCCGATGGGATAGTGATAACAGCAGTACTGACACAGAAGACAAGCGTGGGACACAAGCCACTATGATGATGTTACAGTGGGAAGCTAGACCCAGTAATGAAATGACAATGGCCCTCATTACGACCCTGGCGTTGGACCATGGTGCTATTAGCACCATGGTCCATGCCGGTCTCCGCCATGGTGGATGGCGGAATTACCGCCCCATCACAAGGTTTGCCGGGGCGGTAATTCCCCATTCACCATTTGCCCTTCCCCATTCCCATTTTGCCCCATAGGTCATAATGGGAAAGGGGAAGGCGATGTTTACGGCACCGCTAATAGCGGTTGCCGTAATTATCGCCAAGGTCCCTTTGCGGCACCCACTTTAACGGCTGGTCTTCACCAGCCGTTAAGTACAGGTCCCGCAAAGGGACCTTGTAATCAGGCGGTAATGGTTTAACGGCACCGCCGCCTTTTACGGCGCCGTTAAACCATTACCGCCTGGGTCATAATGAGGGCCAATATCTTTGCGAACAAGCTTTGGCTGTTGCCAAATTCGCAGTGGACAAATCAGCAAGTATTACCATGGGGTGCAGCATCATTCTTTACATGGAGCATGCCCTCTTCACAATACTGGAGAAACCAAGAGCACATTACATTAGGGTATGAGGTGTTACTATCAAACCCATCACTTAAGGTAATGAGGTGCAGAATTGTCAATCCAGTGACGTTTCTCACTAACATACTACAGGAAGGTGACTACGCACAGGACTGCACAGAGAATGTGCAAGAATTCAGTGACACTCGCAAGGTACAGGAGTATGAACTTGAGGGGGGGAGACGTGCTTTAGATTGATGGCTCATCGACAATTGATGCAACAGATGGGGTCAGACATACACGAACGGCACTGGTGAGGCTAAGAGAGGACAGAACCAGTGAGGTAGTGTTCAGTGCACGATTTCCATCACTTTATTCATCACAGGCAGCATAATTAGGGAACTTAATAGTGGCAATGGAGCACAGCAGAAACAAGGAGGTGACAATTTACTCACTCAGCTTACATGAAATCCGTAGTACACTCAGGACTATCACGATGGATGAGGAGGGGGTTAAGGAGGGCTGATGGGACACCAGTATAGCATGCACTCTTATTGTACAGGCTAGTATAAGTCATACATTACCCTGATCGACTAGCCATAGCAAAATGCCAAGCCCATGCACAAGGCGAGGAACCTGTCTCAAGGGGAAATTAAGCAGCAGATGCAGAGGCAAAGTGCGCCACCTATTTTGGAGAGCACCTATAAATGGAGGCCTTGTCACATTCCTTTGACTACGCAAAGACAATGATACTAAAAGAGGGATACCATGTATTGCCAGCAACACAAAAAAATAAGCTGCTGGAAGCTGCACGCAGGGAAGAAAAATACCTGTGGACTAGGAGGGGATGTACAGTATTTCCAACAGAGGCCCTATGGCAGCAGAATAACACAGGGAAAGTGGATGGCGGCAGAATAACACAGGGAAAGTGGTCATGCCACTTGCATAGTTGCACAAAGCACAGACACAGTTACATTATCCAACTCATACAGGTAAGGAGGTGCATGCTGCCCATATTGGAGAAACATGGTTCTATCCTAATTTAGCGGAACAAGTGGCTGTATTTATGACCAACTGCCTAGTTTGCAAGCAGTTTACTGCAGGACTTTTTTCAAAACATCCACGACGACTATGTTGACATGATCCAGGTCTGCTAAGGGGTTTCATGTAATTATAACTAATGAAATACTATCTAATGAAAAAATAACAAATACATAATATCTAATGAAAAAATACCTAATTCATTTTTGTTGTTTTTTGGGGAATTCCCTCCCAAAGCCCCCCATTGTTTAAAATAATAATACTTGCCCCACCACCAAAACCACAATTCCAACTCAACCCCGTATTTAGTTTTTTTTCAAAATATGTTATTTTGGAATTTGTTATTTTATCATTTGTTATTTTTTCATTTGTTGTTTTGGATTCAATATAATCACTGCATACCCTGCCAAGCTTACCGCTACATGATAGTGGTTGCATGCCCATTCTCTCTGGATTGAGGCAGGCCCCTGTTCTCATACTGATTCCCCCAGGGCAGTGACATTTCTGGTCTGAGCATTATTCCCACAATGGGGTGTATGTGAGGTCCTGCAGTCTGACAATGACCCTCACTTCCCCCACAAAAAGTTCAAGCACTTCACAACATTGCTGGGAATTCAACACACCTTTTCCAGTGCTTATCACCCACAAGCAAATGGAATGTTTGAATGCCTCAACGGTCTTCTGAAGGAGTGCATCACAAAGACAAAAAAGAATACCAATAGAAACTGGCTCCATTCCTTACTCTTAGCATGGTTTGCTTTACGCAATAAGTCTGGGTACGACTATCATGGTGGTGGTGGTGGTGACAGGAGAGCACATGCAACTTCCCCTGGCTCTTCCCACTAGGGCACTAAAGGATGCAAAGAGTCGTGTGTCTGTTTTATGCCCAGAAAGGTATGACTATATTACGTTGATAGCTAGTGCCTAGTTTATCTCTCGCCAGATACAATGACACCAGGGAGGCCCTGAAGCCAACTGAGAAAACAGCAGTGTCAATGGCCCAGAGGACTTGTTAAAGCAACCACCTGTTATTCCTGGGGACCAACTCCTCCTACGCAATTTTTTACGCAGCTGGGCTGCATCCAGATTCACTGGCCCTTATACCGTCGAAGCTGTGACTGAAAGAGCAGTGAGACTGGAGGGAAGGTCTTTCTGGAATCACCTCACAGACATCAAGTGCTACAAAGCTGTGGCCTCACCTGACAATGAAATCGACAGGGCCAACGATTGTCAGCAAGAGGAACCATGAGAGAATTTAGAATCAGCACTGCCTCGTGGAAGACACCCAATGGTTAATTGCTCACAGGCAGCAGAGTTAGGGCAAGGACTTCCTACACATCCAGAGTGAAGATACACTCTCTGTTTGTTATTTTATTCTCTGCATACTTTCTTTGAGAAAGTGTGACTGTAATATTTCATGACTGTTCATGTTTGCCCAATGATTTAACACCTGATACTTTTTAGGGCCAATTTGTCCACTTTATTAGAAAGTCCAACAGATTTCGAGCACGTCCTCCTGGTATATATTACAACATTTTCTTAGCATATTTGGCCCAAGCTTACCCACAACTTCAACGAGGAAACTCATCAGCTCTCGCAGGACTCTGAGGCCCTAGAATTAGAATGGTGCGGGAACAGCTATTTGAATTTTCTACAAGAATTTACATGATTCACAGGGCTTAAAAATAACACAACTCTAATACATTAGCGCAACATATTTGTGCATCTAAGGCAGACAACTGATATCTTCAACTGATATCTTCAAGTTACACAAGGATCCAGCAGCAGAGGTAAATGGGTGAGATTATAAAAAAATATGCTTATTATGTTGTGTCTCTTATTCCGAAGTGGGGTCTTTGCATTCATCATTTGGCGAATACCGCTTGTGTCTAGTGAAACCGCTGTATCCCCTATTGACATTAACCTGACCCCAGCAAGTGAAACGACCATGTCAGGTGGACAGGGGAGCACTAAAAGAATGGTAAGGAGAGGTAAGCGCAGTGCTGACACAGACATGAGGGGAGCGGTCCTATTTCTCACTGACACTACTTGAGTGTCTAATAACGTGTGGTACAAGTAGGTAAGGAGGCCATCAGGGAGAGTTGTTACGTCTGATCACTAATACCCTATGCCAAGAGTGCCTCCAGAACATTCATAGAAACTGAAATTCCAGCAGCAAGAACCCAATGCCTCATGTATCTGTCCATGGTTACAACTCGAGGAAGGTTCCAAGGGAAAACAGCAAAATTGAGATGGATGTGTCAAGCGACATTCCCAAATGAAGACCATTACATAAAGACTCCTTATATGATGAACAATTATTGGCAGTTAGACCAAGCTATACAATATATAACTGATGGGCCGCAGAAGGGTGACACGAAAACGATCAAAACTGAAAGAGCTGCCCTGTCCGAAGAGGGGGGGATGAAAGAAATAGGATGAGAACCAGGATTCTGGGAAAGACTACAAATGCTTGTGTATGGGCAAGTATACTAAGAAGAGAGATGGGAGGATGGAATAGTAGGAAGAAAAGCACACACCCTAGTACAATAACCAGTGAATACAGTACAAGGAGAGAATGACAAATGCCTGAAGCAATGGGATGCAAGTGCCAAACTGCTCACTTGGGTAGACAATGAAGCTGGACCAATACCTATAATACATTTGAAGAAGCCAGCATTGTGCTACAAGAATATAGTAACAGCAAGGGTTGGGGAAAACACAGAATGTCAGTACACAGAAAAGCATCCAGCAATGAAGATCGGCACAGCAGTACTGATGGACCATTATTGGGCCGCAAGTCCAAAGCATACGAGAAGCTGCCACCCCACTGGAGAGGAGTTTGCTTACTGGTACACATCAATATGCCAACACTAACATGAGAAAGAAAGGTCTGTTGGAGTACGCGATAAGGGAAGAAAGTGAGTAAAGTAACATCAGAGTCCAAAACAACACTAGAAGATGTACCATCTGAACATAGGTTATTCAGCGGAACAGAAATGTTTTTTGCATCAGTGGTTCCAGCAGTCCAGATGTATGCAAACGTGAAATGGTTACAAATAAATAGTTGGGAGTTGATGCTGACAATAAACTCCACAGTGAATGGATTCAACGCAACAATAGAAGAGCTCCGAGCAGTAAGAATAGATACGTTCTGGACCTTCTCATAACAATGGAAGGAAGAGTTTGCGCCAAAATTGGGAGTTCCTGTTGCACATTCGTATCTGCCAATGACAGAGAGAATGGCACACTGACAGAAGCAGTGACACAATTGTCAAAGATGCATTCCAAAATGAAGGAGGAACCTAAGGGGACTAGAAAAAACCAAAGCTTGATAGCGTACCTCTGGTCATAAATGCCTTCATGGCTGGAAGAGGGACTGAAAGTATTAGTAGAGGCACTAATATTGGTACTAGTTGGATTGTGTGTGGTGAAGATCTGCATTACTCAATGCCGCAAAACAACAGTGAAATGGATAGGGATGAAGGTGATCATTTATGTGAATCTAGGAGGTGAGAAGGGCAGGATAGAGGAAGAAAGAGACTAGCTGAGAGCAAGAATAAGGGAGCGTCCACTATTCCCACATGAGACAATGAATTTAGATAATCCCTATGACAAGAATTGTGGAGGAAGATGGGTATGGTGCAACTCAGAAGGTGAGTGCAAATACACGAACTTGAATTTTAACGATCATGCCAACTACTACAGACACCTTGGAGGACTGACCAAGATATGGCTACCTGGGATAAAGGTTGTAACATATGGTAGATTGGTCAACAGGTTGACCAGAGGAGGGACTCAAGAGAGGGTTCCAGGAATGCCCCTCCACGCCCCCAGGAACATGACAGGTTACTGGACAAGAAACGCTCAAAGTAACTCTCCTTTTTTTGACAATCCCCAAGTGCACCACTGGCTGACACATACACAGAACGGTATCCCCTCAGACAGCCATTCAGACCTAATCCAATACATATCCTTTTAGAAACAGGGGACTCAACAGAAATTGTGGATGGAAATACCCTAATAGATGGCCTCAATTAAGCACCAAGAAGCCACGATGCTGACTTCATTAGTGATACCACGACATAGCAGCATTAGTCATGAAGCAAACTTGCAGCCCTCCATTGCATTACACGAACACACATTCCCATACATAAAGAACATACTTACACAGTTCTATAGCTAGAGGCCAGATACATAAACATACTGTCAATGCTTTATTTTTATTTCTCACTAGCCAAATGCAGTGTCGCAGGAAAAAGGCAACAAGAGATCCTGAGCAAACTTGCAGATGCTTAGGATGATTAACCCTAGGGAACTACAAGAGTATACATGAAGGCTGGTATGACCATCTGTGATTAACTTATAGGTTACTTAGCACCATAGGAGCGTGTAGAAATCATATTATAAGTCTAAGGAAAATTGCAGAAGGCATTAAGCCACAGAACATGACAGTAGCTGACTCAGGCTGCACGAATCACAGTTCGAGTACACAGCCAAGGTCAGAGACAAACAATCACATTCCAAACTCTAGATGACAAGGGGACCAGCTGCAGGAACATGGAATGAATCCTCATAAATTCAGACCCAAGAGCTCAATTTTGTGGTCTACAAACAAGCGATGCAGCCGAGCTAGACAACACAATAGGCATTCGCTCATGGTGGGCATTGACTCCAGCCAATCATGAGGTAGTAACTCAGGGGTGGATGGCAAGAGTCAAGAACCAATGGTAATCCCACTACTCTGAATTTATGTAATATATAGTTTCTTAGGGACCGGGCAGGTCAGCCACCTGACATGCAAGGATCAGTAGAATAACCTATATGGGTTACCACTCTCAGCACCCAATCAGTACAGGGGACAGGTTTTTTGGGAAGGGCCCATGTGATGACGACAAATCACGGCAAACCTAGGGAGCATGCATTGTAAAATTGAGATGTACGGGAGAACCTTGATCGTCTTGTATGATCCCTGTTGTTTTTTTGTAATTAACCACAGTTCTAACTTGTCATTGGTCGAGTCCTCCATTTATTCTGGGGAAGGGTGTTGGTCCCTTGGGAGTCGTACGTACCCCCAGACGACCTCTGGCATACTTGGGAATTAACCGAACACCCCCAGGGATGGATGCCACAGGCCTAGCTATTAGAACATCGACACTAACCAAACCACAACTAAGTTTTCCTCTTTAGCCTTATCACACTCTCCCTCCTCAGTGGCTAACCAGAACCAAAGTGCTGAAAACCAATTGATAATATACTCCCAGGTTACTCAGCTGAACCTATAGAAAGCACATTGGCACACAGGAACCAGGCTCTTCGATCCTTCATGCATCCGAAATGACCCGTTTATTTTATTACAGGGTCACATGAAGTGAGGTCTCCAATAGTGGCAGAAGGGCACTATAGAAGACCACTTACATTGATCCATAAGAGAAAATCATATCGATCCCAATCATGTTTATGTATAAAAATATGACTGTTGCAATGCCTAATTGAGTGGAAGCAGGAAATGTGCACGGGTGAACTAATGTAATTTCTGTGCTCTTCATGAAATATGGATTGAATCGCCAAAAGTATTATCGCTCTCACTCTTTAGGGTGCACACATGTGAAGTGGTCATTCAAGTGTACCCACACTCTGGTACTGGGTAACAATGCTATAACCAGAAATCCTATTTATCCTACACTGTTGGGAATCCCAAAACTGGCACATAAAACTGCCCTAATTGCACCTTTCCCCAGGTGCACGGGAAGGTTGCAAGACCAGCTCTCATTGAATACCTCCCTGTAGGCAAATCCCACAATGTTGGGGCTTATGAATGCTGCTGTGAGGGTTCTGGTAGTGCAAGCCTAAAACCATGTACACAAACACTCTCCCTATATGTTGGGTCACAGCTTTGAAGTCAACACATACCTGAAAGCGGGCATATAATGCAGATCAGCCTGCGTGTGACTACTGCATTTCTCTCTCAATTATTTCAAAAATGTTCAGCTTGAAGATGAAAAACTGGTTGGGAAAGAATGAATCGCAAACATGGAATTGTCCTTGAATGAGACTAATGGTTCACGATCAGGCGAAAGATCAAACACTGTAGAGCAAATTGATCGTTTCCTGTATATTTCACCCGCCCTTGGATGGTAGACTGTCACTCCTGGACATTTGTCTCTGAACATTTATTGTATCTTCATTGCTGTGCCATAAAGTTCAAGGCACGCGCAGGAAATAAAGGATTCCCGGTACGCCGATGAAGGAGGCATTTGTTGCGGAACATCAACGCCGGAGCCTGGAGCAGATCATCGTGTTCTAGGGTCTCATTATTTGGTCACCGTGCTCCGCTCGCCGGCACTAAATATTTATACACCAATTTATGAAGTGGCTGCTTGCAATGCCAGAGTCTCCCCTATTAGATTGGTAATGCAAAAAATATCACCTTGGTTAGAAGGGGGAAAAGGTAATTGGAGATGTGCCTACTACCCTTCGAAAGTTTGAATCACAATTTAGTGTCAGGAAATTACTAATATGCCAAGGCAGCTGCTCTAGTGTCTTCTCCTGACACGTGCTTAAAATGTGTTATTAGAGGTGTAAATGCTGCAGACATGTATCATGGGCAATGATTATATTGTCTGCTCACGGCGTGCCCCCCATTCATCTGATGACGGGTGTCTGTGAATGGAATTTTAAGCTGGGAGTTCTTTGAATGAGGATACGCGGCAGCGTGGGATATGAATATTGGCTTTTAACAAAGCATCTGAGTGGTATTTAAACAGGCACATGCATTAGCCAGAAGTTTAGTGAAACCCGCCCGAAGACACGGAAACGGCCAAATTATGAGGAAGTAATAATAATAATGAAAAAAAAAAATAGGCTTTTTCAGTCAGGAAATCTGTAGGGTTTTTTGTTATTTTGTGGAACAATGCCGTTTCTAATTATTTTGGCGTCGAGCCATTCAGAGTAATCTGGCAATCGCATCAAGCGTTTTATCTCATATGCCTTGTAATAACAGAGCAATTTAAAGAAAACTACAATGTCTCTTAGTGTCTAGGAAATCTGAATTTCATGCACTATCTTGTCACCTGTGAACGATATTGTAGTACCGCTTTGTTGATTTTTTGCTACTCCGAACATACTATTTCGATTGTACCCTTTCTGGTTTCTGTATATGAGTTCCACCGGAAGCCATCAGCACATACTATTTTTTCTGAATGCTGGATTTTCGGGCTGTGGTGTCACGCTGGAGGAGTAAGGACGCATTTTTCCGCAGGTCTTATGTTGTGGCACGGGAATCCTCACTTCCTCTGTTCGACCAGGCCTCCTCAGATATGAGTAATCAAAGCAGACTGTGTGCCTTGCACCAAACATTAACATACACATCTATGCAGCATCACGTTTATCACAGAAACAAGCCAACTACTGAGCACAACACTGCCCAGTGACAGAGCTGAATCCACAAGCTTGTCAAGTTCGCCACAACTGTGGTACAATGGGCACTGGAGGAGAGGCCAGTCAATCACTTAGTAACACAGTCCTTTTCTTGCAGGGCCCATGTTCAACTGAAGCAAAGCAGGATGCACTGTGCCGGCACAGCAAGCAAGGGGCCTTGTTGCTAGCCAGTACACACCCATGCACATTCTGGATACCCTGCAAAGGCGGTGATACAGTGCAACTAAGATTGCAGGCCCGGCCGTCCTGCACTCCTCAGGGATAGACTTTTAGGTTCGGGCAAAGGAGACCACAGGCTCGAAACCACTTCAGGGGTGGATCAGCCTCAAAGCGCTGGGGGTCTTGTTGACAGTTTTGGAAGATGGTCTTAAGTGGGTCCTTTAACACTTTGAGCTGCCAACCCCCACACCCTTACCTTGCCCTGAGCCCAGAAGGCTAAATAGCTACTATACCTTCCTTCTCCCTTTTTGCCATGAGATGGACCTTGAACCCTAATTCTCAAGATATTTAGTTGCCCAAAGAAATGCTAATTACTGGAGGCGTGAGCTATTTCAAAGCTGAGCCCAGTAGTTAAGTCTTTGGCTTCGTCATAGTGACCATGTTGATATTGTCTGGACAGGCTTTTGTCCTCTGCAGCTGTCAATTTGCTGCGGCTGCCACGGTAATGAGTGATGAAACATAAATACTCCCCTCTACCAGGTGAGAAATGTGACAAACTCTTGCGGTAGCACCCCTTTCCCATCGAGACCTTGTTGGGCTGAGCGTCATGGCAGAGTGCTCAGTTCTTCCCGCAACCTCATCCATGTGGGAGTGCCTCAGCCCTCCCAAGTCAGGGGCTGAGGTACCCTCTGAGAAGGAGGGATGATCAACAAAGGCAGAGTAGCTAAAGGAGGAGAAAGCAGGATGAAAAGGCTGTGCACAGCAAGTCACAGCCTCTTCACAGTCAGCCATCCCACACCAGCCCACAGACACAATTGTAGGTGATAGCACTGGAAGGGTGGAGGCACACGGTCAAAATCACAGCTCACACATAAATGGGAGTCATTAGGAGTTGGCAGGTGCAGGGTTAATGTGCCAGTAATTCCGTTTATAGGCACGTTACCTCACCAACCTACTCATAGTTTGCTGGTGGGGGACCGGAATTGCCTCCAGCTCAAAGCAGGAGGTAATTGGGCCACTCCACCAGCAAAAATGTATGGTATTACCGGCACCGGTGGGAGTACCTGCCCTTACTGGCACTTGGAATCTGACAGTAATTCCACCAGACCGAGTGCCGGAAACGGTAGTTCCATTTGCTTGTATACCACCAGACTTATAATGAGACTCATTGTCTTTTTCACAGAGTGCCGCAACAAATGAATGTTTTCTTTAAAAAAAAATGTTTGTATGTGGTGTCTGCATCTGGCAAAATGTTTAGAATGTGTGATTTATGTATGAATAAACTGCAACATGTCATAGCATTTTCATAATGTACTTGAGTTTTAAAGGTGCCAAATCACCCTTTCTTCCTCTCTGCCTCCACTTCCTCCATACTACCCTGTGTTCACTCTAACAGGGAAGAGGCTAATTAGAATCCATCCCACTGTAGCATACCTGTGGTTACAGTCTTTGGGCTTCAGCAGGAGTTGGGCGGTAATGGTATAAGCGCCTGCAATACCACTCCGCCGGATCACGACTACAATCCAGCCAGCGCAATTCCAGTTGGACGCTAGCTATTACAGCCAGCTGTTATAATGCCAACAACCAAACATGCTATTAGAGACCTATCACAAGTATAGCATTGGCGCTCCTATCGCCCGAAAACTGGCACTAATATCGCTAAAAATACCCCGACCAAATGCTGGAGGTAAAATAACACATGTGACAGTAACAATGCCCCAGGTGGAAACAATGCACACAAGAGGCTTACAAAAGACCCACCCATGCCCCACACACCCTTTCCACCACCATGTTGCAATTAGGAGCAGGGAGGAGATAGCAATGAAGCCCCAGGTGGAGACAATGCACACAAGAGGCTTACAAAAGACCCACCCATGCCCCACACACCCTTCCCACCACCATGTTGCAATTAGGAGCAGGGAGGAGATAGCAATAAAGCCCCAGATGAAAGATTAAAGAATATTAAGGCTTAATATCACATAATAGAAATACACCAGTCATGAGTCCAAAGGTACCATGTACATTTATTAACAGGCAGCTATCTGGCTCTCAACACCCCGCAATGTGTGCAAGCAGACACTGTGAGATGAGAGAGTGTTGCACATCTCAACAACACAAGTATTTATACAAGTTTTCCACAATCCCGGACACATCGTCAAGCCCCTCATCGTGTAATCTATTCATCTAGGGTTCATGGCCTATCCACATAACTAAGTCATGCTTAAACATCTTTGAATAGTTTGTTTACCTTGAAACATTTCACATGTTTTCCAAACATAAGACACAAAGGTAACATTCCTTATTTTGCTCGCTTATATTTGTCTATCATTTGTTCTAGAGTTTAAAGTCAGTTTAGTTTCAAGGAGCGAAAACAAAGATTTCTGCACAAAAGCATGTTCAACTATTTGTTATTTTACTTTGATGTTTGAACGGAGAAGGCACTGTTGGAACAGATGGTATCTAAATTACTCATTAGTACAGCTTTTGTTTAACTCAAAGTTTTCTCAGTGTAGGACAAACAATCCATTTTAGCAGCTTCAACTTTCTTATCTAAGTTGACATCATGGAAACAGTACAAAGTTCATTCTGCTCTGCTGGAGCCAAAAACACAATTCTAAACATAGAACAGAAAGCAAGAGGCAATCAAAATGGTGGATAACTCAAAATGGTGGCGTAGTCTGTTTCAGATTCATTCAATGCAATTTATAGTGCGATGCGAATGTGCTTAGGCCAATCATTTACTATCAGGCGGTATTCATGCAAAATATACTTTTACAAACCCTCCTTTTGGCCTGAGCCAAGAGCATTACTCAAACATTAGCTTCAGCCCAAAAGAAACGTATCATCATCAGAGCACCCTGAATCGTTATCTTCAAAAACATTGATCACCATTAATTCCTTTATGGCGATGTCCTGCATTACCTGGGAATTAGTAATTGTTCCCAGCCTATGTGTCTTAGGTTCTAGTTTACCAACTGCTTGTGCACAACTTTCCCCTACCATGGAACAGATGACAGGAAGACACTGTAGGCAACAACAGCAAAACAGTACAATGCGAAGGAACACCATTAGGACTGAAAAGATTTTCCAGCCCCAAGATCGTAATTAGTCCCAGAACCATGTGCCAATATTCCAGTTTCCCACTGGAATGTGTATTTCATAACTCAAGGTGTGCAATTTCTTAATTCCCTTAAATATGGTGGGGGAGGAATCGGGTCAACACGCAGAACCCACCATTTTGCACACTCCACCACACTCAGCTAGAGTGATGTCTAGCACCATCCTATTTTGGAGAGCCACTAATCTAATAGCCTTTTGCTCTAGTGTCATGTTATACAGGATGTCAGTTTTTTCATTGATAGTCTTCTTTAAAACCCACGCCAATGTTCTGATATCTTGGGAGTTTATTATCTGTCCCCAAATTGGTACAAAGGATTTGTCAACATCCTCATCCCGCCTGGGATGAATTCTAGAAACACCAGCAGTAGTGGTGACATATGCACCGGTAACAGTATTCCTAAATAATAAGTGCCCTCCCAGTCTCTTGGCAAACATGGATACGCTTCATTACCACAAACAAAGTAAACAGGATTTCCTACATACAGAGGTCTATCCTCACTGGTTAGTACGGCAGTATTCATACATCCCTCAAATGTATCCATTGGCTGGGAACCCTCTCTTTGTATGCGAAATGGAACAGAGTGTGGAATATGGTCAATGGTATAGGAAGGAGACATGGCATCCCTGGGAGCCTTTTTAAAGGTAATCATAGATTGGAAAGGTCTGGAGAGTCAATCAAAAGGCCTAATAGAAGCAATGTTTAGCGTGCTCCTATTTGCAAACAGAGTACATCCTAAAGGTGCTAAAACTCGTTATTCAAACTCGTTGAGATTAGTCCCATCAAAATTCTGAGTGACACTATCATTCCACCTGCCAAAGGATAATGCCCTAAGTGAAGCATAACAAGCAGTAGTTAGAGGGAGAGGATGTATGTACCAGCCCAATTCTTTTTCCCCATGTTGTGGCAGATATGAACATATCCAACAATTGGTCTTATTTACAATGGCATGTGTGGCGTTCATGATCATCAAGAGGGTGCTGTTGTGATAACCCCCTCTATGTCGGAGGTCTTGAGGACGAAGAGTGTACAAATGCTAATAAGGTGGAGACACATGCAGTTGGCAATAAAATATCAAGCGGATGTTTACTCTTCAGATACCAAAATGTGAGTGTCAATGTAATTACAATGCAATCTGTTATTGTGCTCAGCATCCATTTGGTCATAGGGGACCATGGCCCTCGATGGGCGGACTCATTATCAGCAAAATTATCAATATCCTTATTAGTACGAGTGGCGCCAAACACAGGCATAGTTTCTCAGTGTGCGTTAAGAAGCCTCACTGTTAAGCTTTTTTAGTTCATCCGTGGGTGGCACTTGAACACTTGGCCTATCTTGTTTGAAGGTAACTTTGCTGGTCCCTGCTTCTTATCGTATGCAGCAGAGAAATGACAAGGGACAGGCTCAATGTTGGTTTCTTGTGGGTTTCTTGTGGGTACAGAATCCTAGCTGCACTTTCCTATTCTGTTTACAATAATGTAATCTCAGCAGGCCCTAAATCTAAATCCTGTTCCGTGGTCACAGATTGTACCTTAAAACTCCAGTTACAGAATGGTCAGTGAACAAAGCATCGTTGTTTCCTAAAGAAGATGAAGAAGCAGAAAAAAGATCGATCAGCGGTGAAGAAGAAATTGAAGAAGATGAAGCAATCTCCCCAGGCCCCACAGGGTCAGGAAGGACTTTCGTGGCACCCTTGGTGTCGCTCAAAGCAGGCTCGGTATGAGCATCAGGATCAATTCCCTTCTCCTCCCCTTCATCATAGGTCAGAGGAAAAGGAATCCTCTTCACATGTGTCACGTGGATCCAGTGTTTCTTTCCAGTCACTCGTACTGCAGTTTGCATAGCCAAAAGGATCTGATGTGGTCCTTTCCAACCAAGTGCAAGGCAGGTGCCCCTCTTGACATTTTTCACCAAGACCCACTGACCAGGTCAGAGTCAATGACCTGGATCCTCGTATTTTACAGTGAGGGCTGCTCATACCTGTTGGTGAATCAAATGCAAGTTTTGAGTCAGCTGGTCACAATAATCAGACAAAAGCAGATACTCAATATCTTTCAACTGTTTTTCGATGTCAGTGTTCCCTTCTCAATGTTATGTTGCAAGCATATCATGCAACTCTGGACTAAACGTTCAGCAGTTTTCTGGATATTAGTGTTATACCAGACAGGATCTAATTGTTGACAAATCTTTTTTGCACATATGTGTGTTGGGCCATGAGCCATGGTGACCATGGCAGTGACATAGGCATTGGGTAGCATCCATCTTTGCTTCGCATTATCCACCCAACAAGCCTCATCATCTAGACCCGCTGGACCCTCAGCCCACTGTTTGATTTCTTCTGGAGTATCTTCAGCCTGAATTTCTTTTACACTCTTGTCCGTTATACAAGTATCAGTACCCCATCTTGCTGAATCGAGCATGTACATTTTTTAGTACAAATCAATAGCAGTCTGTTTGGCTATTCTGTCAGCAAAAGCGTTTCTTTTTCCTACATTGTCCGTCACTTTCTGATGTGTGGCATATTTCACTATTGCTAGTTGTGAAGGAAGCGGAGGTGCTGATATCAACCGGACTATCAGAGTGGCATGTTGAATTTGTGTTCCATGTGAGGTCAAGAATCCTCTCTCAGCCCATAATCGCCCAAAATTATGAACCACCCCAAATGCATATTGGTTATCTGTATATATGTTTACACTAAGCCCTTCAGAAATTTCACAAGCTCTAGTTAATGCAATGATCTCTGCAGCTTGCGCAGAGTTATGCAGAATTTGTTTACTCTCCACAACAGTGCTTAATGTGGTGATTGCGTAAGCAGCGGTAGATGTACCATCCGGTAGTTTCAAACAGGAGCCATCACAGAATAGCTCCCCTTCTGGATTCTTTAAAGGTGTATCAATTAAATCAATTCTGCACTCTTTTTCTTGTTCTGTAATAAAGAGGCAGTCATGTGACGTTTCATCACTGCAATCCTTCTTTTGTCGAGAAGGCAATAGTTCAGCTGGATTCAATAAACATCTCTTAATTTGAATATGCAGAGCAAATAGAATCAGCATGTACCTTGTTAGTCGAGCTGATGTGAGAAGTTGCATCTGCGTTCTGTTTAATAGAACATCTACGGAGTGGGGTACCATCACGGTTAAAGAGTGACCTAAAACCATACCCTCACTTTGTTTCACGGATGCAGCAGCAGCAGCTACAGCTCTCAAACATCTCGGCAAAGCGCATGCAACAGTGTATAACGTGGAGGAAAAATAGCCGCACAGCCTATTCTTGCCTTCATGTTCCTGTGTCAAGACAGCCAAAGTGCATCCATCACGTGCATGCACATACAAAACAAACCCTTTTTCGTAATTTGGTGTGCCCAAAACAGGTGCTGAATACAGCGCTGCCTTAAGCAAATCAAAAGCGTTCTGGCAATCCATGTTCCACGGTAAAGGCAAAGAAATGTCCTTCTTTCTCAGTGCCAACTCAGATTTTATCAACAACGAAAAATTCAGGCTCCACTGACTACAATATGAGGCCATGCCTATTAAAGCTCTTACCTCTTTCTGTGTATTTGGAACAGACATATCAGAGATGCTTTGTATCTGTTCAGGTGTCAGTCTTCTTCCCTCTTTTGACCAGAGATAGCCCAAATAGGCGACATCCTGTCGACAATACTGAAACTTCTTCAATGAAGCCTTATGCCCATGTTCTGCTAAATGAATAAGCAGCAACACCGTGCCATCTTTGCAGGCATGTTCGGAATCAGCAATTAGAAGTAGATCATCAACATATTACAACAACCTGGAAGTGGAAGGTAACTCGAGCGTGGTTTATAGTGACATTTTTGATTTTTTTTTATTTATTATTATTTTTTTTAATATGGGGGTTTTCCCCCAAACCCTGTTTTTTTTAATTGACCCTTTTTTTACTAACTAAACCTAAAAAAAACATATAAAATAAAAAAAATATCTGACATTTTTTTTTAGACATTTTTTTCCGACAATAAGGCATTCGAAATTGTTCATTCGAAATTTTAACTGGATACCCTCGAGCGTATCAAGCTGCTCTTTCAATGCTCTACTATAGATACTTGGACTCTCAGTGTTCCCTTGCGGCACACAAGTAAATGTGAGTGAGCATACCCCTAGGGTGAACGCAAACAAATATTTGTTATCAATATGTACAGGGATACTAAAGGAACTGTTTTTCAAATCCATGACACTAAAATTGTAGCCGTGGCTGGAAACATAATTAGAATTGTGGTGACATCAGGTGCAATCAGAAACTGTGGAGTAACAAACTTATTAATGCACGCAAATTAATAATAAAACAAAAAGGAATCGCATTATCCCCTTTTTTGTAAACTGGTAAAATCGTATTATTATACACGCTGCCCGCAATTTCCTCAATTACACCTCAGTGTATGAAATCAGAATCAATACTCTTCAAAGCCTGTTAACCTTCAACCAAAATTTTATATTGTGGGATACGCAGCAATTTAACACCTGGTTTCAACACGATTTTAACTGCCTCAATTTGTAAAATTCCAACGTCATTATCTTTAACTGCCCAAAAACATGTCAGAACCTTATTCAATTTAGTTGGTAAAGGCATAGACAAAAATTGTGGGACGGACGTTTGTTGGGGCAAAATCGTTAAGTACACTCCTTCTGGAGAACAGTAAATCACAGCATTCAATTTCTTTAATAAATTCAATCCCAACAAATTTTCGCCACAATTTTTGTCAATAGAAATGGACAAGAATCAGTGAATGGTCCCAGTGAAATTGGTACCGGCCGAGAGACCGGACTAACCACTGGCGTACCAGTGAACCCTACAGAAATGATGATCCACCCTGACAGTGGAATATCTGGAACCTGTGAATGATCAATAGAACACTTCTGTGCTCCTTTATCTGTCAAGAAGAGATGCTCCCTATTCCCCACCTTTATTTCAGCGTAGGGCCCTTTGTGATTGAAGGGAGTAGGTATCAGTTACAGACCCTGCTTCGGGCTGTCCTAACAGAACAGTATATCGTCAGATGCAAAATCCTCAGAAAAATAGACATTCGAAGGGTTATCAAAAACATTCCCACTATTAACACTCTGTTGCTGATTACCTTGTGATGGTGTCTGTTGGTTCTGTGCAAACTGATTTCTACCAGGACCCCCTATCCCAGGACGTCCTCTGGGTCATCTACCAATGGCACCATACGTACTCTTTGAACTCTGCTGTAGGATCGGGCATTGTGCTCGGCAATGAACCATCTGTCTACAATATGCACACTGGTTTATGTATACGGGACCCAGTTGTGCGCCACCCTGTGATGTAAATTGGCCTCTGAACTGTGTATTCCCACCTCTGGCTCCTTTAGCTATCTGCTGCAATAACTCTCTAGTCTTCAGGTCTCCTTTCTTCTTTTCTACCTTCTCCTTCTTTGTATTAACCATATTTTCATAATACTGAGCCATGTGTAACACTTCAGGTTGTGATTCCACTTGCCACGCACTCTCAGAAGTCATAATCTGTGATTGGATTTCAGGCAACAATCCGCGCACAAACTTATCAACAAATAGACTCTTTCCTGCCTCTGTACTTAAATCTTGAGAACTAAAATCCAGAAATATTTGCTCAAATCTGTTAAAATATTCTATTGCACCTTCTGATTTCCCCTGCATGCAAGCCGTAAGCTTATCCCATACAATTTTTTTTTTTCAGGAACCAGAATTTCTAATTTAGTCCAAAAGGAGATGATTCCTGTTTTACCAGACCTCTTCGAACTGGCTGATCATCTCTCCACTTATATTGAGCTGCAATATGACCCACAGTGCTTCTTTTGGCACATTACATAGATCAAATTGCTGATCTTATCTTTTAGTCATCTGGATGCCTGCTTGACCCATTGCAGCAGACGACATCGAGCAGCCCGATTGCCTGCTGAACACCTTTAAAGCAACTGACAGGAATGCTGACTCGACCTGTTTGAGGCCTGTAACTCAACAGGAACTGTCATTTGCAACAATGTGCCCAGAAGCACAGCATGATGCCATTTGAGCTCCATGTGAACAGACTAAGGGGTCTGGCCCTCTAGACTGCCTTAAATGACCATAGTGACTTTGAAACCCACCTTCTCTGTCTTTTAAAAGGACAATTACTTAAACACTGATATTGTTGCTGAACTCTCTTGCTTGTCAATGCAGGGCACCCTTTACTCAACAATAGACATTATCTGTGTTTCTCTTCCAGAGGTAGGTTTTTAGTATTTATAAATGCTGGATTAAACTTTTATCATTTTTATACGACCATATTATCTTTGTAGTGAACTTTGTAGTTGCAAGTGAACCAGGTTTCACCCCTCCTGAAGATATAGCCTGCCCTTGTCTCACGTTAAAGAAAAGTGACAAAGGAGATATACCTGACTTCCTTTGATTGGTTCACTTTCATGATTGGGATAACTGCTAGTTTAGTAGAAGTGTAGGGCTTAGTAAGCAGTTTCCCCACTATTCGTCCCTGTAGTCCTGCAGATCATGAGTCATTTAGTCACAGTTATCAAAGAAGCAAGAAGAATGACATTACTGTTAGTGTCAAAGTCAGAGGGCTAGTCTAGGAGGATATGAATACCAGTTAGTATCCAGAGAGAGAACAAAGCCATCCTCGCGTAGAGGAGGGTAATTGTGTATTGCTTGAGCAATGCAACCTATGGTGTTGGCCATGAAACACAGCATTTCTGTCACTGAAGGTGAGAAGAAAGTAAAAGGCCATCTTCTCTGGGATTTTAGCAATAAAAGGTGTGATTGCATTACCCATGTAAAGAGCACAATACGATCAGAAAGTTAGAACTACAGCGGGAAAATCATGCACGTTAATTTATCAGTTGATTTTACAGAGAGGTCGGTGCATGCATGCTGGTTCAAGAAGTGAATAGTTTAGAGGTCACAGGTAAAATGGTTGAAAGTTAAGGAGGTGCATAAAGCAAAAAGTATAAACAAGTTGAAGCAATATGTTCGCATGTAGATGGTTATGAGAGGTACTGAAGATGCACAGGGCAAAAAAAAATGTGTGCCATAACACACGTTTTAAATAGATCCAATACACTGGAATGCAAAGGGTAGGATGGGGAGGTACTCTATGGAGCACAAATGCCACAAATGTGGAAAGCAAAGATAGTTAATTGCAGTAGGACAGAGAACCCATTTATTATTAGTGAACTGTATGGTGGAGAGGGCAGATCCTTAAGAGAGAGACATTTGTAGGACAGATGAGAAGTGCTGAGAGAGGAAGCTGAGAGAGGACAGCAGGGTCGGACGGAGAGAAGAAATAGGCACAGCACCTAAAAAATAAGTTGCTCGCCCCGTGCCTCAAAGAAAGTGGTCCTCAAACCATCATCCGTGAATGATGTCAATTCATGACTTTACAGAAAATGCTTCGCATGGAGGGTTAATGTGTAATGATCAGCAGAAGCACATTACCGGGGGATGGGCGGTGGAGGAGGATACTGTGGGAAGTGGCACAATATATGTTAAGTCTGGCACAACACTTCCCAGCACAAACTGGAAGGGAAGAAATATGCATTTCTGAGATGTTGTTTGCTTTGTTGGAGTTAAGGCAAAACAGAGGCCATGTCTGGTGTTTACTTCCATCACTAAGTGCATGCATTACAATAGAATAGACTTTGTAGCAAACAACTCAACTTTGGCTGCAAGAACGTGGTTGCCACCCTCATGTCTCAAGTGAGAGGTGCACTGATGCCATCAGGGTGCAGTCTGTTTCAAATAGAGGCGTTGCAGCCTGGCAAACAGAGCCCCATCCCACCATGCAGGAATCTTCAACCATTCACACAGACACCGTTTGCTCCTTTTAGGAAGAACCACAGGGTGGTCCCAGTGCCACTAGTAATAAGCAGACAGTTATCGATCACTGGTAAACAGTGAGATAATTAAAGGCAAGAACGCCAAACAACACCACAACCATGGAGGAACTTCCATTTCTGCATACAGTGCGCCAATAACATGTTGGCACTTGGCACGCAGCTAGCAGTTTGGGATTTTGTTATTAGGCAGCATGGGGAATGCATGTGGAAGGCACTGCCATATTTGTAAGTGACCATAAATGGCAGCAGCTGCAAAATGGTGGAAGTATCTGGGCATGTAATAGCAGTGCCTGGCAAGTGCCTAGTCATTATCCTCAAGCCAAACCGGTTGGCTTTGCCAATGCTCGTTTTTAACAGGACTTTAATGAAGTACATGCATAGTGCTTATAAATCGAGTGTCTGAAGGCAGACTTGGTTAAGACATTGTTTTATCACAGTAGCAACATTTACAACTTCAATCAAGTCAGAATACTGCATTGAAAAAAACTGGCAGGTACTTTGAGAATTATCTTTGATTGTAAGGCTTGGTAAAGCTAGATCAGTGTGATCCCAGGAGGATGTGTTTTGGGCGGGGAGGTGCAGGAAGTGGGTGGGATTAGTCATAAGGATTAGCATGGCTATGGGCAGTCAATGGTTGGGTATTGGGTAAATACCCAAACAACACCTAGAAGCTTTCTTTTTCTCTTCACATGCCATTTCTCCCTACCTGTACTCGAATGGAATAGTTTTGCATTCAGGTCGTGCCTTAGTGCCACATAATAGTCAAAGCTAAAAAGGATGGTCTGGAGAGTTGGCCAGAGCTTTGATAGTGTTTTTTCATTCACTGAAAACCTTTCAGTCATCAGTCTTCAGTAATGCACTGGATTATAGAAGGCACAGCAAACTTCACTCTGTGTGTAATGCAGACCACTCAAATACTACTGAACGCCAAGTCCCCCTGATTGCTGTAAAACCTCCCTGATCCGGATATTATACACACATTTCTCTGACTACAGCACCAAAACCACCTCGATAAATCAGCAATTGGTAGAGCGCTGCTGACGTTCTGTTATTCAGCAAATCTGTTTCTATGAGGCAGCCATTTCACAATTCGGTTCATGGGGACAGCCAAACTAGTATGCTTACTGCCACCTTTGGAATTTTCACTGAGACTATTTGTTGCGTTATCCTTCTGCCAAGGAGAAATAGGTAAGTGAAATATACTTTAACCAAAGGGATTGTAAGATTTAAATAAAGAAAATGTAAACTGACATTGAACCTTTGTAACTGGGCAATATACATTACACATGGTCCGCAATATCGGCAAGGGGTGTTTTCAAAGATGCCATGCCACCTGCTATGCTGTACACATATCTGTAAATGTTCTTTCTTTTCAGCAGGTGCTCCACATGTGGCACTCAAGATCTCTCAACACACATATAAGATTTAACATTCGCGTGTCGCTCCATTGAACACTTATCTTAGTGCGATCGTGGGGGTTCAAGTTAAATAGGTTTATTGTTCCCTCAGTTTTCAAATAAATCTGCAGTCCTTGACCCTCTATAACATTGTAATTGTGCCAGCTGAGCAGACTCACCACACAGATTATCGTGCGAGTCACTGGATACATTCGGGCAACCTAAAGAGGTTAATTGCATTAAGTTCCTTGCTAGCTCCTATGGATAAACAAGACCGTACAAGGGGGAACTGTCGGTTAGGCAATTGTATCTCCATCCAGTGTAGTGTTCATACAAATATGCCACCTGTGTATTCTATATACTATCAAGGGTGCAGCAGCAAAAAGCAGTAAACATGCCAGCTAGTGTGGCAGCATATTCTCTATAGTCTTTTTTTAATCGTGTGGTGTTTCCTAATGGGCCATAGGGAGAAGTATCCCACTTCATGGTGCTGAGAGCAAAACATTGATTGCTTTGGAGGGTAGGGAAGGTGGAAGAAGTGAGAAGACTCCATGTTGAAAGGTAGACCAACAACCACTTTCCTGAAGCAAGGAAAAGTTGGGAGCATGTGTTTATAGGATACATATAATGAGGAGTTTTTTACAAAAGTAAATGCTAACGTGTTGTGAACCCGGCACTCCCACACAGTCCTACAACACGTATTATTTATTGTTCGTTTTATGAAAAAACAGTGTTGCCAGGCGTGGAGGATTACACCACTTGGATTAACACTTGGAGGTACGCTGATGTGCTTGACACACACTTGTGGATTGCTGCACCATTCTTCCCCAGCACAGTGGCATGTCATGCATGAATGTGTGAAGTTAGCTGAAATGGATTATAGCACTAACTGCTAACAGACAGTCACCCACTCTGGAGACGGCATAGATAAGATTCACAACAAATGTACCGGAGAGTCTGTAATAAACGTGAAAAACTCTGTTATGGCTTATTTTTCAACTCGCTTTTGCATGGCTTGTTTTTCTAATCACAGCATGCGAAGTGCTGGATGCTAAAGAGCCAAGAATGTATACAGGTGATCCTAATCACATGCTGCATGTCACTATCGATGGATGCAGTCTCTCAATGTTTGCAAGTTGAAGTGAAGGTTTATGGTAGAAGGAAGGTCTAACATTTTTGAAAGAGCAGGAACACATTTGGGATTAAGACATGCATATTTTTCATTAATTGGGGGCTTTTGCCAGCTGCACATAGCCCCTGGGAGCAGGGGAAATAAATGCATTGCTTATTGGCGTGGGTTCCAAAGCCCCAGCTGCCTTTCCATGATGCATTCAAGGCCTGAATAAATGTCAAGCCCTTGTTTTCAAACTTCGTGTTGCGCCCCACTTTTGGCCATAATCATTCTTTCCACATCACATAATTAACTAAATCTGATGGTACTGATAGACTTGGCAGTGCCAGTGCGTAGGAGAAAACTGTTTCATGTTGAACATCTCTACTGATAACATGCCATGTCCCTGCATTGGTTCAATTCCTAGTCGCTCACACAATATTTCTGGTGGCTGGTTCAGAGTGAGGAATTACACAAGTCAGTGCAACATGTCTAATAGCCTTCCTCATGTGCCTCTTTCACATTCCTCCCTCCTGTCTCACTGACTCTGGATGGAGACAGTTCACCAACCACAGTACTAACGCACTTCACTTTTGGCATTCTGACTCCCTTCCCACACACTGTGGGCCCAGCGACCTCTTCAATATTATGTTTTTCTTAATTACTTACTTTACTTACTGGCTCAGAACGCTGCCCACAGGTACAAATTCTGTCACCAGAGACAGTCTCCGTGGGCTAGGCGAGTAGGTTTGAATTGCCTCGCCTTTGTCCGTGCCTGATACCTAGGCCTGCTCACACTCGCAGTACTCCCTCAACATGTCTTCTGACTTCCTCTAAATATGACTCCCCAGCATATGCTGGGGTGTGGTGGCCAGAGCGCTCCTGAGTGAAAGTAGAGTACTGTTAGCACTGCTAGGAAATTTGCATTACCAGCTGCTGTTGCTGCATGGATGCACTTTACTGAGCTACACTCCAACTGCAAAACCACAGGCAGGGTGCTGAGCGTTAGCAGAGTGCAAGCAAAGTGCTGTTAGCACTGCTGTTGGTGCTGAGGGCGGTGCCTCGAAGAGAGACACTAGTACTGTAGAGAGTGAGTGCCATTCGGGTGGGGGGCGGAGTCGGGTGAATATTAACAACATGCTTCATAGACACGTTTAAACTGGCGACCAAAATACCACGCCTTCCATTGCCTGCGGAGGTTAGCGCCAATGATATGGTCAATAACACAGCCTTGCTGGCCAACACTATGAAAGAGGCTAAAATTACCTCTTACGTTAACATGGTGTAGGTTCATTGTACAGCTCCTGCCACCTCTGCCGGCCCGTCTAGTAGGGGGAGTCTGATCTGTCAGTGTGCACCTATATCGGATGAGGATTTGGTGAGTAGTCCAGCTATCCGGGGATCTGCTCAGAGGCAGACGGATGTCTCTTAACTAGACACCCATTTTCTCAGAAGCTGATATCCAGGACTCTGATAACTCTGTTACCTCCTATGTGTCTACATCTGGGCAGGTCCCTCCCAGGAGACTTTCAACTATGTTGAAACACTTGGATATGCCTGACGGGCAAGATGTTTTTCTGCACGATATACATCAGTTTCTATTTGTCCTGGTTTCATTTCATGAAACTATCAAGATGGAAACCAAATTGCACTCAACTTTGTTGGAATCCATGATATCCAAGCTTGATAACACAGGGGTTCATGTCAAGTTGAAGGATTTTTTCCAATGCAAGCAATCATCTTTTTGAGGATGGAGGAAGCTCATGGTGTTGCTATTGCTGATTTACCAGTAGAAGGCATACAGGGTTTGGAAAATTCTTCAGATTCTTTGCAGCCTGCTACAAAGGGCACTGTCTGCATCTAAGTCACCCTCAAATCTGTAGAAGATTGGAGAAATAGTCTAATGGTTTCCTGTAATGTGCAGTAGGCTCCGAACTTGACTGAAATGGGTAATGCTGGGACCTCAGGGTTGGTAAATGCAAAAAGGTACAGGTAGCACGACAAGGAAATCCAAATACAAGAAATCAGAGAAAACATCCAGCCATTCATCAAAGACGTTTCTTAGAACTTACAAAATTGCTTAAAGTCTGATTTGGGGAAAAGCTGCTAAGGTGAGTGATGGTGGAAACCCCTTATCAGGATAAGGTGGTTTTTATATCCTCACATGCCCCCCATCATGTGGGCCTAAGCAAATCATATATCACACTATCGGTTCAAATAAACGCTGTATCTAATTGCTGGGATTCCAGATCCCCCATTGAGGATACCTCTGCCCTGAATACTATGAGTATGGTGGAGACAGCTGGTTGTTCTTCTAGGGATATTTCAGATCCTGGAAAGCAGTACAACGGTCAGGTATATGATCAAACTCCTTTATTGGAAGGGGGTTTACATTTTTGTAAGGTGAAGGAGATGTGTGGAGTTGTGAATAAGCGGAAATCCCCTTTTTAAAGTGTACTTAAAGGTACAAAGGGTTTGGGAGCAGATTTCCCAAAGGACATTTGAAGGGTCCAGAAATTGTTGGGGTTATGGTTCAAAAGGGTCCAACTCTAGTTCAATTAGCAAGGTGTTGGTTGAGAGTCTTCTTCCTGAAAATAAACATCTGGTGTTACATAGCTCTCCATCTCCTCCTTTCCCATGTCCACCCCAGACGATGTTTCTAGACAAGTCCGATATATGAAAGTCTTATCAAAGAATGTTCTCCCCTGCTCATCCAGAACTATCAAGGACCACATCGACACACTTTCTCCAGCCTGGGCTGATTTCTGCAATCACTTCTTTACCACCGGGACTTTCCCCTCCCCCTCGGGCACTCTCTTGTGCACCCCCTTCTAATAAGCCCTCAGCCGTTCCTTCCTCTCTGGTTAACTATCGCCCGATCGCCATCACTCCTTTCTGGGGAAAACTCTTGGAAAAGCTGGCCATCTCCAAGCTTAATATACATACTAATTCTGTTGGTTGCCTCCATGACCACCAGTCTGGCTTCAGAGCTGCCAGAAACACGGAAATTGCTCTCCTGAACACCTGTGAAGACTTGCTATCCAATCTTGACTGTAATCTCCCTTCTGTCCTCATTCTCCTGATCTATCCTCTGCTTTTGACACAGTCAACCATGCCATCCTACTCAATCGTCTCTCAGACAATCTTGATATTAATGATCAGGCCCTGGCCTGGTTGACCTCCTTTCTCACTGACCGACCCTCTAAGGTCCAGCTAGGGTTTTTCCTCTTTTCTATTTCTCTCTCTAATTGTGGTGTTCTCTAGGGGTCTAACCTCTCTCCCTGTCTCATCAACCACTACCTGGCACCTCTTGCCAGCGCATCACTACTTTCTACTCCAATTTTTAATGTTATGTGGATGAGACTCAGCTCTCTTTTAGACTTCCCTTCCCTGCTTCTTCTCTCATACCTGACTGACACAATTTAGGAATGGTGTGCCACCAATGATCTCTGCCTTAATGCTAGTAAAACTGCGATCCTCCTCATTGGGACACCTGCTCCCTACTTTCCTCTCTCTTTCTGACTGCCCACTCTGGGCCCTCTTCCTGCTCCTTCCTGTGAAGCTAAGAACCTTGGTATCAACTCCGACTCCACCCTCTCCTTCTCTACTCACATCTCTGGCAGCTCCAAGAAGTCAAACTGTCAGCTGCACCTCAGAGGTATTCTTCCTTTTCTCACTTTCCCCCAGAAGCTCACTGTCTCCATATCTCTGGTCCTCTCTAGACTGAACTATTGCAAAAGCCTCTTTCTAAATCTTTTTGCCTCTACTCTTCGACCCTTACAACTTATACAGAAGAGGACAGCAAGACTTGTCCTTGGCATCAAGCAAAGGGGTTGTATCTCTCCAGTCCTGAAATCTCTTCACTGGCTCCCCGTGGCTTCAAGGATCAACTTCAAGACCCTCTGCATTGCCCACAAGGATTATGGCGGCCTGGGACCACTCTACCTCCAACTTTCTCTTCCAAAACATCTTCCTTCTCGAGCTTGCCACTTATCCACCTCCAACTCTCTGAGGGTCAGACGCTTCACCAAGCAAAGAGTTGGGGGCAGGTCTATCTCCTTGGCTGGGGCCTCCCCCTGGAACAGCCTCCCTTCGTCTCTCAAACCTGAGAAGAACTACCTCTAGTTACGGAAACAACTCAAGACCTTCATTTTCGCTTCCGCTTTCACTCTTCCTCTCCCCTGCTGATGCACCTGACTGCTCCATGTACTGATCACCTGGTTACCCTCTGAACTCAGGCCCAGGCTTCTGCATTTCCAATTGCCCTCACACTGCCTATGGGATCCACAGCACCTACGGGTCTGTATTTGCAGCCCTACAGTCCCTACTCTCTGCACTTATGAGCCACCTGCTGGCTGCACTTAGAATTAAATGAACTTCCCACCTCCCCTACCCGCTGGAATTTCTCACCTTCCCTCTTCCCCGCACTTGCGCGATCTGAATGACACGAGGCCTAGTAAGATCGTTGTTTTGTCTTCCCTTGTTTCCCCCTCCTTGCCTTGTCACGCCCAGAAACACTTGTGTACAGGCACGTTATAAATGCCACATCATATCATATAATATCTACTATCCTTGCACTTAAGGCTGAAGTGCCTAATTTAAGAGAGATTTCTGCCAAGGATATACATTGGGTGGATTTTATTGATCCATCTCGGACGCATATAGCTTTTATGGATATTGGCTCTAAACCATCTTAAAGGAATTTCAGCCCCTGAGGCAACTTGGTTATGATATTCTGCCTTATGTTCCTATGGTTTGTTCATGTGAAGATTCGAGGACACAGTGCGAGGTCCAAATGTGTTAAAATATATCATTATATCTGTGTAGGTGGGGGCCCCCACCTCTAAGAGTGTTCAGTTGATACAAAACAGACCGGTCCAAGCAGGTGTATCCATGGAGAAGTCTTGGCTGGCGGGAACATTATATAAAACATGATCGGTGAGAACAGAGCCAACTTCAAATCCTCTTTAGTTACAGGGAAACATGTTTGCTGATACCTTGGAACACATATGGAAACTCCATTTTATTTACCAATCTTACAAAGGTCGATTTGGAAATCCTATAAATACCTTTGAATGCAGGAAACTTGGCTAATCAAATGACCTTTTCTAGATGGTCATTCCACCACCTTTCAGCCTGCCACTAAGGGTTTGTGTGGCAGGCCGTCTGTGGGTCTAATGACACTTGTCAAGTATTCTAGCGGGGTTGAGTCTCTAAGGGGGAATCAGCAAGTCAAGTTAAAGCGTTTACTGCATGTTTTTTGTGAATCTGTAGATCCTCAATTCATATTGGCATGTGGAAATTTGCAATCTTGACACTTCCTGTATGCTCTTATCACCTTTGTAAAGGACTGGGCAAATAATGAGGAGGGTCGTCTTCTGCTTTTTGCAGGAGATTTAAATTCTACTTGTGTGGATGACAGGGCCAATGCTGAACTGTTACCAGCCTTTAACAGTACGAATAATAAATATTGATCTGGTTTGGGTTGGGTCAATTGTCTTTCTGGTCTGTGGCTCCAGATGTTGAACAAAACAATCACAGGGCACATCCCAAGAAATAATACTTGCCCCAGAGGGGAGTCCTTGTCCGTTTTTAAATTATATATTTGTGGATGACATATTATTTATCTTGGAGTGATCATAGGATGCTTACTATGGAATTTGAATTGGATATCAAGATGAGGCACATGGATGGTACACTGATTCAAAAATAGGACACCCTGGAATGTTAGATCTGTTGAGAAATTTAAAAACATGCTCGCCACTTGGAAATGTACAACATTTAATGTTGATCACTACAAATTATTTATGGCAGATTTCCGGAAACACATAGGGGGTCATTATAAGTTTGCCGGTTGGGGAAAATTGCTGGTAGGTTTGCTGGTAATTCCATTGCCGGCAATATTCACGGACCAGTAAACTACAAGCTTTCTGCTGGGGGTTTGATGATTTACCTCCAGCCAATAGCCAGAGGTAAATCAGGCTGCCAATGCCATAACACAGCCAATATTTCTGTAAATCCCATCCATGGAGTCCATTTAATGGGGATTTATTGCCCTTTCCACCATCTGTAGTATCAGGCAGCGGAAGCGGTAGGTCAGTTTGCTAGTGTGCCGCCAGAATTACCAGCGGGATACTGGCATACTTGTAATGAGGGTCATAGTGTTTAATGCAAGGGAGGTGCGCTCCAGTCGACCGTCTAAACACCTGCATGCTTATGAACCTTTAATAGTGGAGAAGAAGAGGGTCGTGAGATCTAAGATCAGAAGCATTAGAAGCTTGGATACAAATGACCCCGGTTCAGATGTAGTACAGAGTAAAAAGATCAAACACTCCTATCAAAATTTGTTGAGGTTCAATCGGACTCAAAGACTCCAGAGGGATATGGAGCAGATGCTGCTGATTTTACATAATTAGAACGCGTCCACTTTTTGGAGAGTGATAAATGAAATTGGTGCCTGTCAGCCAATTAAACAACTAAATGCAGTATCTGAAACTGCCGGGTCAGATCATTTTGAAGCAATGTACTCAGCAGCAGGTTCTCCTGGTTCAACTGATAGTTTGATGGTGTCCAGGTGGAGGGACTATTGGGAACTTGTTTTTTAATCAAGAATGCATTTATGGTCACATTTTTAAAATGATCAATTCCTGGGCCCCTGGACTACATAAATTGTCCAATGTTTTATCTGAGGGTGATGTGGCGTAATGGTCAACGATTCTGACAAGTTTGGTAAAGTATGTTTCCCTTTTTTGGACCCAAAAAATGATCAGTCCATCTTGATCCTTGAAGCAGATAGCAAGATCTTTGCCACTCTTTTGCTGATAAATTTAGAAAATGGAGTGAGGAAAGCAGGCAGACCTAAGATACGGTAGACAGGTTTTAGAAAACATTATTGTACGAAGCTCAACCTTATCCTTACATGTATTCAAGACATGGCATGGACTAAAAAATATGATTCAGTATTTGTTGCGACAATAGACTTGTCCTGCTCATTTGATACTGTTTACAGAGGACATTTGTGGAGGAAACTAGATCGAAGGGGAATACATTCTGGTCTGCTTCGATTAATAGTTGGTCTCCATGAACATTCCAATATCCAAGTGAGGTTGGATTTGGGTGGTTCACTGTCGTGTAAACAAATTGCCACCCAAAATGGTGTCAGGAAGGGATGCATTTTGGCTCCTCGCCTTTCTAATGTATATGTTTATGATGTTGAGGATTTTCTTGCACTAGCAGCTTTTGCTTCTCCAAAACTACATTTTCGAAAGAAAGTTTGGTTGGCATGTGCCGACGTCTTTCTGTTATTTGACTGTACTCAGAAAGGATTAATGTTTTTGCTAATTTTGCACTAACTCCCTGAAGATGAACTCTGGGAAAACAAGATTATGCAATGCACTACTAAGAAAAATATGATTAAATATCAGTGGTGGACATCCTCAGATAAAGTAGAAAGGGTTGACAATTGTGTTTACTTAGGGTTGCAAAATACATGTAAGTCCCACAAGACTCATTTAAAGGAGTGGATGAGGTCCAGGGTTGTTGCTCTTACATTTTCAATAATCACACTTTTAAAATGTTATAAGGTTAAAGGATTTCAAAGGTTTTATATGGTATTGACGTTTTACAACTGTGAGTTTGTTTTACAACTATGGGTTTTAGACTTTATTCAGAGATTAGGACTGATCAAACTCCTTCCTGATAGCAGCAATCATATATGAGCTGGTAAGTATGTCCCTAGCCAGTAGGGCAAGATGGAAGTTTTTATTGTATTATAAAACAAAATTGAGCCCTATTAATGACTCAGTGTTTGAGGGCCTGAATGTTATGACTGGCCATGGTGATCAGTCCTTGAAGTAATATTTCAGATGTTTGTGGTGATATATTTTGTCAACTCAAGAGTGGTCTTATGGGCAATCCAGGTAAAGGGAATACAATGTTTTCCTGCTGGGAATGGTCCTCAACAATCAAAGAGTTACATAGTTATGATTCTCTGAGTCATTTCAGCTTTGACCACAGATATTGCTGAGTAGTGGTTCCTTATTTGATCATCTATCCCAATAGATTTTTTTGCATCTCCTTTTTAAAGTTTAGGTGTAACCTACAGCTAACAAGACACATTTTAGCCAGATACAAAGTGATGTCTGTAGAGCAGGCTATGAGTCGGTACTGTACTAATTCAGGTGAGCTTGAGACGCTGAAACACTTATTACTTGGTAACTTGGAGAAGAAAAAGGCTGTGAAAGATGGGGCGAGGAAAGGGATAGGGGGAATCAAAGAGCCTGGAGCAGAGTGAAGGAGGACTGGTGGGTGGGGGGAGACAGTGCCACAAAGGTATCAGCACAGCAGATATGACTGCCAACATGTACGAGGTCAGAGATTATGTCTTCTTTTAAAATTGTTCGAGTAACCCTTACTTGATATGAAGAATAGAAGATCTTAATAAGATGCTGACCCAGAAGGGCTCCAACGTGAAGTAGGCCAAACCCCCACTACTAACTGGTCTGAACAACATTTTAATCAACAACAATGATGCGCCTGATACATGAAATAAGTTCTTTCACAGAGTTTGCAAAGTTTCACTTTGGTTTATGCAGGCCTGTATCTAGCCCTTGCCTAGTGCCTGGCCCACCCCCAGGCCCAACTGCGCTGAGTGCCTGATTTGCTCGCCAATACACCTGGCAGAGGAGATTCCAAATTGTTTGATCTGGTGGGCCCTCCCAAACCCTGCTGGCACCATCTGACCTTCCGATTCCAGGGGAGTCTGGTGGATTCTGCCCGTTGCTTGCACTCTTGAACCCCCGCTGACTCTAATGGGGTTGCTCTATGAACCCCTGCTTTCTCCTCCTCTTGTCTTCTTTCTATAGGTGCCCAACCTCCCTGAATTAAATCTTTATGGGCTAACAGAGTGGTTGTCTGCCCGGTTTGCTCGTCTTGGCATATTCTCATCTTCCATGGTCTATTGGTCACGGGAGGCTCCTGCTATTTCTCTACCGGAGGTGCCCCCTCCACTAATATTCCCTGGCCTGGTGTCTCAAGCCTGTCTTGAAGTTGTTGGTGCTGGGTGCTAAGGAGTGGTGCGTGAGTGAATGGTGCGGCACCTCCTAATTTGCTCCTACATACCCTGAAGGCCTTTGGTTTTTGACTCCTGGCTCCGTGTGATACCGAGAGGGGACTGCATGGAGGGACTACTGCTTTGTACTTTGACTAGCCAAACAATGCTTTTTTATGTACTGTGTGCAGTTGTACATCGCTGACAAAGCCCTCTGTCTCCTCTGTGAGGCATTCACAAGAGAGGAAATCTATCCAACCTAAAGGCATCATTGACTTAAGAACCTCAGGCCTTCACCCACTGCATCTGTGCATCTGCCCCATTGTAAGGAGGGTCTGACTGACCGTGTAGCCCTGGAGAGTCTTGAAAAGGCACGGCTTGCTCCTTTTCTTACGTCATATGTCTGCTAGTAGGCCACCTGATGAGTTAATCATGTTTGTGCAGTTCTCTGCTTTCCCTCCCCCTCTTTACCTCCATCCCTCTTCCTCCATCCATGATCCTCTCCATCTCACTTATTTACTGTAACTGCTACTCTATCACCTATCCTACCTCAATCCCGAAGCCTGGAAGGAAAATGTTCAAAGACGATCTCCTGGTCTCAAATCCAGGCCTGCCCATCACTGACACATGTGTCAATGCTTCTTCCATGCAGACTGTCACCAACATCCTCTTTGTTGCTCCCCCCAGACCTATGGAATTCACATATGGTCTCTGTCCTCTCTTCTTTCTCCTTGTCTGCCATTAATTGAGGTGCCAGATGGGAAGTACTTTTGGCAGGCTTCTCATCCTGCATTATTAATGTCTATTACAATGGCACTGTCACAGCCCAGGGCTCTCAGCCCAACCTTATCCTTCTTGATAAGCATCTTCCGTCTCTCATAAACTTCCTTCTTTCTCCCGCCCCTCCTACGGCAGCCCCCGACCCATCTCCAACATCTACACAATTGTTTTGAGGCGCGACAAGACAAAGAAGGGGGGATAAAGGGAAGACAAAACAAACTATCTTACTAGGCCTTTTGTCATTCAGATTGTGCAAGTGCAGGGGGAAGGGAGAGGACAAGTGTCAGGGGGATGGAGAGGGGAGAGTGTAGTAAGCAAAGCTCAAGGAAGTGCTGCTGGGGAGGCTGGCTCTATGTAAGTGCAAGGAGGCAGGAGACTATAGGGTTGCAGATACAGTCCCTAAGTGCACAGTAGACCCGGAGGCAGTGCATGGGGCTATTGGTCATCACGAAGCCTGGTGCCCAATAGGTTCAGAGGGTGGCCAGTTAACCAATCAGCGCAGCAGACAACTACAGCAGCAGCGGAGAGAGAGAGAGAAAGCAGAAGCGAAAAGGAAGGTCTTAATTGGCTTTAAAAAGTTTGAGAGAGGCAGGGAGGCTGTTCTAGAGGGAGGCAGCAGCAGAGGAGAGAGATCTACCCCCCACTCTCTGCCTGGAGAAGCTTCTGACCCTCAAAAAAAGAAAAAAAAAGAAAATAAATTGTTTTTACTGTGTGCACATCTTGATTATCTTGTTGCTGTTAAATGCATTTTTAGCTGTGTGCACATCCGGATTGTCTTCCTATTGTTAAATTCGTTTTTGGCTGTGTGCACTTCTTGATTGTCTTGCTGCTGCTAAATTCGTTGTTATCTGTGTGCACTTATTGATTGTCTTGCTGCTGTAAAATTTGTTTTTTCCTATGTGCACAACCTGCTTTTCATGAAAATGTGTTGTCAAGTCCACCCGCTCATTACTCTGTCTAGTCTGCTACCTGTTCCCTAACCCTACCTCAGTTCCCATTGTCTCTCTGTGCTATTATTCCCCTCAACCCTACACCTGCTCCCCACTTTCCCTCTGAGTGTTCACTGTTTTTCTGTGCATATTACCTCTCCCAACTCATAGTGTTTTTCTCCCAGTCTTTTGCCATGTCTCCCCTCACTCACGTTCTGCTCTTATCTGCGCCTCTGTGGCCTCAGCCTGGTTAAGTGAACCTCAATCTCTGCAGTTTACTATGGTACTCTCTATCTGTCTTATTTTCTCAAACTGCTTCTCTATCTCTTATCCTCATGCCTTACTAAGTCCGGCAGAAAGAAACTCAAGAAGAACATATTGGGCTCTAAACCAGGCCTTCTGATTGCAGACACCTATGTCACTGCCTCTGCCAGAGAGACTCTCACTGATATCCTCTTTGTCATTCCCTCACCCGACTTACGGACTATCCATATGATCACTCGTATCTCTCCTTTCTCTTCCTCACCCATCAATATTGGCACCCGCAGCGAGGTCCTTCTTACCCTCTTCACCTCCAGGGTCATCTTCAATGTCTACCGCAACGGTACCATCATGATACAGGATCCTCAACCCAACCTTCTACTCTTTGAGAGGCTCCTTCCCTGCCTTATTGATCTCCCTCCCCGTTCTGCACCAGCTCCTTCAGCATCCCCGGCACCATTTCCAGCTGTGCCCACCTTGGCTCCCTTGATGCCTCCTAACCACCCTTCTACCCTCACCATGGCCTCCTTGCCGTGACCCCACACATGGATACCACCATCAGCCTCCTCCTCTTTGGTGAACCTGCCACCCACTAGCAACAAATCTGGGGCTCCCTTCCCCCCTTGTGTCCCTACCGCACCTGCTCCCTTCTCGCCCACTAAGGTCCCAGCTCCCTTGCTGACCTTGGCTCTTCTGCCCCTTCTACCTCTGTCCCTCAGGTACTCTCATCACTTATTGGGGGCCACTGTCCCCTGACCCCCGTAAGTCTTTCACTGATGGCAATCTGCTCTACATTGCCATGCTTAACACTTGCTCAGCTTTCAAACACTCCTCTGACATCTGCAGCCTCCTTGAACTCCTGGATCTTGATGTTCTTTCCCTCACTGGAACTTGGTTCAAGGATAGTTCTGTCACAAGTTTTGACACACTTCTCCCAGAAGCCTACAAGATACCCTCTCTGCCTAGACCAAACAGACCAGATGGAGGAGTAGCATTGCTTTTCCCCGAGTGAATACCTGTGTCTGTCATTCCCACTAAGGCCTACTCATCCTTTGGTTGCCTGGTCTGCAGGCTCTCCCTCTCTCGTAGCTCTTGACTCCTGCTGGCGACCTTCTATCGGCCGCTGGTCAGCCCTCCTCTTTCCTTTTGAAATGGGCTGACTTGGCCTCCTCTCTCCTCCTCTTCTCAAATCCTCCTAATGGGTGATCTGAACATCCATCTTAACTCACCTCAGGACATTTCCGCAACCTCTGAAACTTTCTCTCTCTTTCCATCTCACCATCTGTCCCAACATACAGCGCTGGCCACACCTTGAACTGTCTCATCTCAACTGACATGTCCCTGTTTATCCCTCTCACTACTTCTCTTTTCCAGACTGATCACTGACTCCTCTCTTCTCACTTGAAGCTCTTTTCTCCTCTTGCATCAGTAAGCCCAGCACTGCCTCCCATCAACAAGGTCATCCAACCCATGAAATGAGTGTCAGTAGCTGCCTTTGCCTCGACCTGCTCTGCTCCTTCCACTCCTACGGCTGACTACCACCCTGACACAGCCCTCTCTAACTTTAACCTCTCTGTATCCAACACTCTTGATATTCTTGCCCCTGTCATGAGGGTATGACTGAATCCTACCAAAAGGTGCAACTCTCGGTATGACTCCAAACTGGGTGCCCTTAAACGCAAGTGTAGGGCAGCCAAAAGGAAATGGGATTTTTTGGGCGCACCATCTGACAAACTGGCCTGCTGCCTCCTCCAAAGGCAGTATAGACTCTGCATCCGCTACAAGAAAAGATTCTATATTCAAGCCTGCATCTCCATGCATCCAATAACACAGACAAACTTTTGAAAGTCTGCAAGGTACTAGCAAACCCTATCAGAGCCTCATTCACCATTGCACCCACCCAAGCACTCTGCTCGCCCCTGACTGCACACTTCACCTCAACAACACATGCTATCCATTCCCCTCACTATTCCTCACCACCTCATGCACCAACATCTCTTGTACCACCCTTGACCACCTCCATACCTCCCTTTCTTATCTCTTCTCGCTCCCCTGTCACAGGGACCTGAGGAAGTCACCAGACAAGACCAGTCTATGAAAGCCTGCTCCAGACAGGTGGACCCCTGCCCCTCCAAAACCATTAAGGGCAGCATTGACTCTCTTGCCCCAGCCTTGGCTGACCTTTGCAACCTCTCATTCACAACTGGGGGTTCCCCCACTTCTCTTAAGCACTTGCTCGTGCACCCTCTTCTCAAAAAAACCTTCTGCTGACCCTTCAATTCTGTCAAATTATCGCTCTATCTCTATCACTCATTCCCTGGACAAACTCCTGGAAAAGTTGGTTATTTCCCAGCTTACCCTCCACACTGAATCTGTTGTCTGCTTCCATGAACACCAGTCTGGCTTTAGAGCATCCAGAGGCACGGAAACTGCTTTTTTGAACACCCATGAAGATCTGCTCTCAAATCTTGATTCTAACTCTCCCTCTGTACTCATTTTACTCGACCTCTCCTCTGCCTTCGATATGGTGAACAACAATACCCTGATTGCATGTCTCTGTGATACCCTGGGCATCACTGATCAGGCCCTGGCATGGCTAGCCTCCTTTCTCTCCGACCACCCATCACATGTGAAACTGGGGTCTTTTCTCTCCCCTACAACTCTCCCTACTTGCGGTGTCCCACCCGGATCTAACCTGTACCCTGGTTTTTCAATGGCTACATGGCCCCCCTGGCTCGTATGATAGCCACCTTCACCTCCATCTTTCAGTTTTACGAGGATGACACGCAGCTCTCCTTCAGGCTATGCTTTGCCTCTTCTTTTTCCTCACTCATACCTGACTGCCTGTCCGCAATTCAGTCATGGTGTGCTGAAAATGACCTCTGTCTCAATGCCGGTAAGACAGAGATTTCCTCATTGGGACCCTTGCTCCTGCCTTCCCTCTTTCTCTCTGGCTGGCCTCTTTTGGCCCTGCGACTCCACGTACCAACAAGTCAAAAAACCTGGGGGTCATCTTCGAATACACTCTCTCCTTCTTGTCTCACATCATGGACATCTCTAAAAATTCCCACTAACAACTGCACTTTCTCAGAGGTATTCTACCTTTCCTCACCTTCCGACAGAGGTTCACTGTCTCCAGAGCCCTGGTCCTCTCTAACTCGACTACTGCAACAGCTACTTTATCAACCTGCCCTCTTCTACCTTCCGTCCTCTTCAACTCATCCAGAACAGAACCACAAGACTAATCCTTGGTCTCAAGCCCAGGGACCACATCCCTCCAGCACTGAAATCCCTTCACTATCTCCCAGTGGCTGCAGGAATTAAGTTCAAGAAACTATGCATTGTCCACAAGGAGTTCTGGGGCCTGGGCCCACGCTATCTGCACTGATCTCTTCTTAAATACTTTCCTTCCCAAGCCCTCTGCTCATCATTCTCCAACTCTCTGCACGTGAGTTGCTTCTCCAAGCAGAGACTTGGGGGGATATCTTTATCCTCTGCAGGTGCCTCCCTCTGGAACAGCCTCCCTGCCTCTCTCCGTCTTGAGCTGGATCTCCTTAAATTCCGGAAACTCCTCAAGACTTTCCTTTTCGCCTCCTCCTTCTAGCTCCCCCTCCTCTGCTAACCACCTCTTTCTGCTCTCCTGCTCTCTCTCCTTTACTTATGCTCAGTTTCGCTGACTGGCTGCCTGGGGCACCTTCAGAGCCTCACAGGCCCGATCTTTCCTCACCAGTGCCCTGCACTTGCCCCCAGGCCTTGCACTTGCCACAGCACTACTGCACTTTGGTTACGACCCATGAGAGTGATATCTCTCTGCACTTAACCCATGTTCTGATGGGACTGGGATCACTTGTCCCTATTGCCCCCCATGCACTTCCTTCTCTGTTCACCTGCATAATCTGAATGTACCATGCCTAGTAAGATCGTTTGTCTTGTCTTCCCTATGTCTTCCCCGCCACGCATGGTTGCGCTTTGAAACACTTGTGTAGAAGCAAATAGTAAATAAACAATGGTGGTAAGCAAGTGGTGTTTGCTGGTGCTGAGGAAAACTATTCCTGTAATTGCTGCTACTGGACCTTTAACTGCACTGGAGGCAGAGATTTTGCTGCAATACATCCTGTTCACCACCGAAAACCACTTCCTGATGCAAAAGCGGAGTGAAAGTGGTAGAAAGTGGTGTTTGCTGGTGCTGGAGGAAGACTTTTCATATAATTGCTGCTACTGGAACATTTACTCACCTGGAGGCTGAGTTGCTGCAATACATCTTGTTCACCACATAAAACCACTTCCTCCTGCGAAGGCGGAGCAAAAGTGGTAGCAAGTGGTGTTTGCTGGTGTTTGCTGGGGGAGCTGGCTTATGTTAGAGGAGCTGTACTACGACAGCCACCCTGAGTGAAGATTGCCAGGGAGTGCGCATGGGAAAACAACTTTTGTTAAAAGTAAAACCAGCCTGTGAAATGACAAGTGTCTGAAAACCGAAGCCAGCCCGAACGTGCAACGAGGTGAGAAAACAGCTGACTTCTCTTTCACAGTCAGCCGCTCCCCCATCACCCTGTTCCCCCTCTAGCCGTGCACAAGCCCACTGTATGCCTAGTGAGGATGAGGGGAGGGAAGAGTCTGTTCCAGACCCGACGGGGGAAGATAGACTATCACGGAAAGAAGCTGGGAGGCACAGTGCAGACACTAGTGCTGCCCCCGTGCCACAAGCGGAGAAAACGGAGTTCGCTTTAAATGTCTGGAGGATAAATGCTTCAACAGGCGAGCCGAGTCTGCGGCCTATGAGCCGAGGAGTCAGCGGCATGACCGTGCTTGATTGGGTAAAGGCAGATGACTGTCTGCCGTTGTTGCTGCCGAAAAGTACTGAGCTAATAGCCAACCCTGAGAGGCTGTCGGGTGGAATGATCTCGGCCCCAAGTGCCAATCCACTATGCAAGAGCGGCGCGCAATCTGTTCCCGCAAAGGCTGCCTGTGGATACTGAGAAATTAGGGGGGGGGGATGCCTGGAGTCGAAAGAGGTAAAGAAAATGAAAGCCCCCTAATAAGAATGGACAGTCAAATCACGCAATCATCCATGATGTTAGCTCCTATCTCAAAGGATGATCATTCAAGTGGGAGCTTAAACACTGACTCAATGGAGGATTCCTCTATTAACTCAGAAGCTCCGACTAGCTTGCCACGGAATGAGAACCCATCGGTGGATGAATACATCAAACCCAATCTGAATAGCTCAATGATGGCACTGGTCCTAATAAGGATTTTCACACAAACCTGAAGGCCTTGCAGGGTAGCTTAGATATTATGGACAAGCAAAATGCCAGATTTTTGCAGGAATGTGAGTCCCAAGGGATGCAGATTAAATCTGCTCAAACGGGGCTCCGATCGATGGAGCTTCATGCATCTCCGGCTTCTATCTTAAGGACCCTAAACCCTAATCCCAAGATCCCTGGAATCAATGGCAATGATAACTCCAATTGGGAAGATCTAGATGATTGGGAGGAGGATGCTGAAGGGCTATGGATGGAAAGAAATCCTAATCGGTGCAGATTGGAGTCAGAAAAAGATAAGCTGTGGGACTCTTTCGAGTTACTGTCCAAGGATCTCCTCCAGTTCGCAGAGAACTACAAAGGAAAGTCCAATCCACCGATAAAGATCAAAGAGAGATAATCCTATTCGAACTCCGCCTTAGCAGAGAAACTATCCCAAGATATAACATCACTAACAGATGGAATTGCAAGAGAAAAGCAAAAGAGCCTATGCTTCATAACCGAAAAAATTGCTGCCTTGGACGATTTAGCTCTCCAGAAGTCGGCAAAAAAGTCAGAACTGTTGGCAGGATGCCAAAGACAGACCAGAGATGCTGTTCATCCAAAGAACAGTCAAGACCTATCTGATCTGCATGATTATTCTGTATGCGAACAAGGGAAAGTACCTGGCCGGGAAGCAAATGCCCAGGAGAAGTGAATCCTAGGTACTTTGTTGACCCTGCCGGACAGGAGATCTGACAGCAAAAAGGACATTGAGGTGGATTTAGCCCACATACAGAATACGGTGATGCCGGCACTGACCATCTCACTGTCACCATTCGTAAAACTGTATGAGGCACTAAATATCTCCCTGCAAGATAAACAAACAGGCAATGATAAGATGAGCCACCAGCTACAAAATATGGAGCACTTCACGGAAAGACTCGAAATGAGACTAAATGGCGAATTAAAGCCCACGAACAACTGGCAAAACAGCCTATCAGAATTGTTACAGACTGTGACCAATGACAAATCGCAACTCATGGAAACTCATCATAGAAGACTATAAATGTAAGAGACAATGGCCCTCATTACAACACTGGCGGTAACCAATGGCGCTATTAGCACCATGGTTGCTGCCGGTATTGTAACAAGTCCACCAATGGGTAAATGGGGAAATACCGCCCCATTCCAAGGTTGGCGGAGGTAATTCCCCATTTACCATTGGCCCTTCCCCATTCCCATTTTTGCCCCATAGGGCTCAATGGGACTGGGGAAGGCGGTAATTACGGTACCGCAAATTGCAGTACCGTAATTACCTCGGAAGTCCCTTTGCGGGTCCCTACTTTAACGGCTGGTCCAGACCAGCTGCAAAGGGACCTTGTAATCAGGCGTTAAGGGTTTAACGGCGCTGAACACCTTTTACGGCGCCGTTAAACCCTTAACGCCAGGATCGTAATGACCCCCAAAGTTTGAATAAAACTGAGAGCGTTGCAACTTCTACAAAAGAATCCAACGACAGATCAGTGGAAAGCTCTACGGCGGTGGAACAGTTGCCCTCTTTAAGGCTAGAACTACGAGTAAAGAATCAAGTCTTGAAGAAAGCACAATTCTCAGTAATGAAAGTGTCAGATGAACAGTATCTGATTCAGCTAGATATTGCTGAGAATGATATTGTCCCAAGTGGGGTCGGTCAGTCGTCTGCCCTAAGATACAAGAGGTGAAAAAGAACACAAACACAAACTTTCCTATTCCTGAGCTACCATCTGTGCTGACAAATAACCCATAGACAGTAAGAAAGCTCAGCGGGTTCAGTGTTCCCTGCTGTGATCTGACCGTGATCTGCAGGTCGCAGATTCGAATCCCGGCAAGGCCAACTCAGCCTTTCATACTTCCGAGGTCAATAAAAGAGTACCAATTTTGGTTGGGTGATATTGTATGTAAATATGTTCTCTGTAAAGCGCTTTGGATTAAGGCGCTAGATAAATAACACATCATTATCATTAAATAAAAAAGAGGTGGGATCTATAAGTAAACAACCAGAGTCAAAGAGCTCTGAGGATGGGGAAAAGAAAGAGAAGAATACGAAAATGTTAACAAAAAAAAAGAAGTCTAATGGCCCAGGTGCATTAGGAATATAAGAACTCCTCCTAAATTGGACTCCATTCAATGTGCAAAGAAGGAAAGACATGACATTTTTATTGGAAACGACTCAGCCATGGCCAATAAAAAAAAGTGGATTCAATAGAAATATTGGATGAAAACCTCGACATTGATTCTAACGAAGACCAATCGGTTGCCAATCTGAGTGATTTATTGGTAGCCATCAAAAATAATCAGGAGGAGGAAGAATGGAATTACCTAAACTCTGATGATTGGGGAGAAATCGAAGGTAATGTCCGGAAAGAGCTGGCAAAACCACAACCAAAAGAGAAACCAACCCCTTAGAGTAAAAACCTAAAGGGCGACAGAAAACAAGAACTTAACCAAAGCAAAGGGCGCCAGAAGGAGAAGGACAATAAGCTGACAGAGTTTGTTACCTTGGAAGATAAACGAAAGAAATACGCACATCTTGAAAATAATGGCTGTCCGAGGTCGGACTTGATCCCGCAGAGAAAAAATAGGGGAGAAAGCCCGATCAAAAAAAGGAAGACAAAAGAAGTAAAGCGATCCATGCCCAAAGGTCCCCCATGAAGAGCAATAGAGCTCACTTACCAAGAGAGAAAGAGTCTCGTAAAGTATGTTTAGTTAGCATGGCTAATCAATCTAAGTGATCGATCTTAAATAGGGAAAAAGTGGTAAAGTTCCTAAGAGAAACATCTAAATTAAGAAATCTCTCCTCAAATGACATCAGAATAGTCGAATTTGAAAGTGAACATAGGATGGATGCAGTAATACTACATCTGTGCGCAGCCGAAATTAAAAACCTAATCATAGCAGCAAGAAAGGAAATGGAGGGTAGGGGCTATGAGCTGTCGGACTATAATGAAAACACAAGGAAAAGTGGTATCAAGAAGAAACCAAGCCACCACAAACCAATACAGTGTGTGACGTCCAGGGAGAAAAAAAACAATGAAGACCACAACGGAGAGAAGTCTAAAGAAAGGAACAATGCTAAAAAAATTGGAAGAAAGTCTAATCCAGCAGAAAGGACCAAGGAAACTGACTAAGCGACTACTGCTAAGGCTGACATAAGGAACCGGGAGAAATTTGCTGCAATTCCTAAATTCACCGTAGACAATTCAAGAAAACAAATTAAGACCTTGAAATCACAGGGAGCCGATTAGTAAACAGCACTAGCACTGGGCGTGGATTGCTGTGGCACTAGCGGCGAACGAATCAACATAGAATGAGAGGTCTGGAAGTGATAATGGTCTTCTCTGTGCCTCATGGAACACTGGCGGTTTTCTACACCTGTACTATGGAGAGGGCAATTTCCTCGATGAGCATGAAATTGTCTCCCTTCAGGAAATGTTGAATGCCCAAACCCCAGGTGACATTAGAGGGGCTGACACCTGGCATAGAGGATCCAGTAGAGCGTGTCTTGATTACTGTTTTGTTTCTGACAAACTAGTACAGTGGGTAAAATCTTTCGAGATTATAAAAACAAGCAAAAGCGATCAGGAACTGCTGAGAACAGAACTTTCTATATTAACTAAAGAGCCTCAAACTCGGATGTTAAATAAAGTAGAAGTAACCTGGGGTACGAATAGACTACGAATCCACCAGAAGGTGCTACCTAAACTGGTTATGAACTATGATCAATTTGCCCAGGAGAATCCAGAAGAAGTGGACTATCAATGGCTTTTAAATTAATTTGTAATAAAAAAGGGAGTAAATAAGACACCCCTTATGTCAAAGAATCACGCCTACAAACCTGAATTGGTGCTAAAAAGAAAAGAATATAACAAAAACCTAAAAAAATTTAAAAAGTCTGAAGATCTGAATAAAGAATATCTGGTGCGGAAACTGAACACAAATATAAAAACTGGCAAAAAGCCACGGAAGCAAAGCGTGCCGAATATGATGCAGAAAAACTGCTAGCAGCAAAATCGATTAACAACAGCAGAAAACTGTGGGATATCATAAATCATGGGGACAATTTCCAAGCAGCATTATGTATAACTCAAGTGTCTGAGGAAAAATGGGTTGATCATTACACTGCACTCTTTGAAAGAAAGCCTTGATGCAACCAGTCGAAACGCAATTAGTCGAGTTGGAGAAAACCAATAACCCTGGAACATCGTATTTGATCATGAGGATACCACTGTGTGGATTTAATAACGCTACTCTTCTCCCAAGTGTCGAAAACAAAAAAAACTCCCACCATCTTGTAAAGATGCGTTGATAGACCCTATCTTTAAAACGGGAGATTGATGTAATCCTACAAACTACCGGCCAAGAGCCCTCCTTGATTCAATAGGGAAGCTATTTGCCTCACTTTTGCTGCGAGACCTCAACAGCGGGAGTGGGAACTTCTCTAAATTTATTCATCTTGAATCTATTACAATTATGAAAGCTTTAGTTCAATAGCAGGTTATACTTAGGATTTATGGACCTGGCCCAAGCGTTCGACACTGCTAATCGAGAATGCCTATGGGCCAAATTAAAAAAGTGGAACTGCCCGCTTGACTTGGCGGAAGCCATCCAAAGTGTGTATACAAATACAACTATACAAGTACAACTAACCAGGGATGGTGTCCTCACGAAAAAAATTAAAACACATAGAGGAATAAAATAAGGATGTGCTCTTGAACCCTTCCTCTTTGTAGTATACATGGTGGATATGGGTGAGTCACAACATGATGTTTGTGCTTTCCCTCCGGAGATAAATGAAGGGCTAATGCCCTGGATCTTGTATGCTGACGATCTGCTCTTTGTAGACCAGACATAAATTGGTATGCAAAGACGATTGGACGCCTTCAAGCAATACCTTGATGAAAATGGTATTCGGGCTAATGAGAGCAAGTCCAAAGTAATGATAATGGAAGCTACACAGAGAAAAATCAAAAAAGGGAATGCACCACACTGGTTCATCAAATGGTAAAAAATTGGAAAATGTGAATTCCATTATTTACCTGGGAGTTCTAATTAATAGAAATATTAACAAACAATGACAGTTGAATTTACCAAAAGAAAAATTGAAAAAATTGACCAACCAGGGGAGAGCCATCCATCACCGCTACGGGAAGTTTTCAATAGGCCGGATATGGACGTTCTACAAACGAAAGGTGGTGGCAGCTCTGGTATATGGCTCAGAATCACTTTTAAATCTATATTGGAAGGCATGGGAAACTGTGGAAATGTACTTCTGGAAAAAGGTTCTGCGACTGCCCAACTCAGTTCCGGCATACATGATCAGATACGAACTACGTCTAGAATCACTAAGATCCATAGCAATGTGGCGAACCCTTTGCCTGTATGAGAAATGCATGACCCCCACACCAGCAATCCCTTTTGAGACATTAAATATTCAGGAAATCCCAAAGGACAAATTGCTACAAGTTTGGGGCTCACGCTGTACCGAATACTTGAAAATGAGATGGACACGAAAATGCTGAGGGACACCCCGACTAACGTGAAAAAGAATTTACAAAGAAGGGATTGGATAGAGACATTGGTATTGAGGAAACAGAGCAAGACTGGTTTTCTCCCACGGTCGGAATGAAAAGCACTGAATCAATTGCCTAAATACTTTGCAAAATTCCCATCCCCCTTCTATCGGGATCTACTATTGACATGTCGATTGAATATTCTTCATACGAGGGAAGTACAACTGTTGAGAAAACAGATCTCCCCGTACTATGCTTCTTGCTGGTTCTGCAACAACCAAGAAAATCCGGAGACATTGAAACATCTGGTATTTAATTGTAAGAAGTTGACCGAAAGACGAACACTCTTTTTGACCAAATATAGAAGTCTTTTCGACCAAAAAACTGATGATGAGTTTTGCGAAGGGATCCTGGCAGTAGAAAATGTGGCCTAGCCCTGGCGGCTCTCTAACTAGTACAATCCTTAGGACTGAACCAGAAGCCTGAGAACTAAGAGGAAGGTTGCTGGTTGAAATGGACAATGGCTTTTGGAAATTTATTTTGTAAGGAACTAATCTTGAAGTAATATTTAAGGTTTACATGTAATTAACCATTGAAAAAAAAATCTATCAATCATACAGTTGGAGGTGGATGAGCTGAGGGCTCGAGAATGAAAGTGCTTAGGAAGAGAGAATTGGATGTAGTGTGGCCCCTGGCACCTGAAAGGCTTGTGGACAATGCAGAGGGTCTTGAACTTGATCCTTGCAGCCACCGTGAGCCAGTAGAGAGATTTTAGGGCTGGAGAGATACAATCCGCTTGAGAACAAGGATAAGTCTTGCAGTCCTGTTCTGGATTAGTTGCAAAGGTCGAGGGTAGAGGCAGGCAGATTTAGAAAGAGTAGGTGCAGTAGTCCAGCTTAGAGCGAACCAGTGAGGATACCTCTGGGGAGGTGCAGCTGGTAGTGGGAATTCTTATAGATGTCTGTGATGTGAGAAGATAAGGAGAGGGTGGAGTCTAAGTTGACACCAGGTTTTTTTGCCTTGCAGGAAGGTGCAGGTAGAGGGCCCAAGGAGGGTGGCCATAGTGACAGATGGAAAACAGCAGCAATGAGAAGGATCTCAGTCTTACTGGTATTAAGGTAGAGATCGCTGGAGGCACACCATTCCTGAATCACAAATAGACATTCAGGAATGAAGGAGAGAGGAGAAGAGGCTGAAGGGAGCCTGAAGGAGAACTGAGTGTCCTCCGCATAACACTGAATATTTGAAGAGAAGGTAGAGATGATGTGGGGCAGAGGTGCCAAGTAAAGCTTGAAGAGTCTGGGTGAGAGGTTAGTGACCTGGGGTACACCACAAGTGGAGAGACAGGTGGTGGAGAGAAAAGACCCTAGTTTGATCTCAGAGGGTTGATCGAGGAAGAAGGAGTCTAACAAAGCTAGAGCCTGATCCATGGTGCCAAGGTTGTCACTGAGACAATTATAAGGATGACATGGTTGGCAGTGTCAAAAGTAGAGGAAAGAACAAGGAGGATGAGGATAGAAGGAAGGCTAGAGTCAAGATTTGAGAGCAGGTCTTCACGGATGTTCAGGAGAGAACTTTCCTTGCTTCTGGCTGCTATAAAGCCAAACTGATGGTCATAGAGACAACCATAGAGACAACCAACAGATTCGGTATGGAGACTAAACTGGGAGATGGCCAGCTTTTCCAGGCTTTTGCCCTGGAAAGGAGTGATAGAGATCAGTCGGTAGTTTGCCGGAGAGGAAGTAATCGACAGAAGGCTTCTTCAGGAGGGGGTGCACAAGGGAATGCTTTGGGGGTAGGGGAACGCTCCAGTGGCAAATGAAGGATGGGAGTACCACGTGCCTGTACTGTCCCTTGGAAGACCTTCAAAGGTGGTAAACAAGTCCAGCTAGCAACCCTCAACTCTCCCTCTGGCATCAAACATACTTCTGATATCTGTCTCCTTATCAAAGACTTTGACCTAGGTGTTCTCGCACTCACTGAGTTATGGTTAACTGCCAGCCCTGTCATTGCTTTTGACACACTCCTGCCTGAGGGTTACAAGATCTTCTCCAAGCCTAAACCCAGCCAGACTGGAGGGGGAGTGGCCTTTGCTCTTCCCTGACTGGATCCTTGCCACTATCATTCCCACTCAGTCTTACTTCTCCTTTGAATGTCTTGTCTGCAGGATCAGCATCTCACCAACCTTTTCGCTGACTCTTGCCAGCATCTACAGGACTCCTGGTTTGATGCCCTCTTTCTCTCTGAGTGGTCTGACGTCACCTCTTTCCTTCTTGCATCTAACTCCAAACGTCTTCTCCTCTGTGACTTCAATATTCACTGTGACTCTTCAAAGGTGGCCCATGGACTCTTCTGCAGCCTCTGTAACATTCTTTCTCCATCATTCATCCCCCCAGTCAACACATTCTGCCAGACATACAATGGATGCTCTCATCTCCTCAGGCATTCCTATCTCCAACCTTCTCACCACTCATCACTCCTGGTCTGACCACTTCCCTGTCTTGTCTGAATCTCTTAGGTACCCCTGCTATGCCTCTGCCTGCACTGCTTCTCCCTTACCGCCAAACTCTTGATCCGACGCTATTAGCACCGGGGAGTTCGGCGGTAGGGCTAATACCACCAGTGGTATTACCGCCGGCGTTACCGCCAAAGTCGTGATCAGGCCCTAAGTGATCATGGAAGCTAGCTACATGTAGTACATAGATTGCAGGTGGCACTGCCAAGGTATATATAAAGCTTAAGAAATCTGGATGTTCAACATCTTGTTTTTCGCAAACTGGGATCCCATGGACAGAAAGTCTGAAAGTGTGTTGCAGTTGATAGACACTAGTTCATGAGCAAGAAAGAATCAATGAGGCTTGACTGGCCCAGTGTCAAGAAGGCCAGGGCAGCAAAGAACTGGTTGTCTATTCAAAGGATACAATTAAAACAAGAGAAATCCAAATTCCTGCCAATGTGCAGCTGAGAGACAATGAGTGCCAAGTTTTATTCATTTTAATACCAGTTAACATTAAATTGAAGTTTGAAACGTGGTCTCTAGTCATTTGAACTTGATGGAAAAGACTCAAGCAGATGACGTTGAAACAAGCAGATGCGAGTATCCCCATACTCCCTAATATTCTTTGTGAATATCAGCCACCCTGATGTGTGAGTGACAGCCAGGCTGGAATGAATGGCGAAAACTGTTTAAAAGCAGGTCTCTGGGACTTTGAAAGCAGAGTCGACAACTGGAATTAAAGAACTGAAGACGAGCTGAAGGAAGCGGACTGCTGCAACTCCTGGACGACCGGTGAAGCCCTGCTGCAGGTCCGAATTGCCTGAAACTCCATCAGCAGAGAATCCCTTCAAGGTTAACTTCTTCCCTTGAGTTTGATGGGAACAACCAACTCGCAAGCCACCTGGACACTGTCCTCGTCTGGTCAAATTTTCTGTTGAAAACCGGATAGCCAGATGGAAGGAAACCAGCTTGTGGACTTTAAGGCACTTCCACCTTAAATCGACGTCTTTCTAAAGCTTTTGGCCTCATCCTCATCCCTGGGCAGTGCAGGAACCTCCTGACATCCTCCTTCTTGTCCCCAAGACTGAAGCTCAGGAACAGCGCCTCACCGGAAGAAGCAACTTCATTCCAGTCCTGGTCAGCGCCTCTGTGGGAGTCAGGTGAGCGTTACAGAACGCAAAGCCTACCAATAATTTCCCACCCGGGCGCTATGGAAACTTCTGAGACTGACCAGCTGGCCCAGCTTTTGGGGGAATTAAGGTCAGAGGTACACTCAGCCCGCCAGGAGACTAACGCCCTCAAAAGAGAACTGATTCTCTCCAAGGAATGAACTGATGACCTGGCCAAACGATTGTTACAGACCCAGGCCGGACAAATGCCTTTACCTGATTCCGGGGGGCCTTCCACTTTGTTGGGTTTGAGTAATCCAGTACAGATCAATCTACCTGGTTCCATGCCTTTGGCACCGCCTGAACGCTTTGCGGGGGACCCTAAGAAATATGCCATTTTCATGAACCAATGCCGCTTACACTTTTTATGCAGACCTGGGGCCTTCCCCGATGATCAGACCAAAGTGGCCTTTGTGTTATCGTATCTAAGTGGCTGTGCTGCCGATTGGTCTGTTCCTTTGGTGAATCAGAATGATCCCATTATCCAGGACTTTCAGGGGTTTCAGGCCAACATGGAAAGATTGTTCGCTGGACACTCTCAGAAACAGGCCCTTGACAACAAACTGCTATCTTTACGACAAGGTAACCAAGATCTCTTGTCTTATATAGCCTCCTTTAACAGACTGGTGGTGGAAACCGGATGGCCTGAAAATAAAAGAATCACTTTATTTCACCGGGGTCTGCGCGGAGAGCTAAAAGACGTTCTGGCCCAAGTGGTGAATCCACCCCAAGCCTGCGCAGAATACATAGATTTAGTGGTATAACTGGATCACAGACTTCAGAATAGAAAAGCCGATCGGTTCAAGTATGAAACCCGAGTACCGATCAGGACCCACGTTAACCCTAGGAATACCGAAGTTTCTGAACCTATGCAAATCGGTGGAGTGAAGGGGCCGTTAACTCAGAAGGAACGTGAGAGAAGGCGGTAAAAGCAACTATGCCTCTTTTGCGGGGCTTCCGGTCACTTTCTTCGTGATTGTCCAGTAAAACCACCTAAAAAGGTGGTTGGTGTAATGGAACCTGATTCGGGAAACGACCTAGCCCGACAAGCGTAGAGGTCCGCTTGCCGAGCTTGAAAACGAACTCTTTGACCTCGCATTTTGTCTTGCCAATGGTGCTCGTGGACCCTATAAAGCCCCAACAGTTACATGCCATCAAGACATACGTCGACAGCGGGGCTATTGGGAACTACGTGGATCGCGAATTGGCCTCTAGGATGAACCTCCCTCTCCATCCAAAAGTTAACCAGGAAGTCATTACTACGGTTGATGGGACCGAAATAGCCTCTGGGCCGGTAACACATTCCACCACAGAAGTGACACTAGTGACTCAAGATGGACATCGGGAAGCAATAGTGTTTGACATAATCAAGGCTCCACAAATCCAAGTTATCCTCGGAATTCCTTGGTTAGAAACACACAATCCTCAAATAGACTGGCGAGCAAAGAGAATCACCTTTCCAGACTGCGGACCAACTTGTTATCCAAGAAATTCAGCTTTAAGTTTAGCCACAGTAACTTCCACCACTGTTCAACTACCGGCAGAATACCTTTAATTCCAGGATGTATTTCAGAAAGAACAGGCTAACACGTTACCTCCCCATCGTTCTTACGATTGCCAGATCGATTTAGTTCCCGGTGCTCAACCGCCGTGTAGCAGGATCTATGCTCTCACTGAACCTGAAAACCAGCATTTGCGTCAGTATTTGGATCAGTACCTTGCCAATGGTTTTATTCGCCCGTCAAAGTCCCCTGTCTCTTCCGCTTTGTTCTTCGTCCCTAAAAAAGAAGGTGACCTTAGGACTTGTATTGACTACCGCGCCCTTAATCAGATAACGATTAAGAACCGTTATCCTTTGCCTCTGATCCCAGAACTTCTTGATCAAGTAAAAGATGCTCGTGTATACACTAAGCTTGATCTCCGAGGAGCTTATCACCTTGTGCGAATAAAAGAAGGTGACGAGTGGAAGACGGCTTTCTGCACCAAATATGGGCTTTTTGAATATCAGGTAATGACCTTTGGTTTGTGCAACGCACCTGCCGCTTTTCAATACTTCATGAATGATGTTCTTCGAGAACTTATTGATGTCTGTGTCATCGTATACATCGACGACATCCTGGTGTACTCTTCTTCTGAGTCTGATCACTGAAAACATGTTCGAGAAGTTCTTGAGAAATTGCGCCAGCACAAACTATTTGCCAAGCTAGAAAAATGTGTCTTTCACACCACAGAAGTCGAATTCCTCGGATTCATCCTGACTCCTAAGGGAATCCGAATGGATTCACGAAAGGTGGATGCCATCCTTAAATGGCCATCTCCTAGTTCAGTGAAGGGGGTTCAGAGTATGCTTGGCTTTGCCAATTTCTATCGAAGATTCATCCCAGAGTTTTCCCGAATAGTTCAGCCCATTACAGCACTCTTACATAAGAACAAACGTTTCGAATGGACCCATGAGGCCGAACAAGCCTTTCAAGACCTGAAGACCAAATTCACCTCCGCACCTGTATTGAAACACCCGCATCCTGATCTCCCTTATATAGTTGAAACTGACGCATCCAGTTTAGCCATGGGGGCGGTCCTGTCACAAAGAGATCCGGAAACTAACCAACTACACCCCGTAGCCTTTTGGTCCAGGAAATTCTCTGCTCCTGAAATGAATTACGCAATTACCGACAAAGAGTTACTGGCTATTAAATCTGCTTTCAAGGCTTGGCGTCATTACCTTCTCGGTGCAAGACACACCATCACCGTGATTACGGACCACAGAAATTTGCAGTATTTAAAGACGGCCAAAGCTCAATCTTCACGACAACTCCGATGGGCTCTATTCTTTGCGGAATTTGATTTGTAATTACCTATCGCCCTGGCTGCAAGAATGGTAAAGCGGACGCCTTATCCCGGATTGGCATGGAAGAACCCAATTCGAGTTTAGAACCTGTGCCAATTATACCTGAACAAAGAATCTTAGGCTTGACTTCATTGCAAACTATTGAGGACATCCAAACTCAAGTAAAACAACTTGTAGACTCCTCAGCCTTACAGGAATGGAGTCAAAAAGGTCCTCATTACACCGTTAAGGATAATTTACCCTACTTCCAGGAACGGTTATTTCTGCCAAGCAAAGAATTGCAAGAACAGGTTATTACCCATTATCATGAATCATTAATGGAAGGACATCCTGGTATCGCTAAAACGGAAGAAAAAATCAAACGCCATTTCTGGTGGCCTTCTTGGAGAAAAGACATAAAGTCTTTTGTGGTGTCTTGTGGAATTTGCGCCCAAAACAAGGGTCAAAAGCAAAGACCAGCCGGCCTACTTCAACCCCTGGATATTCCACCAGCACCATGGCACACCTTGTCAATGGACTTCATTACGGATCTGCCTCCTTGTTGTGGTTACAACACTATCTTAGTAATTGTGGATCTGTTCTCCAAAATGGCCCACTTCATCCCCTTAAAAGGATTGCCTTTAGCTTGTATCTTGGCATCTAAGGAATTTCTGGAGAATATAGTTTGCATACATGGTTTCCCTTCCATACTAGTCTCGGATCGAGGAAGCCAATTTATTTCCCATTTTTGGAGGAAATGTTGCCAACTGGCACAAATCGATGTGCGGTTATCTACCAGCCACCACCCCCAGACCGACGGACAAACCGAGAGAACAAATCAGACTCTCGAACAGTATCTTCGGTGTATGTTACACCAATCTGAGTTCAACTGGAAAGACATTCTTTGGATCGCAGAATATGCCTACAATAACTCTGTGCATTCTGGAACTGGACAAACCCCTTTTTACACATTGTATGGACATCACCCTCGAACCTCAGACCTGGACCCTCCTCCTACCCTGGAAATGCCAGCAGTAAATCATCTGCATACCACAATTACCCGAGCCTTCAAAGAGGCTACTTCTCATTTACAGCAAGCCAAGAAGAAATATAAAGAAAATGCAGACTTACATCGTAGTAAAACACCTCCTTACCAAATAGGAGACCAGGTGTGGCTAGCAACTAGACATTTACCTCTCAAAGGACCTCGAACTTTCAACCCCAGATTCATTGGACCTTACACCATCAAAGCTATAATCAACCCAGTGGCCTTTAAACTCGATTTACCATCCAACATGCGGATTCATCCCGTTTTTCACACATCACTTCTAAAACCAGTACAACCTGGAACCAGACTGTCTGAGCCTCCAGAGCCTGTCCAAATTGATGGGGAATTAGAATTCGAAGTGAAAGACATTTTAGATTCCAAGATAGTTAAGTCGAAACTCTTCTATCTTGTTGATTCGAAAGGATATGGACCTCAGGAAAGATCTTGGGAACCCAGTAACTATGTTCACGCACCACGATTAATACAAAGGTTCCACCGAAGATTCCCGAATAAACCAAAACCCCCGGAGGAAACAACCTTGGGAGGGGCCTTGAGGGGGGTACTGTCATGATGCCTACCTCTAAGGAACCAGGCCGGGCCCAGCAACCCCAGAGGCAGGCATCATTTCCCCCAGGAAAGTATCAGCGGGCCCAAGTCGGGGCCATTTGGACTGAATCCTGGAGCCTCAGGTGCCAGGCTCATATTGGACCCCAGTCCTGGCGCCTTAGGCGCCAGGCTCATAATCGAGGACATGTGTTTAAGTGCTTGGGTGTACACTTACCTGATACAGACCTTGCTGCAACATCCAGGCCCCCTTGAGGCCTAGATGGGACTATTTTGTCTCTAGAACTACTTAACCACACGGGTGTGGCCTGAGGAAGAATATATACCTAAGTGGAAGGATACATACCTGGGACTTCTTGAAAGGCTATTTAAACCACACCCGATCAATAACTCACGCTTCGCGCTGTTCTGCATCTAGCAGCTGGACGCTCACCGTGCCTGCTCCTGCTTCTGGACGCCTGCCACGCCCGCCTGCATCCTGAAAAACCTGCATGTGGAGAAGGAGAAAGAATTGGACAAAAGAAGAGCCCTTACCTGTTTCAACCTCGTCCAAGAGTCGTCCCGTCGGCGATCCTGAAAAGGAAAGACTTTCATTTTAAAAAAGGTCACCTCACCCGTCGCTGTCGCGCCGCATTTCACTCACCTTGCTGCCAGCCTCCATTGCCAGTGGCGCTCTTCCGGATTCGCTGCATCAACCCGGCACCTGGGGAAAAAAAGACAGAGAACAAAGGTGAGAGTGAGAAGAGCATAAGGAAAGCCAGAACTTCCATTTAGACTTACCTGTTTGGGTCATACTTCATTTCGGGTCTCTGCCGCATACAGGCACCTGCAGACCCCGGCCCCTAAGGGGAAAAGAAAGACAGCGGAATTATTGAGAGAATGAAAAGACATAATAAAGACTCTCATTAAAGACTTACCGGAACTTACCTCTCGTTTCGGGTCTATGCTCGTTCAGCATTCTGACCCCGGCCCCTATGGGGAAAAAGACATCTGCATTAGCGTTTAATATTGCACTCAGAGGAAAAACATGCTTTGAACACTAACCTGAGCATTCTTCATCGTTTTCATCGCTCTTCTCGGGATCCACGTTCTGCACCTGAAAGAAAGACAATAGAGACTTTTTATTCTCGGACATTAGCAGAACCAACATGGATGTATGAGAGTGAATCCAGTGAATTAACTGGGTTTCAACGCGCCCCTGCACCAGAAGCAGGAAGGAGAGCTCGCCATCACAAAACCAAAGGTGAGATTCTAGGGGAATTACAGAAAGGGGGTTTGTTCAGGAGGTGAACGGAGTGGGAAGCTGCATATTGCCCCGCAGATTATTAACGCCCCTCCCTTTACACATACAGAAGAACCGGCCCTGCCATACTCTGAGTCCAGTGCCTCACTGGAAGAAGTAACTTCATTCCAGTCCTGGTCAGTGCCTCTGTGGGAGTCAGGTGAGCGTTACAGTACTTTTATCTAAACTAAGCAGTGTATAGATATTTTGTTTGAAGATTGAATAGGACGAGCGTTCCTAATTATTATAAAGCTCTATTGTAGTTAACGGAAACCCTTTGCCCTGCCTATGAATGTACTTGGGCTGTCTATTCTTATAGCCTTGTCTTTTTACCCCTTTATTAAGTATTTGAAGTGCCATTTTGCTCCCACTTCCGGGGAGCTGAACTTGTTCATTTATTTACCGGTTGTGTATTTGTGGTTTATTAGTGTGTGCTATTGAGCTGTTCTTGCTAGTGTAATGTTTTGACTCAGTAAATAAATGTATATTATTTTACCAAGGAACCTTGAGTAAGTGTATATTTCAATCACTGTATTTGTTGGTTCTTTGTGTAACTTGTTCTCACTTAAACTCTTGAGATACGTCTGGCTGCTCAGCCACTGCTACCACATAATTGTGTAGTACAGGCTTGTACCAAAGGTGAAATTGTACTGACACTTGTAGTCTTAAATGCATGTAGTGTTCCCAAAAGGTACTGCATGTGATTCTGCCTAACACGTGGCACCTCTCAGCACTTACCCTGTTTCTGAATGACTAGGAGCATTTGCAGTGCCCCCTCCCCTCTACAGTACCGTCTGTGCACTTGCATGATCAGACCATACCATGTCTTGAAGATCGTCTATCTATCTTCCTTGTATGCCCTCCTCGCATGTGGCATCCCCCTCCACTGCCCCCCTCCCCTCTCTGGTACTGTTTGTGCACTTGCACGATCTGACCATACCATGCCTTGAAGATTGTCTATCTATCTGCCCTGATTCCCCTCCTTGCATGGTGGCACCTCAATGCACTTGCAGAATTGTTGTCAGACCTATTTGCTGTTATCTACACTGTTAATTGTACTATATGCACTCACTCTGCCTGTGCAGACTTGTATCGTTCAGAAATTCAAGGGCTCTGAATAATGTTTCTTTCTCGCCTTTTTACATCCCTCCTTGAGCACTCTGAAACAATTGCCTTGTGTATAGGCTCTTTACAAATAAACATTACCATACCATACCATACATTATTTCTTAAAGGAGACTGGGTTGAGGATGATGCTGGAAACTGTCAAAACAGAATTGTGCGGGAGGTTACATCAGTAAACAATATTTGGTTTGAAGGTGGATTATTGCACAAAGCACTTGAGGCAATTTATATGAGTACAACTGATCGTGATGAACAGATACAAATGGCTCAGCTAACTGCTCAGTTATATTTTCATTTGCTTTTAGTGGAAGAGCATTGGCGAAATAGCGAGGCTAGTAGGATGCACTAGGCTGGAGATCTGTCACAGTGAAAACCCAGCAGCAAAAGAGTGCAGAGCGTAAAACACAGTTATCAGCACTGAAAAATGCACATAAAGAGTGTGTAGAAAATCTGAGCACACTGCAACACAAGTTAATGGACCAGGCTGCACATAATAGAATCGTTTTGGACGACATTATGTTCTTTAAATTGCAAATAAAGCAGTCAAAAAATTAAAAATGCTAGTTAATTTTCAAAGGGGTATATTCCCAAAATGACTTTGATCAGATACATCAGCAGGTAAGTACTCTGAAACAACAGACAGCACAGCTGATTCAGGAAAAATACCTCATAAATTAGCATAACAACATCCTATTACAGATGATACATCAGTGGGAAATGCAGGTGGAAACACGACAGTCAGGTTCTCAGGAACTGTCCAGAATTAGTGAAGAAAGGAATGAGCTACTAGATCTAGTGAGGCAAATAGAAGCTGAACTATCAGAGGCAGCGAATTGCATGGATGAGCAAGAGAAAGTGATTGGTCTGCTGAAGGAAAAGTGCCTTGAATATGCACGCAGCATAAAAGGCTCACAGAGGGAGAATGAATAACTTCAGCATGAGGTGCAGCAAACAAAAGATCGGTTGGTAGCTCAGAGCAGGGTGCGTGAGAGTAATCAGGCCTTAGTGTCAGAATTAAAAAGCAATCTGACTACCAAGAGAAAATAAATAAAGAGAGACACAGGTATGAAACACTTGTGTATAGGCGCGTTACAAATGCCATATCATATCATATCATATGAGAGCCTCACCAAGGAAATTGAAAATTTTATACAGGACCTGAGGCACCCTGACCAATCAGGATATGGTACAAGGCCCTGTGATCAAGGGGAGTCGGGCGCACTTACCAACAGGGGCCACATGCCAGTCATTTACAACCTCTCATGCACAAATGGGAACTGACTTCCTGCATGCCACCTATCCAGAACAGGGCAACATGAGGTAGTTAGACTTACCCAGGCCTAGCCCAGCTCATCAATAATGCCAGTCCCTGTCTGATGTTAATGAGTATTCACTCTACCACGCAGAAGGGGAAGTGGCCAGACTAGTGTGCCCTGGGAAGTAAGGAATAATATGGTAAATACTTCAGACCATGAAAACTCTCATGATGTGAAAGTCAGGAAGTTAGATTGGTTGAAGATGCAGTTTTAAAGAGACCACCTTGCCCACTTTGCTGAAGGAGAAAAGCCAGACACTCAGCCTAAGAAGGGCATTCTATTAACCTCTGTATATTCAGGGGAAGGGGGGAATTCCCCAGACTCCCTGTTAGGAGGGATGAGGAAACTGGTTTCTATCCTGGGCCTAAAAGGAACTCCAGGGAGAGTGACCCTGAGAGTTAATTTTGGTCCAGGTAAGAAGAGTTCAGACCCCATGGTTCTGGGAGATGTAGAGTTAGGGAGTGTCTAGAAGACAGGGAAGGGAGTATCAGTAGCAGCTCTGAGCCAGATGGTGAATGGGCTCAGGTGCAGAGGATGAAAAAGACAGTGAAGCAGAGCAAGGGTTTTGTGAAAGACCCAATAAAAAAAATCAAGGCCATGAAGATCTTCCTGACCCCAAACCACAAGAATGCCAAGTATTCGATATAGGAGCACCTGGAACTTCATGGGCAGATGATGGCATCATTTCAGATCAGGAATTATGTGAATTGTATATAATTTTCAAAATGGACGCTTTCACCTATGTACTCCAGTTTCTTTGGTGGATTGGAGGACCAGTATAATCATGCATTGTCCAGTTATGTTGAAATATTTTTCCACCAACCGGAACCCACAAGAGGCCTGTAAGACTGCATATAATTTGCAATGTTGGGAGGATCAGGCGCATAGGGATTTTGTGCAGATTTAAAGCGTGCATTTGCTCAGACTTCCCAACGGGTGAACACCAATAGTAGGGAGTTCATAACTACATATTCCCATGTTCTCCCCAAACACATAATTGCTCAGTTGGTGCGTGACTTTCATGAGCATAGGAACCTGGATTGGGTGGTTGAACAGGCCACCAGGATTTATGAGGTCCAAAAACCTGCTGAGAGTAAGAATACCGCCAAACCATCTAAGACCCCTGCTGGTGCGACAGTGGCAGAGGTAAAAACAACCCCCTCCATTGGATCTGGAGATGGGGCGCCTGATAGTAACCCTCCTGACAACAAACAAAATGGATAGCAGAAAGGACCTCCCAACCCGGCCCAATTAAATGGTAGTCAGACGGGGGCCTAGAACAATGATCCCTCTGACCCTGCCACCTATATAAGTCCTATGTACAAGGTACTAAACCAATACTAGGGTATGTATGCACTGCTCCGCCCAAGGTGGGGAAACTAATCAGGTAAGTACTGCCCGGGAAACCTCCCTCCAAACTTCCCTCAGGAGAGAAGTATCACTTCACCTCCCAATCTGAACTTTTTCCTCAGATATCCCTTGAATAAGAACTTCAAAAACAATCCTCCTCGCTATCCCTGGTTCCAGGATAATAGATCCCTGAACCAAGGAGAAGGGAGATTTAGGATGGAAAATTGATGGGGACATTTCCAGTTTCCGAGCTACTCCAGGAGGAGGGACAGCTACCCCTTTCAGGAGCAGCAGAAGTATGACTTCCCTTGAGACCTCCCTACAACCCAGATAAGGTCTTGCAACTGGAGCGACACGTCCAGCAACTGACCAATGACATGGGGCACATGCTAAGGGCTCAGGCCAACTCTCAACCTAACCCTGCTTCCTAGGATTCCCCAATACCCAGGTCTGATGCCCCAGGGGGGAAATGACGGGAAGAAACCTCTGACAAACCACATGGTCCAGAGGAGGGGGCTCAATTGGAGGGGAGATGGCAAGCCTCAGAGCAAGCTTCTTTTCTCACCCAAACAGAACCCCTAAAAACCTCACAGCCTTAAAGAGTCTCTTCTAACCCAAAATGTTAGAAACCAAAGAGCAACGGGTAAGTAAGAGTGGCCAAAGAAGAACCCACTTTGTGGAGGAACTCTGGATTATCCCCTTTGAAAGAGAAGAATCCCTGGAGGAGTCAGGTAAGCAGACCTTTGCTTTAAAAAACGGGGGGATACCTCCAGAAGAAAAATGGGTCCCAACCCCAAACATGTGAGCCAGACAGATGTGAAATGGAGTAGGTGCCCTTTCTCCAAACAGGTTCTGAGAACTGTTGTCAGGTAACGGGGGACAGCCAAGGAGCCGGGGACAATGAGGATTCCCCAACAACTCCCATTGTGAGTTGCAAAGCTTTTGTTACAGATTCCCACACTTCAACACAGAAAACTGCTCAAGATCATACAGTGTTCATGTTCAATATTAAGAAAATGACCACCTGGCTGTCAAATACCTCACACTTTCTTCACACCTTGGAAGAGAAAGAAGGCAGATTTTAGCCACCGGTCAAGGTGCAGGGTCAATGTGAATTATCAGCTCTGGTGGATACTAGATCCCAAGCGACTCTCCCGTCACAAATAGCCTTTGACCAACTAAACTCAGGATGGGGGAGGGCCACCAAATTCCACTTACACCACTTCCTGGACAACTCCAAAGTTTTGACAGGAATTATATTTTCACAGAAGGAACTGCAGATCTGGACATAAAAATTGGACAGCACCGCCTGAATCATCCGGTAATAGTTGTGACTCCAGAGAGCACACCTTGATTACTGGGGAATGATCTCCTAAGAAGGTTATCACCTCTGGTTGACTGTGAAAACAAGGTCCTCTCCACTCAGACTAACCGCATCATTAAATTAAAAATGTGTACCAATTACGTAAGCCTCAATGGTTCCTGCCACGCAATTGACCAACGCTCTGAGAAAGTAGAGTTCCATTTCAAGAATAACCAAGTCCCAGACATCAGTGTCATCTCTGTAGGAGAACAAACTGCTGATGGGGACTCTTCTACATTCTTGAAAATCAACCTTGCTCCAAGGATTTAAGCAGTTCACACTGGAAGGGAACACCCTAAAACTTTACACCAGTACAAAATCAGAAGAAACCTTGAGTCCCATGAAACCAGACAAGGAAGAACCCACTCCAAGTCTGATGGATATTCAGGAAAAGTGCGAACAGTTTTTTTTTTTTTTTACCATTCGGTTAAATGAGGGGCAGCAGCCGTTGCTTGCCAGAGTATGCCTGAATAATGGACAAAGCTTCATCAGCGAAGAATTATTCAGGAAACTCCCAAAAGATCAGACCATTCCCACCTTCAAATTGATATACAAATGGTAAGTAGGTCTGGAAACCCCAAATTCCAAACATCTCCTTCCTAGCAGGTGTATGCTAAAAATCGGCAACAAAAACATAGACCCTAATTGATGGGTCGTGAGAGACGTCCCTTCCCTTTTCTTATCTGGGAAGTGCTATTCTCAACCGATTTGCAATCAATTTGGACCTAATTAACCATAAAACCTGGTCCCGCCTAGGGGGTAACACCATGGGCTTTGACAATATTGAAAAAGCATTCAGGTCAGCTCATTTGCTGCCTTATGCTGTTGAAGTTCAAGTGCAAGAAGAGGTTACCATCCCTAGACAGGTGCTCCAATGTACTCTTCTCCCTCAAAATTAAGTGAGGACAGAACCTCGAACATCAGGACGCATACATAAATCTAAATTCCCATCTCCAACAAAAAGGTTTGTGTTTAAATCCAACACCTCTAGTATAATAATAATAATAATAATAATAATAATAATAATAATAATATATATATATACTAGTATACCTAGAACAGAACACTATTCGAATATTGGTAGGTAACAGCGACCCTCGAAGTATCACTATGGTCACAGATACCTTTATTGGAATGGTGGTTGATGCACAACATTATTCTATTGATTTAGGTAATTAAATCATGGGACCAATCCCAAATGATTGTTTCGACATCAGCAAAGGTATTCCTGCAGAAAATATTTTTACTAGGCATGCAAGGAATTTCATGTTGTACTCTTCCTGCTCCTACAGTGTGTTAGAGGTGACCTGTGACATTAGGCAGGAGGAGGTAGTGTTCAGAGTCAAGGACCACTATCTCAAATGCCCTCTCCAGGTCAACACCATCAAAAGAGATCTCTGCACCCAACTGGAGGATCCTGCTGAAATTGCCAAGCCCAAGGTCTTTCCAGGTTTCAAGCAGATGGTCAAGGAAAAGATCAATCTTGCTGATGCCTGTGAGACTGTGGAGCAAAGACAAAAGCTAAAACAGGTCTTCCTGGAATTCCAAGATATCTTTTCAGAGGACTCATTTGACTGTGAACGCACATCAATTCATTCAACCACCATTACCATGGAACCCGCAATAGCTCCAGCATTTGTGAAAAATGCCGTTTACCTCTTTTATCCATGGAGTCTTTCACAGAGATTATTAAGAATTTAGAATCATGTGGGATAATTTGTCTGATCCACAGTACATGCAACAACCCGGTACTGGGGATCCTCAAACCAAACAGCCAATGGGGACTACATGCAGACCTAAGGAAGTCGAATAAATGGGTCCACATGTCAAGATGGCCCCTTCCCTACATGGATCAAAGACAGGCCCAGATCCAAGGGTCAAAGATGTACACCACCATTGACCTAACCAATGTGAGTATGGAAGACCAGTACAAGCTTGCCTTTACCTTCGGGGGGCAGCAGTGCACGTGGACCCAAATCCACTTTGAAATCATAAACTCTGACAATGAGTTCAACATCTTCCTACATATGGCCATGCAGGATTTGGGCAAAAGGGGAAACCTGGCCTATGTTAGATGATGTTTTGATCAAGAGCTCAACTGTGGAGGAACTTATAGCAGAAATTTGCTATGTTCTAACCAAGTTGCAGAAAACACGAACAGAACTCTCCTTTCAGAGGTCACAGTGCTGAAAAACCTGAGTGTACTTCTTAGGGCACAAGATCACCCCTGAGGGTCTTAATCCCCAGGGGAATAAGGATGAAGCCTTATTGAAATTAAAATACCATACCACTCTACAAGAATTAAGAAGCCTTCTTAGACTCACTAATTATAGTCAGATGTTTATTGAAGACTACACAGAGGTCACACGACCCATGGTCCATTTATTAAAGGCTGGTGTCAAGTGGGAGTGGGGTCTGGAACAAACTGGTGCCCTTAAACACCTGAAAATAAGGCTTTCCCAGGCTCCTTCTTTGGCTTACCCAATAAAGAACAAGGACTTCTTCTTGGAGACGAGGATCTTAGATGCTTACCTAACAGCGGTATTGTACCAAAAGCATGACAAGGTCAACAAAGTAATCTCATACTCGAGCAGGACTGTGTTCTCTGTGGAGGAAACATTCAATGACTGCGAGAAGGCACACCTGGCAATGGTGTTAAAACTGAAAAAGTACTGCCCAATCATACAGAGGGAGCACATCATTGTCGAGACTCCTCACCAACCCTTGTAATATCTACAAAGTGACAGAATCTGGGCGGGGAATGTTCCTGGATTCTGTCTATGCAAGGCTTTCCTGAGAAGGTCAGATATGTCCAAAACAAGTAGAGTCCCTTAGCGCAAGCGTTGTTGGATGTGCTTGATTGTGCTCATGAAAACTGTATTGAGAAGATAAGTCTAATGACCAACAAAAACATGGAGGCATACTTAACTTCCCCACACACGGTCTATGAAGAAGACACGTGTCAGGGGATACTCAAAGTTTATGTGGATGGGTGCTCCTGCCATGTTAATAGCAACAGGGAAAAAGAACTAGTAGCTGTCATTGGGAATTCCTGGGTGAATGATACCCCGGAACCCTCTGCTGGTTATAAAATAGGAGCCCGAAGTAGTCAGGTTGCAGAGTTGATGGACGTTTATCAAGCCATGCTCACTGTAGTACACCACCAGCTCAATGAAGTGGTCATAATCACTGACTCTGGTTATGTCAGGAATGGGATTGTGGAGCAACTGAATAACTGGAAGAAGCAAGGCATGCTTTGTGCCAACAACAAACCCCTAAAGCATTCCAAACTGATCCAGTCAATTGATGATCTGGTGACTTAAAATGTGATGACCATATATTGGAAAAAGATCATTCCAAGATAGAGGGGCCAAATAAGACTCAGAATAACCTGGCTGATCAGCTGGCTAAAACCAGAGCTCTGCAGGGGGATTTCATAGAAACAGAAATTCTGCTGGGTGAAATCCAAATTGCCGCTGTCACCAGGTCACAAACCTGTGCTAAAATCAAACTCTCGACAACCCAGTGTATTAAAGATACCCGAGATGCAGATTTGATCACTGCACCCGCTCATTGGGAAATGTTATCCACACATTGAGGACCCCATAAGCTTTCCTCTAGCAGAGTCGGATTGTACCGGTAAAGAGGATCTCCAGGTGTTGATGAGGTTTTCCAAAATGTTCCGGATCCAAGACGGTTTGATGATAAGGAGAACCCTATCTGGCGGTGACACGTGGGTGGTATCTACCTCATTCGGAAACACCTGACGTTGAACAACGCCCATGGCATGGCCACTGCTGGTCACAAGGGGTTTCCTATGACATTGAAAATCTTGCACAAGGTTGCCTACTGGCCACACATGGGCCAGGACCTCGACATTTACCTAATGGGCATCTTGTGCGTGCTCAATTTCAACCCAGTTCACTCACACACAGAGCTCCCCTACAATAAAAAGGGGAATCACAATGCTGTAGTCAGATTTGCAGGTCAATTTCATCGAACCATTGATTCGCTCCTGTAGAGGAAACAAGACCATGTTGATGGTGACATGCTTGTTCACAAAGTGGGTTGAATGTGTTCCAGCCCCAAATTCGTATGGCAGAAACAGCTGCTTCACTAATGATGAACACCATCTTCTCTTGTTTCAGTCTCTCACAAAGGATTGAGTCAGACCAAGGAAGCCATTTCACCAGTGAGGTGATGGCAAAGATGTGGGAAATTCTAGGGGTAAAAAGAAAACTCCACACTGCTGGCCTCAAGTGGGAGGGGTGGCGGGATACAACAAAACAATTGTGAGTTTCTTAAACAAGTACATGGCAGACTCTGGACCCTGTTGGGACATCCTATTGCCACTTGTCCTGATGGCTATTAGGTCTACACCATCTTCTGCAACAAAGATGATACAGTTTGAGCTCATGATGCATCCACTACTCATGAGTACAATGAAAATTTAAGGAAGCACCTCCAGCATGCTTTTGCTTATGCTCAGTGCAATTTAGATAAGTCGGCTGTAGGAATGAAGACCTACTATGATCTAAAGACCATCAAGGAAGAGTATGAAGTAGGTGACAAGGTTTACCTGTACAATTTTCAAAGGAATCAGGCCAAGGAGTAGAAATTCCAGCCAATTTGGCGTGGTGCCTTTGAAATTGTAGATAAAATATCACCTGTTGCTTACAAGATCTGGATCCCAAAAGGAGAACAGACACAAGAAAAATGGGTCCATATCAAACAGTTGAATATCTGTCACACCAGATATGCTTTACGACTGACTGAAGACCGAAATGAAAGTCGAGCAGCGGAACCATCTGAAGAATGAAAAGGAAGGTTAAAAAATCAGATGGCAACTAAGATGAATATATATAACAGGGAGTAATTTACTTGGTATTATTGTACAAATGAAGAAAATAAATACAATAAGTTTGTTGAAATGGTGAAAATGTCATGTTATAATTGTATGTTGTTGTTGTTGTAAATTCTATGTAAATCTTCCAGGGAAACATGTGTATACAAAGTACTGAATCTCTTTTTCTATTTTTTATTAGAGAACTAACCTCGTTAACTTCCAGCCTGGAGGTGTGAGAGGAGTTCGGTGAGAACCCCAGCAACCTGGAAAGGAAGTAAGAAAGTGTAATAGCAAAGAAATATCGAGGCTGAGTACCACAAATGAAATACACCAATCACAGGTTGAAAAGATTCACAGATCTTTTATTCTGAACAGTTTACAAAGAAACACAGATAGCTATCTGGCTCTCAACACCCCGCAACGTATACCAGCCTGACAAAGAGAGGTGAGAGAGAGCTGGACATTTAAACATTCGTGCTTTTATACAATTTCGAATAATATTGTCCAGCCCCTCTTCAGGTTAATAATTTGTGGTCTAGAGTTTGTGCCTAGTTCACATACAGTTTATACAATAATATGCAGAAGGATTACATGAGTTTGCATTTCCATGAAGATACAATGGTGGTGTATATTCTCGGATCCCGCGGTAACCCTTAGTCTATATTCCAACACAATTCCGTTCGGCCTGTGTCTACGCTTGAGGTTTACTTTACATTGTTCCAACGTTTATACAGGAATGAGTCTTATGTGCACAGACATTACTCAGATGACAGTTTATGTGGAGCGAAAGGTCTCTTTACCTAGTCTAAACAGTCGGCTCTCGGACAACCTAAACATTAACAGGACTCAAAGGTCGGGAGGCTTGGTGCAAGTTGAAAAGACAGTCCACCATTTTAGAGCAGAGAATCGTATGAACACAAATCAAAATGGTGGATGAATCCTAAAGTGGCGGCGAAGTCGATCAAAAATCGGAACTTTGCAATGCGGTTTTCCTCATAGACCACTAGGCTTAGGCCAACATTAATCACAAAGGAGGCACTTTACATTTACCGTTTCACAAAAGGGGGTGCTGTGCGATAGCCATATCCTCCAACCCAAAGATGGAAGGGGAGGCTGTAGTGCCCACTCCCAGAAGAAGGAAGAAAGGGGGTGCCATGCCATACCCCTAACCCTTAGATGGAAGGGTAAACTGGAGTGCCCACTCCCTAATGAAGGAAATGATGCCTAATGAAACCCCACTCTGCCCTGCTCTTCTGCAAAAAAAGCATCATGAAAGAACAGGTGGGAGAGAGATGTGGGGTACATCCAAAGGCCCCAAACAGATGTCCCTTTCACATGAACAGCAGGGTTTTAAACACGGAAACACTGTTTTAAAAAAACTAAAAATTGAAGAGCCATATGGATAAGGGACCTACCTGTCATTACCAAAGGAATAACAGCATTTTAGTTTAAAAAAGAAGGAGGGATCAAAGATCCCGGTCACCTGCAAAACAGGAGTTTTAAACAGTGACACAAAATGCTTGCACAGTATGGGCAAATAAAAGCAGTTTAAATGTGAAAATGTGTCACTGCTAACTGAAAATGTCAGGGAAAAAACATGATGTGTGGGTTGACAAAAAACAAAGTGTATTATGTTTCACATACAAAACTCCAGTGACATTTAAAAAGCCACTTTGTTTTAATTGGAAAATGTCAGCTCAAGACAAAGGGCCTTATCACGACTTTGGCAGTAACCCTTAAAATCGCCGGTAACGCTATTAGCGCCGATTTTAAGGGTCCGTCGGATCACGAGTCCAAATACCGCCGGCACCATTACAGCCGGCGCAAATACAGCCAGCTGTACAGGTGCCGGCCATAATAGCCCCAGGAACCATTTGCGCTAAAACATCAGCAATCGCAAGTCCGGCGTAGGCGCAATTAGTGCCAGAAAAGTGGCAGATAATCCGCCGAAAATACCTCCAGCAAATAATCTGGAGGTAACAGACCACAGGCCACAGCAATAAGGGCCCAGGTGGAACCAATGCAAATCAGAGGCCTACAAAGGAGCCAGCCATGCACAACACACCCTCCCCAACACCATTACACCACCAGGAGCAGGGAGGAGACAGCAATAAGGGCCCAGGTGGAACCAATGCAAATCAGAGGCCTACAAAGGAGCCACCCATGCACAACACACCCTCCCCAACACCATTGACATGTGGTCCTGGCCTCACCTTCAGCCACTGCTGTGCCCGCTACCCAGGATCCATCCACGACTCCATGGTCCTGCGCAATAGTACCCTGCCAGGGTACATGGAAATGCACTGAGGCCAAAACACATGGCTAATGGGTGAGTACAAATGTATACAATAAAGCATGTCAATCCACAACTGATGGTGCCTGTCACGGAATCCATTTTTCCCAATAGGTAGCACCATTACTGCAGCATTCACATTCAAGCACCTTGCACGATAAAGCTTGGGCATGTCCAACACAGCAGAACACACCCATGCAGGATGAAAGAGACATGTGGTGGCACAGTGACATATGGAAGCCCCACCACACTTAAAGCCTCCTGTGTGAGTAGCACCATAGCTCCCAACACTGACACAGTACAGAAATCCCACCCTGGCCACCCGAAAGTAATGAAATTCTAAACCATAAACTGCCACATCCACAAATGCACCACACATAAGTAGGCTAAGTAATGGCAATGTACATCCCATGAACACTGTCCCCATCAAATGCATGTAGAACAGTACAGAATACTGACAACCAGCAAATGCAACTGTAGCCAATGGATTTGAGTACTGTTACATCCAGAAACATAGGCGTACCAAGTGGAGAGTACCCCATTGATTCAATCGTGCCCGTAGGACAGCACACTCCACGATGTTATAGAACAAATGACAAATATGGCAAAATCACACTGATGACAGAGCTCTGTACACCCACTGGACTTACCTTGTCCCCATACTGTCTTCCTCTCCCCTGCAGGTGATTCTGGATATCCTCAGTACATGTGGCTCATGACCCCTGTGCGTCATACACACAGGGCAGCGGAGCGGGCATACAACCTTGTCCCTGCCCATACACGGATCTGCGTGGAGAGGGCATTTGGACTACTGAAGGCACGCTTCCGGTGCCTCAACCACACGGGAGGGGCCATGATGTATGCACCAGAAAAAGTTGGCAAAATTGTACTGACATGTGCCATGCTGCACAACATCTGCTGTCGCAGAAATGTGCCACTGCCCCTTGATGCACATGTGCAGCCACCTGAGGATGGTAGTGAGGGTGATGAAGTGCCAGAAGGTGTTGCACATGCACAAAGGTTTGGGCTGAGGGAGGGGAGGTTGGCCAGACAGGGATTGATTGATGAATTTTTTTTAGAAATGGGCAATGTTTAAATTGGAAATATGTCACTTCAACATTAAATTGTATTTGTAACAATCACTACTGTCCATGCATTGTGATTTTTCTACCATTATTTATTTACAGTCCAACAATCCCCCCTCCCTCAGTGAACACCCAGCACACAATCCCCCTTCCCCCCAGTGAACACCCAGCACACAATTCCCCCTCCCCCCAGTGAACTACCCTCAACTGTGCAGATAGGCACATGTGACTTATCAGGGCACCAACAACGATGCCATGCACCACTAGGATGGTCGTGGGCGCTTTCCTTTTCCGGGCCCCTCTGGTGTGCGTGCCCTCAGGTGGTGCATAGACCGGGGCCTAGGAGATGGCTCGAGGGAACCCTCCGTGGGTGTGGTCGAAGTCGAAGGGACTGAAGTGGCGGCCAGCATGTGCTGTCGCATGAGGTTGTTTCCCTCCCTTGTTTGCTCAGCAAGTGCTGAGACTGCCTCGGTCAACTCCCTCACTCGTTGTGCAAAGCCTGTTAGGGCAGTGATACATTGTTCAACGACTCTGCGTGTGTGCGCATTGCCACATGCTATGTATTTGCATCCATGCCGTATTGATGCACTGACTGCCTTGATGTGACAACTCTGCACCTTGGCCATTGATTCCACTTTGACCTTTTTGGCCTCAATAATGCTGAGTCGGCCCATCACTGCAGCCCCTGTGACGAACGGCACCCCTGGTGTGTCATGTGCTGGCCTGCGACTTGTGTGCTGTTGGGTGGGGGACTGCATGGGGACATTGCACCGGCTTGGATTGGGCTGCCAGGCTCTGAGTGCCGGTCTTCTGGGCTGCCATATGATGGCACAGAAGCCCTCCAAAGTGGTGCCATTCAGCAGGGCTCCACCGGAGGTGTCATCATTGCAGGTGGGCTCAGCTTTACCCTCGTCGGATTCTTAGGTCCTGTGGCGACTTCTGAAGATCCAGTCCCAAAAGCCCTGCTTTTATGCAGAAAACCCCCATTCATTCAGCCTAGCTGTCAATCAAAACACTCTAAGTGGTGAGCGGGGTGGCTCACCACTTGGGCCAATCACACCAGAGTGCGACTTGAGTTGGCAAGGCAACCCAGTCCAGGGTGCCTAAACCCCCTCCCAACACCCCCTGTGGTACCCAGACAGAATGGCACCACTTTGGAGGGCTTCTGTGCAGAAGCCCGCCAAAAGTGGAACAAAGGGCTCAACCTTTAGTTCGGAGTTACAGAGGCGAACACAGACGCCATTTTAAAAACCGAGTTCTGGAAGAAAATACCAACCGGTAGATTTATTTAAGATAAATAAACCGGCGGTATGTTAGAGACTAACGTGAAAAAGTATTAGCCTCCAACAATGAGAAGAACCCCATAGGAATATATTTGGGGTCAAATATAAAAAGTAGTTTCCACTGCCACAAGCCAAAACTCGACGACGGGGGACGGGACAGTGCCCCCTCGAACAACAGACCCAGGGGTAATCGAATTATCCCTACCAGTACGTCCACAATAGGATGGTTTGTACTAGTTCTGTTAGTAAATGTAGGTCTAGTAAAGCCAATGGTGATTTTACATGCCCTGGGAAACAGTAGTCAGTCCCAGGGTATGGAGTCTATGGGGGGGATCCTCTAGGACACCCCAGTGTTACGGCACGGAGGGTGCTGTGTAACACACATAGCAAAACACATGAGGCCCTATGGAGTAAAAGTCCCCATAGCCCATAGAACACATTGACATTCAAAGAAATCTACCACAAATCATGTCCAAGAGTGGGAGAAAAGAGTCTCACTCTTGGCAGGATGAAAAAAACAAACTCCAGAAATCCAGCAAAGCTGCTGGGGGACTCACTAGGTTAGGAAATTCAGCCTAAACAGAGAATTCTCCCTAACACCTTGGACTTTCAGCTCATTAGCAGCACGCAAGCAAACATGAAACTCGGGTGCAGAGAGCAAACTAAGACTACTACCCACTTGCTATAAATAGTCCATCATCTCTCATCGGCCAGGCCCCAAGCCCAGGTTTCTTCTTTATAGTTGATCTTGCAGCCTTTTCTCTGTTCCTGGACTTTCAAGGGAGTGTAGGTACATCATTATCTTCATCTGGAGCTTACATGTGAGGAGACCACAATGTTGTCCATATTACCTGCTATTTGATTTAATTAAGCTAGGTGTCATTACTCCTCTTGGCCTCTGGACACGTGCTCACTCCACCTTCCATATGTTTTTTGCATCTCTGATTGCATCTCTGATTGTCCAATACTAATCTAAGAGAAATATATCTTATGTACATGTCCTATCCTCTTGACTCCCTTTGTGCATTGCAATAATTCTTTGAAGTGGCATCCTTGATCCCAGGCCAATAGACTTCCCTTTTTATCCTTCCCTTTGGCCATCTAAATGCTAGTGTGTTGGCCTTCTCCTTCACCTAAGAAACTTCACGTGTGGTTTCCAGTGATTTGGCCTTTTCATCTGCACCCAAAATGCTTTTTGGTCTTTCAGTGCTTTTGCCTGCCCTATTCCTGCAAAATGCATGTTAGGTTGTCATTGACTTAGTCTTCTCCTATGGCTGCAAAATTTCACGTGGGGTGTACTGTCTCTGCACCCACAATTCACATCCACATCGATCCACAAGTCATGTTCCATCAGCCTTTCTCAAAAAGAATTTTAACCTAATTTAGGTCCTGCAATTGATTGAATTTTAGTCTGATTTACACTATCATAATCACAATTGCCTTCCCTAACAAAATTTCCCTGCCTCTTCCAACACCAACCATTGACTCTCTTGATTTTCTTCTCTCCTACTTTATATATTCATGAGGTCAAATTCATTAGAAGCTCTTTTCATTGAAAACCCCCTTTAATATTTGACCTGTCTGAACTTGTGGAAATTTGAAGGTTGGGATTGTTCATGAACCATTCCACGTATTCCTCATTGCCTAGGAGGGATCAAATCTGGTAATGCACAAATGCATGACTGAGGTATCAGTCAGTTCCCTTGGTCTAGTGATGCCTGCCCGCGTTTGCATGTCATTTTTAAGTGGCTACTGCAAACATGTCATTTTTAAACAGTTACTGCATACATTGTGTTTATATTGGGAAAAATAGCATTTACTGTGAGACCCTATTTTAGAACTAATTTAAAACCTAAAGTACAGTAGAGGAAGCATTTCTTTCATGCAATTTACTGTATTTATGTTTTATTTGTTTTATTCTGAGAGTATGCTTTGAATGTCGTTCGGTTTGCTTGGCCAATCATCTTGTGAAAAAGCAAATCTACTGTTTTTATCAAACAATAAAACGTTATGGATAATAGCAGTTGAAAGCAAATAATAATCCATGCTCATTAGCAGGTAAGATCAACCACAGATCTCCTACAATTAGTCACCTCTTAGAGGAGTTATCTATCCTCTTGTCCACCAAAGTCCTTACAAGGACACGTGCCTGACAGAATATGAAGCTACTTTCAGCCCAGGATGCCTGCCCACATTGTGCACATCACATGCATGTGCATGTCCTTGTGAACTGACGAGTCTCCCTGAATGATAAGTAGGCAAATAGTGGTGGAATGTACAAAAGTATCAGCCGTGTATCTGGGATTCGCCAGGTTCAAATTAGTGGCAATAAGTGTTGCTGAAATGGTTGTCTTTGGTGACTAGGTAAATGTGACTTTAAGCAAGGCTTCATGCTTCTAATCACTGTATTAGTAATCATTGTTATTACCCTGTGCTCTAGCAGCTTGAAGCGTCTCATTTGCTAGATGGAATTACCAATAATGATCTCAGATCCAAATAACTGGACAGACTCAAAGAATATGGCAAAGTACTACTTCATTGTCAGCTCTAAAACACTAGGGCCCTCATTACGACCCTGGCGGAGTGGGTCTACGCCAGCGTTATTCGCGGCGGACCCGTCCGCCCTACTACGAGATCCCATAGCGCCATGGTGAGTTTTCCGCCCGTTTTTTCCGGGCGGAAAAAACCATGGCGCTATGGGACCTCGTCGTTAATTACGCCACCGTAATTTACGGTGGCGTAATTAACTCCTTCCCCACTCCCATTATACCCTATGGGGCAAAAATGGGAATGGGGAAGGGTAAAATGGGGATTGGGGATTTACCGCCCCGCCAAGGTCGGAATGGGGCGGTAAATCCGCCAACCCCCATGGCGGTATCAGCAGCTTTCCGCCGTGCTCCATGGTGCATTTTGCACCACGATCTCCGCCAGGGTCGTAATGAGGGCCTAGGGGAATCTGGCAAACAACAAACTGTAGAGCATGCACTCAGCTCAACTTTGATTACACAAAGGTTTTTTCCTCAATGTCTATGACATCATCCTACCAGGCAAACTGTAAAACCTATTGAAGGGATTGATTGGTTAAGGGAACCTATGTAACTATATATCATATAGGTATTAGTAATATCACTAGATGCCCCTTATCTAATTGGCACACCTTCAACCACCTCTAAATATGTGCAATACAGATTATAGCACAATAACAGCAGCGGGTTGACCTGTGCAGCACTGTATAGCATGTTGCTTTATAGACCCTTTGATTGGTTGGCATTATCTCCCAACCTTGGACTTTTGGCTCGTTAGTAGCATGTAGGAACAATTAAATTCAGGTGCCGAGAGCAATGTCAGACTACTACCCACTTGTCGAATTAGTCCATCATATCTCATAAATCAGGACCCATGCCAAGGCTTCTTCTTTATAGTTGGCCTTGCAGCTGGTTCTCTGTACTGGGACTTTCAAGGGAGTGTAGGTACACCATTATCCTTGCCTGGAACTTAATGAATATCCCTTGATTTCAAGTTCTGAGTCACGTGTGAGGAGACCACAATTTTGTCCATTTTGCCCTTTTATTTACTGCTATTTGATTTAATTAATCTGAGTGTCATTACCCCACTTGGCCTCTGGAGACTTGCTCACTTGACTTTGCATATGCATTTTGCATCTTTGATTGTCCAATACTTGGCGCTTGCAGATGTTTTTTTCTTTGCTTAATCGAAGAGAAATATGTCTTACATACAGGGCCTATCCTCTTGACTTCCATTGTGCCATGCAATTATTCCTTGAAGTGGCGTCCTTGATCCCATGTGAATAGACTCCTCTGTGTTCCTCACACAAAGCTGTTTTCCAACATTTTCTGACTCTGCAGCCCTGGTCTGTCTCTGAGGTAGCTTGATTAATTTCAACACAAGTCCGCTTTTTCTCATGGACGCCTTAGCCATGTTATATTTTCTTCTTTAGCAAGCTTATATATGCCTCAGCTTACTTGCATTTCTGTGTATATACATTTACTTCATCTCTTCTTACTTCTTTCTTTGGTGCATATGATGTCTTCATACTTATTAACATGTTCCTCTTATCACTTCAGTTGCATCTTTATCCTTTAAGTATTTGCATATTGTTTCAGCGCGTCTCGTGTCTTTCTTTCATGAAGTCATTCTGCCCCAGTCTGATTTCCCTTATAGATCTTCAATGTCCATTGGTGCAGACATACTTCCACCTTTTCAGTGCAAGGGCACATTCGATACAGTTGTCTGAGTGCATGTTGTCACTCATACACTCGATGTGTTAGTGGGACAATACTTGGTGTCGGACATAGGGCTCTTCTCCTACTGTTTCAATATGATGGAGGTGATTGGGTGGGAGCTAGGGATGACGTGTTGACCTGCTGATTTCATAGTGAATATAATGCAAGGGGGAGGCAATTTAACCACCCCTTCTTTAGAGTAATCTTGATTTTTGCTATCCTCTGTTTAAGGTGTCCATTTAAAAGGTCACAAAAACCATTCGCCTATGGGTGATAGGCAGAAGAGAATGTGCTTTATACGTAATAAAAGAGTAACCTGCTCAAATAGTTCATTTACAAAATGCAGTCGATGGTCAGACAGCAGGACGTTGCACACACCCCATCTTGGAAACAGCTCATGCATGAGGAACTTGGCAGCGCATGTGGCATCAGGGTGCATACATGGACCTGCTTCAATGCATCTGGAAAAGGGACATACCACAACCAGAATGTACCTGTATCCATTGCATGTCTGCAACATATCCACATGATCTATATGTAGATGTTGAAACAGGCTACTGGTCCAGGGGTTGCTCCTCTCACTGTTTACAAAGTGTGCCTTTCTGTACATTCCTGGCACATGATGCAGTTTACAATAATCTGTGCCACATGTTCTAATGCATTTGGTGAGAACCAGTCTTCTGCAATTATAGCACCAAGTCTCTATCGAGTCGCATGTGTGGGGTAATGAAGCTGCTCCAGTGCTACCCTCAGTAATGCTAGAGGCATAACTGGCTTTCCAGTACTGTCTTGTCTCCCTATTGCCTCGGTGGTGGATAAAGAACACCCCTGCTTTGTGCACAAATCTTGCTCCTCTTGTGGAGCTCGACCTTGTAACTCAATTACCTGAACAATAGACAACATATTAACACCCTCCTTTACCATCATACCCCATCCTGACATCTGTTTAACACTTTTTATTTCAAAATCAGAAATGTTTGGGAAATATATGCTGCTTTTTTCGGCTTTGTTACTGCAAGAAATCATGTCTCTTCTTTTAGTATGGGCTGCGTATTACATGGCTGCGATAGCCAATCGTAGTCTTAATGCCTCAATACTTTTATCCAATAGGGACGCATGCTCTACTGGTGTCTTGTATGCGGGGTGGAAGCCCCTCCTTTTCCATTGTGACAAACCTGCATGTACATTTGACGTCACATAGGCGGAGTCAGGTCAGAGTATACCGTAACTTCCTCATCTCATATCTTTGAAGTGTGGTGAAAAGGGCATTCGCTGAATAATGTGAAGGCACTCTCACAATTGTTACTACTTCAAATTCATCCTGCGGTTCAGCTTTACTACTGCTGATCCAGTATGAATTTCACCAGTAGTTTGGTCAATTTTTGAAAAACCATCAATAAAGAGAACTTCCCTCCCTCCGACAGCATTTTCCATAACATGGGGAATATCATCATAAAACTCAGTATATGTTTAGCAGTCATGTACATAGTCATCTTCCCTTCTGGTTCTGCTATAAATGTTGCTGGGTTCAATATTCTACATCTAACATTTTTGATTGCAGGTTTCAAAATAATTACCTTGTATCCTGATGCTCTTTATGTAGTCTATGTACTATTGGGATTCTCTAGAATAGCAAATGAAGCGTGCACAACAAATAACGTCACTGAACACCTTATTGTTAAACTTGAAGCTTTTTCAATAGCAAATGCAGCAGCAGCTAATGGTTGTTCACAAGGGTAATGCCCTTTCATTTCTGGATCTAAAATTCCACTATAGTAAACCAATGGTTTTTGTCCATGTCCTAATGTCATTTTATATGTGATGACTGCTGTCACAATTTCTCCTTTTGAATCGAAAAATAGATACCATTCTTTATTATAGTTTGGAATTCCTAGCACAGGGGCTATACTGATTGCCATTTATAAGTCTTCAAATCCTTCAGTCATTTCATCTTTCCATGTTATCTTACATTTGTCTACCTGTGCGTCATTAAGTCCTTTTAAAATGGGTCATATATATGTGCTGTAATCAGAAACGCAGGCTCTGCAGTAGATACATAAGCCTAAACATTGCTGCTTTTCTCTCACTGTTTTAGGTTCTGATGTCTTCATAAATGCTTCTGCTCTCTCAGGTTTCACTTTTCTCCCTTCTTGAGATATCAGCTGTCCTATATACATGACCCCTTCCTAGCAATATTGTAATTTCACTTTGTCACTTTGTATCCTTTCTCTGCTAGTATGGTCATGAGGTGAACTGAGTCTTCGCTGCATCTTTCATCTGTCTCACTGCAGACTAATATGTCATCCACGTCCTGAATTATTGTACTCTCAAGCTGTACATTACCTAGGTCTACCTGGAGGACCCTTTTAAATATTGAGGGGGCCTCACAGTAGCCCCGATGGCAACAAGTATTTTTCAGACAAGTAGCGTCCATGTAGTTATGGTTAAGTTGGTGTTTCCATAGGAAGAACACTTTTTGGGTGGCTTATAACTTCGCTCCCTCTGGACGAATCCTCACCAAACTTTGCAAGAAAAGTATATGGCCCACTCTGAATTATTTTGAAAAGTTTGGAGGGTTTTGGTCCAGGGGGGGCAAAGTTATACAGGGGTCCCAAAACTTTTGTTTTTTCCTATAGACATAATGGGAAAAAACTTTGCGCACGGCTATAGCCCGAACCGCTGGACGGATTTACACCAAATTTGCGGCAGGAGCGGCGTGCTTTTGCAAATTTGGTGTAAATCCATCCAGTAGTTTTTTAAAAAATAACCAAAATGTAAGGCAAAAATATTACTGATATCTATGTTCGCTTCGCGGACAGACTTCCCTGTTCGCTCTGTGGACAGCACCCCGATTGGCCCATGGGATTGCTTCATGTCCGTGGACATCGACGTGTTGGCTGATTGGGCAGCGTGGGGCGTGATGCGCGTCAGATTTTCTGTCGCGCCCGCCATGTTGTATTCGCCGTCGACCGCGTACAGCGCGGTGAAACTTGGATTAAAAATTGTATTTAGTGGAGTGTGTTGGTGTGTAAGAGTGTTTGGGGAGGGTGGGGGAGTATGAGATAGGTTCAATGTTTTGTTTTTTTATGTGCTATACGCTTTTGTTGTGTTCGATTTTTCCGCGGAGAACACGGCTGTTCTGACATTTTGTAAATAAACTAAATGGTGGGGTGTTCAGAGGACGGAGTATGTGTCCTTTTTGTTCGCAAGGAAGGTAAAATTGAGCTAAAAACACTCGCGGTCTATTTAAATGTTAGTAAATACACAAACTGTGGGTGTCCTGAGGACGCTGTCCGCATTGTAATCTGTCAAGTTGAATGTGTTCTAAGAACACTCGCGGTTCCCAAAATGGTTGCAATTACACAAAATGGGGGTGTTCTGAGAACGTTGTTTGTATTGTTCGTTGTCAGGTTGAAAGTGTTCTACGAACCCTCCTTTTGTCCGCTGATAGTACAATTTCCAATGGGCCTCACCCGACTTTTTGTCCACTAAAGAAACGATAAATCAGGCTGGTGTTCGCCGACATTATGTGATAATCCTATGACTGGCGCTATTGACCTAGCTGACTTGCTTCATCAAACGCGCCCAGTCGTCTCCAGTCCTACGCGACTTTACACAGAACCGGAAGACAACACACATTATGTCACAACACAGCGCGCCACAATTTGGAATATGAAACTGTGATTTAAAAGCAAACAGCAAGATTGTAAATTTTGTAAAGTACATTTATTTCACATGAAATGTTTAGTGAATATTCAGCGATTTGCAATTGTCTCTGCTGTCGATCAGCAAACGTTTATTTTGAGCCACACGCTGTTCCTTTGTGGCAGATAGGCTGTTGGTTTATGATAAAAGCAGTAAATGGTTGCACTGATAATCAGAAGGTTGCTCCATCAACGAGGCATTAGACCACCATAATGGTTGGTATGTTGCTTCTAGCCGCTAGTACTGCGTAAGGGCATATTGGTCCTTGGCGATTGTCCCATAAAATGGTGAGGGTCATGAAGTTGCTTACATGGAGCTGCACCTGGCAGTTGAAAAATCCATCCGCTGGAGTCTGAAAATCGTGACATTGGCAAAATGGGGCAACATACCTGTTTTAAAAAACATAAATTAGTCTCACCAGCCGATCTTTATTAAAAATATTCATTTTATTTATTAGGGCGTGAATGAGGATATGGCCACGATGAACAGTCCGCATGTGGTAGTTTTGCACTATGGTGCTTTCCATTTGGGCAACGTCAGTGCCCCTACTTTGTTTGCTGATTTGGAACGCTTGGTTCAAGCCGTAATGAAGATCCTTCCAAATGCGAAAGTAATTTTTCTGGATTACTACCTAGGGCAATATGGGACAATAGTTCCATTTTTTGTCCAAGCAAAACATTGCTAGGTGTGTCATCAACCGAGGCATGTGTGCCTTCATGCTTAGAGCTGGTATGTTCTTCTGTAATAATGAGAATATTGATGCCAGTAATACTGTTAATTTTAAAGAAGATGGCATCTCTTTATCTTTTACGGGAAATGCCTTTCTATTTTGGAATGTAAGGGTTGCTTTGGAGAAGGTTATGTGAAGATTTTAGGAGTAAAGTAAGAAAAAAAACAAGAAAAAAAATACAAAATAACAGGTGTCTGTCAAGCATCTGTAAAAAAAAAAACAAAAAAAAATGGCTCTTTTCAGAGCCAACTTCAAAGGGGAAATGGGGCACACTATTTAAATTTACATTCACCACGCTCAGATTCTTGATATGTCCGCGGACATGGCGGTAGTCCGCGGACATCAAAATCACTATGTGGGGGTTCAGTATGTTCTATGTTACATGTATATAAAGTCAGGGATATTATGGTTAAGTTGTGCTACTAAAAACCTATGAAATTCAGTGAAAATCTTTGTTAAAGGGACGTTATGGTTAAGTTGTACCACGAAAAACCTATGAAATTCAGTAAAAAAACGTTGTTAAAGGGACGTTATGGTTCAAAGTAAAACTGAAAATTCCCTGAAATTCGGCAGTTATTGTAAGATAAGCAACCATAACTCGCGCCACCATGCACTGCTAACACTAACACCCAGGACATCAAAGATGACATCACAAATGTCATTGATGACATCACCGATGACATCACATGTCTGGCTCTCCCTTTTTTCCCTTTATTGACATATCTAGGCCACATAGTTTTCTTCAGTAACAGTCAGGAAGTAAACATTGAAAAGGTACTATATTTGTAGACTTAGGGTCAAGTCACATCATATGAAACATATACATAGCGGAAGACACAGACTTGAAAGAGAGCAATCCTTTCTGTGCATGAAGATAATCATTAGGGTTATCATCACTTTCTCATAGTTTTATTTTTATTACTTTACCTTCCCTGTATATGCTCATATTTGTATACATTGTACTCACTCTCCTTTCCTTTGGGTGCAGTCACATCATGTGATACACATACATATGGTAAGTAGCAGCTTTGAAACAGAGCAATAGTTTCTCTGCATAAAGACAATCAGTTAGGTTATGAACTCTTTCTGCTACTACTTCTGCTTTTTTGTTTACTTCACTGTCCTGGTATATACTCATATTTGTATGTGTTGTTGTCTCTTTGAGTTTTGTCTGTAATAATTATGTATTAAGTGGGTTTTATTATCTACTTATTACATGTTTCACAGTACGCAAAACTCTAATAAGAAAGCAGTTATCATTTCACTATTCAACATGACAAGATTGTGAATATTGCACCTTCATCATGTATGCTGCACACACTGCCTATGTTTCTGCATGAGTAACTTAGTATACTGTATAGAACTTCATAACAGAATGCTATTTATATCAATGCATTGCTTAATGCACTAATTAGCTCATGATATTTATCCCAATGATCCTTGACAGTTTTTGGTCAGCATTATAAGAATCCCTTGTACAGAGTTTTCATGAAAAGTAAATGCACATGTGATGTCATCAGTGATGTCATCAATGACATTTGTGATGTCATCTTTGATGTCCTGAGTGTTAGTGTTAGCAGTGCACGGTGGCGCGAATTATGGTTGCTTATCTTACCATAACTGCCGAATTTCAGGGGTTTTTCGGTTTTACTTTGAACCATAACGTCCCTTTAACAAAGTTTTTTCACTGAATATATATATATATATATATATATATATATATATGAAAATGAAGTCAAATCTTGTGAATCCTCATGAAGGGGAATTGAGAATATTGCACAATATTGTAGTGGGATTTGAAATTAAAGGAAACTCTGCTTCAACAATATTGTTTAGGGGTGGAGATCCTGAATAAATCTCTGCAACCCCCCAATTGATTGCTTCACTATGTACACAGCCGTGTTACATGGGGACATAGTTTGCACCAATATTCCCTGCTTCATTAATGTGAAAATAGTCTCAAATATACCTTAATCCACTTCTCTGGACATAGGCTATTGGTTTGTTTGTGGCAAGAATTCTCCTGGTTTCAGCTTGATTTTAACTGCCCCTACTCCTTTCAATAGACCCACATCATATGGACTGGTAGTCCATAGAATATTTTGCACTTGCTCTAAATCTTGATGGGAAAATAACGGTTTCTTTTTTACCATTGCTATTCTCTGTGGTATTACTCTATTCTCCACTTCAATTCAATGAGTGAGACTTATCATCATCTGAGTAATCATCCCATGAAAGTTTAACATCTGGCAAGTCTTTCAACCTATATCCTTCACCGAGCGCTATGATTGCTATCCATCCTCTACCCTCATCATCTGCCCTATGGACAACCACCGTTCTTCTCTGAGCACTGCTGCTTCCAACTCTAAGGGAATAAATAACCTGTCTTTCTTCATCATTCATAGGTATTTCTGGTCTGAACAAAAACTCTTCAGGTATTCTCAACATTTTACCTGCCAGCCTGGGTAACCACAATAACAAAACAGTCACTTCATACAAAATTACTCCTGGATATAAAGGGACTCCTTGTTATGCCTTCTGGCCTATAAAGGCTAACATACACTCTTTAACATTCATATAACGAATCCCTGGAGTGGAGCACACTATTCCTTTTTCAGTAAAAGATATTGTCATGTTAAGTATTGTCATCAAGTCATGCCCTAATATGTTAACTGGTATCTGCCGAGAATATAATAATTGCATAGACACATCATGTTCTCCTATGAAGATTGGTAATTCATCTGTAAAAGGGACTAAGCTCATCACCCCAGCAAATCTCTGTGCATTCATGGCAGTGCCTGACATTGGGTATTTTTCTTTATGGACACAGGAATGAGTTGCTCCAGTATGTACAAGGAACACAAATGTCTTGCCTCCTATCATTACCTTGACCTCTGGTTACTCTTGGGGGTCCGGTGTCACTGATAGTACTGAACACATCAAGTCACTCTGTGGGCTGCCCTATTTTGGATATCAATTCATCCCTGTACCTGTGAAAGGATTGCCTCCTACCACAGTCACAGTCCCTATCTAGGTTTGGCGTTTGTGGGATTCCTGTGTTCGTATTCCATTGTATTACCATGGCCTGTTGCATCTGCGCTTGCTGATTTCGCATCTGTTCTTGTGGTGGTTGCATGTGTAGAGGAGATTGCAGTGTTTGGTTTGCTTGCAGCGCACGTGTTTGATTCTGCGTGTGATCTTGGGCATAATATTTCTGTGGTTTTATATTGTATTGTGGAACATAGCCCAACCCCCTATTCGAGTTTGAAAATGTGGCTGCATGCCCCCTCTACTTTTACATGTTCTTGCTATATGTCCCATCCTCTCACAATTTCAACATTGTTGCGGCCGTCTGCCATTGAATCCTCCTCCTCGCTGAGGGTTTTGAAATCCACCTCATCCTCCCCTAGATCCATTCCCTCGCCCTCTCAGCCAAGAATTATACCCACACTGATCTGGTACTCTAAAATTGCTTTGCTGTTCTTGTCATATCTCTTGTGCGTCACACATTCACCATTCATCAATAACGCTCCCTTTATGGCTAATTTTGAAAATAAATTCTGAAGCAACTTTAGTCTCTACTGCTTACTGCTCTAGACTTTCTTCCTATGCTTCGTCTGTAACTATCGACCATGATGTACATTAGTCAACTGTATTTCTGGCCAGGGCTTCACTTCCATGCCTACATGTTTCTTCATCTGCTGTTGCACTGGCTCGAGCTGTCCCTAGCATAAAAGTTGGTAATATAATGCCACCATTTTATCCCACAGTTCTCTCATCTCAAGAAGCCATAACTCTTGAATATCTTGAGAAAAGGCAACACGATCTTCATCCTCATCCATTTTCCTAGTCATAATCGCACCCTTGTCTTCTGTATTGGGAAATTGTAAACTGCATGCCAGCCATACATCTGCTCTGCAATTGTTAAATTGTGCTCCATCATATGTCGTGTTTTGTGCAGTCACACTTGCATACCCTGCTCATTTACAAATGTCATCAGCCCTCTTCCATAGAATGGCTGCCAGAAGGTATTTTATGTCATCGATTGCTAACGGCATTCCTCATGTCATTCTCTCTAACTCATAAATCAATTTTTCTGCACCTGAAGTCAAACTAGGTAATTTACATTTTAAATGTTCCTCACCTATTTGTTGTCATTGTATATATTGTGGTCTTCCTCCCTCTTCCACTAATAACGAGAATTGTGTGAATCTTGATCCGTAATCATACCCACCTACACTTCTTGTTTTCCAGTTGTGGCTAGTATCGCCTGTTTGTCTTCATCCTAGCAGTGACCTTAATCTGCTTACTTAAGGCGGGGGTATATCCCATGCACTGCACAATGGTGCTTGTCGTTGCTCAGTGTATGGTGTCAGTTCTGCTGTTTTTTCTTCACAGTTCTCTAAGGCTGACCATTTTACCCCTTTTTCCCTCTTTCTACATATGAGTCTACATGTGAGTCTTTCGAAGAAAAAAATGCATCCGTCTCTCTTCAGGCATTCTCGATTTCTTCACTTTCTTCTTCTAACAACATTATGCTCTAGCTTGTATGACTTTCATCCCTTTCCGCACCATCAAGATCTAGTCTACTTAAAGAAAGCATTCTATGTTTGTCTGTTAATACGTCAACTAACCTTCCTCCATTTTTCCTCAATAGAGATCCTTCAACGTTCTCTTTGGTTTTATACCCACCTGTATCCCTTGTCTTCTTATATACATCCCCAATCCTTTACCCTATTTTTGTTGCTTCATGCTTGTCAGACCATGTTTGTATTTTCTGTATCCCTTGCATTTCCCTGTGGTACTGTTGTGATCTCTCTCTTTTTCCGATCATTGTCATGCTTCAATCAGCACTATGCCTTTATTGAATAGGTGATCTATTTCATCATCCCTTAGTCTCCTACGTTCGTTCATCTCTTCTTCCCTTCTTCTCACCTCACTAATCTCTTCTTCCTCCTACCTTCTTTGCAACCTATGTACTTTCAATCTCTGTGTTTCTATCTCCTCTCATTTCTTCTCTTATAATCCCTCCTTTTCTTACCTTTGAGTTGTACCTTCCTTGTACTTCCTTGAGCGTCCTCTCTTTTTCCTTCTCTTCCTTATATTCTCATGTTTTATATCTCTCTTTTCCGGCTCTTCTATTCCTTCTCTTTCCCTAACCCCATCAATACCCTTGTCATCTAGTTTGAGTAAAATCTGTTCTCCCATCCATACATTCTGTACAATTGTAACTTATTTAGTCCTGCCCATCATATCTCTTTGTCTCCTTGCTTCTTCCTCTATCTCTATCTGTTTGTCCTTACTCTTATCACTCTGTTTACTTTCCAAAAGAGATCACATCTCATCAGTAAGGAGAAATAATATCTAGCTATTTACTCTTATTAAAATCAAACTTAAGACTGCCTCCCTAACCTTCAAAGCCCTTAACAATGCAGCACCCCCATACCTCACTAAGAGGTTTAATAAAAGAACGTCCATCCAACCCTCAAGATCAACTTACACAAACTGCTTGACAGTTCCACCTTTCAAATGAGTTACCATTGAGGGAAATAGCTTCCCTGTCAAAGATGCCCAACTATGGAACTCCCTGCCTCCACACCTGAGGGAAAACCAAACATAACGACACTTCAGGTGTAACATTATCATTTGGCTTAAATCCAATGATGTCTAAATCCAGACAAGGGAGAGAAGGGCCTCTAACCCTTCCCAACAGCCCCTACTCTACATGACTGCCATCCTACGTATTCTATACTCCTGCTAACTCTGCTATGCCCTGTACTACTAGCTGTACAGTGTATACCTTAATTGGGAATATGTAATTCTTTTAATTCCTCTGTGCTACATTATGTAACTTTGTAAGCCCTCCACTTCAATTAATTTGTAATATGTAAACTTGTAAATTTGCAAATCCCACTGCACTATACTATGGAACCTTGTTAGCTACTTACCTTAACATGTAAGATGTAAATGTGTAAATTCTACTGTACTATACTATGTAACCTCGTAAGTTTAAAATATCCTTTGTCTCTGTGCCCTGATACCTCTGGGTCTGGCGTGCACAACAAATAAACAAACAAACAAACTTTAATTGCATGGTGACATATATTTGCGTTCTCTAGTTTTGCTCTCTTCCATATTGTTCTCACTATTATAAGCGGGGGGCTCATTTGTCTGATTAACATACCCCACTGCTGCTTTCAATTCCTTTAAAGGATAAAATAGGTAAGTAGGGGAAAGAGGAGCCATATGTGTTACATCCTCCCCTTTACACTGATTAATCATCCACTCCTTGTCAGATGTATCTTCTTTATCACTCTGGTACATCTTCCACAATTCTAAAACGTCCAACCTTTACTGCAACTTCTTCCCCTTATATGTAGAATGCAAGTATGTTGCCATATGTCGCAATACTGTTTTTGATAACAATCCTTCTTGGGGCCATGGCATAAGTGTTTTATTAGTCATGCCCTTCACCCACTACGTGTGGTACTGCCATATTTTGGGTGTATATCTTGGCAGTGTCTTACATAGATGTAGTTCCCCATGGTGACAAGTCGATTTCGATTGTCAATACTTACCAGATATTTTATTCTTTTATTTACTTTATCAAATATACTACACTGATTAATTTGAACAAGCACCGTCTTTCGCTACCCATTATCAAAAAAACTAATTTTTAGACAATTTAAAACATTTATGCAATGGTGTTTTTCTATTGCTTCATTTACAATGTTTATGAATTTTTGCTGTCTTATTGTTTTATTATTATTGACACTTAAAGAATCTCTTCTTCATTTATTTATTATTTTATTTAGATTGTTATCCTTCTGATTGACATCAATCTCTTGCCATTTGCGCTATGGCTTTGCTTTAAAGCCTGTCTTTAAGTATTTGTATGCATTTTTTAATCTAGTCACTTGCGCTTTAATTGTTCTTACTATGAAAACAACTCGATGACAGAAGTACGCACTACAAAGTGTGACATGGCAGATGGGCAAAAGAACATGCAGCCCATCTACCATGAAAGAGTCGACAGCCTCCTCCCCCTCATGAAAAGGGACAAATAGGACTTGATTTAGAGAAGCAATCCAATATTCCTGTATTTTTTTTCCTACCATCATACCAGAAACTGCACTAGTAATGGAAGGAAGCTGTCCTGTTTCTAAATCTCCAATACAGTTGTCTTCTAATGAGAAATTATTGACTGACTTTCTCCCCATCGACAATGACAACTCGCTACTAAAAATGTGTATTGGCCTGCAGGGACATTCCATGGAGTTACCCAGCAATAAAGCTTTACGGCCCTGGGATTGGACAATATGATAGGTGCTCAACTGTCTGCCATGTCAGACCTGCAAAGACTGCTCTTCCCATCAGATTATTCCTATTTTGACTCCACCAGTGAACCTGAGAGCACAACCACATCTCGGGATTCTTCCTTTAAAGAAGAAGTTGCAACTCATATCCCATGGACACGAGATTGGCAAAAATGTAGTCCCTGGTGTCCCTGTGTTCTAACATTGCAGCATAGCAGCGGGAGTTCCAATTCATTTTGGCAAAAGTAGTAGATGTATTGTTAATGAACAGTGTCGATTGTGATAATGATGGTATACCTATGACCTCTGTATCCCCTGATATTCAGTCCACCCCTGCCTTTTTCAGTCCCAACTCCCATGGATCTGGAACCACAGGGCTCACAGCTGAATAGTTCCCCCTCTCTCCCTCGCCGGATTCTCCCTCTGCACTTGTAGAGGCTTTGTCATGCGTGAGGATTAGAAACTCCCCAGAGGTTACTCCTCCAAACTATTGACATATACCGTTTTGAATAACACGATCCCAAGTACTGACCAACATACTGGTCACATCTAATTCCACCACTGAGGTCCCTAGGAATGTCATTAGAGAACAGAGAGATGGCACTATTGGAAGGTTGCTCCTGCAAAGCACCCTTGATGCTTGGGTTCAGCGAAGCACTCAGTTTACCACTAATGGGGAGGCTCACTCTGATGAGCCCTATGGGTACCCGCAGGTGTGTAGGGGTTTGTTTGTTTTATTATTTGTAATGCGCAAGCATACCCTAAGGTAACAGGGCACAACAGTTACATGTATATGTGAAGCTTAGTTACAACAACAAAAATATATACGTACACACAGTAATAGTAATACCATGATTATATACATATATACAGATAAACACATGTAGGAAAAGTATGTACATATGGCAGGAATATGAAAGGACTTGACAGTAACGAGAGACAGGTACACTATTACAATGATGGTGTAACAACTGAGGTTCCATTCTATCATTTCCAGGAGGCCTATTTCCCCTGAATGAGGCCACTCCTCCCTTTGGACACATGACATTTGCCCAGTCTGCTTCTCAGACCTTACCTATACCTAGGTTTCCTGCATTAAAGCATCATCATTCCATATGGAAAGATCCCCCTTTGCAACATGAGGTTATGACCCCATTCTGGATAGTGCCCAATCTAATACGTGAATATCTTAGGCTGACCCAGTGAGCTACTGGACTTATTCAAGAACCTCAGTCGACAGTGGCTCCACCTACCTGGAGGGGATTAAATCTGTGTCCTAGTACTGATGGAAATCATGCACCTGTTGCAAACAACATAGTTTTTAATTCCCCATAACCCTATTTATTAGTAATCAACATCATAGTGAACAAGGAGGGTTGTGCCCATTTGGGAAATGGGCCAAAATCGAGGAACTCAACCCGGGCAGAGACAGTCCCTTTATGAACCACACATTTTTACTCAAATTGTGGTCTAAAATACCTGGTCTGACAAACATGTCCTCGGAAGACATAACCCATATAGAGCTACCATGTACTAACTGGGCCCTTGTTGAATTCATCTTTCCAGCCTTTGTGGCTCTCCTGAGCACATGTATGTCAGAGCTATATTGATTGGGTTACATGCTTACAGTCAGCAGAAATTTGACATTGGTGTAACATCTGATCCTCCGGCTTCTCTCACGGGGAAATCTGCACCCGAGAAAGCAAGCCTGCAAGTAGTGATAGATGGAAATAGGCTAATGGGGACCAAAGGAGAGTGACAAGTAGTGAATTGGGTGTTGTAAATTTTAAGTGTCAGCAGGAATAAGTGACCAGTACAGTACAGGAGGGATCTTTCATGGCTCTGTTGGAACACCAGGGGGTACCGTTCCTTTCTTGTACAGCCCCTGGGCATCTCTCACATTAGGGGCAGTGACATTTTCATCCTGCAGGAAACTTGGTTGATGAAAGATTTCCACATTGACGGCTATCAATTTCTATGCCATCACACGACGGGTGGGCTGAGAGGTAGACCTATGGGTGGCCTAGCTATTGGTGCACAGGTGCAATTTTGTCTCAAGCCTCATGATGTTGACCGTGTTTCTTCGTATATAATATGGGCCGTGGTTAGTGATCCTAAGTGCCTTCGTGCATAGCTTTTAATAATAAATGTATATGATCCCCTGGAGGCCTCTGGTTTCTATGATCTGCAGAGTGCAGTCGATGAGATACTAATTTCCTGGTTGGAATCCAATCCCTGTGGGAAGGTAATCATTGGTGGTGACCTTAACTCACCAACACTTATCAACTAATTGGTGCAGATGAATGAAAATGAACATAACTCTATGACTATCTGTGTAAACAAGCACACACCCAGAAGTTTGATTTACGCAAAATTCTGTACCCACCCCAAAGATATCTTTTCTGTTATAAGTATTTGTAGATGCTGCAGGGTAGGAAGATTAGTATTTCTATCTGATTGTACTTCTTATGTCTTTATCATTATTTATGTGCTTAAGATGTTATCTTTTAACCAAATGCACAATAAAGAAAACAAAATATTTAAAAATCTGATGATCACTATATTTTACTATCGTTTTATATCGCCTGATCTTGGCCCAATGAAAGTTTTATACTGATTATAGTTATAAACCCATACACATGTGGATTTATGATTGTTTACGTATGCCTTCCTTTTCTATCTCTAGAAAATGTATCTCATTTCACTTTTTACCCCAATTTGGAATTTGATACGTACTCTTCTTTTTTGCCTTGCCCCAGGAATCCCTAAATAATACCCATATTTGGAATTTTAGTTCATGCATTTCTGCTCTTTGTGGAACCAGGAATCGAGGTATCTATTCATTTTCGTTCTAATCCCCAACAATCCTATTACTTATATACACATATTTACAATACAGTCCCTCCCCCTATATTTGCCACTTTTGATGCACTAATTACAGCCGTGGCTCAACTTGAGTCCCTCAGCATCAACTGTTCCCCAATCAACCAGTTTGGCTTCAGTCCGAGGGTCACCTGCGGGGACCGGACAGAAATTTCTTCAAAGGGTGCCTGCCAACAGATTCTTTTCACACATGTGCTATTGCATAATGCTCTCCATAGGAAGCTCCATGAACTTCCGGCTAATGGTGAAAGTAGTCGCTCGTCCGAGTGTCTAGATCTGGGCCCAGGTCGACTGGACCAGAACCATCCGCACTGCTACCAAAATGTGTTATAGTACCTTGAAGCGTCTCATGTGCTAGATGCAATTACCAATCATGATCTCAGACCCAAATAACCAGACAGACTCAAAGAATATGGCAAAGTACTACTTTATTGTCAGCTTTAATAAAGTAGGGCAATCTAGTGAACAACAAACTGTAGTCCACACGCTCACACTTCAACTTTGATGCTTTATGCCTCAATGTACGTCATCCATGGCATTCTCCTACATGGCAAAGGGAGGGATTGGTTAAGGGAACACATGCACCCATATAGGCACACCTTGAACCACCTCTAAATACATAAAATACAGATTACAGCAGAATAACAGCAGCGGGTTGGCCTGCACAGCATGTTTCTAGATAGACCCTCTCATTGGTTGGCATTGTCTCCTAATCTTGGACTTTCGGCTTGTTAGCAGCATGTAAGCAAAATGAAACTCAGGTGCAGAGAGCATCATCAGACTACTACCCACTTGCCCAATTAGTCCATCATCTCTCATCAGTCCGGCCCCAAGCCAAGGCTTCTTCTTTATAGTTGACCTTGCAGCCTGTTCTCTGATCCGGGACTTTCAAGGGAGCATAAGTACAACATTAGCTTCATCTGGAGCTTAAAAAATAGCACTTGATTTCAACTTCTGAGTCCCATGTGAGGAGACCACGATTTTGCCCATGTTGTCCTTTTATTTACTGGAATTTGATTTAATTAAACTGGGTGTCATTACTCCTATTGTAGACTTGCTCACTCATATGCTTTTTGCATCTTTAATTGTGCAATACTTGGCACTTGCAGATGTTTTCTTCTTTGCTCAGTCTAAGAGAAATATATCTCACTTACATGGCCTATCCTCTTGAATCCCATTGTGCTTTGTAATTATTCCTTGATGTGGCAGCATTGATCCCAGGTCAGTAGACTCCTCTGTGTTCCTCACTGAAATCTGTTTTTCCAGCATCTTCTGTCTCTGCACCCCTGGTCTTTCTCTGACATAGCTTGTTTCATTTCAACACAAGTCCATCATTTTTTCCTCATGGCTGCCTTAGCCATGTTATATTTTCTTCCGCAGCAAACTTCTATATGTCTCAGCTACTTTTGCGTTTCTGCGCATATACATTGACTTAATCTCTTCTCACTTATTTCTATGGTGCATGTGATTTTTTCATACTTAATTACACGTTTCCCTTATCACTCAAGTTACATCTTTATCCTTTAAGATTGTCCATATAGTTTCAGTGCACCTTTGTGTCTTTCTTTCATGACATCACTCTGCCCCTGTCTGATTTCACTTATAGCTCTTCGATGTCCAATGGGGTAGACATTCTTCTACTCTTTCATTGCGAGTGAGGGCACATTCGATACAGTCGTCTCTTGTACACTTGATGCGTTAGTGGGACAATACGTGGTGTCCCACATAGGGCACCTTTCCTACTGTTCCAATATGATGCAGTTTAGTGGGCGGGAGCTAGGGATGATGTGTCCTCCTACTCTTATACAACCCGATTGAATGGCAATCAGTTCATCAACCTCGAAGGATGGCAGAGTGAGTTGGCCATGATATATGATTTCAACGTATATTTTGCTAACTGGACACAGACATCTGGGATGAACACTTAACCTTTTGAGTTATCTAACAAAGTGTTCAAAACACATTTACATGGTGTTACCAATAGACATAGATTCCGAAGCAATGCCAAAAAGTTTAACTAGAAATAAAAGTTGCTTTCACAAACACCCACAGATCAGTCTGCAATGTGTGTAATCACATTTAGACAAGAGGTTACTAATGCAATGAAGGTTGCAAGGCTTTCTATTAGTGCTTTGTGAGCAGTTGCTTCGGCTGCTTGGAAATGACCGTGAATGGTGTAGGGCATGTGTTCAGTGTTATTAGGAAATGGAATGAATAACTCTTAAAATATCAAAGTGATCTATGCATGTAGCCAGGGTGTCTGACAAATTCAATTAGATCTGTCATACATCATTCCCTGCAGGGCTATTGATAGAGACACGGCAGTATCGAATTTTAATTATTCAGCCCTATTGATCACAACAACCTAGTGAGAATCTTTTTTCAGACTGTCATTCACCTCAGGGGGAAAGAAGAAGCAATTATCTAATTATATGTTAACAACTGCAGTTCTTGTTAAAAAAATGGTATGTGTAACGTTTATAAAAATGCTCAGGCTATATATATATAACGTCACATGCAAATCAACAATGTACTATTTCTTTTAAAGACAGTTCATTTGGAATGTCATGAGATGGCAGATTGTGTTGTTACAAGGAGAATGGAACGGTAGGGAAGGCATCTATGTTCATTGTATGCAGAAACAAAGAGAGATGTATTTCATTTGCACATAGAAAGTGGTTACAAGAAAGCCATTTGCTGTGTATAAAATAACAACAAAATGTCCACAAAAAGAACATGTCATGAACCTTTTTTCATATTTCTGTTGCACCTCCTAGAAATCCACATTGGATATTTGTGATCATGCATGTGAATTATGGAAGCTCCTTGTTAATGGTATATGGGTCATGCTCAAATATGTAGATGCAGCTCTGGCTGGTGAGTTTAACATTGTTAGTGAATACATTTTACAGTTCAATTATTCAAAACATGCAAAGCACATACGAATGAAGCCCTCATGCCAAGGACAGCAAGGTGAAAATCAGATCACCTATCGAATGCCGTGGAAGAACAAAGTCAGATTTCTCCAATCAAGATCCTATCCTGCGAGTTTCTAAGAACATCTTTGAGCCATTGTGAACTTTGTATTATAAAAATCATCATGATCTAAAAGGAAACTGTACCACATTAATAGAAATCCAAAGATGAGCCGCTAATCAAATTGTGATTATCTAAACAGACACATCTTGCAACTCAAGAGCAGATCACGCATAAGACAATTGGACATGCAAATGGGTGAGGCGTATCGCTCTAGTGTCGACTTTTATTATTAGGATTGACTATCAATTTACTGCTCATAGCCCTGGTCTCATCCCTCTGCTTTTTTTCATCCCACCCCTCTGTTCTCATCCCTCTGATTTCTTTCACCCCACCCCTCTGTTCTCATCTCTCTGCTTTCTTTCATCCCACCTCTTTATTCTCATCCCTCTTCTTTCTTTCACCCAACCACTCTGTTCCCAGCCCTCTGCTTTCTTTCATCCCACCCCACTGTTCTCATCTCTCTGCTTTCTTTCCCTGATCCCTCTGTTCTCATCCCTCTGCTTTTTTTTACCCCCCACTGCTCTCAGCCCTTTGTTTTCTTTCATCCCATCCCTCTGCTCTTACCTCTGTGCTTTCTTTCTCCCCACACCTCTGTTCTCATCCCTCTGCTTTCTTTCACCCGACCCCTCTGTTCTCAGACCTCTGCTTTGTTTCACCCCACCCCTCTGTTCTCATCCCTCTGCTTTCTTTCATCCCACCCCTCTGTTCTCAGCCCTCTGCTTTCTTTCATCCCACCCCTCTGTTCTCATCCCTCTGCTTTCTTTCATCCCACCCCTCTGTTCTCAGACCTCTGCTTTGTTTCACCCCACCCCTCTGTTCTCATCCCTCTGCTTTCTTTCACCCGACCCCTCTGTTCTCAGCCCTCTGCTTTCTTTCATCCCACCCCTCTGTTCTCAGACCTCTGCTTTGTTTCACCCCACCCCTCTGTTCTCATCCCTCTGCTTTCTTTCATCCCACCCCTCTGTTCTCAGCCCTCTGCTTTCTTTCATCCCACCCCTCTGTTCTCAAACCTCGGCTTTGTTTCACCCCAGCCCTCTGTTCTCATCCCTCTGCTTTCTTTCATCCCACCCCTCTGTTCTCAGCCCTCTGCTTTCTTTCATCCTACCCCTCTGTTCTCAGCCCTCTGCTTTCTTTCATCCCACCCCTCTGTTCTCAGACCTCTGCTTTGTTTCACCCCACCCCTCTGTTCTCATGCCTCAGCTTTCTTTCATCCCACCCCTCTGTTCTAAGCCCTCTGCTTTCTTTCATCCCACCCCTCTGTTCTCAGACCTCTGCTTTGTTTCACCCCACCCCTCTGTTCTCATCCCTCTGCTTTCTTTCTTCCCACCCCTCTGTTCTCATGCCTCTGCTTTCTTTCAACCCACCCTCTGGTCTCATCCCTCTGCTTTCTTTCACCCAACTCCTCTGATCTCATCCCTCTGCTTTCTTTCATCCCACCCCTCTGTTCTCATCCCTCTGCTTTCTTTCGCCCTACCCCTCTGTTCTCAACCCTCTGCTTTCTTTCATCCCACCCCTCTTTTCTCAGCCGTCTGCTTTCTTTCCGCCTATCTCTCTGTTCTCATCCCTCTGTTTTCTTTCATCCCACCACTCTTTTCTCAGTCCTCTGCTTTCTTTCATCCCACCCCTCTGCTCTTACCTCTGTGCTTTCTTTCTCCCCACGCCTCTGTTCTCATCCCTCTGCTTTCTTTCACCCAACCCCTCTGTTCTCAGACCTCTGCTTTGTTTCACCCCACCCCTCTGTTCTCATCCCTCTGCTTTCTTTCATCCCACCCCTCTGTTCTCAGCCCTCTGCTTTCTTTCTTCCCACCCCTCTGTTCTCATCCCTCTGCTTTCTTTCATCCCACCCCTCTGTTCTCAGACCTCTGCTTTGTTTCACCCCACCCCTCTGTTCTCATCCTTCTGCTTTCTTTCACCCGACCCCTCTGTTCTCAGCCCTCTGCTTTCTTTCATCCCACCCCTCTATTCTCAGACCTCTGCTTTGTTTCACCCCACCCCTCTGTTCTCATCCCTCTGCTTTCTTTCATCCCACCCCTCTGTTCTCAGCCCTCTGCTTTCTTTCATCCCACCCCTCTGCGCTCAGACCTCTGCTTTGTTTCACCCCACCCCTCTGTTCTCATCCCTCTGCTTTCTTTCATCCCACCCCTCTGTTCTCAGCCCTCTGCTTTCTTTCATCCCACCCCTCTGTTCTCAGACCTCTGCTTTGTTTCACCCCACCCCTCTGTTCTCCGACCTCTGCTTTGTTTCACCCCACCGTCTCTGTTCTCATCCCTCTGCTTTCTTTCATCCCACCCCTCTGTTCTCAGCCCTCTGCTTTCTTTCATCCCACCCCTCTGTTCTCAGACCTCTGCTTTGTTTCACCCCACCCCTCTGTTCTCATCCCTCTGCTTTCTTTCTTCCCACCCCTCTGTTCTCATGCCTCTGCTTTCTTTCAACCCACCCTCTGGTCTCATCCCTCTGCTTTCTTTCACCCAACTCCTCTGATCTCATCCCTCTGCTTTCTTTCATCCCACCCCTCTGTTCTCATCCCTCTGCTTTCTTTCGCCCTACCCCTCTGTTCTCATCCCTCTGCTTTCTTTCATCCCACCCCTCTTTTCTCAGCCGTCTGCTTTCTTTCCCCCGATCTCTCTGTTCTCATCCCTCTGTTTTCTTTCATCCCACCCCTCTTTTCTCAGTCCTCTGCTTTCTTTCATCCCTCCCCTCCGTTCTCACCCTTCTGCTTTCTTTCACCCCACCTCTCTGTTCTCATCCCTCTGCTTTCTTTCACCCCACCCTCTGGTCTCATCCCTCTTCTTTCTTTCATCCCACCGCGGTGTTCTCAGCCCTCTGCTTTCTTTCATCCCACCCCTCTGTTCTCAGACCCCATGCTTTCTTTCACTCCACCCCATTGTTCCCATCCTTTTAATTTCTTTCTCCCAACCCCTCTGTTCTCATCCCTCTGCTTTCTTTCACCCCACGATCTGTCCTCAGCCGTCTGCTTTCTTTCATCGCACCCCTCTGTTCTCAGCCCTCTGCTTTCTTTCACCCCACCCCTCTGTTCTCATCCCTCTGCTTTCTTTCACCCCACCCCTTGGATCTCATCCCTCTGCTTATTTTCACCCCACATCTCTGTTCTCATGCCTCTGCTTTCTTTCATCCCACCCCTCTGTTCTCAGCCCTCTGCTTTCTTTCATCCCACCCCTCTGTTCTCAGACCTCTGCTTTGTTTCACCCCACCCCTCTGTTCTCATCCCTCTGCTTTCTTTCTTCCCACCCCTCTGTTCTCATGCCTCTGCTTTCTTTCAACCCACCCTCTGGTCTCATCCCTCTGCTTTCTTTCACCCAACTCCTCTGATCTCATCCCTCTGCTTTCTTTCATCCCACCCCTCTGTTCTCATCCCTCTGCTTTCTTTCGCCCTACCCCTCTGTTCTCATCCCTCTGCTTTCTTTCATCCCACCCCTCTTTTCTCAGCCGTCTGCTTTCTTTACCCCATCTCTCTGTTCTCATCCCTCTGTTTTCTTTCATCCCACCCCTCTTTTCTCAGTCCTCTGCTTTCTTTCATCCCTCCCCTCCGTTCTCACCCTTCTGCTTTCTTTCACCCCACCCCTCTGTTCTCATCCCTTTGATTACTTTCACCCCACCCCTCTCTTCTCATCTCTTTGCTTTCGTTCATCCCACCCCTATGTTCTCATCCCTCTGCTTACTTTCACTGCAACCCTCTGTTCTCAGCCGTCTGCTTTCTTTCATCGCACCCCTCTGTTCTCAGCCCTCTGCTTTCTTTCACCCCACCCCTCTGTTCTCATCCCTCTGCTTTCTTTCACCCCACCCCTTGGATCTCATCCCTCTGCTTATTTTCACCCCACATCTTTGTTCTCATGCCTCTGCTTTCTTTCATCCCACCCCTCTGTTCTCAGCCCTCTGCTTTCTTTCATCCCACCCCTCTGTTCTCAGACCTCTGCTTTGTTTCACCCCACCCCTCTGTTCTCATCCTTCTGCTTTCTTTCACCCGACCCCTCTGTTCTCAGCCCTCTGCTTTCTTTCATCCCACCCCTCTATTCTCAGACCTCTGCTTTGTTTCACCCCACCCCTCTGTTCTCATCCCTCTGCTTTCTTTCATCCCACCCCTCTGTTCTCAGCCCTCTGCTTTCTTTCATCCCACCCCTCTGTTCTCAGACCTCTGCTTTGTTTCACCCCACCCCTCTGTTCTCATCCCTCTGCTTTCTTTCATCCCACCCCTCTGTTCTCAGCCCTCTGCTTTCTTTCATCCTACCCCTCTGTTCTCAGCCCTCTGCTTTCTTTCATCCCACCCCTCTGTTCTCCGACCTCTGCTTTGTTTCACCCCACCGTCTCTGTTCTCATCCCTCTGCTTTCTTTCATCCCACCCCTCTGTTCTCAGCCCTCTGCTTTCTTTCATCCCACCCCTCTGTTCTCAGACCTCTGCTTTGTTTCACCCCACCCCTCTGTTCTCATCCCTCTGCTTTCTTTCTTCCCACCCCTCTGTTCTCATGCCTCTGCTTTCTTTCAACCCACCCTCTGGTCTCATCCCTCTGCTTTCTTTCACCCAACTCCTCTGATCTCATCCCTCTGCTTTCTTTCATCCCACCCCTCTGTTCTCATCCCTCTGCTTTCTTTCGCCCTACCCCTCTGTTCTCATCCCTCTGCTTTCTTTCATCCCACCCATCTTTTCTCAGCCGTCTGCTTTCTTTCCCCCGATCTCTCTGTTCTCATCCCTCTGTTTTCTTTCATCCCACCCCTCTTTTCTCAGTCCTCTGCTTTCTTTCATCCCTCCCCTCCGTTCTCACCCTTCTGCTTTCTTTCACCCCACCTCTCTGTTCTCATCCCTCTGCTTTCTTTCACCCCACCCTCTGGTCTCATCCCTCTTCTTTCTTTCATCCCACCGCGGTGTTCTCAGCCCTCTGCTTTCTTTCATCCCACCCCTCTGTTCTCAGACCCCATGCTTTCTTTCACTCCACCCCATTGTTCCCATCCTTTTAATTTCTTTCTCCCAACCCCTCTGTTCTCATCCCTCTGCTTTCTTTCACCCCACGATCTGTCCTCAGCCGTCTGCTTTCTTTCATCGCACCCCTCTGTTCTCAGCCCTCTGCTTTCTTTCACCCCACCCCTCTGTTCTCATCCCTCTGCTTTCTTTCACCCCACCCCTTGGATCTCATCCCTCTGCTTATTTTCACCCCACATCTCTGTTCTCATGCCTCTGCTTTCTTTCATCCCACCCCTCTGTTCTCAGCCCGCTGCTTTCTTTCATCCCACCCCTCTGTTCTCAGACCTCTGCTTTGTTTCACCCCACCCCTCTGTTCTCATCCCTCTGCTTTCTTTCTTCCCACCCCTCTGTTCTCATGCCTCTGCTTTCTTTCAACCCACCCTCTGGTCTCATCCCTCTGCTTTCTTTCACCCAACTCCTCTGATCTCATCCCTCTGCTTTCTTTCATCCCACCCCTCTGTTCTCATCCCTCTGCTTTCTTTCGCCCTACCCCTCTGTTCTCATCCCTCTGCTTTCTTTCATCCCACCCCTCTTTTCTCAGCCGTCTGCTTTCTTTACCCCATCTCTCTGTTCTCATCCCTCTGTTTTCTTTCATCCCACCCCTCTTTTCTCAGTCCTCTGCTTTCTTTCATCCCTCCCCTCCGTTCTCACCCTTCTGCTTTCTTTCACCCCACCCCTCTGTTCTCATCCCTTTGATTACTTTCACCCCACCCCTCTCTTCTCATCTCTTTGCTTTCGTTCATCCCACCCCTATGTTCTCATCCCTCTGCTTACTTTCACTGCAACCCTCTGTTCTCAGCCGTCTGCTTTCTTTCATCGCACCCCTCTGTTCTCAGCCCTCTGCTTTCTTTCACCCCACCCCTCTGTTCTCATCCCTCTGCTTTCTTTCACCCCACCCCTTGGATCTCATCCCTCTGCTTATTTTCACCCCACATCTTTGTTCTCATGCCTCTGCTTTCTTTCATCCCACCCCTCTGTTCTCAGCCCTCTGCTTTCTTTCATCCCACCCCTCTGTTCTCAGACCTCTGCTTTGTTTCACCCCACCCCTCTGTTCTCATCCCTCTGCTTTCTTTCTTCCCACCCCTCTGTTCTCATGCCTCTGCTTTCTTTCAACCCACCCTCTGGTCTCATCCCTCTGCTTTCGTTCACCCAACTCCTCTGATCTCATCCCTCTGCTTTCTTTCATCCCACCCCTCTGTTCTCATCCCTCTGCATTCTTTCGCCCTACCCCTCTGTCTCATCCCTCTGCTTTCTTTCATCCCACCCCTCTTTTCTCAGCCGTCTGCTTTCTTTCCCCCGATCTCTCTGTTCTCATCCCTCTGTTTTCTTTCATCCCACCCCTCTTTTCTCAGTCCTCTGCTTTCTTTCATCCCTCCCCTCCGTTCTCACCCTTCTGCTTTCTTTCACCCCACCCCTCTGTTCTCATCCCTCTGCTTTCTTTCACCCCACCCTCTGGTCTCATCCCTCTTCTTTCTTTCATCCCACCCCGGTGTTCTCAGCCCTCTGCTTTCTTTCATCCCACCGCTCTGTTCTCAGACCCCATGCTTTCTTTCACTCCACCCCATTTTTCCCATCCTTTTAATTTCTTTCTCCCAACCCCTCTGTTCTCATCCCTCTGCTTTCTTTCACCCCACGATCTGTCCTCAGCCGTCTGTTTTTTTTCATCCCACCCCTCTGTTCTCATCCCTTTGATTACTTTCACCCCACCCCTCTCTTCTCATCTCTTTGCTTTCGTTCATCCCACCCCTATGTTCTCATCCCTCTGCTTACTTTCACTGCAACCCTCTGTTCTCAGCCGTCTGCTTTCTTTCATCGCACCCCTCTGTTCTCAGCCCTCTGCTTTCTTTCACCCCACCCCTCTGTTCTCATCCCTCTGCTTTCTTTCACCCCACCCTTTGGATCTCATCCCTCTGCTTATTTTCACCCCACATCTCTGTTCTCATGCCTCTGCTTTCTTTCACCCCAACCCTCTGTTCTCAGCCCTCTGCTTTCTTTCATTCCATCCCTCTGTTCTCATCTCTCTGCTTTCTTTCACCCCACCCCTTCGATTTCATCTCTCTGCTTTCTTTCACCCCACATCTCTTTTCTCATCCCTCTGTTTTCTTTCACTCCACTCCTATGTTCTCATCCCTCTGAGTCTTTCAACCCACGCCTCTGTTCTCATCCCTCCACTCACTTTCACCCCACCCCTCTGTGCTCAGCCCTCGGCTTTCTTTCATCCCACCCCACTGTTCTCATCCTTCTGCTTTCTTTCACCCCACCCTTCTGTTCTCATCCCTCTGCTTTCTTTCACCCGACCCCTCGGTTCTCATTCCTCTTTCTTTCACCCGACCCCTCTGTTCCCATCCCTCTGCTTTCTTTCACCCACCCATCTGTCCTCAGCCGCCTGCTTTTTTTCATCCCACCCCTCTTTTCTAATCCCTCTGATTTCTTTTACCCCACCCCTCTGTTCTCATCCATCTGCTTTCTTTCACCCCACCCCTCTGTTCTCATCCCTCTGCTTTCTTTCACCCCACCCCTTGGATCTCATCCCTCTGCTTATTTTCACCCCACATCTCTGTTCTCATGCCTCTGCTTTCTTTCATCCCACCCCTCTGTTCTCAGCCCTCTGCTTTCTTTCATCCCACCCCTCTGTTCTCAGACCTCTGCTTTGTTTCACCCCACCCCTCTGTTCTCATCCCTCTGCTTTCTTTCTTCCCACCCCTCTGTTCTCATGCCTCTGCTTTCTTTCAACCCACCCTCTGGTCTCATCCCTCTGCTTTCTTTCACCCAACTCTTCTGATCTCATCCCTCTGCTTTCTTTCATCCCACCCCTCTGTTCTCATCCCTCTGCTTTCTTTCGCCCTACCCCTCTGTTCTCATCCCTCTGCTTTCTTTCATCCCACCCCTCTTTTCTCAGCCGTCTGCTTTCTTTCCCCCATCTCTCTGTTCTCATCCCTCTGTTTTCTTTCATCCCACCCCTCTTTTCTCAGTCCTCTGCTTTCTTTCATCCCTCCCCTCCGTTCTCACCCTTCTGCTTTCTTTCACCCCACCCCTCTGTTCTCATCCCTTTGATTACTTTCACCCCACCCCTCTCTTCTCATCTCTTTGCTTTCGTTCATCCCACCCCTATGTTCTCATCCCTCTGCTTACTTTCACTGCAACCCTCTGTTCTCAGCCGTCTGCTTTCTTTCATCGCACCCCTCTGTTCTCAGCCCTCTGCTTTCTTTCACCCCACCCCTCTGTTCTCATCCCTCTGCTTTCTTTCACCCCACCCCTTGGATCTCATCCCTCTGCTTATTTTCACCCCACATCTTTGTTCTCATGCCTCTGCTTTCTTTCATCCCACCCCTCTGTTCTCAGCCCTCTGCTTTCCTTCATCCCACCCCTCTGTTCTCAGACCTCTGCTTTGTTTCACCCCACCCCTCTGTTCTCATCCCTCTGCTTTCTTTCTTCCCACCCCTCTGTTCTCATGCCTCTGCTTTCTTTCAACCCACCCTCTGGTCTCATCCCTCTGCTTTCTTTCACCCAACTCCTCTGATCTCATCCCTCTGCTTTCTTTCATCCCACCCCTCTGTTCTCATCCCTCTGCTTTCTTTCGCCCTACCCCTCTGTTCTCATCCCTCTGCTTTCTTTCATCCCACCCCTCTTTTCTCAGCCGTCTGCTTTCTTTCCCCCGATCTCTCTGTTCTCATCCCTCTGTTTTCTTTCATCCCACCCCTCTTTTCTCAGTCCTCTGCTTTCTTTCATCCCTCCCCTCCGTTCTCACCCTTCTGCTTTCTTTCACCCCACCCCTCTGTTCTCAGCCCTCTGCTTTCTTTCATTCCATCCCTCTGTTCTCATCTCTCTGCTTTCTTTCACCCCACCCCTTCGATTTCATCTCTCTGCTTTCTTTCACCCCACATCTCTTTTCTCATCCCTCTGTTTTCTTTCACTCCACTCCTATGTTCTCATCCCTCTGAGTCTTTCAACCCACGCCTCTGTTCTCATCCCTCCACTCACTTTCACCCCACCCCTCTGTGCTCAGCCCTCGGCTTTCTTTCATCCTACCCCTCTGTTCTCAGCCCTCTGCTTTCTTTCATCCCACCCCTCTGTTCTCAGACCTCTGCTTTGTTTCACCCCACCCCTCTGTTCTCATGCCTCAGCTTTCTTTCATCCCACCCCTCTGTTCTAAGCCCTCTGCTTTCTTTCATCCCACCCCTCTGTTCTCAGACCTCTGCTTTGTTTCACCCCACCCCTCTGTTCTCATCCCTCTGCTTTCTTTCTTCCCACCCCTCTGTTCTCATGCCTCTGCTTTCTTTCAACCCACCCTCTGGTCTCATCCCTCTGCTTTCTTTCACCCAACTCCTCTGATCTCATCCCTCTGCTTTCTTTCATCCCACCCCTCTGTTCTCATCCCTCTGCTTTCTTTCGCCCTACCCCTCTGTTCTCAACCCTCTGCTTTCTTTCATCCCACCCCTCTTTTCTCAGCCGTCTGCTTTCTTTCCGCCTATCTCTCTGTTCTCATCCCTCTGTTTTCTTTCATCCCACCACTCTTTTCTCAGTCCTCTGCTTTCTTTCATCCCACCCCTCTGCTCTTACCTCTGTGCTTTCTTTCTCCCCACGCCTCTGTTCTCATCCCTCTGCTTTCTTTCACCCAACCCCTCTGTTCTCAGACCTCTGCTTTGTTTCACCCCACCCCTCTGTTCTCATCCCTCTGCTTTCTTTCATCCCACCCCTCTGTTCTCAGCCCTCTGCTTTCTTTCTTCCCACCCCTCTGTTCTCATCCCTCTGCTTTCTTTCATCCCACCCCTCTGTTCTCAGACCTCTGCTTTGTTTCACCCCACCCCTCTGTTCTCATCCTTCTGCTTTCTTTCACCCGACCCCTCTGTTCTCAGCCCTCTGCTTTCTTTCATCCCACCCCTCTATTCTCAGACCTCTGCTTTGTTTCACCCCACCCCTCTGTTCTCATCCCTCTGCTTTCTTTCATCCCACCCCTCTGTTCTCAGCCCTCTGCTTTCTTTCATCCCACCCCTCTGCGCTCAGACCTCTGCTTTGTTTCACCCCACCCCTCTGTTCTCATCCCTCTGCTTTCTTTCATCCCACCCCTCTGTTCTCAGCCCTCTGCTTTCTTTCATCCCACCCCTCTGTTCTCAGACCTCTGCTTTGTTTCACCCCACCCCTCTGTTCTCCGACCTCTGCTTTGTTTCACCCCACCGTCTCTGTTCTCATCCCTCTGCTTTCTTTCATCCCACCCCTCTGTTCTCAGCCCTCTGCTTTCTTTCATCCCACCCCTCTGTTCTCAGACCTCTGCTTTGTTTCACCCCACCCCTCTGTTCTCATCCCTCTGCTTTCTTTCTTCCCACCCCTCTGTTCTCATGCCTCTGCTTTCTTTCAACCCACCCTCTGGTCTCATCCCTCTGCTTTCTTTCACCCAACTCCTCTGATCTCATCCCTCTGCTTTCTTTCATCCCACCCCTCTGTTCTCATCCCTCTGCTTTCTTTCGCCCTACCCCTCTGTTCTCATCCCTCTGCTTTCTTTCATCCCACCCCTCTTTTCTCAGCCGTCTGCTTTCTTTCCCCCGATCTCTCTGTTCTCATCCCTCTGTTTTCTTTCATCCCACCCCTCTTTTCTCAGTCCTCTGCTTTCTTTCATCCCTCCCCTCCGTTCTCACCCTTCTGCTTTCTTTCACCCCACCTCTCTGTTCTCATCCCTCTGCTTTCTTTCACCCCACCCTCTGGTCTCATCCCTCTTCTTTCTTTCATCCCACCGCGGTGTTCTCAGCCCTCTGCTTTCTTTCTTCCCACCCCTCTGTTCTCATCCCTCTGCTTTCTTTCATCCCACCCCTCTGTTCTCAGACCTCTGCTTTGTTTCACCCCACCCCTCTGTTCTCATCCTTCTGCTTTCTTTCACCCGACCCCTCTGTTCTCAGCCCTCTGCTTTCTTTCATCCCACCCCTCTATTCTCAGACCTCTGCTTTGTTTCACCCCACCCCTCTGTTCTCATCCCTCTGCTTTCTTTCATCCCACCCCTCTGTTCTCAGCCCTCTGCTTTCTTTCATCCCACCCCTCTGCGCTCAGACCTCTGCTTTGTTTCACCCCACCCCTCTGTTCTCATCCCTCTGCTTTCTTTCATCCCACCCCTCTGTTCTCAGCCCTCTGCTTTCTTTCATCCCACCCCTCTGTTCTCAGACCTCTGCTTTGTTTCACCCCACCCCTCTGTTCTCCGACCTCTGCTTTGTTTCACCCCACCGTCTCTGTTCTCATCCCTCTGCTTTCTTTCATCCCACCCCTCTGTTCTCAGCCCTCTGCTTTCTTTCATCCCACCCCTCTGTTCTCAGACCTCTGCTTTGTTTCACCCCACCCCTCTGTTCTCATCCCTCTGCTTTCTTTCTTCCCACCCCTCTGTTCTCATGCCTCTGCTTTCTTTCAACCCACCCTCTGGTCTCATCCCTCTGCTTTCTTTCACCCAACTCCTCTGATCTCATCCCTCTGCTTTCTTTCATCCCACCCCTCTGTTCTCATCCCTCTGCTTTCTTTCGCCCTACCCCTCTGTTCTCATCCCTCTGCTTTCTTTCATCCCACCCCTCTTTTCTCAGCCGTCTGCTTTCTTTCCCCCGATCTCTCTGTTCTCATCCCTCTGTTTTCTTTCATCCCACCCCTCTTTTCTCAGTCCTCTGCTTTCTTTCATCCCTCCCCTCCGTTCTCACCCTTCTGCTTTCTTTCACCCCACCTCTCTGTTCTCATCCCTCTGCTTTCTTTCACCCCACCCTCTGGTCTCATCCCTCTTCTTTCTTTCATCCCACCGCGGTGTTCTCAGCCCTCTGCTTTCTTTCATCCCACCCCTCTGTTCTCAGACCCCATGCTTTCTTTCACTCCACCCCATTGTTCCCATCCTTTTAATTTCTTTCTCCCAACCCCTCTGTTCTCATCCCTCTGCTTTCTTTCACCCCACGATCTGTCCTCAGCCGTCTGCTTTCTTTCATCGCACCCCTCTGTTCTCAGCCCTCTGCTTTCTTTCACCCCACCCCTCTGTTCTCATCCCTCTGCTTTCTTTCACCCCACCCCTTGGATCTCATCCCTCTGCTTATTTTCACCCCACATCTCTGTTCTCATGCCTCTGCTTTCTTTCATCCCACCCCTCTGTTCTCAGCCCTCTGCTTTCTTTCATCCCACCCCTCTGTTCCCAGACCTCTGCTTTGTTTCACCCCACCCCTCTGTTCTCATCCCTCTGCTTTCTTTCTTCCCACCCCTCTGTTCTCATGCCTCTGCTTTCTTTCAACCCACCCTCTGGTCTCATCCCTCTGCTTTCTTTCACCCAACTCCTCTGATCTCATCCCTCTGCTTTCTTTCATCCCACCCCTCTGTTCTCATCCCTCTGCTTTCTTTCGCCCTACCCCTCTGTTCTCATCCCTCTGCTTTCTTTCATCCCACCCCTCTTTTCTCAGCCGTCTGCTTTCTTTACCCCATCTCTCTGTTCTCATCCCTCTGTTTTCTTTCATCCCACCCCTCTGTTCTCAGCCCTCTGCTTTCTTTCATCCCACCCCTCTGTTCTCAGACCTCTGCTTTGTTTCACCCCACCCCTCTGTTCTCATCCCTCTGCTTTCTTTCTTCCCACCCCTCTGTTCTCATGCCTCTGCTTTCTTTCAACCCACCCTCTGGTCTCATCCCTCTGCTTTCTTTCACCCAACTCCTCTGATCTCATCCCTCTGCTTTCTTTCATCCCACCCCTCTGTTCTCATCCCTCTGCTTTCTTTCGCCCTACCCCTCTGTTCTCATCCCTCTGCTTTCTTTCATCCCACCCCTCTTTTCTCAGCCGTCTGCTTTCTTTCCCCCGATCTCTCTGTTCTCATCCCTCTGTTTTCTTTCATCCCACCCCTCTTTTCTCAGTCCTCTGCTTTCTTTCATCCCTCCCCTCCGTTCTCACCCTTCTGCTTTCTTTCACCCCACCTCTCTGTTCTCATCCCTCTGCTTTCTTTCACCCCACCCTCTGGTCTCATCCCTCTTCTTTCTTTCATCCCACCGCGGTGTTCTCAGCCCTCTGCTTTCTTTCATCCCACCCCTCTGTTCTCAGACCCCATGCTTTCTTTCACTCCACCCCATTGTTCCCATCCTTTTAATTTCTTTCTCCCAACCCCTCTGTTCTCATCCCTCTGCTTTCTTTCACCCCACGATCTGTCCTCAGCCGTCTGCTTTCTTTCATCGCACCCCTCTGTTCTCAGCCCTCTGCTTTCTTTCACCCCACCCCTCTGTTCTCATCCCTCTGCTTTCTTTCACCCCACCCCTTGGATCTCATCCCTCTGCTTATTTTCACCCCACATCTCTGTTCTCATGCCTCTGCTTTCTTTCATCCCACCCCTCTGTTCTCAGCCCTCTGCTTTCTTTCATCCCACCCCTCTGTTCTCAGACCTCTGCTTTGTTTCACCCCACCCCTCTGTTCTCATCCCTCTGCTTTCTTTCTTCCCACCCCTCTGTTCTCATGCCTCTGCTTTCTTTCAACCCACCCTCTGGTCTCATCCCTCTGCTTTCTTTCACCCAACTCCTCTGATCTCATCCCTCTGCTTTCTTTCATCCCACCCCTCTGTTCTCATCCCTCTGCTTTCTTTCGCCCTACCCCTCTGTTCTCATCCCTCTGCTTTCTTTCATCCCACCCCTCTTTTCTCAGCCGTCTGCTTTCTTTACCCCATCTCTCTGTTCTCATCCCTCTGTTTTCTTTCATCCCACCCCTCTTTTCTCAGTCCTCTGCTTTCTTTCATCCCTCCCCTCCGTTCTCACCCTTCTGCTTTCTTTCACCCCACCCCTCTGTTCTCATCCCTTTGATTACTTTCACCCCACCCCTCTCTTCTCATCTCTTTGCTTTCGTTCATCCCACCCCTATGTTCTCATCCCTCTGCTTACTTTCACTGCAACCCTCTGTTCTCAGCCGTCTGCTTTCTTTCATCGCACCCCTCTGTTCTCAGCCCTCTGCTTTCTTTCACCCCACCCCTCTGTTCTCATCCCTCTGCTTTCTTTCACCCCACCCCTTGGATCTCATCCCTCTGCTTATTTTCACCCCACATCTTTGTTCTCATGCCTCTGCTTTCTTTCATCCCACCCCTCTGTTCTCAGCCCTCTGCTTTCTTTCATCCCACCCCTCTGTTCTCAGACCTCTGCTTTGTTTCACCCCACCCCTCTGTTCTCATCCTTCTGCTTTCTTTCACCCGACCCCTCTGTTCTCAGCCCTCTGCTTTCTTTCATCCCACCCCTCTATTCTCAGACCTCTGCTTTGTTTCACCCCACCCCTCTGTTCTCATCCCTCTGCTTTCTTTCATCCCACCCCTCTGTTCTCAGCCCTCTGCTTTCTTTCATCCCACCCCTCTGTTCTCAGACCTCTGCTTTGTTTCACCCCACCCCTCTGTTCTCATCCCTCTGCTTTCTTTCATCCCACCCCTCTGTTCTCAGCCCTCTGCTTTCTTTCATCCTACCCCTCTGTTCTCAGCCCTCTGCTTTCTTTCATCCCACCCCTCTGTTCTCCGACCTCTGCTTTGTTTCACCCCACCGTCTCTGTTCTCATCCCTCTGCTTTCTTTCATCCCACCCCTCTGTTCTCAGCCCTCTGCTTTCTTTCATCCCACCCCTCTGTTCTCAGACCTCTGCTTTGTTTCACCCCACCCCTCTGTTCTCATCCCTCTGCTTTCTTTCTTCCCACCCCTCTGTTCTCATGCCTCTGCTTTCTTTCAACCCACCCTCTGGTCTCATCCCTCTGCTTTCTTTCACCCAACTCCTCTGATCTCATCCCTCTGCTTTCTTTCATCCCACCCCTCTGTTCTCATCCCTCTGCTTTCTTTCGCCCTACCCCTCTGTTCTCATCCCTCTGCTTTCTTTCATCCCACCCATCTTTTCTCAGCCGTCTGCTTTCTTTCCCCCGATCTCTCTGTTCTCATCCCTCTGTTTTCTTTCATCCCACCCCTCTTTTCTCAGTCCTCTGCTTTCTTTCATCCCTCCCCTCCGTTCTCACCCTTCTGCTTTCTTTCACCCCACCTCTCTGTTCTCATCCCTCTGCTTTCTTTCACCCCACCCTCTGGTCTCATCCCTCTTCTTTCTTTCATCCCACCGCGGTGTTCTCAGCCCTCTGCTTTCTTTCATCCCACCCCTCTGTTCTCAGACCCCATGCTTTCTTTCACTCCACCCCATTGTTCCCATCCTTTTAATTTCTTTCTCCCAACCCCTCTGTTCTCATCCCTCTGCTTTCTTTCACCCCACGATCTGTCCTCAGCCGTCTGCTTTCTTTCATCGCACCCCTCTGTTCTCAGCCCTCTGCTTTCTTTCACCCCACCCCTCTGTTCTCATCCCTCTGCTTTCTTTCACCCCACCCCTTGGATCTCATCCCTCTGCTTATTTTCACCCCACATCTCTGTTCTCATGCCTCTGCTTTCTTTCATCCCACCCCTCTGTTCTCAGCCCGCTGCTTTCTTTCATCCCACCCCTCTGTTCTCAGACCTCTGCTTTGTTTCACCCCACCCCTCTGTTCTCATCCCTCTGCTTTCTTTCTTCCCACCCCTCTGTTCTCATGCCTCTGCTTTCTTTCAACCCACCCTCTGGTCTCATCCCTCTGCTTTCTTTCACCCAACTCCTCTGATCTCATCCCTCTGCTTTCTTTCATCCCACCCCTCTGTTCTCATCCCTCTGCTTTCTTTCGCCCTACCCCTCTGTTCTCATCCCTCTGCTTTCTTTCATCCCACCCCTCTTTTCTCAGCCGTCTGCTTTCTTTACCCCATCTCTCTGTTCTCATCCCTCTGTTTTCTTTCATCCCACCCCTCTTTTCTCAGTCCTCTGCTTTCTTTCATCCCTCCCCTCCGTTCTCACCCTTCTGCTTTCTTTCACCCCACCCCTCTGTTCTCATCCCTTTGATTACTTTCACCCCACCCCTCTCTTCTCATCTCTTTGCTTTCGTTCATCCCACCCCTATGTTCTCATCCCTCTGCTTACTTTCACTGCAACCCTCTGTTCTCAGCCGTCTGCTTTCTTTCATCGCACCCCTCTGTTCTGAGCCCTCTGCTTTCTTTCACCCCACCCCTCTGTTCTCATCCCTCTGCTTTCTTTCACCCCACCCCTTGGATCTCATCCCTCTGCTTATTTTCACCCCACATCTTTGTTCTCATGCCTCTGCTTTCTTTCATCCCACCCCTCTGTTCTCAGCCCTCTGCTTTCTTTCATCCCACCCCTCTGTTCTCAGACCTCTGCTTTGTTTCACCCCACCCCTCTGTTCTCATCCCTCTGCTTTCTTTCTTCCCACCCCTCTGTTCTCATGCCTCTGCTTTCTTTCAACCCACCCTCTGGTCTCATCCCTCTGCTTTCGTTCACCCAACTCCTCTGATCTCATCCCTCTGCTTTCTTTCATCCCACCCCTCTGTTCTCATCCCTCTGCATTCTTTCGCCCTACCCCTCTGTCTCATCCCTCTGCTTTCTTTCATCCCACCCCTCTTTTCTCAGCCGTCTGCTTTCTTTCCCCCGATCTCTCTGTTCTCATCCCTCTGTTTTCTTTCATCCCACCCCTCTTTTCTCAGTCCTCTGCTTTCTTTCATCCCTCCCCTCCGTTCTCACCCTTCTGCTTTCTTTCACCCCACCCCTCTGTTCTCATCCCTCTGCTTTCTTTCACCCCACCCTCTGGTCTCATCCCTCTTCTTTCTTTCATCCCACCCCGGTGTTCTCAGCCCTCTGCTTTCTTTCATCCCACCGCTCTGTTCTCAGACCCCATGCTTTCTTTCACTCCACCCCATTTTTCCCATCCTTTTAATTTCTTTCTCCCAACCCCTCTGTTCTCATCCCTCTGCTTTCTTTCACCCCACGATCTGTCCTCAGCCGTCTGTTTTTTTTCATCCCACCCCTCTGTTCTCATCCCTTTGATTACTTTCACCCCACCCCTCTCTTCTCATCTCTTTGCTTTCGTTCATCCCACCCCTATGTTCTCATCCCTCTGCTTACTTTCACTGCAACCCTCTGTTCTCAGCCGTCTGCTTTCTTTCATCGCACCCCTCTGTTCTCAGCCCTCTGCTTTCTTTCACCCCACCCCTCTGTTCTCATCCCTCTGCTTTCTTTCACCCCACCCTTTGGATCTCATCCCTCTGCTTATTTTCACCCCACATCTCTGTTCTCATGCCTCTGCTTTCTTTCACCCCAACCCTCTGTTCTCAGCCCTCTGCTTTCTTTCATTCCATCCCTCTGTTCTCATCTCTCTGCTTTCTTTCACCCCACCCCTTCGATTTCATCTCTCTGCTTTCTTTCACCCCACATCTCTTTTCTCATCCCTCTGTTTTCTTTCACTCCACTCCTATGTTCTCATCCCTCTGAGTCTTTCAACCCACGCCTCTGTTCTCATCCCTCCACTCACTTTCACCCCACCCCTCTGTGCTCAGCCCTCGGCTTTCTTTCATCCCACCCCACTGTTCTCATCCTTCTGCTTTCTTTCACCCCACCCTTCTGTTCTCATCCCTCTGCTTTCTTTCACCCGACCCCTCGGTTCTCATTCCTCTTTCTTTCACCCGACCCCTCTGTTCCCATCCCTCTGCTTTCTTTCACCCACCCATCTGTCCTCAGCCGCCTGCTTTTTTTCATCCCACCCCTCTTTTCTAATCCCTCTGATTTCTTTTACCCCACCCCTCTGTTCTCATCCATCTGCTTTCTTTCACCCCACCCCTCTGTTCTCATCCCTCTGCTTTCTTTCACCCCACCCCTTGGATCTCATCCCTCTGCTTATTTTCACCCCACATCTCTGTTCTCATGCCTCTGCTTTCTTTCATCCCACCCCTCTGTTCTCAGCCCTCTGCTTTCTTTCATCCCACCCCTCTGTTCTCAGACCTCTGCTTTGTTTCACCCCACCCCTCTGTTCTCATCCCTCTGCTTTCTTTCTTCCCACCCCTCTGTTCTCATGCCTCTGCTTTCTTTCAACCCACCCTCTGGTCTCATCCCTCTGCTTTCTTTCACCCAACTCTTCTGATCTCATCCCTCTGCTTTCTTTCATCCCACCCCTCTGTTCTCATCCCTCTGCTTTCTTTCGCCCTACCCCTCTGTTCTCATCCCTCTGCTTTCTTTCATCCCACCCCTCTTTTCTCAGCCGTCTGCTTTCTTTCCCCCATCTCTCTGTTCTCATCCCTCTGTTTTCTTTCATCCCACCCCTCTTTTCTCAGTCCTCTGCTTTCTTTCATCCCTCCCCTCCGTTCTCACCCTTCTGCTTTCTTTCACCCCACCCCTCTGTTCTCATCCCTTTGATTACTTTCACCCCACCCCTCTCTTCTCATCTCTTTGCTTTCGTTCATCCCACCCCTATGTTCTCATCCCTCTGCTTACTTTCACTGCAACCCTCTGTTCTCAGCCGTCTGCTTTCTTTCATCGCACCCCTCTGTTCTCAGCCCTCTGCTTTCTTTCACCCCACCCCTCTGTTCTCATCCCTCTGCTTTCTTTCACCCCACCCCTTGGATCTCATCCCTCTGCTTATTTTCACCCCACATCTTTGTTCTCATGCCTCTGCTTTCTTTCATCCCACCCCTCTGTTCTCAGCCCTCTGCTTTCCTTCATCCCACCCCTCTGTTCTCAGACCTCTGCTTTGTTTCACCCCACCCCTCTGTTCTCATCCCTCTGCTTTCTTTCTTCCCACCCCTCTGTTCTCATGCCTCTGCTTTCTTTCAACCCACCCTCTGGTCTCATCCCTCTGCTTTCTTTCACCCAACTCCTCTGATCTCATCCCTCTGCTTTCTTTCATCCCACCCCTCTGTTCTCATCCCTCTGCTTTCTTTCGCCCTACCCCTCTGTTCTCATCCCTCTGCTTTCTTTCATCCCACCCCTCTTTTCTCAGCCGTCTGCTTTCTTTCCCCCGATCTCTCTGTTCTCATCCCTCTGTTTTCTTTCATCCCACCCCTCTTTTCTCAGTCCTCTGCTTTCTTTCATCCCTCCCCTCCGTTCTCACCCTTCTGCTTTCTTTCACCCCACCCCTCTGTTCTCAGCCCTCTGCTTTCTTTCATTCCATCCCTCTGTTCTCATCTCTCTGCTTTCTTTCACCCCACCCCTTCGATTTCATCTCTCTGCTTTCTTTCACCCCACATCTCTTTTCTCATCCCTCTGTTTTCTTTCACTCCACTCCTATGTTCTCATCCCTCTGAGTCTTTCAACCCACGCCTCTGTTCTCATCCCTCCACTCACTTTCACCCCACCCCTCTGTGCTCAGCCCTCGGCTTTCTTTCATCCTACCCCTCTGTTCTCAGCCCTCTGCTTTCTTTCATCCCACCCCTCTGTTCTCAGACCTCTGCTTTGTTTCACCCCACCCCTCTGTTCTCATGCCTCAGCTTTCTTTCATCCCACCCCTCTGTTCTAAGCCCTCTGCTTTCTTTCATCCCACCCCTCTGTTCTCAGACCTCTGCTTTGTTTCACCCCACCCCTCTGTTCTCATCCCTCTGCTTTCTTTCTTCCCACCCCTCTGTTCTCATGCCTCTGCTTTCTTTCAACCCACCCTCTGGTCTCATCCCTCTGCTTTCTTTCACCCAACTCCTCTGATCTCATCCCTCTGCTTTCTTTCATCCCACCCCTCTGTTCTCATCCCTCTGCTTTCTTTCGCCCTACCCCTCTGTTCTCAACCCTCTGCTTTCTTTCATCCCACCCCTCTTTTCTCAGCCGTCTGCTTTCTTTCCGCCTATCTCTCTGTTCTCATCCCTCTGTTTTCTTTCATCCCACCACTCTTTTCTCAGTCCTCTGCTTTCTTTCATCCCACCCCTCTGCTCTTACCTCTGTGCTTTCTTTCTCCCCACGCCTCTGTTCTCATCCCTCTGCTTTCTTTCACCCAACCCCTCTGTTCTCAGACCTCTGCTTTGTTTCACCCCACCCCTCTGTTCTCATCCCTCTGCTTTCTTTCATCCCACCCCTCTGTTCTCAGCCCTCTGCTTTCTTTCTTCCCACCCCTCTGTTCTCATCCCTCTGCTTTCTTTCATCCCACCCCTCTGTTCTCAGACCTCTGCTTTGTTTCACCCCACCCCTCTGTTCTCATCCTTCTGCTTTCTTTCACCCGACCCCTCTGTTCTCAGCCCTCTGCTTTCTTTCATCCCACCCCTCTATTCTCAGACCTCTGCTTTGTTTCACCCCACCCCTCTGTTCTCATCCCTCTGCTTTCTTTCATCCCACCCCTCTGTTCTCAGCCCTCTGCTTTCTTTCATCCCACCCCTCTGCGCTCAGACCTCTGCTTTGTTTCACCCCACCCCTCTGTTCTCATCCCTCTGCTTTCTTTCATCCCACCCCTCTGTTCTCAGCCCTCTGCTTTCTTTCATCCCACCCCTCTGTTCTCAGACCTCTGCTTTGTTTCACCCCACCCCTCTGTTCTCCGACCTCTGCTTTGTTTCACCCCACCGTCTCTGTTCTCATCCCTCTGCTTTCTTTCATCCCACCCCTCTGTTCTCAGCCCTCTGCTTTCTTTCATCCCACCCCTCTGTTCTCAGACCTCTGCTTTGTTTCACCCCACCCCTCTGTTCTCATCCCTCTGCTTTCTTTCTTCCCACCCCTCTGTTCTCATGCCTCTGCTTTCTTTCAACCCACCCTCTGGTCTCATCCCTCTGCTTTCTTTCACCCAACTCCTCTGATCTCATCCCTCTGCTTTCTTTCATCCCACCCCTCTGTTCTCATCCCTCTGCTTTCTTTCGCCCTACCCCTCTGTTCTCATCCCTCTGCTTTCTTTCATCCCACCCCTCTTTTCTCAGCCGTCTGCTTTCTTTCCCCCGATCTCTCTGTTCTCATCCCTCTGTTTTCTTTCATCCCACCCCTCTTTTCTCAGTCCTCTGCTTTCTTTCATCCCTCCCCTCCGTTCTCACCCTTCTGCTTTCTTTCACCCCACCTCTCTGTTCTCATCCCTCTGCTTTCTTTCACCCCACCCTCTGGTCTCATCCCTCTTCTTTCTTTCATCCCACCGCGGTGTTCTCAGCCCTCTGCTTTCTTTCTTCCCACCCCTCTGTTCTCATCCCTCTGCTTTCTTTCATCCCACCCCTCTGTTCTCAGACCTCTGCTTTGTTTCACCCCACCCCTCTGTTCTCATCCTTCTGCTTTCTTTCACCCGACCCCTCTGTTCTCAGCCCTCTGCTTTCTTTCATCCCACCCCTCTATTCTCAGACCTCTGCTTTGTTTCACCCCACCCCTCTGTTCTCATCCCTCTGCTTTCTTTCATCCCACCCCTCTGTTCTCAGCCCTCTGCTTTCTTTCATCCCACCCCTCTGCGCTCAGACCTCTGCTTTGTTTCACCCCACCCCTCTGTTCTCATCCCTCTGCTTTCTTTCATCCCACCCCTCTGTTCTCAGCCCTCTGCTTTCTTTCATCCCACCCCTCTGTTCTCAGACCTCTGCTTTGTTTCACCCCACCCCTCTGTTCTCCGACCTCTGCTTTGTTTCACCCCACCGTCTCTGTTCTCATCCCTCTGCTTTCTTTCATCCCACCCCTCTGTTCTCAGCCCTCTGCTTTCTTTCATCCCACCCCTCTGTTCTCAGACCTCTGCTTTGTTTCACCCCACCCCTCTGTTCTCATCCCTCTGCTTTCTTTCTTCCCACCCCTCTGTTCTCATGCCTCTGCTTTCTTTCAACCCACCCTCTGGTCTCATCCCTCTGCTTTCTTTCACCCAACTCCTCTGATCTCATCCCTCTGCTTTCTTTCATCCCACCCCTCTGTTCTCATCCCTCTGCTTTCTTTCGCCCTACCCCTCTGTTCTCATCCCTCTGCTTTCTTTCATCCCACCCCTCTTTTCTCAGCCGTCTGCTTTCTTTCCCCCGATCTCTCTGTTCTCATCCCTCTGTTTTCTTTCATCCCACCCCTCTTTTCTCAGTCCTCTGCTTTCTTTCATCCCTCCCCTCCGTTCTCACCCTTCTGCTTTCTTTCACCCCACCTCTCTGTTCTCATCCCTCTGCTTTCTTTCACCCCACCCTCTGGTCTCATCCCTCTTCTTTCTTTCATCCCACCGCGGTGTTCTCAGCCCTCTGCTTTCTTTCATCCCACCCCTCTGTTCTCAGACCCCATGCTTTCTTTCACTCCACCCCATTGTTCCCATCCTTTTAATTTCTTTCTCCCAACCCCTCTGTTCTCATCCCTCTGCTTTCTTTCACCCCACGATCTGTCCTCAGCCGTCTGCTTTCTTTCATCGCACCCCTCTGTTCTCAGCCCTCTGCTTTCTTTCACCCCACCCCTCTGTTCTCATCCCTCTGCTTTCTTTCACCCCACCCCTTGGATCTCATCCCTCTGCTTATTTTCACCCCACATCTCTGTTCTCATGCCTCTGCTTTCTTTCATCCCACCCCTCTGTTCTCAGCCCTCTGCTTTCTTTCATCCCACCCCTCTGTTCCCAGACCTCTGCTTTGTTTCACCCCACCCCTCTGTTCTCATCCCTCTGCTTTCTTTCTTCCCACCCCTCTGTTCTCATGCCTCTGCTTTCTTTCAACCCACCCTCTGGTCTCATCCCTCTGCTTTCTTTCACCCAACTCCTCTGATCTCATCCCTCTGCTTTCTTTCATCCCACCCCTCTGTTCTCATCCCTCTGCTTTCTTTCGCCCTACCCCTCTGTTCTCATCCCTCTGCTTTCTTTCATCCCACCCCTCTTTTCTCAGCCGTCTGCTTTCTTTACCCCATCTCTCTGTTCTCATCCCTCTGTTTTCTTTCATCCCACCCCTCTTTTCTCAGTCCTCTGCTTTCTTTCATCCCTCCCCTCCGTTCTCACCCTTCTGCTTTCTTTCACCCCATCCCTCTGTTCTCATCCCTTTGATTACTTTCACCCCACCCCTCTCTTCTCATCTCTTTGCTTTCGTTCATCCCACCCCTATGTTCTCATCCCTCTGCTTACTTTCACTGCAACCCTCTGTTCTCAGCCGTCTGCTTTCTTTCATCGCACCCCTCTGTTCTCAGCCCTCTGCTTTCTTTCACCCCACCCCTCTGTTCTCATCCCTCTGCTTTCTTTCACCCCACCCCTTGGATCTCATCCCTCTGCTTATTTTCACCCCACATCTTTGTTCTCATGCCTCTGCTTTCTTTCATCCCACCCCTCTGTTCTCAGCCCTCTGCTTTCTTTCATCCCACCCCTCTGTTCTCAGACCTCTGCTTTGTTTCACCCCACCCCTCTGTTCTCATCCTTCTGCTTTCTTTCACCCGACCCCTCTGTTCTCAGCCCTCTGCTTTCTTTCATCCCACCCCTCTATTCTCAGACCTCTGCTTTGTTTCACCCCACCCCTCTGTTCTCATCCCTCTGCTTTCTTTCATCCCACCCCTCTGTTCTCAGCCCTCTGCTTTCTTTCATCCCACCCCTCTGTTCTCAGACCTCTGCTTTGTTTCACCCCACCCCTCTGTTCTCATCCCTCTGCTTTCTTTCATCCCACCCCTCTGTTCTCAGCCCTCTGCTTTCTTTCATCCTACCCCTCTGTTCTCAGCCCTCTGCTTTCTTTCATCCCACCCCTCTGTTCTCCGACCTCTGCTTTGTTTCACCCCGCCGTCTCTGTTCTCATCCCTCTGCTTTCTTTCATCCCACCCCTCTGTTCTCAGCCCTCTGCTTTCTTTCATCCCACCCCTCTGTTCTCAGACCTCTGCTTTGTTTCACCCCACCCCTCTGTTCTCATCCCTCTGCTTTCTTTCTTCCCACCCCTCTGTTCTCATGCCTCTGCTTTCTTTCAACCCACCCTCTGGTCTCATCCCTCTGCTTTCTTTCACCCAACTCCTCTGATCTCATCCCTCTGCTTTCTTTCATCCCACCCCTCTGTTCTCATCCCTCTGCTTTCTTTCGCCCTACCCCTCTGTTCTCATCCCTCTGCTTTCTTTCATCCCACCCATCTTTTCTCAGCCGTCTGCTTTCTTTCCCCCGATCTCTCTGTTCTCATCCCTCTGTTTTCTTTCATCCCACCCCTCTTTTCTCAGTCCTCTGCTTTCTTTCATCCCTCCCCTCCGTTCTCACCCTTCTGCTTTCTTTCACCCCACCTCTCTGTTCTCATCCCTCTGCTTTCTTTCACCCCACCCTCTGGTCTCATCCCTCTTCTTTCTTTCATCCCACCGCGGTGTTCTCAGCCCTCTGCTTTCTTTCATCCCACCCCTCTGTTCTCAGACCCCATGCTTTCTTTCACTCCACCCCATTGTTCCCATCCTTTTAATTTCTTTCTCCCAACCCCTCTGTTCTCATCCCTCTGCTTTCTTTCACCCCACGATCTGTCCTCAGCCGTCTGCTTTCTTTCATCGCACCCCTCTGTTCTCAGCCCTCTGCTTTCTTTCACCCCACCCCTCTGTTCTCATCCCTCTGCTTTCTTTCACCCCACCCCTTGGATCTCATCCCTCTGCTTATTTTCACCCCACATCTCTGTTCTCATGCCTCTGCTTTCTTTCATCCCACCCCTCTGTTCTCAGCCCTCTGCTTTCTTTCATCCCACCCCTCTGTTCTCAGACCTCTGCTTTGTTTCACCCCACCCCTCTGTTCTCATCCCTCTGCTTTCTTTCTTCCCACCCCTCTGTTCTCATGCCTCTGCTTTCTTTCAACCCACCCTCTGGTCTCATCCCTCTGCTTTCTTTCACCCAACTCCTCTGATCTCATCCCTCTGCTTTCTTTCATCCCACCCCTCTGTTCTCATCCCTCTGCTTTCTTTCGCCCTACCCCTCTGTTCTCATCCCTCTGCTTTCTTTCATCCCACCCCTCTTTTCTCAGCCGTCTGCTTTCTTTACCCCATCTCTCTGTTCTCATCCCTCTGTTTTCTTTCATCCCACCCCTCTTTTCTCAGTCCTCTGCTTTCTTTCATCCCTCCCCTCCGTTCTCACCCTTCTGCTTTCTTTCACCCCACCCCTCTGTTCTCATCCCTTTGATTACTTTCACCCCACCCCTCTCTTCTCATCTCTTTGCTTTCGTTCATCCCACCCCTATGTTCTCATCCCTCTGCTTACTTTCACTGCAACCCTCTGTTCTCAGCCGTCTGCTTTCTTTCATCGCACCCCTCTGTTCTCAGCCCTCTGCTTTCTTTCACCCCACCCCTCTGTTCTCATCCCTCTGCTTTCTTTCACCCCACCCCTTGGATCTCATCCCTCTGCTTATTTTCACCCCACATCTTTGTTCTCATGCCTCTGCTTTCTTTCATCCCACCCCTCTGTTCTCAGCCCTCTGCTTTCTTTCATCCCACCCCTCTGTTCTCAGACCTCTGCTTTGTTTCACCCCACCCCTCTGTTCTCATCCCTCTGCTTTCTTTCTTCCCACCCCTCTGTTCTCATGCCTCTGCTTTCTTTCAACCCACCCTCTGGTCTCATCCCTCTGCTTTCGTTCACCCAACTCCTCTGATCTCATCCCTCTGCTTTCTTTCATCCCACCCCTCTGTTCTCATCCCTCTGCATTCTTTCGCCCTACCCCTCTGTCTCATCCCTCTGCTTTCTTTCATCCCACCCCTCTTTTCTCAGCCGTCTGCTTTCTTTCCCCCGATCTCTCTGTTCTCATCCCTCTGTTTTCTTTCATCCCACCCCTCTTTTCTCAGTCCTCTGCTTTCTTTCATCCCTCCCCTCCGTTCTCACCCTTCTGCTTTCTTTCACCCCACCCCTCTGTTCTCATCCCTCTGCTTTCTTTCACCCCACCCTCTGGTCTCATCCCTCTTCTTTCTTTCATCCCACCCCGGTGTTCTCAGCCCTCTGCTTTCTTTCATCCCACCGCTCTGTTCTCAGACCCCATGCTTTCTTTCACTCCACCCCATTTTTCCCATCCTTTTAATTTCTTTCTCCCAACCCCTCTGTTCTCATCCCTCTGCTTTCTTTCACCCCACGATCTGTCCTCAGCCGTCTGTTTTTTTTCATCCCACCCCTCTGTTCTCATCCCTTTGATTACTTTCACCCCACCCCTCTCTTCTCATCTCTTTGCTTTCGTTCATCCCACCCCTATGTTCTCATCCCTCTGCTTACTTTCACTGCAACCCTCTGTTCTCAGCCGTCTGCTTTCTTTCATCGCACCCCTCTGTTCTCAGCCCTCTGCTTTCTTTCACCCCACCCCTCTGTTCTCATCCCTCTGCTTTCTTTCACCCCACCCTTTGGATCTCATCCCTCTGCTTATTTTCACCCCACATCTCTGTTCTCATGCCTCTGCTTTCTTTCACCCCAACCCTCTGTTCTCAGCCCTCTGCTTTCTTTCATTCCATCCCTCTGTTCTCATCTCTCTGCTTTCTTTCACCCCACCCCTTCGATTTCATCTCTCTGCTTTCTTTCACCCCACATCTCTTTTATCATCCCTCTGTTTTCTTTCACTCCACTCCTATGTTCTCATCCCTCTGAGTCTTTCAACCCACGCCTCTGTTCTCATCCCTCCACTCACTTTCACCCCACCCCTCTGTGCTCAGCCCTCGGCTTTCTTTCATCCCACCCCACTGTTCTCATCCTTCTGCTTTCTTTCACCCCACCCTTCTGTTCTCATCCCTCTGCTTTCTTTCACCCGACCCCTCGGTTCTCATTCCTCTTTCTTTCACCCGACCCCTCTGTTCCCATCCCTCTGCTTTCTTTCACCCACCCATCTGTCCTCAGCCGCCTGCTTTTTTTCATCCCACCCCTCTTTTCTAATCCCTCTGATTTCTTTTACCCCACCCCTCTGTTCTCATCCATCTGCTTTCTTTCACCCCACCCCTCTGTTCTCATCCCTCTGCTTTCTTTCACCCCACCCCTTGGATCTCATCCCTCTGCTTATTTTCACCCCACATCTCTGTTCTCATGCCTCTGCTTTCTTTCATCCCACCCCTCTGTTCTCAGCCCTCTGCTTTCTTTCATCCCACCCCTCTGTTCTCAGACCTCTGCTTTGTTTCACCCCACCCCTCTGTTCTCATCCCTCTGCTTTCTTTCTTCCCACCCCTCTGTTCTCATGCCTCTGCTTTCTTTCAACCCACCCTCTGGTCTCATCCCTCTGCTTTCTTTCACCCAACTCTTCTGATCTCATCCCTCTGCTTTCTTTCATCCCACCCCTCTGTTCTCATCCCTCTGCTTTCTTTCGCCCTACCCCTCTGTTCTCATCCCTCTGCTTTCTTTCATCCCACCCCTCTTTTCTCAGCCGTCTGCTTTCTTTCCCCCATCTCTCTGTTCTCATCCCTCTGTTTTCTTTCATCCCACCCCTCTTTTCTCAGTCCTCTGCTTTCTTTCATCCCTCCCCTCCGTTCTCACCCTTCTGCTTTCTTTCACCCCACCCCTCTGTTCTCATCCCTTTGATTACTTTCACCCCACCCCTCTCTTCTCATCTCTTTGCTTTCGTTCATCCCACCCCTATGTTCTCATCCCTCTGCTTACTTTCACTGCAACCCTCTGTTCTCAGCCGTCTGCTTTCTTTCATCGCACCCCTCTGTTCTCAGCCCTCTGCTTTCTTTCACCCCACCCCTCTGTTCTCATCCCTCTGCTTTCTTTCACCCCACCCCTTGGATCTCATCCCTCTGCTTATTTTCACCCCACATCTTTGTTCTCATGCCTCTGCTTTCTTTCATCCCACCCCTCTGTTCTCAGCCCTCTGCTTTCCTTCATCCCACCCCTCTGTTCTCAGACCTCTGCTTTGTTTCACCCCACCCCTCTGTTCTCATCCCTCTGCTTTCTTTCTTCCCACCCCTCTGTTCTCATGCCTCTGCTTTCTTTCAACCCACCCTCTGGTCTCATCCCTCTGCTTTCTTTCACCCAACTCCTCTGATCTCATCCCTCTGCTTTCTTTCATCCCACCCCTCTGTTCTCATCCCTCTGCTTTCTTTCGCCCTACCCCTCTGTTCTCATCCCTCTGCTTTCTTTCATCCCACCCCTCTTTTCTCAGCCGTCTGCTTTCTTTCCCCCGATCTCTCTGTTCTCATCCCTCTGTTTTCTTTCATCCCACCCCTCTTTTCTCAGTCCTCTGCTTTCTTTCATCCCTCCCCTCCGTTCTCACCCTTCTGCTTTCTTTCACCCCACCCCTCTGTTCTCAGCCCTCTGCTTTCTTTCATTCCATCCCTCTGTTCTCATCTCTCTGCTTTCTTTCACCCCACCCCTTCGATTTCATCTCTCTGCTTTCTTTCACCCCACATCTCTTTTCTCATCCCTCTGTTTTCTTTCACTCCACTCCTATGTTCTCATCCCTCTGAGTCTTTCAACCCACGCCTCTGTTCTCATCCCTCCACTCACTTTCACCCCACCCCTCTGTGCTCAGCCCTCGGCTTTCTTTCATCCCACCCCACTGTTCTCATCCTTCTGCTTTCTTTCACCCCACCCTTCTGTTCTCATCCCTCTGCTTTCTTTCACCCGACCCCTCGGTTCTCATTCCTCTTTCTTTCACCCGACCCCTCTGTTCTCATCCCTCTGCTTTCTTTCACCCACCCATCTGTCCTCAGCCGCCTGCTTTTTTTCATCCCACCCCTCTTTTCTAATCCCTCTGATTTCTTTTACCCCACCCCTCTGTTCTCATCCATCTGCTTTCTTTCACCCCACCCCTCTGTTCTCATCCCTCTGCTTTCTTTCACCCCACCCCTTAGATATCATCCCTCTGCTTATTTTCACCCCACATCTCTGTTCTCATGCCTCTGCTTTCTTTCATCCCACCCCTCTGTTCTCAGCCCTCTGCTTTCTTTCATCCCACCCCTCTGTTCTCAGACCTCTGCTTTGTTTCACCCCACCCCTCTGTTCTCATCCCTCTGCTTTCTTTCTTCCCACCCCTCTGTTCTCATGCCTCTGCTTTCTTTCAACCCACCCTCTGGTCTCATCCCTCTGCTTTCTTTCACCCAACTCCTCTGATCTCATCCCTCTGCTTTCTTTCATCCCACCCCTCTTTTCTCAGCCGTCTGCTTTCTTTCCCCCATCTCTCTGTTCTCATCCCTCTGTTTTCTTTCATCCCACCCCTCTTTTCTCAGTCCTCTGCTTTCTTTCATCCCTCCCCTCCGTTCTCACCCTTCTGCTTTCTTTCACCCCACCCCTCTGTTCTCATCCCTTTGATTACTTTCACCCCACCCCTCTCTTCTCATCTCTTTGCTTTCGTTCATCCCACCCCTATGTTCTCATCCCTCTGCTTACTTTCACTGCAACCCTCTGTTCTCAGCCGTCTGCTTTCTTTCATCGCACCCCTCTGTTCTCAGCCCTCTGCTTTCTTTCACCCCACCCCTCTGTTCTCATCCCTCTGCTTTCTTTCACCCCACCCCTTGGATCTCATCCCTCTGCTTATTTTCACCCCACATCTTTGTTCTCATGCCTCTGCTTTCTTTCATCCCACCCCTCTGTTCTCAGCCCTCTGCTTTCTTTCATCCCACCCCTCTGTTCTCAGACCTCTGCTTTGTTTCACCCCACCCCTCTGTTCTCATCCCTCTGCTTTCTTTCTTCCCACCCCTCTGTTCTCATGCCTCTGCTTTCTTTCAACCCACCCTCTGGTCTCATCCCTCTGCTTTCTTTCACCCAACTCCTCTGATCTCATCCCTCTGCTTTCTTTCATCCCACCCCTCTGTTCTCATCCCTCTGCTTTCTTTCGCCCTACCCCTCTGTTCTCATCCCTCTGCTTTCTTTCATCCCACCCCTCTTTTCTCAGCCGTCTGCTTTCTTTCCCCCGATCTCTCTGTTCTCATCCCTCTGTTTTCTTTCATCCCACCCCTCTTTTCTCAGTCCTCTGCTTTCTTTCATCCCTCCCCTCCATTCTCACCCTTCTGCTTTCTTTCACCCCACCCCTCTGTTCTCATCCCTCTGCTTTCTTTCACCCCACCCTCTGGTCTCATCCCTCTTCTTTCTTTCATCCCACCCCGGTGTTCTCAGCCCTCTGCTTTCTTTCATCCCACCCCTCTGTTCTCAGACCCCATGCTTTCTTTCACTCCACCCCATTTTTCCCATCCTTTTAATTTCTTTCTCCCAACCCCTCTGTTCTCATCCCTCTGCTTTCTTTCACCCCACGATCTGTCCTCAGCCCTCTGTTTTTTTCATCCCACCCCTCTGTTCTCATCCCTTTGATTACTTTCACCCCACCCCTCTCTTCTCATCTCTTTGCTTTCGTTCATCCCACCCCTCTGTTCTCATCCCTCTGCTTTCTTTCGCCCTACCCCTCTGTTCTCATCCCTCTGCTTTCTTTCATCCCACCCCTCTTTTCTCAGCCGTCTGCTTTCTTTCCCCCATCTCTCTGTTCTCATCCCTCTGTTTTCTTTCATCCCACCCCTCTTTTCTCAGTCCTCTGCTTTCTTTCATCCCTCCCCTCCGTTCTCACCCTTCTGCTTTCTTTCACCCCACCCCTCTGTTCTCATCCCTTTGATTACTTTCACCCCACCCCTCTCTTCTCATCTCTTTGCTTTCGTTCATCCCACCCCTATGTTCTCATCCCTCTGCTTACTTTCACTGCAACCCTCTGTTCTCAGCCGTCTGCTTTCTTTCATCGCACCCCTCTGTTCTCAGCCCTCTGCTTTCTTTCACCCCACCCCTTGGATCTCATCCCTCTGCTTATTTTCACCCCACATCTTTGTTCTCATGCCTCTGCTTTCTTTCATCCCACCCCTCTGTTCTCAGCCCTCTGCTTTCTTTCATCCCACCCCTCTGTTCTCAGACCTCTGCTTTGTTTCACCCCACCCCTCTGTTCTCATCCCTCTGCTTTCTTTCTTCCCACCCCTCTGTTCTCATGCCTCTGCTTTCTTTCAACCCACCCTCTGGTCTCATCCCTCTGCTTTCTTTCACCCAACTCCTCTGATCTCATCCCTCTGCTTTCTTTCATCCCACCCCTCTGTTCTCATCCCTCTGCTTTCTTTCGCCCTACCCCTCTGTTCTCATCCCTCTGCTTTCTTTCATCCCACCCCTCTTTTCTCAGCCGTCTGCTTTCTTTCCCCCGATCTCTCTGTTCTCATCCCTCTGTTTTCTTTCATCCCACCCCTCTTTTCTCAGTCCTCTGCTTTCTTTCATCCCTCCCCTCCGTTCTCACCCTTCTGCTTTCTTTCACCCCACCCCTCTGTTCTCAGCCCTCTGCTTTCTTTCATTCCATCCCTCTGTTCTCATCTCTCTGCTTTCTTTCACCCCACCCCTTCGATTTCATCTCTCTGCTTTCTTTCACCCCACATCTCTTTTCTCATCCCTCTGTTTTCTTTCACTCCACTCCTATGTTCTCATCCCTCTGAGTCTTTCAACCCACGCCTCTGTTCTCATCCCTCCACTCACTTTCACCCCACCCCTCTGTGCTCAGCCCTCGGCTTTCTTTCATCCCACCCCACTGTTCTCATCCTTCTGCTTTCTTTCACCCCACCCTTCTGTTCTCATCCCTCTGCTTTCTTTCACCCGACCCCTCGGTTCTCATTCCTCTTTCTTTCACCCGACCCCTCTGTTCTCATCCCTCTGCTTTCTTTCACCCACCCATCTGTCCTCAGCCGCCTGCTTTTTTTCATCCCACCCCTCTTTTCTAATCCCTCTGATTTCTTTTACCCCACCCCTCTGTTCTCATCCATCTGCTTTCTTTCACCCCACCCCTCTGTTCTCATCCCTCTGCTTTCTTTCACCCCACCCCTTGGATATCATCCCTCTGCTTATTTTCACCCCACATCTCTGTTCTCATGCCTCTGCTTTCTTTCATCCCACCCCTCTGTTCTCAGCCCTCTGCTTTCTTTCATCCCACCCCTCTGTTCTCAGACCTCTGCTTTGTTTCACCCCACCCCTCTGTTCTCATCCCTCTGCTTTCTTTCTTCCCACCCCTCTGTTCTCATGCCTCTGCTTTCTTTCAACCCACCCTCTGGTCTCATCCCTCTGCTTTCTTTCACCCAACTCCTCTGATCTCATCCCTCTGCTTTCTTTCATCCCACCCCTCTTTTCTCAGCCGTCTGCTTTCTTTCCCCCATCTCTCTGTTCTCATCCCTCTGTTTTCTTTCATCCCACCCCTCTTTTCTCAGTCCTCTGCTTTCTTTCATCCCTCCCCTCCGTTCTCACCCTTCTGCTTTCTTTCACCCCACCCCTCTGTTCTCATCCCTTTGATTACTTTCACCCCACCCCTCTCTTCTCATCTCTTTGCTTTCGTTCATCCCACCCCTATGTTCTCATCCCTCTGCTTACTTTCACTGCAACCCTCTGTTCTCAGCCGTCTGCTTTCTTTCATCGCACCCCTCTGTTCTCAGCCCTCTGCTTTCTTTCACCCCACCCCTCTGTTCTCATCCCTCTGCTTTCTTTCACCCCACCCCTTGGATCTCATCCCTCTGCTTATTTTCACCCCACATCTTTGTTCTCATGCCTCTGCTTTCTTTCATCCCACCCCTCTGTTCTCAGCCCTCTGCTTTCTTTCATCCCACCCCTCTGTTCTCAGACCTCTGCTTTGTTTCACCCCACCCCTCTGTTCTCATCCCTCTGCTTTCTTTCTTCCCACCCCTCTGTTCTCATGCCTCTGCTTTCTTTCAACCCACCCTCTGGTCTCATCCCTCTGCTTTCTTTCACCCAACTCCTCTGATCTCATCCCTCTGCTTTCTTTCATCCCACCCCTCTGTTCTCATCCCTCTGCTTTCTTTCGCCCTACCCCTCTGTTCTCATCCCTCTGCTTTCTTTCATCCCACCCCTCTTTTCTCAGCCGTCTGCTTTCTTTCCCCCGATCTCTCTGTTCTCATCCCTCTGTTTTCTTTCATCCCACCCCTCTTTTCTCAGTCCTCTGCTTTCTTTCATCCCTCCCCTCCGTTCTCACCCTTCTGCTTTCTTTCACCCCACCCCTCTGTTCTCATCCCTCTGCTTTCTTTCACCCCACCCTCTGGTCTCATCCCTCTTCTTTCTTTCATCCCACCCCGGTGTTCTCAGCCCTCTGCTTTCTTTCATCCCACCCCTCTGTTCTCAGACCCCATGCTTTCTTTCACTCCACCCCATTTTTCCCATCCTTTTAATTTCTTTCTCCCAACCCCTCTGTTCTCATCCCTCTGCTTTCTTTCACCCCACGATCTGTCCTCAGCCCTCTGTTTTTTTTCATCCCACCCCTCTGTTCTCATCCCTTTGATTACTTTCACCCCACCCCTCTCTTCTCATCTCTTTGCTTTCGTTCATCCCACCCCTATGTTCTCATCCCTCTGCTTACTTTCACTGCAACCCTCTGTTCTCAGCCGTCTGCTTTCTTTCATCGCACCCCTCTGTTCTCAGCCCTCTGCTTTCTTTCACCCCACCCCTCTGTTCTCATCCCTCTGCTTTCTTTCACCCCACCCCTTGGATCTCATCCCTCTGCTTATTTTCACCCCACATCTCTGTTCTCATGCCTCTGCTTTCTTTCACCCCAACCCTCTGTTCTCAGCCCTCTGCTTTCTTTCATTCCATCCCTCTGTTCTCATCTCTCTGCTTTCTTTCACCCCACCCCTTCGATTTCATCTCTCTGCTTTCTTTCACCCCACATCTCTTTTCTCATCCCTCTGTTTTCTTTCACTCCACTCCTATGTTCTCATCCCTCTGAGTCTTTCAACCCACGCCTCTGTTCTCATCCCTCCACTCACTTTCACCCCACCCCTCTGTGCTCAGCCCTCGGCTTTCTTTCATCCCACCCCACTGTTCTCATCCTTCTGCTTTCTTTCACCCCACCCTTCTGTTCTCATCCCTCTGCTTTCTTTCACCCGACCCCTCGGTTCTCATTCCTCTTTCTTTCACCCGACCCCTCTGTTCTCATCCCTCTGCTTTCTTTCACCCACCCATCTGTCCTCAGCCGCCTGCTTTTTTTCATCCCACCCCTCTTTTCTAATCCCTCTGATTTCTTTTACCCCACCCCTCTGTTCTCATCCATCTGCTTTCTTTAATCCCACCCCTCTGTTCTCAACCCTCTGCTTTCTTTAATCCCACCCCTATATTCTCATCCCTCTGCTTTCTTTCACCCCATCCCTAAGTTCTTGTAGAGGAACAGTTGCATGCCTCTGCAGGAAACCCTGCCCCCTACCTTCGATATGTTGGAATCCTAAGATTGTGCCGTGTTTGACACCAGCAGTTGTGCCAATACTGCAACTTATGTTCAAAAGTAGATACCTATTGAGACAACCATATCGAATGTATCCCTGACGGGACGACTATTTGAGGGAGGAACTCTGTGAAAGAATATGAGAAGGAGAAAAGAAACAAAGCCTGTGACGTCTTCAAAAAGTATGAATAACATTTCAGGCTACGGGTTGTAAAGGATGTATGATCCTACAGAAACTAATGACACAGTAAAGAATCAAGTGAACTTTTAACTATGAAAAAGAAGATTACCCCTGTATAAAGTGCTGCAGAGAATCAACCTTTCAATAATTGTACAGACGCTGAAACGCAATTAGACTAAGTCATCATAGAAGCTGGCTATATGTAGTGAATAAAATGCAGGCAAAGCAGCCATTGTATAGAAGCTGGACATCAGTATTACAAATTTAGCAACCCGGGCCCCATGAAGAGGGAAGAGAAAAATTGTGTTGCAGTAAAAATAAGTTGTATCATGGAGCTGCATGGCGAGGCTGTCAAGACTGAAGCAGCCAAAGTCAGCGATCTATTTTGGAAATGAGCATACATACACAGGATTAAGCATCCCTTGTTAAGGTGCAAAGAAAGAATGCTAAATGTGCCAAGTTTATTTAAAAGCTGCAAAATGGACCAAATCTTGGTCTCCCGTCACGCGAGCCAAGCATGAAAATAGAGTTTTAACTCAGAGGCCTAGAACAACGATAGTGTGTGCCTGCACCCCTGTGTATTCTGAATGACAAGGATACTTTGCAAGGCCAAGTTCAAAGACAATCTTCATCGCAGAAGTCATGGGTGATGAGAGATGTTGGGCTAATTTGTTGGGAGGTAGAGTCAGGCCCACCTCCTTGTACCTGTGTATGGGCTTACATGCTGATAAGTGAACCGAATGTTCCAGACATGGTACAAGCGTGCCAACCAATTGTAGAGGTCCATAAAATGAAGGACCTTATAGTTTGAGAAACCAATAAGAGACTATGTACTTAATGTTTTTGAAGATGGCATGTTTTGATCGTAGGCATATGTAATCCACCTGACAGTGGGCAGCCAATTACAATGCTAGTTCCTACATATAGTATTCTTAGATGTTCCTTTTAAGCCTATCCCGATCCCCAGTAGGTTTTTCATTATTTGCCGTGTAATATGACGTCACCTCTGATGTATTTTTCATATATAACCTTTGTTTTGTGAAAAGGGCACTGAAAGAAATCGAGCGTACGTCCGTTGATGTTCGTTGTAACTCCCTGTTTTAGATAATTGTTATTAAAACAGTACTTTGCCATATTCCTAAAATGGCTCGGTTATTTGGACTTGGAGTTATTCTATGTGATACTATCCATTACATGCACGTTTCTAAATGGCCCTAAACTCATTCTCATCCCTCTGCTTTCTTTCATCCCACCCTTCTGTTCTCATCCCTCTGCTTTCTTTCACCCCACCCCTCTGACTTTAGCCTGCTTTTCTTGTGCAATGTGCATTTATATTTGTATGAGTTGGCCATATATGAATTATTTCACCATGCCTTTTCCTTTTTCTATGTGTATAATTGTACACTGTATTGTATTCTTGTTGATGAAGCTTGCAATGTTACACTTGAAAATACAGTTTCAGACTGATAGTTCTGAGTCCATTAAGCACAAACCTGTAGGCGGTCATTTACATCTTAATTTGATTCTCTCTCAGATAGTGCTGCAGTTGGTATATTAAACGATACAATTCCCCTTATCATATACAGTCTTGATCCATAGTCACAAAGTAATTTCACTAAAACAGTGATGGCCCTGTCCACAATTAATGACCCATTCATTTTTAGTATGAACTATTAGGTGGCAGAGTGACCTACACACCAAAACTATTGCATTAGAGAACAGATAGGGAGAAATGGCATATGAGGAGGGACACGCAGCTTGCTGGTGTTGTTTGGTGTTTCGCCTCCCATTTACTGTCCATGGCCATGCTAATCCCTATGGCCGTCCCCACCCAGTTCCTCCCCATCCCCGCCCAAAATCCCTCTTCCTGGGAACTCATTCAGCTGGCTTTAATCAAAACTTAACATCAAACTTTGCACTTGAAGTGCCTGCCAGTGTAGCTGTAAACAACGACTGGTGCAATAAAAAGGCCTAAACCAAATCTGCCTTCAGCCACTTCATTTATAAGCACTATGCGTGTCTTTCACTAAAGTCCTGTTAAAAACAAGCATTGGCAAAAATAACCGTTTTCTCTTGTGTTTAAGTATTAATCATTTGCCAGCCACAGCAATCAGATGCCCATGTACTCGCACCATTTTGCACCTGTTACCATTAATGGCCAGTTAATATCTGTACTGTAGTGCCTGACAAGTGCCTTTCACATGCCTACACAAAAGCCCAAACTGTTGGCATTGCCAATTCTTGTTATAAATAAGTATTGGTGGGTGAACAATTGTTCTCCCTCATTGATTTAATGGTGGAACTTATTTCATGGTAAGGCGAGCCCATGCTCTGTGCCTCTGTAAACTTCTCTGCCTCTCATGCTATGTCTATGGCTTCCTCTGGGCAGGCTTCCCTCGCAAGCCACTCACTGCACTTAACTTTACCAGTCTACCTGTCCCGCATCTCCTTGGCAGATACCTCTACTGCAGTGCCACCGCAACCCTGTTCTCTGCTGTCCTCCACTGCTGCATGCCAGCCCACCTAGGGCCAGCAATGCATTATTGCCCAGGTAATCAAAAGTCTTTGTCTGCTTATTGGATGAGAAAAAAGCAATATTAACTGAAAACGTGCATTGAAAAAGACAAAGGTTTTTTTGGCAATACATAGGCATTAGTGTCATGTCTCCAGGTACTCACACCATTGCCCAGCTATTGGCAGCATATGAATAGGAAGTATTATAAATGGCAATCATATGCCAACTATTGCTATGGTACACAAGGTCATGCCATCAAAGGGCCAGTTATTCACACCATTAAACGTGTTTTTGGATATCATTCCTTATCACTCACACCATTGTCAAGTATTCCCATCAAAACGCACGTATTTGCAACATTGCCATCTATTCCCAAATACTGCAATCATTGCTATGAATATGTAGATACAACCGCAGTACCTGAGTATGCCCCTTTTGCACCGTAAAACCACATTCCAATGTTCATAGTTATCAAAGTAAAGCCAGTAATCATTATGCTCGGAGAGCATTGTAATCCCAGATGTATGTATGCACAGCTCGCATGCCAAAGGCAGACTTGATAGGGGCTGTGTGTGCGTGTGATGCCAGAGGACTATGTTCTTGGCATGGCATGCACAGTGCCTTCGCTAGTGTGTGTATGCAGTGCCGGGATGATGTGTGTGCGTGTATTGCCAGTGCGATGTATGTTTTGTGTGTGTGTGTGTGTGTGTGAGAGCAACGTAGTCATTGGGGTTGTGTGTTTATGCATTTTTATGGGTATTGTGTGTGAGCAGTGATGCTGTATGATGTCGTTGGGGTGCTGTTGACCTCTGGCAGGCCAGTTGAAGATTGTGCGCATGTGTGTGTGGGTGCATTTCCCTGTGTATGTGCGTGGTGTGGTATGTGTGTCTATGTACATTCTGCAACTGCACCTTGATTTAGGATGAATAAAATAAATGACAATGTTCTCAACAAAACAATAACATTGTATGGTATATGGGTTGCAATAGGGAAGCCCTTTTAAATAAGGCTGTCAAAGTCTCAATTCCAACATGGCCCCTCTATTTGCTATACACAAATAATACTCGTAATACCCTCTATCGATACTCTTATGTTCATAGTTTTGCCATACTGAAGGTCTCATTACAGCTAATGAGGTCATTTGAATTCGAACCAACGTGTGTGCATCATTAGATTGCAAATGCACCGTATTCCATATTCTAACATTTACTTGAAAAAAAAATGCTATTTCTAGAAAGAAAGTCTACACATTTGGAATGGTTCGTACAGTTGAGCTGCTCTAAAAAGTTTGTGATACTTGCCTTTCAATTTTTGGTGAAGTCAACCCAGCTGGACATAATAGTCTACAGGCCTGAATCACAAATGTGTTTTTCAATGATGCAATCCTATTGAAAAACGATGTTGCAATCAGGCCCGAAGTGCATGGTAAGGTGCGTGTCTAGCGGGCGTCCAACGCGTCATGGCTTTTGCAGGATTCACTTGGATGCATCCTGTGGCCCGCATGACTTTCCCACCGCCCTGATGTCCCCGCCCTTGAGCTGTGCAGTGCATCGGGCATATACGATCCGCTCAGGTTCTGATGACTCGGCTAATAACGTGCCTTTGTCTGTTTTGGATTAGCAGGTTTCTATTTACAGGGTGTGCAGGCTTCCATTTCCATCAATTGACTTCATTTTCAAAAGGCCACCTTCTCATTGAGAAGAGATTGGGATCAGTTAGAGGGCACCTCCACACAGCAACCTAATGGGTAAACACCAATCTCTATCACTTAAAGCATTGTGTTATTCAAAAAGTAATATATTGGTAACATTTAAAAAATGTTTAACACACATATAAAAGTATTTTATGTTTTCATTTTCGAACTTAGTTCAACATACACACAGAATAATATGTATATGCAAAGTGACAAACACATCATTTAATCGGCATTGTCCTCCTGTATCCGGGGATGTGTAAACTGCAACCGTTTGTGCAGCATGTTAATACATGTCTCTCCTCAATTGTACCATGTTCATTTTTCTCCAGGAGCTGGGAGTAGGATTAGGGTAGATGCTTGATACTGTTCCCAAAGGAGGGAAACATGCTGCTGTAAGCGGTCCTTTACTCACCTAGTGGTAGAAATGGTTGAGTAATCTACCCCAAGCCCTACGGAGTGAAGATGGATGGTCCAAGATGCAAGAGAACACACAAAAATAGAAAGCAACAACAGCGGCTGTCTGGGAAAGGTTACACTTTGAGCAATTTGATTTGTTCAATTCACATGAATATTAATGTACAGGTCATGGATTGGGACCTCTTCAATGTGCTATGTAAATATGAAATGCTTCAGTAAAATGATGACGTCTTCAGTAGAATAGTGTTTACTAATTCAGTCGGATCAGATGCAGGTTTACTGTGGGTTTGGGGCCCAAAGGGTGATGGGTTTACTTAGATCACCAAGCATCCCAGTCATACTAGCAAGAGTTGCTAAAGACTTAACCTACCTCTGGAAATAATGTCCATTTGGTTGACCACACCTATGTATTTTAGATCGGATGCCCCGAAAGAGACGCAGTCAAGTACAGCTTTCCTGTACTCCCTGAACATAATGGAAACTGACACCCATGACCACCAACAGCATAGAATCCCCACTCTCTGGGAGGTGAGGTTATCTAGCTAGAGAAATGGGCTACATGTGAGACTTGCTGTTGGGAACCTAAGACGATGAAGCTACACACAAGTAATTGCATACCCTGGTACCTCAGGAGTGTAATCCATCAGGCAACATTGCACCCATAGGTTAACCAAGTTATGAAAAAGATAAAGATATAGAGTGGCGCTGCTGCCGACCTGCAGGTTAGGATGTCGGGGCTCACCGTGTAACTGCACCAGCTTAAACTGGTAGTGGCCACACCGTACATTCTGCCATGGTCTTCTTGCAAGATTTTTCACTCAAGAAGTGCGCTCCTATGCAGGCTGATTGGTTGAGGAACATGACTGGGACACAGATGTTACGAGGCCCAGCTAAATCATATCATTGCCTTTATCAGCCACAAGGCGAATGAGAGTAATTTGTGATACTTTTTATGTCTGTCTGAGGAGAGTGACATGTAACACTTTGCCCGTAGCCCTTGAAGCTGTATGTAGTGAGACCCAGACCGAGTCAGCTGTTCTGTGATGCTTATAAAGTTCATTATGGTGAAAGGCCCTTTAAACTGCTGCAACTCTGTAAGTTTGGTAGAGAGTTGTTGAATGTGTCTAAGAGTTTCTTCTGTTTCCCTGCACCATGGTACACACATGTTTCAATTTTTATTTTCCCTGCATTACAGTGTGGTTAATACACATAGTACTAACAACAATGACAATAACAAACGAATAATAATAATAATAATAATAATAATAATAATAATGCTCCCATTCAATAACAAACAGCTGTTGTTTGATACCTATCATTTGGCCATTACAGCTTGACTAAAGGAACATTTTCCCTCCTGTCATCTTGGAAAGGTGGTCCATGCCTGGCAATGGTTTTGTTGATTTGTTTATGTCAGTTCTGTGGTAATGTTTATACTCAGTGCATGTTTTCCTTTGTGTTACAACTTTGAGCTGCAGCATGTAAGTATGCAATTCAATTAATCCCGTTGGTATATCATAGGGAACAGTTTAATGTTTGTGCTTTTCCTTGAATGTTGCACCATTTTGCTTTTTCATATAGCAGCACATTATAGTACATTTTAACATTCTTTTTTTATTATTTGTGTGTGTGTTACGAGTTTGTTATTAATGTTTAACAGACAAAAACCAATAAAACAAACAATCCATAAACATTCCCATGCACAATTAATGTATGTACACAGGTAATCATTAGAATTCTTTCGTAAATCAACTAGACCTAGAACTCCCAAAGGTCCCCCCATTAATTCATATAGACTGTTTCGTCCAAGGATGTATGTACAACAGCTAAAGCCTTCACCAAAGCTATACATAATTTTGTCATTTGACCGCCCATCCACCTATTCCAAAACCATTTGCTTTCCAAACATTCTTCTTTTCATATGAATCTCAGACATTTCTGTTTTTTCAATTGATCAATACTCCACTGTTTAATACAGCTTATTAACATATGCGTTCACACATTTATTACACTAACATGTAATACCCAAGTGCGTTCTACTGGCTACAGTGTATCTCTGGGTTCCTTTGTGCGCCCTAGTGACACACAGGAGAACACAGAGATACACAGTAGACACTAGGGTGCTCGTATATTAATAAGCTGTTTACAACAGTGGAGTATTTATCAAATGGTTAATTACATGTACCAAAAGAACAGGGAACTTTTCAGTAATATCACTGTCTGACCTCTGCGACCAGTATTTTGATTGCAATTTTTCAGGGATGTCACATTGGTGTGTCCAAGAAACGGAGACAAAGGGCCTCATTACGACCCTGGCGGTACAGGGTAAACGGCGCCGTAAAAGGTGCCGGCGCCGTTTAACCCGTACCGCCTCATTACGAGGTCCCCTCGCGGGACCCAGGAAGCAACGCCTGGTCAAACCAGGCATGCTTACCAGGTCCCGCGAGGGGAAGAGGGAGCAAACAACGGGCCAACTCGTAATGGCCCGTTGTTTGCTCCCTCTCCCATTCCCCTTCAGCCCTATGGGGGCTGAAATGGGAATGGGGAAGGACTGGGGCCTTGGAGGGGCATTCCGAACTCGGAATGGCCCGGTAATTCCTCATTCTGAGGACCCGGACGTGATTTCAGCGGCAGCCATGCCGCCAATAGCAGCATGGCTACCGCCGAGGCTCAAAGAGTTCCCCTACTCCGTTTGTAAAGGTAAAAGTGCATGGGCCTCATTACGACCTCGGCAGTAGCCATGCAGCTATTGGCGGCATGGCTGCCGCCGAAATCACGTCCGGGTCCGGGTCCTCAGAATGAGGAATTACCGGGCCATTCTGAGTTCGGAAGGCCTGGTCATTCCTCCCTCCAAGGACCGGGACCCGGTACTTCCCCATTCCCATTTCAGCCCGCGTAGCGCTGAATGGGAATGGGAGAGGGAGCAAACAACGGGCCATTACGAGTTGGCCCGTTGTTTGCTCCCTCTTCCCCTCGTGGGACCCGTAAGCACGCCTGGTTTGACCAGGCGTTGCTTCCTGGGTCCCGCGAGGGGACCTCGTAATGAGGCGGTATGGGGTAAACGGTGCTGGCACCTTTTACGGTGCCATTTACCCCGTACCGCCAGGGTCGTAATGAGGCCCTATGTTTTGATCACACCCAATTACTGCGCCATAGTAACAGATAGATTCCGGAATACTGATTCTTGTTAGCTAACGACGCAGGACACGGGAAAGTTACTACTTTCAGGCGGGATTTAGCCAGGTACTACACACAACTCTCAGCTGTTATGCACATTTCAACCACAGATATGCATACCGAGATACGTCCTGATTTGAAAAAGGCATTTATAATGCCGAAACACGTGTTATCATAAAGGGCCACCAATAAAACATATCAATACAACAAGAATCAGTATTCCGGAATCTATCTGTTACTATGGCGCAATAACTGGGTTAATTACATGTATGCACCAGTCAGACATGTTTTTAACAGACGTTTATAAAAAAATCTATAGTAAAACAATTAATATTTTTGTACTTCAATAAGAGTTTGTTGATGACGAGATATGTGCGAAGTATTCATAAGTGTTGGAATGTTTTCAGAGTCAGGAAATCCCGAGCAGCAGTAAAGTTGTGTCCCTCCTATTTTTTTGGAGGTAGTATTACTATAAATCCCAGATATGAAAACGGGGGGCTCTTCTTAGTTTAGAAGTAGTTTGTGACTCAATCTGTATCCATCATGGATTATTCTTTGTGGTTCTCTTGAGAAGTGAGCCATTTTGCGTGAGAGAAAAATCTTGCTAGTGGCAAAGTTCCAACAGTCCAAAGCCCCCTTTATTGCAGAAGGCTGCAGTCTGCTGTAGGTGTCAAGAGGTGTGTGTGGATCATATGAACTTGCGGTGGTGCTGTTCTCACTGACAAACCATTTTGTTTTGTTTTATTGAAGCAAGCAATTTTTGTTGCAGGGTCATTTTGGATGACATCTATGATGTCCGCAAGACCCAGAACAGTCCTTATCAAAAAACACTTGGATGGATATTCAATGTGTGGGGATGTTCTTTTGCTCAATATTCAAGATCTTGCAAGGGAAGAGAGTCACAAATACTTCAGGTGGCCATTCGGCTAGTCAATGTTGCAGTTGTATATTGGTCCTAGAAGTGGGTGATATTCTTTCCACATCACCTTAGATATTGCTCAGCTACCTTTACACCCAAATAAAGAGACCAAATCTCTTGATGATGCCCCCACAAAAACTGGGGAGATAACATCAGGTCATCATCAAGTAGAACATGATTACAAAACGGGCTATCTACTGCCACACTCTTCACTTATGGATTGCTTCACATATACTTGGGTTTGGCAGCAGCCCTCTTTGTGTCGATAAAAAGACAGAGATGGTGGCCGAAGGACCCATGTAGAGAGCCAGCAGAGCATCATTGAATGTAGATAGCAACCCCATCCTGTGCAGCACCTCAAATAGACCTTTCCAGCAGATATTTAAGGCTTTTCAGCAATGACTTTCGGAATGACAGATGGTCTGCAGACCCTTCCTCCCCAGCTAACCACTGCTATATCTCCACTACCACCTTATTGTGCAAATATTTGGAGAGGTTGGGCATCTCCCAACTAATTCACCACACTGAGGGCCCTATTCTCAACTTGGCTCAGTGAAGGTGCTAAACAGCACGATTCACTGCGCCAAAAGAGGACGCCCAGGCTCCACTACTATTCTCAAGAGGGCCTGGGCGTCCTCGGAGAGCACGACAGTGATCTGTGAGGATTGCGCCTGTTTTAAGGTGTTACGGGCGCAATCCAATCTCGGCAGCATTTCTGTAAAATAACGACATATTTGTTATTTTACAAAAATGCTGCCGAGAACAAAGCTGAACACGTTGCTATACACCAAGGTGAGCAGCTTCACTATTGCCACTATTGCAGGATGTTGAAGCTGCTTACTGTGGTGTATAGGAAAGTGTTCATATACACCTTTATGGTGTATATGAACATTTTCATTTAAAGCGAGCTGCTTCAACGTTGCAGCATGCAACGTTGAAGCTGCTCACTTTGGTTTAAATGAAAGTGTTCATATTCACTCGTGTGGTGTAAATGAACACTTTCATTTAAAGCGAGCAGCTTCAACGTTGCAGCCTGCAATGTTGAAGCTGCTTGCTTTGGTTTAAATGAAAGTGCTCATATGCACCATTGCTTTCATTTAAACCAAAGCGAGCAGATTCAACGTTGCAGTATGCAACGTTGAAGCTGCTAGGTTTGGTGAAAATGAAAGTGTACAAATACACCCATGTGTTGTATATGAACACTTTCATTTACACCAAACAAGGCTTCTTGTGGCACTCCTCCAGTTTAATGGCACCAAAACAGTACTTTATTTGTGCGGTAGTTTAGCGTACATATTAAACTGGCAGAGTGCCACAGAAATAGGCTCCCAAAAAGCCAGTTTCTGAATGTGGCGGTTGATAGGTTGGTTTCAAACCCATCCCAGCAACCGTCAAATATATTCCGAAAGTGGCGCATTGCTTCCGACCTCGGAGAAATGCGCCACCTTCAGAATAGGTCATAAGTACCGAAAAAGATCATTAAGCCTTTTAACGTCCTTTTCGGTACTTAACACCTAGATGAGAATAGGGCCCTGAATCTGTTGGCTTTCTCCACTACCACCAGTCTGACTTCAGAGCAACCAGAGGTACGGAAACTGCTCTCCTGAACACCCCCGTTCTCTCAAACCTTGACTCCAACTTTCCTGCTGTTCTCATCCTCCTCGATCTGTCCTCTGTCTTTGACACTGTCATTCATACCAGACTCCTAAATCAACTCCATGATACTCTGGGCATCATGGACCCGGCACTGACTTGGCTGACCTCTCAGATTCGAATGGGCCCTTTTCTCTCCTATACCTCACTCTCTACTTGCACCGTTCCTTAGGGCTCTAGCCTCTCGCCGTGGATTGTTCACATTTACCTTGTCCGTCTTGCTCACCTGATCGTCACCTTCTCTCCTCAATTTCCAGTGTTATGCGGATGACACTCAGCTCTCCCTTAAGCTTCCCACCTCTGCCTCCTCTCCTTCCTCTGTTATTCCTGATAGCTTGACTGCTATTCAGGCATGGTGTGATGCTAACAATCTCTGTCCTAATGCCAGTAAGACCGAGATCTTTCTCGTTCAAACTCCTCCATCATCCTGCCCCCCTACTCTCTGGCTGCTCTACTTGGGCCCCCTCCTACCAACCTGTTATGAGGCAAAACACGTGGGTGTCATCTTTGACTTCTCTCTCTCTCCTTCTCACCTCATATAGATGACCTTGCCAAAAAGGCTCACTTTCAGCTTCACTGCCTCAGAGGCATTCTTCCTCTCCTCACCTTCCACAGAAGCTCAATGTCTTTAGCGCTATGGTTCTTTCTAGGCTGGACTACTGTAACAGCCTTTTCCTCAATCTGCCCATTTCTTCCCTCAACTAATCCAGAATAGGACTGCAAGTCTTAACCTTGGCCTCAAGATGCAATCCTAATATCTCTACACTGGCTCCAGGTGGCTGCAAGGATCAAATTCAAAACCCTCTGCATCATACATAAGGCTTTCTGGGGCCTGGGACCTCGCTATATTCAACTTTCCTGCCCTAAAAACCTTCCTGCTAGACTCCTTTGGTCCTCTAGCTCTAACTCTCTACAGGTCAGGCGTTTTTCCAAGCCGAGAGTTGGGAGTAGATCTCTTTCTTCTACCAAAACCTCCCCCTGAAATGGCATCCCTGCCCGTCTCAGACTTGAGCTGGAACTCCTTAAGTTCCGAAAGCTTCTCAAGACCTTCCTTTTATCCTCCTCCTTCCCTCTCCGACTTCCTTGTTAACGCCCCCCCTGCTGTTGCGTCTGGCTGCCTGGTCCTTTCTGAGTCATACAGGGACTAGACTACTGAGTCTGGTCCACCCCCCTCCGCACACTAGCTACCCTTATCTCTTGCATTTCCTGTTGCTGCACTTGCATGATTTGAATGTCACAAGGCCTAGCTGGACGGTTTACTGCTGTTTATTCCACTCTATTCTCCCCTCGCCCTTAGTCTTGGGGCACCTAGAAACGCTTTCTGCTGTACAAACATCATACAGTTGACCAATAAATAAATAAATAAATAAATAAATAAATACACTGGCATGGCCCTTGTTTCTTTGAATGATGTTTGTCCGCTGTCCTGTAATGACTACACCATTCCTCACTCTTATGATCACTGCTTGATTGGTGTTCTCAATTTTGTGGATGAAATTCTGTGTAGGTTTATTAGAATATATGTCAGTATTATATAATTCACACTGAAAAGAAAGGTTGGCTAGTTGTAATCGCACATTTGATAACCATCACTCACCTGTGCAGAAGATGGTTTACTTCTACCCGAAATAGGCAATACAATTAATCAGAGAGCCTCCATCACAGTGGTGCCTTCTCTAAGTTTACATATCTGAGAGTAGCATGTTATAGAATAGAATTCCTAGAATGTATGGCATATCTGTGCTGTTGTACACCCAAGTCTCCTCTTTTTCATTTCCTGCATCAATATTTGACTGGCTCTCTGTCCTTATCCAGTGGACTCTGAGTCTCTTGTATTTCTTCACATATTCCATTTACCATTGTTCCCACTTGAATAGTGTTAAGTCTGCCTTGGATCTGTAATGGTTGTAGAAGTCTTTTCAGATAAATTATAGTATAGTCTTAGCTGCACCCTCTCGCAGTTTGCCACTTTCATTATGGCATAGTCTGCCTGAAGAGATTTCAGGGAGTGTTCTACCATTAGCATCACATTGTCCTTGTACAGTGCTGGACCAGAAGGCATGGCCTCATTACAAGTTTTCTGGTCCGGTAACAACGGTGCTGTTGGGTAAATATTGTCTAGTTTTTCTTTCTGCACCTCACTCTGAATGCGGTCAGGCCATTCTGAGGTACTGTTTGATGACCACGTCACATGTGCAAACAACTTTGCCTCTAAATATTGCACTAGGTCTGATAATGTGGTTTCCCTTTGTGACATTCTGAAATTCGTTTTTGGTGACACACTGTTATTATGAAATGGGTTCCCTTTAATGTACAGATGGCAGTGTGAAACACACTTGCCACGCCCAGTAGGTGCTCTATGATCACTTTCCCGGCCAACGCACCATAAATATGTTGGGTATTTTGTATAGATTTGGGGCCTAGCAGTATTTTCTTTCCACCAAAATGAAAATAATTCAGTAATAATCACTCTTTGCATTCAGATTAGATTTGGTATATAGTACTACAGTATACATACATTATTTCAGCACACAGATACTTTTAGTGGTATACATTATGTTGGTATGCGTTATTGGTGGTATTTCTGGTGAGCATAATTCCTTTGTTTTATATGTGGCCCCAATATCCAGAACCCCTTATGTTTGTTTAGTTTGTTCGTGTGATCACTAGAGAGGCCTCAGGCTTACATTTCAGGAACACCACATTTTCATTTGGAGTGCCACCATGGGCTGTCCTCACTGACTTATCTACGACAGCAAGCTAACATGTGGTATTCATCACCAACTTATCTACATCAGTGAACTATGTCCAGGGCCTCTCTTTCTGCTGACTCATGTACCTCCAGCAGCAGGCTATTTCATTATGTTAATATTATGTTCCGTTCAGAAAACACACACTTATATACTGAATGGAATCGTGCACACACCTACCGCCAAGTCTTATTTTTAGCTACCTTAAAAATGGCAATTGCACTGTCTAAACCTCTCCCCATATCCCCATATTATCAGTACTGTAATGGTAGATGCACAAATAAAAGAGAAAAATAAAACACACTATCCGTCTGCTTTCAGATATTTTTGTGTATTATAAAATTGCATTTCAACACGATCTTACTCTTTTTATGAAAATAAATGGAAATTGCACAGTAACAACATTATCTGTAACAAAATGAGAAGAGAGCGGCGAGAACATATTCAATTTGCAACAATAAACATGTTGATAAAAACACTGGAATTCCCTCTTCTACTTTGACTGAATAGTTTCGCACACATACACACTGCCCCCGCACTCTGCAATATAATTACCAAGCCTGTCCAGCATGTGAAATTCTTCGGCTGGTCGCCTTCTGGAAGTGGTATTTCTCCCTCTTAAATCACCCCAGCAAGGACGAGCATCTGCCGTCACTCAAACCGGGGCTTATTGACTGGAATTCCCAGTCTCTGCAGCAGTGCACTGGGATCTGCTTTTTCAATCAGGAAACTCCCCATCCACCAGCCAGGTCTTTCTCTGAGCTGTGTAAAAATGTCTTCTAACTCTCTTCTTCACCGAGATTCATTAGAAAAGCTCTGTTACAGCCCACCAAACGAGTTCAACCAATGAAAATCTATCATGTCCTACCCTCCTTCTCTGGAACAATGGCTTGGCTTATACAGTTGCAACTGTAACAAAACTGATGTCCTGCTTATTCAAGTCTTTGCTTCCTGCAAATACTGTGGACAGAGCACAGATAGAAGCAAAGAGAAAAAAACTGGATGCACGTTTAAAATGACTTTCAGAGCCTGTCATTTTCCATCTCATTTTGCACTGGAGAACACATTATATTATTAATGAGTTAGAATCATGTTAGTATTGTTAATGAGGTTAGTTCATTAATCCTCAAATGTGTCTCCTGCAACAGAGGAATTTCAGGTGAGAAAAAAAGATATGCTTTAACTGTGAAAAAAATTATTTGCATTTTAGATGTAGAAATCGTTTTTGACTGAATAGCCTGTTTTCATTTACATGTCCATGTCACACTGGCAACACATGCCTTGCTGTACTGCATTATAGCAATGCACCAACCCATGCAGTGGTGCTGCATGAAAAAAAATTGCTAAATAATCTTACAGTGCCGGTAAGCTACTGGCATTGTCGTTACCGGACCGCCAAACTACGAGTTCTGCTAGCGGGTGCCTTTCCAGCCACCAGATCTGGCCTGAGGGGCCGACTGGAAACCGCGAGCAGACCTCGATGGATGCACCGGCACCATTCGTGAATGGTGCTTCCGGCCTCCCCATTCCCATTGAGTCCAACGGGTCTTAATTGGGAATGGGAAGTGATAATCGGCACCCGGCAATGGGGATGTACCGGGTCCGCCGGGGCTGTAATGCTCCGGCAAGTCACCATTGCTGGGTTCCAGTAAAATCATAACTACCGCCAGGGTCAGAATTACCCCATATTCTTTCTCCTGCCTTCCAAGCTAATAAACAGTACTAGAACATTCTGTTGACAAAACAAATACGCAAAGGTACGCAAGCAATGTTCTTTTTATTTTTGCAGACCAATCAAAATTGTGCAGCCTTAAACAGCTAAATGTCCAGCTCAACGCACGTCCTTTTCTTTTGAGAGATGGTGATTGAAACATTTCCCAGGGCATGGTTCAAGAGGTGGATGTTGCCTATGATGAAGAATCCTGTGAGCCTGTTCTAAGTCGCTTGATGTCAGTATGTAGTCAATAGGGGAGTTACTATAATTTCTCGAGAGAAAAAAACATCATGCCTTCAAGATGAGTGCCCACACTGCCAAAAGTAAACTAAGCTGCATTCCTTCATAAATATGGAATACCAGCCTGCCTTGATGATCGCTTATCTTTCCATTAGCACACCTATCTAACTAACTGTCTGGGGCAAGTTCAGGTCACTCCTCACTTTCAGGCTCTGGTGTATACTCGTTTTCCTGACCCATGTCATCTATTGTCTCTTGTCATCACTCTTGTGTCTCCTCATCCTTCAGAACCTTTGAAACCACACCTCTTCTGCTTCAATTTATTGTATATTAATATTCATGAGTGATAATCTTTGCTCTCTTTTCACTCAGTCTACTCTCCTTAGTATGCCTTTCCCTCACCTGCCCCATCAGCATTTTCCTGTTTTTTTCCATGCTGTGAATACTTGCTATATTTTTGCTTTGATGGGCTTACCTCAATTTTTATTTTATTTTTTTATTTTATTTGTAATATCTAGTTTCTTACAAACTTTTATTACAACTTTTATTATCAACTTTCCTCATCGGTCTCTTCATTTCACATTTGTGAATTGTCAAAGTTCGAAGATCCGGAGACCATTCAGTTTACCGTTTTCTCCAGAAATATTATGACTGCACAAGTCAGGTGAACTGAATTCCCACTCAAAATTCGCAACCACAATTCATCCATACTGTCAGTAAGTGGAGCGAACTTAAACAGGTGTAGAGTTCTTAGGTCTTTAAGCAAATGACATTCAGTCAGTATGTGTTTTGTAATTTCCAGATGATTCGCACAGAACCTACAAAGAGGATCCTTTACATTGTCAATGTGCCGGACAAAACAAGATTGTCTGGTCTTATAAATGTTTGTTCTTAAATGCAGAAAACCATCTCCATGATAACGAGACGGGAATTTACTCAAATATTTCGGCAGTTGGTCTAGCTTGTTCGGAGTCAGCCCCAAATCCAAAGCGGTCTTTAATTCGTGATATTTTTCCAAGTTATCAATCCATAGCCATTGTTTTTTTTTGGCATTTTGAGGACGTTCTAATAGCATCTCCTTGGTGACATTTGCAGCTTGCATATTTGCTTTTACTTTTTCAGACCACAGTTCTTGTAAGGTTTCCATGTATGGGTTTTTTTGTGAGCTAAACAGTTTAAATGCTGGTTCTGGCTTTTCGATTGACATCTTTCGCAACAAAGCCATCGATTTCCAAATTACTGTTCCATACATAGGCTCCGGTCCCAATTCATGACGGATTATTGTCACTGATAAGTATTTAGGCAGTCTTAGCGCACGTTGCCAAAACAGACCTTCAAATTTTAACCAGATCTTGTAGTCAATGTTCCAGCCTGACTCGGCTCCAAACGTTATTGCTGGTATCACCTTTTGTAAGTACAAGGTTCGTACTGGAATCAAAGAAAATGTCCCATATTGTGAGTGAATTCTAGCTCCTTGTAGAGCTAATGTTTTGATTATTTTTTCAAGTTCAGTCACCCAACTCCATTCTCTTATTGACGTGCTGAAGGATATACCTAAATAGCGGAACACATTCACTACCTCAATCGGGACGTTGTTTATTGTCCACTTGAAGTTCTTATTTCTGTGACCCTCAACGAGGCCGAGCTTCAGAATGTTTGTTTTTTCCACGTTGATCTTCAGGTCATTTTCCACCATGTATATGATCAGCGTATTTAATAACCTCTGTAAGCCTATTTGCGTTTTTGTCGATCAATACTAGATCGTCTGCATAGATCAGACAATTTACAGGATTTCCGTTGACTTTGGGAGGGAAGCAATTAGTTTTTTCTAGCGTCCTGACACATACGCGATGTGTAGTTTGAATAGAACCGCTGCCAGTGGGCAGCCTTGCTTCACTCCCTTGTTTGTTGCAATCGGTTCAGAGAGGTCGCCATTTTCGTTTAGCCTAATTCTTATAGAGGTTAAATCATGCAGGGCCTTTATGGGATTTAGTATGTTGTCTGGGCATTTCCATTTCTTCAGCTTTCCCCAGAGCTTTGCCCGATTTATTCCATCAAAAGCTTGTTGCATGTCTATAAATGCGAGAAACAGTTTTTCTTTTCTTCGCAGGGTTTCTAGTTTCAGGAGGTTCAGTATGGAAAGATTGTTTTCAGTTCCGACTCCCTTGGTGAAACCGGTTTGCCTTACATCGTTTAGCCCAAATTGAAGGGCACAAGTTGAGATTTTTTTCTGTAAGAAGGCTGCAAATACTTTTCCAATGGTATCCAGTAAGGCAATTGGTCGGTAATTGGCAGGGACGTCCCTATTGCCTTTCTTATGAATTGGGAACATTATTGCCTCAGACCAGGATGATGGAATTTTCTTAGATTTTGCTATTATCACGAACAATTCGGCTATGAACTTGGCCCATTCATGAGGATTCTGTTTTAGCATTATGTTTGTGATGCCATCTGGGCCAACTGCTCTAGAGTTTTTTAGTTTTGCTATGGCACAGATTATGTTTTCCACCGTCTCTATTGTATCCCAGCCCGAGTCAGCAGAGATGTTTTCTTCCTCCGTCGAACAACCATGGGATGAGAATACTTTCTGGAAGTGACTCACCCATGCCGCCTCGGGTACTCCATTTGCCATGGTTTGGCTTGATTTAGGTGGTCTTGATTTAGGATTTTCCAAATATCTCTGGTGTTATGTGTTCTTATCAAGGAAAACATCGCCTCACCGCGTTCTTGATCCCGCTGGTGTGCGAAAGCTCTTAACCAGTTTCGGTACATTTGTTTACGTTGTTTGATTATACTTGCATTGTTGGTGCCAAATCTGGATCGCAGATCTTTTAGGTCTTTCCTCAATTTCTTCTTTTCACTATTCAAGCTTGTGCTCCACGTGTGTTTGTGATTAGGTACTGGAGGAGGATTTCTTGAGGGGTGCGTACTCAAATTTAGAAGGATTGCTGGATAATTTATGAACTCTGAGCTTTCTTTGTTTTCTGACTGAAAAACAGAAGTTAGTTGCCGGATCTGTTTTGTATTCAGCCTAAGCCTATAACGGCCAGAGTTCACTTCTAATTGAGTGCAGGCCGTCCCACTCAATCGCTTGCACTGAGGTTGCCAGGACATTTTCAAGGGGTAGTGATCACTGTCGGTGTCGGTGTTATCTGCAGGTTGGTAATTTTGTGCATCACGTTGTTCGAAACCCAAATGTAGTCTAGTGTTTTCTTTAACCCCATATTAAACCACGTAATTTGTGGCGGGGAATCGCCAGGCACGTTTCCATTAACCATGGAACAATCTCTGGATTCCATTGCCTCGGTCCATCGTGCTCTTCTAGAGGTATCCCTGAAATCTTCGTGGCAGCGAAGAATGCTTTTCTGTTGGTTTCCATTGAACCAAGTTGTATTTAAGTCGCCACACGCGATTATCCAGAAGTTTTGGAGACTCCTCAGATTTTTGTCGATTATTGTTGTTATTGATTGAATGAATGCCCCTGTCGAGATCTTTGCAGGGTTCCAGTATACATTGAATAATAATAGATGTTGAGATGTGTGATGCTCATTTTCGGCTCCACTTATTTTTCTTTCAAGTAGGGTTGACTGGACATATCCGTTTGGGTTTGTTGCATCCACCACTTCCCAACTTGTTCCTATTTTTATCAGCGTCAATAGCCCCGAAAATGGGCGACCTCTTATGTTCTCTTGCACGGTTTATCAATATTTGATATCCGTCTTTTACACGAGGTTGACGCATCCAAGTTTCCTGCAGGCATATTACGAAATTATCTGAAAGGTCGACTGGGAAGTTGTTATATAAGTGGCTGAAGCCTCTGGTGTTCAGAGTGTTGACGGCTTCCAATCCATCGTTGTCTAGTTAATGTTTTTTTCAAGATTGTTGTATGGTCATTTTGCTCATGGCAGAAGTCGAGTTCGACTTCAAGTGCTTACGAATCTGGTCGCGCTGGTGACTCAGAGAGCTCTTGAACTCTCGCCTATCAATGCCTTCTGCACCATTCAGTCTTGTCGGCTCGAGATATTCCAAGATCTCGAAACCAAGGCATAAAATTTCATCCTTTGCGCCCATCAGTGACTTTCTAACTGCTTGGGAGTTGACGTGTAGCAACACGCAGTCAACCCGTTCTTCTGAGATATATTCAACAATTTGAATGTCATCAGAGGTAATTGTCCTTAGTAGAGGCACTGAGTGCAACAGGCGCATTACGTTGCCATGATTAAAATTTACATCGATGTCATCTGCCAACACGTTTGTCAATTTGATTTTTTTTGATGATGTATGATGTTGCCCAGAGGTGGAGGTCTTCGGTGTTGAGTCTCCAATTTTTTGTTTTTGAGCAGCGGTACGCTTTGGATTTAATACAGTAACTAGCTTTCCCTTGCTGTTGCAGGGATTAACCATTTTTCCACCATCCGTTTGGTTATCGGACTTCGCAAAAGCTGGGGCACGATTCGCACCCATTTTTGCGGAGAGACGTAATTGAATCGGTTTTGTTTTGGATCTGTTTTGGTGGCTTTGAGTATGTGCTTCCTGAGAATTCATTCTATCAGTGGAGAGGTTGTCGTAGGAAGCGCTACTGCATTCTTCACTTACATCATGTGAGTAAGTGGACAAGTTGCAGAGATCTTCGAGACCATCGATTGTCGAGTCGCTGCTAGAGTCTGAAACGACTCTCCTCCGCTTATTTGGATTCGATCTTGTTGGCTTAGACGCTTGTGTTGCCAGAGATGAGTCATTGAGTATTTTTAACTTTTCTTTTCTGTTGTCATTCTATTTTGTTGGCTCCAAGACGGGAAATAACAGTTGTTTGTTTGTCGATTTCCCTAAAGGTTTTTCTCAGGCAAATACCTTTGAGTTGGAGGGAGTTGTTAGGTTTCTAATAAATTTCCTCGAATTTGAAGTTTGCTTTGTAATAACTGTATTTTTTGTCTTTTCTTTCCTTTTTTTATGTTGAGCACTGCTTGCTACCCCATCCTTGCCGTTCATCTTGGATGCAGCTTGGATTCTTTCCAATTTGGAGGTTTTTTGCACCTCCATAAAAGATTCCGACTTACGCCTTTGAAGTTGAACAGCTTGGTGCCGCTGCTGGCAACTCCCAGATACTGGGGGGGACTGATCTTTTTAGGCCATCACATGCTTGCTTCCCCTCTTTCGATTTTGGGGCCTCTACTACGTGTGATTGAGATTTCTCATGGTTAACAGTTTTTGTTTCAATTTCTTTCATTTTTGTAGCCTTTGTTGCGCCTTCGTCAGAGTGTGCCTTATGGAGTATACTGACTTGTGCGCTAACTAGGCCGTTGTTTCCGGTTGGTATTGATTGTGATGCAGCCGGGTCACCAAGACTTATGTCTTGACGACTGCCGTTTCCAGGGTGAGCCAAGTTTGGAGATGCTGGGCTTAAGTTCAGGAAGGACTTTTTCATAAAGTTCAACAGCTCATCCATTTGGATCCTGGCTTCATTTGAATTTTTTCCAATTAGCCGAAATATTTTTTTGAATCCATCTTCCATCCCAATATGTTCATTTGTTCTTTGTTGTTGCTGATAATTCAGATTGAGTTCCATCAATTATATTTTTTCGGCTAAGTGTCCAACTATCGCTCCATTGTTGTGTAACGTTTCATTCACACTTTCATATAATTTCATGAAGGATATTAGGGCCTGCGATGTCGCCGCTAAAACGTTATTATGAATCTGTATTGCCGCAGCAACGGATAGATTAGATTTGGCTTCTGTTATTGATTCCCTTGGACTTGCTGCCTTGTCCTTACAATGACAGTTGGTATTGCAGTGTTCAGCTTGTCGGGGCAAAAGTTGCTTCCCACGGCATGACTCTACAGATTCAACTGTGTGTGCATTTAGGGGAGTGGGGCAATTTGGGATATTGTCTCCACCTTTGTTTATCAAGGACTTTGGTCGGGTTGTCACTACTCTCAGTTTTCCGGCTCGCCCATCTCTGAAATCGTGAAACCGATGAGATCCGGGGACTCCCCTCTCCCATCTCGGCGAGCTAACAGCTTCGTTCTCATTTTGCTCCTGATGGATTATTTTTTGTTGGAGGTTCGCGTTTCCTGTATCCGGACCACTGAAATGCTCAGAAGTCAACATTATTCTTTTATTGTGGCTATTTCCGTATTTATCTTTGGAGTAACTTTCTGCTAGCTTCGCCTTCATAGATTCGAAGTCGGCTTGCAGCCTCAGAGTAAGTCTGGCCTCCCGTCCGGGTAAGTCGGTTTCATTGTTGTTCAATCTCAACAAAGGAGTGGATTGTACAATGCCTGTTTGCATATTCTCTTTATTGATGGCCACTAATTTGTCAATATTTGTTGTGTCCAGGTTTGACGTTATATCGCTCACCAGTTGCTTAATGATTGGATGGCTCGTCCGAGTTCAGAAGCTCGGTGTCCGTCACCTCAAATGGGGAATAGAAGGAATCTTCTCCTTCCTCATTGTTCCCATCTGATGGGCCACATGAGTGTAAGATTTTTCTTGAAGCGTCAAAATTCATTTTGCGTGCAGGCTGAGCGGCTGTTTCACCCTTTAAATAATCCTCTTGTTGTATGTTCTATGTCCATTCGGTTCTTTATCAGAGGTTAACAGTGGGACTGGAGGCACTTTTGAGGATGGAGGGGGAATGAGGGGGGATTCGAGAGTGACATGTGTCGATGGAACTTGGGCCACCGGACCTTGTGAGTCGGGGCTCGGCGAGCCGGACTCATTCCCCACTCCCAAGTCACGGATCTTGTGATCAACCTCTGGATCAACCATCAGAAAGGTTTTATCTACTTCGGCGGTCGTCGAATTCAGAGGCATTTCGCTCCCAGGACAACACAGTGTTTGTTCCACTTTAAGACGAGTTAAGGACCGAGTGTCCATGATCAAAAGTCTTACCTGACAGCTGGCTACCTGCAGCGGACTGCAGCTGACTGAAACTCAGCGCGAAACTCTGCGCGCTCCGCGCTGACCAGGCCTTTTTATGGAAACATGGCCTTTTTTTTCTTAAAGGCACACTTCTTGCTTCACGATCCAAAGAAACAAGAAAACAGCCAAAACGAAGGACACAGAAAGTCGCTGCAGCTCCTCTCACTATGGTGACTGCAGGTGACTGAAACTCAGCGCGAAACTCCCTTACCTCAATGCTGCTCCTCTAGATCCTTTTCCTTTGCCTCTTACTCCTCTGATATACCCCTTCTTTCTTTCTAATTTGACTTTTCTTTTCAACTCCTCTTTGTTCAGTGGTACTAACACCACCCTTCAAGCTTGCTGCTATTCTGCCCACCTATGTACATACCATTCTTCATGCTTCTCTTCCCTCTAACCCCCATCTTTCTCTTTCCTTTCCTATCTAAACGTTTGGAATTTGCAGTGGATTTTCAAGAACACTGTATCTCTACTCTAATTGTCTTTATCCTCCTCTGAAATCTGTGTTCTGTCCTGTCTACTCCATTGAAACTGGTCTTTTGTATGCCACTCATTTTCTTTATTCTTCTTGTCATGCAACATAATCTTTTATTCTAATTGTTCTTGATGCATCAGCTTCTTCTAACATGGCAGGTAATTCTACTCCTTTATTTATTTATTTATTTCTTCTATTTGTTTGTCTGGATTTGACCTGTCTTGATTTTCTTTTCACCTCTCAAAGCACACCTATTATCTTTAATGGCTTTTGAAGTCTGTCGTCAACTTTGCACTTTGAGTTCAACAAAGCAATGTGCTCTGTTTGTCCTCTACTAATTTTGCTATTCACCATCACTGTGTCCTCTATTATTCAGTCATTTAGTTTTTACTGTCATTTCTCTGTGGATGACTCTCAGACATGTTTGTTTCCTCCTTTTCTGATGTCCTGTTTCTGGCTGTCCCTCAGCTGTCGAGCATTGGATGTTCTTGCACTCTTTTCAACTTAACCCCTTAAAAATAGAGATCCTGTTTTTGCAGTCTCCTCTTCTAGTTGTCCCCCTGAATCTATGTTCTTGTGTCATGAGTTGCTCTCTATGTCTATTTATGTTCATAGCTTAATCGTTGCTTCTTTGTTTTGTTTTTCTTACCAATTTCTACTTTTACCCAGTTTTGTTGCTGTCAGATTTATAATATTTGCAGACATTCTATAGTTTCTTGCCATCTCAGCTTCTAATACTATTATTCTTTCTGTGGCATTGTAACACCTTGACTACTGTTGTCTTCTTGTTGGGCTCTCTTCCTATGATCCTGCAGTCTATTTTAAATTCTACTGTCCACTTGCTTTGTTTTCTTACACCCCAATTTCACCCCCTCATCTATAACCACAATTCACTGGCTCCCCTTCTCCATCTATCGTCAGTTTAAGTTTCTGTGCATTATTGTCAAGTGGATTCATGGACTTGCGGCTCCTATCTCTCTTATCTTATGTTTGACTATTCCCTTTATCGTACACTTCATTCTTCTTTCTTTCCCCATCAGAGTGTTCTCCATCCTCCTTGTGTGCAGTCTCGCTTTTTGATCATTTGTCCATTTGGCTCCTAATCCTTGGATTAATCAACCTTTCTCTTTTCTTTCTTCTTTGCATTTCTTACTCGTCCCTTAAAATATTATCTTCTTTCCTCTTACTGAATGATGTGTTTACTGCATGTGTTATACTTTTTTAGATAATTTCTAATTTGTTGTTACTTTATATTTAAGCCTTTATAGCACTTTAGAGAAAGTGTTGTATACATCTAAAATAATAAATATACAAACAAGCAAACAAAGGAATAAATGCACTTATTGATTATTGATATGAATTATACACTTAATGGGATTGGTTCTGGGTTTCCCAACACAAGGTTTCCCATGTTATTCCACTAATATTTGTATTTGTATTTATTTATTTGTAAAGTGCAGCCGACGCCTGAGGCAACTGGGCACTAATCTTACAGAAAATAGTTTTTCACAACATGTTTAGTCCAACATTAAAAAAGCTAAAATGTTTCAACATACGGGTTGTTCCTTTTACTGCCAGTGTTCCTCATGGCTGCATATTTTAATCCTGTCGTCCTTATGGATGTTTGGAGCACCCTGAATTAGATGTATCACATCTCTAATTGTAATAATAAAAAAGAACAGGATAAGTAGCTTGTCGTCCATCTTAAGCTGAACAATCCAAAAGATTAAATGAACATATTATACAACAGAGTAATCTTCCATCCTCCAGTTATTGAGTGTATGGTACTTAAGCCATAGGACCTGTTTGTGAAGTTGGAGTTTAATGTGTCCCTCCTCCTTCCCATTTTAGCATAGGTGACTCTTCATTTCTTGAATGTTTCTCATAAAAGAGCACAATATCAGTCTTACTGGACTTGCGGTGGGTCAATATTCTTTTCCTCTTGACATACTTTCATAGTGCATAGACACTCTACTTCACTTGGCTTTATATTCTTGAATCTAGTGGAACCCTGTTCAAGAAATGTTATTGTATGCTTATGTTCCCCTAGCTGTGTGGTTCATTGATGATTACATGGGTGTTCGTGTCTGTGGGAATTGATGTGAGGTGACAGGACAGGGAGGGGATGACAAGGAAAGGACATGGTGAGGATCTGTCAGATTTCTTTCCTCTCTATTCTTTTCTTTTAGTCCAAATGTGAAATAAAGACACCCTTAAAATTAGACTTTTATTGTCTCTGGGATCATTTTCAGATGTCCAATTCCACTATGTTTAACTGCCAAGCTGCCTGTTTGACCTACTACCTATGATCTCATAGACATGGTTGTACCTGAACATTTTCAGGACTTGCCACTTGTCAGGAAAGATGCAGTTTTGTCCATTCTGCCACAGCAGCTGTCAGTATCTCCTCCCATTGTTCCACTGTTCATCATCCACGCAAACATCATCGGTCATAAGGACAGTGCTAGCAATGCTACTACTAGTGATTACAATCCACACGATAACAAGGCATTGGACAAGACAACAAATAATACCCATGGCAGTCATGCTTGGCATACGCTTGATGCTAAATATCATGGTCTCCATCAACAACATAATGCTACTTTATTACTCTACTCTAAAGCTTACCTATTGATATAGTTAGATGTCTCAGATTCTGAAGCCCATAAACATTTAGCCACCCTGCTGTGCTAGCATCTTGATCAAGTAAGTGAAGAGGAGATAGCTTGCAGTGAGGCATAGTATTGCGTCAAGATGTTTACATCAAAATCATATACTTGTCCATCTTTTCGTTCTTCACTGCTGGGTGCTTAGGTACATTACAAAAACAGGATATTTCATAATTCCTGACCCTATTGAGGGAATTCCTCACTAGTAACTGCCCTCACTTTCGGTGGACCAGATACACAGCTTCCCAGCCTTTTTATTGGGAATGTACATTGCTGTCTTATCTAATTGAATTTCCCACTGTATAGGTTATTCAATAAAACACATACATATGTCACTTCACCCAAGCTGATGGATGTGTCCCACTGTATAGGTTCTTCAATAAAACACATACATATGTCACTTCTCCCAAGCTGATGGATGTGTCCCCTCCTTGGGTCGGTGAATGCAGCTGTTCTACAGTGTTCTATCACCTTCAGAAAGCAGTGACCTACTTTTTTAAATGTTTTGAAAGACTTGAGGTTTCAAACTAAATTACTAATTTTAATCTAGACACAGACCACCCGCTCATTGTTCTTAGAGAAGCAGAGCCTTGCCTCAATGGTGAAACACATGTCTGGGGTTCCTGTTGGTACTGCTGTTCAGAGTAGGATTGCCTACCATTTTGGTGCTGGACTGCCCTTGTGGATGAGACCAGACTGATATGCAAATTAATATTTTAACTCTGTGAAAGGTAGCGTGTGCTAAAATGAAGCTGAAGGCCCTACTGAATGGTAAACCTCCCATAGGACAGGTTATTCAGCAATTTTACAGCTCAGTATAGGGTATCCTGTGTTTTTGTATATAAAATTACATAGTCATGGTTCAAGCTCGGAAATGACTTTTCCTAGGGAAAAGTGGTTACTGCATAGTCCTAGAATTCTCCTTGGAATAGATTATTTTCATGATCAAAAGTATCTGCTCATAATCACACAGGAGAGGCCAGTGGCGGAGTTAGTGAATCCCCTCTATCTACCAACCACAATTTTGAGCTCTACCCCCTGTGATGCTGGAAATGCATTAGATGGACAGGACCTCCATGTCCTTTTCCTGTACTCTCTTATCATGTGTGTTCTGTGTTGTTTCTGCACAGGTGTCCAGTTGGGACTCCTGGCAGTGCAGCTCTTCCTCTTTTTGGTTGTGGTGGACAGAGACCCTTCTGATAGCCTTTTGGAACCCGTGGGTGGGGATACAACCCTGTACCCCTAGTATATGTCTGTGGGCACCTGTGTCTTGCCCACAGAGCAGGGTATGTGCTTGTGGAAGCTCAATGCTGATATGACAGGTGTTCTGAGTAGCCTCCATTTTGGGATACCCAGGCCCTGCCATAGGAATCAGGGGATTCCTGATAGAATACAACATGACCCCAGGGGCCTTTTGGTTTCCATTACCTGTTACCTTGTTTTCCCAAAGTCCTGGAAAGCCCTGACTCTGTCCCTTCCCCTGACTAGCTGGTAGGTGGAAGAACCAAATATGGTATTGTGGGGAGGTCCAGGCCCGACTGGCTGGAGCCTTCCCAATGAATGTATGTTGTGGGTACACCCTTGGGGTGGGGCCTGTGTGAATAGAGTGTATGACCATGGTTTCTGTGTGTGTGACACAATGAATGGGACAGCCCTGTCTGAAACTGACATGAATAAAGTGTGGTATGCTGAAAGGCTGGGTGCTTGCCACAATCCACATTCCTTGTTATGGGTGTCTGGGTGGAAGTGAATTACCTGAATGCCTGTAAGCCTGATTGGCTGCCTGCCTGCATGAATGCCCTTCTGTGTTATTGGCCGAATGAGCCTGCTCAGCCAGCCACAATGAATGAAGGATCAATGTTTATATCTGGGGATCTCTCACGTACCAATTTGTTAAGAAGCTGAAGTTCAAACTTGAAGCTCATCCTTGAAGCCAAGCTGGAAGAAGAGGAATTGCTGCAGCATTTCATTCGACGAAATCTAAAAGCTGTTGAGTCTGTCGAGGACTGATCCCAGAGAGGACCTGGCTAGGCTACCTCTCCCCGAGCTATGAGGGACCATCATTCAAATCCTGCTGCTCTTCATTGAGGTACCCTGGAAGCCAGCCCTGAAAGGCTGTCGACCGGAGAAGCGGTCCGCTGTGAATCCTGAAGAGAAGCAATGGACAAGGTCATCGAAGTCCATTGCCATCGACTGGGGTTCGGAAGATTTCTGTGACTGATGGAAGCCAGTCAAGTCATGTTGCCCAGAAGCAGGGACACCTTGAAACTGTGTTTCTCGATTACTGGAGCTGCAAAAACTCCACCTTTGCCTAAGAACAATTGAATGAGGGCTCCCTTGCCATCACCATTGACCACTTGCTCCTGCCGGAGAAAGTCGAGGTTGCCAGCTACTGAGAAAAGTCTGCTGGTGGGTTTCCTGCCACCCGAAGCTAACAGAGATGTCCTAAGGACACTGACGGAGTGAAAATCCAAGGTCCAGCCTGTGGTTGAGGCTCGATCGCCAGAGCTATCCGAGGTACGTTCTGTGGCTGCAGCATGGACAGGCCAGAGGACCGCCGAAGCAACTCCCGACACTCAACGCCCACTGCCAGGCCTACATCCATCACTGAGTCTTCTTTGGGGCACCAAACCCTTTGCACTGCATCTTCCCCGGACTTCCATGAACGATTGTCGAAGAGCACTGCGAAGGTCGAAGCTTCTGTCTCGACGCCAGTCTTTCTTTTTTCTTTGAAGATCTCAACGCCTTGTGACTCCTGCTTTAAAGGGAGTCCACCCTCGAGGGATCAGTTGAAGAACCGTTGAAGAAACTCTTCCATCTCAGGTGCATAGGAGTGGTTGAACATTTTTACCCAGAAGCAAGACCTATTTAACATTAATGGACTGGGCTTGTTAATACTTTTATTACAGGTTGCCCAGGTGAGGGGATCCACACTCAGAATTTTGTCTCTATAGCTAAAGAAAGCATTCTGCCATTATTTAACTTAACCTGCCTTACTTCCTTATGATGAATGTTGATACACATTTCTACGTAACTGTCAGCAGTTGGTGCATTTTAAAGAAATCTATAGCTAAGTGTAGTACCACATAGAAATTGTATATATTGCTCATATTGGAATTACCAGAGTACAAAGTGTGTTATTGAATTGTGTATATATCTCTGAACCTTGTTTTTTATATAAAGAACTGTGTTAGCACATAACATAGTGTGTGGACATTCCTGTGTGAGGGCATGGGGACTCACTGTATTTAAAAACCAGCATGCATTACCTCCTGAGAGCTTAAGCCTTGGTTGCTCGACCATAACTACCATATAGAGAACCTTGGCTCAGGTGCTCTGTGTCCCCATATACGGGGCAGAAATACAGATACCCCCCTCCAGTCTTTACACCCCCAATGAAATCTTATCCACCTCTCCATGAACCTTAAACCAACCTTTTTCCTTCTGACAACACTTTCTCATGTGAAGTCAACCTCATGATGTCAGCATACCAGTCTTTCATCCCTGGACAATGATTGTCCTTCCAGTTCTTTAAGATACATTGTTTCCCTATAACTTTTAATCATATCACAAGTTCTTTTGTGCCTCAACAGATGATGCTATCCTTGTTGTTTTATAGGAAAAAGGTCAGCACAGCTGACATGGCTTTGGGCTTACCAATAATGCATTCAAGTCTGCCAAAAACTCCTTGCCACAAGTTACAACCTCTCAGGCATTCCAGGCTCCTCGCATCCTCAATGGTGCTCTCAATCTCTCCCATCTTCTACTCTACTCTACTACTCTATCTCCTACTCTACTCTCTACTTTATCGCCACGGAGGAGCAGGTGTAAGTTGATCTAGGTCACCTGGTCTAAGCCCTGCCCACCTGGTGCTTTCCTGGTTGCCGCCCCTTTTCACCACTCAGCAAGCCCTGCCCACCAGGTGCCTTCCTGCTTGCCGCTCTTTTCCCTACTTAAGGAGCCCTCCATCCTCTTTCCTTTGCAGCTGGGGAGCAGGTGTAAGTGGATCTAGGTCACCTGGTCTAAGCCCCACCCACCTGGTGCCTTCCTGCTTGCCGCCCCTTTTCACCACTTAGCAAGCCCTGCCCACCTGGTGCCTTCCTGCTTGCTGCTCTTTTCCCTACTTAAGGAGCCCTCCAGCGTCTTTTTCTTTGCAGCTGGGGAGCAGGTGTAAGTGGATCTAGGTCACCTGGCCTAAACCCCACCAACTTTCTTAGCCCTGGCTCTTCCTTCCTGCTCTTAACTCTTAGATCAAGGGCGTCTCTCTCCCGGGCGTCCAAAGTGAAGGGCAGTCAAAGAAAAGGGCAATTCCTGTTTGGACCAGGAGGATCCGGGGTCCGGCCCCCTACTAAGACAGCAGGTAAGTATGCACCAAAATGTGTTTACACCCTCTGTCCCCTCAGGCCATCCCCATCCTCCCCAGTCCCCCTGTGTTGTTCCCTTGTGCCCCCCCTTCCCGCACACAGGAGTCTGTCCTGATGCATTCTGGTTTCACCATCACCGTCTTGTGGCCAATGCTGGATTTGACTTTTATGGACTTCATTGATTCACGGTGTGTCACCCTTTCTCAACTCTCATGCTGGACTTTCTTTGCATCTTGTACTCCTGGTGGCCCTGAATCATGCCGTTCCCTCTTCATCTTGTATCCTGGCTTGCAACATTATATGTTACTACTGACTTCTGCAAATGTATTCGCTCTCCCCTCTTCTCTTGCTTCTCCACTCTTTTTGACTGCTTACTCTCTGTTCTCTCCTCCCTCCTCCCCTTACTTTCTTCTATGCATGCACTCTATCAGAATTGTCCCTGGACCTAGTATGATAGCAACCTCGTCTGTCTCCTCCCCCTTCCCCTTACTGGTTTTTTCCTCCCCATAGCCCCTCCAGCACTATCTGGAATGTCGTCAGGCCTAGTATGATAGTCGCTTGTTTTGTTCCTCCCCTACCTTTCTGCACCCCTCTCCCTCACCTCTTGTTTTTCTCCAGCTCTACCAGAAATGTCGTCAGGCCTAGTACGGTAGTCGTTTGTCTGTTTCCATTTCCTTCCCACTCTCCTCCTCCCTTCCTTATCTATGTCTCAGCTCTTGCACGATCTGAAATGTCGTCAGGCCCAGTACGATAGTTAATTTACTTACTGTTCATGGTCTGTAAGAATGTTGTTGTATTTTCCCTTGTTCCCTCCTTTGCCTTGAAGCGCTTTGAAACACATTGTGTATAGGCGCTATATAAATAAACTATCATATCATATCATATTTCTTTTCCCTCTCCCTAAGTCTGGAAGCAAAATGTTCAAGATGGATATTCTGGTCTCCAACCAAGGCCTCCCTATCGCTGATATCCACATCAGTGCATCTTCAAGACAGACTCTCACCGACATCCTCTTTGTCATTACCTCTCCAGACTTATTGACCCCTCATATGGTCTGTGTTCTCTCTCCTTCTGTCCCATTAATGATAGCACCCGGTGGGAGGCCCTCTTGGCCTCCTTAAATTTCTCCAAAAGCAATAATCAATGTCAACCTAAATGGTATCGTCTTAGCCCAGGGCTGTTAGCCCAATCTCCTCCTTTTGGATAGGTGCTTCCTGTGACTTATGAACTTTTTCCCTTCTCCTGCTACTCCCTCTAACGCTTTTCTGGCTCCTTTGCCTCACGCTTCATCTGCCCCCTCTCTGGAACCTACCTCCTCCTACTCACTGGCCCCTATGCCATCTCTGACTACTACTGCCTCTGCCCACTTTCAGGCACCTCAACCACTTCTGCTGGGTTTATTACACTCCTGTACCCCACCCCAGAAGTCTATCAAATGTGGCAACCTTCTCCACATCATTACTCTCTCGCTCTGCTGTCAAACACACCTCTGACATCTGCCACCTCCTCAAAAACCTTGAACTGGATGTCCTCGCTCTCACCGAGACATGGTTCATGGCCAGCTCCGTCCTGAATTTTGGAACTCTCCTGCCTGAGGTCTACAACTTCCTCTCTGAGACCAGAACAAACCGGCCAGGTGTGGAGTAGCCCTATCTTTCCAGAGTGGGTCCCTGCTTTGGCATTCTACTCCTCCTTTGAATGGCTGGTCTGCTGACTCTCTATCTCTCCTGGCCCCTCTTTGACTGTGCCCACCATCTCCAGGCCATCTGAACAGATGCACTCTCTTCTTCTCACATAATGGGGTAACCTCTATCTTCTCTCCTGGCCTCTACCTCTTAACTCCTCTTCCTCAGAGACATCAACATCCACCTGAATGTCTTTACTCCCTCCTCTGGGCTCTTCTGGAACCTTAGCGACTCTCTCTCCTTTTCCATCCTATACTCTGGTCCGACATATTCTGCTGGTCACAATTTGGATGTTCTCATCTCCTCAGAAATCCCTCTCTCTAACCCTCTCACCACTCCTCTCACATTCTGCTTTCCTCCCACCGGAAATGTCTTGTCCCGTAGACAAAGTCTACCCCACCACTGCTACCTTCCTTCTCGGTCATTCTGCCGATGAAGCGAGTGCCAGTGGAAGCCTTGCCCTTACTTTCTCTGCCCCTCCGACTCTTGCATAGACTCTGACACACCCTCTCTAACCTGTATCTTTCTACCTCCAACACTCGTGACATCCTTGCCCTTGTAATGAGAAACCACCTGAAGCCTACCTCCAAGTGCAACTCTTAGTATGATTTGACCTCACCACCCTGAAATGCAAATGCAGGTTTGCTGAGAGGAAGTGGAGGGTTTTGGGTGCATCATCTGACAAACTGGCCTGCCACATTCTCCAAAGGCAATACAGACTCTTTGTCCTCTCCAAGAAGAAGGTCCATATCCAAGCCGGCATCTCTGCGGTATCTAACAACATGGCCAAACTCTTTAAAATCTGCAAAGAACTGGCCAATCCTACTGCAGTGTCCTCCTCCCCTGTGCCTTCCCAGGCCCTCTGCACAGCGCTGGCTTCTCATTTCACCACAAAACTCAGGGCATCCTTTGCTCACAATCCTCTACCTCTCTCAGGCCCCCTCTGGCCTCCTCTACCTCTCCTCTTCCTTTTTCCTCCTTCTCTCTGACAACACCTGATGATGTTTCTAGACAAGTCTGATCTATGAAGGTTTCATCCAAACAGGTGCTTTCTTGCTGTTCCAGAGCTATCAAGGACCACATTTCCACCCTTGCTCCCATCTTGGCTGACTTCTGCAATCACTCTTTGACCACTGGATCTTTCCCCCCTCTCCTCAAGTACTCCCTTGTGCACTCCCTCCTTAAAAAGCTTTCTGCCCATCCTATCTGTTTGGCAAACTATCACCCAATTTCTATCAATCCTTTCCTGGCCACACTCCTCGAACAGCTGGCCATCTCCCATCTTACTGTTCACACTGAATCTGTTGGTTGTCTGCATGTTCATCAGTCTGCCTTAAGAGCAGCCACAGGCACAAAAACTGCTCTCCTGAACACCCATGAAGATCTGCTCTCTAATCTTGATTCCTGCTCTCCCTCTGTCCTCATCTTTCTTGACCTTTCCTCTGCTTTCAACATTGTTAATCATGCCACCCTGATCAATCGACTCTGTAAGAACCTGGGCATCATGGATCAGGCCCTGCCATGGCTGACCTACTTCCTTCTGGACCAACCGTCCCCAGTCCAGCTTGGGTTAGTTCCTTCTACCACCTCTCTCTCAACATGTGGTATGCCCAAGGGTTCTATCCTCTCACCGTAGCTCTTCAATGTCCAACTGGCCCCTTTGGCTCACTTGATCTCCACCTTCTCTTCTAATTTTCAGTGTTAGGCAGATGAAACTCAGCTCTCTTTCAGGCTTCCCTCAGCCCCTCATCTCCCCGCTCATTCCTGACTGTCTATCCATGAAACAGCATTGGTGTGCCTCCAATGATCTCTGCCTTAATGCAAGTAAGATGGAGATCCTTCTCATTGGGACCCATGTTCCGGTTTTCCCTTTCTCACTCTGGCCTCCCTCCTTGGGCCCGCTACCCTTGCCTTCCTGTAAGGCAAACAACCTTGGTGTCATTTTCTACACCACCCTCTCCTTCTCTCCTCACATCACAGAACTTGCCAAAAAGGCCAACTATCAGCTGCACCTCCTCAGGGGTATTCAACCTTTTTTCACTTTCCCACAGAAGCTCATTGTATCCAGAGCCCTGGTTCTCTCCAAGCTTGACTTGATTATTGCAACAGCCTCATTTTCAATCCACCTGCCTCCACTCTTTTCCCCCTGTAACTAATCCAGAACAGGGCTACAAGACTTATCCTTGACCTCATGCCCAGGCCCCATATCTCTCCAACCCTGAAATTTCTCCACTGGCTCCTGGTGGCTGCAAAGATCAAGTGCAAGTCCCTTTTTATCATCCACAAGGCTTTCTGAGGCTGGGGCAATCATTACATCCAGCTCTCTATGCCGAAAAACATTCCTTCTATAGCCCTTTGCTTTGATACCTCCAACTCTCTGAGGGTCAGGAGCTCCTTTAGACCGAGAGTAGGGGTCAATCTCTTGTAAGGGCACAGCAGGGACCTAGTGTGGCTGCCACGTGTATGGGGACCTATTTACTCAGCAGATGCCATCTCTGTCCCTCTTGTCGAAACACCAGATTGGGAAGGATGGCATCTGCTGGACGAATGCGGCAACAGGAGCGTGTAACAGCTCCAGGACTACAATACCCAGCAGCCACGGGAACAGCATATCAAGGAACAGGCACACAGGGCCTGAAAACCACGCGAACAATGCCCAAGCTACTGCGCATGCGCGAGATGGTATTGCGCATCCGCAGACAACGAAACTCTGTTCGCACTTGACCTCCTTACTGGCGGACGTGTTTACCAGAGCTCTGAGAAGGCAAGCTCCTACGCGGGGCCACCCCTCGCCCAGAACTAATTACTGCGGCCCCGCGGCATGAAAGCTAAGTACTTTTCTTTTCCTTGCATGGAACCAAAACTCGAATACGCAGTTCCAGAACTACTAACTGCATGACAGCACGGGGGGTTGAGGCCCGGGAGGCACCCGATAATTGAGGAAACCCCAAGGCGCATTTGGGCACCAGGCGCAGGGAATACCACATGTTACTAATAGCATGGAAGAGTGTGCGAGCTAGTTATTGGTGAAATCGCAACATTTTGAACACGCAAACTAATACTTTCTCATTTGGCAAACGCAGCTCACGGTTTCCAAGGCACCGCTGGGGGCCAGAGACAAAACCGGACTTCAGGCAATCACCAAAGCTAAGTTCCTTTATAGTTTTCTTTATTGTTACGATCTGCATTGTGCAATTGACTGCCTGGCGCTGTGCCAGTACAAAACCAGATATTTGTGCACATATGTTCTTTTGTTAAAAGCACGTGCTATGCAGTTTAAGTAGAGGGCATTGCAGTAAGTGCCCATACCCATTGTGTAGTAAGCTCTAGGTTGTGAGTTTAAGCAGAAAGCACTGCAGTAGGTGCCCAGGTCATCCTGTGTAGAAGACACTGAAGTAAGTGTCATACAATGGTGAAGACGCTGAATTAAGTGTATGGGAGGGCAAGCATCTGAATCTGTGTCAAGAAGCCCAGCACGTACTCTTAAGTCAGTGCAGCATAACTGAGTGTGCATCCCCAGAGTGATTCTGTGTGTATGTATGAAAGTGTTGCATAGAAGGTGCCTCAGTGTAACCAACCAACAAACAGCAAGAGACCAGGATCATGTTTTCCCCCAAGCCCTCTACCTATTCATAACTTCTTCCTCAACCTCTACCCGGTGACCCTACTACCCCGTACCCATCCAATCCGTGGACCCTAACCCTCTTTCCCCGTGGTGGTTGCAGTGTCCTGTGTGCATTAAGTCCCAGGCACCAAAACTGCTTAGGGGAGGAAAGAGTTTGTGCTACTTCTGCGCTGAATCAGACACCTCCTCTGGAACTGCCTCCCTGCCCCTCTCAGACCTGAGATGGATAACCTGAAGTTCCGGAAGCACCTCAAAACCTTACTTTTTGCCTCTGCCTTCTCTGTCTTGCTTCTCTGCTAACCTACCTGTCTGTTGCACCAACTGGTTGCCTGATACCCCTCAGAGTCAGAGTCTCACTGGGTACCAGGCTCCTCCTAGACCAGTCTTTTTTGTTGCACTGTCTCCTGGCCTACCGCACACTTAGGGGCTGTAACCTGTAATCTGTACAGCCTCACTGCCTCCTAGCACTTAGCTTGAGCCATCCTGCTCTGGCTGCACTTACTCAAAATCAAGCTGCCCTGTTCACACTTCCCTTTTCCCAGCACTTCCCCCTCTCCCTTCCCCTTGCACTTAGCTCTTCCTCATGTTTATGTATCTTATCTCTCAGACTTCATCAGAACACATATCTTTGTAAATTTGCCCACCTTTGGCTCCTTTGTTCTGATATGTCTACAATGTAAACATAAGCTAAACATGATCTATCCGGATACCTTTTGCATATCTTATATGACAGATTATTCCAACACAATTAATGCTGGCCAAGAGTGGTATACCTCACAACACTTCTCACTGACCCCTACTTCACTTACAACCGAATCATGCTCTTAGTGCACACTTCACCTTTAGCAGAAATTGAGACACCCATCTTCAATACTGTTCTTCACCTCACTACTTATTCAGATCGATTCATGCTCAATGTATTGCTTACATTGTTTTCTCCTCACATCACTTCTCAAGAACCCTTGCTTCACTTGTGTCTGAGAAGTACTCATAGTGCACACATTTCCTATAACAAATATACATCTCCAGTCCTGGTCTAGATCTCACTGCCCATTTCAATTCAGTTCAAGTTCAATGTAATGCTCACTTCTTTTCCTATTTGTTCCACATATGTGTGTGTGTCCCCATTGGCTTTATCACGATGGTGCCTTCAATTCCTCTTTTTCTAAACATTGAAAGAAACGTAATTTATTTAATATCTTTTCAGGGCCATCTGTCTCCCACACACCAAAACCTCAGACTAGTTCACCCTTCTTCAAACTTTGGAACAAGACTCTATGCTTATTTCTCCTTGCAATGATTCATATACATCACGCACTGCCCAACTTAAGGTGCACAGCAGATACCATCCTTCACTCTAATGGTGTTCCAGCTGCCATATAGCTTGATGAATACTAAGGTGCAGCCCCTCTACATCAGAGAGAGAAAAAGTGACTCCTTATAAGGGATGCGCTGCTGTTATCAAGATTTGAATTGGAAACAATATTGAAAGACATGTATACATTTTGGATCAAATTTACAATAAATAGTTTTCAGGCAAAATGTCAAGATCAAGGAAAATGTTTATATAATAAGTTGTAAACAGGTCTGCTGACACGTGTTTCGACCCACACCGGGTCCTTCTCAAGGCAAAACTGTATATTAGATGATCAAAATCATATAACATAACATGTCAAAGAAACAAGAAAAACCAAAACATATATTTACCCAATTGGTTGGAATAAGTACAGGTACAGTTTGCCAAAAAAAGGGAAAGAGGAAACAGTTAGTAAAGCAACAATCGAAAAATGGAGAGAAAGGGGTAAACGGCCAGGCAAAAAAGAGAGAAACACAAGAGAACAGAATATTATAAAAATATCACAATTCATTACCAATATGGATTATGAGTATCGTCGTGTCCGGAACAAGGTGTTGAGGAACCAAGCGACCCAAAAAAGGGGGGAAAAGCTTCCTGATTAGCAATCTAGAGCATGTGGTAGACAAAAACCCAAATAAAAAATCTTGGGACACTAATATGACAGTCACCGAATTGGTATTGTGAAATATTGTACTTCAATTAATAACCACCAAGAATGGTGAGGGGATACCCTTTTTATTTTCCCGATCAGTGTAGTGAGCTATAATTCAAAAAATTGTGAAATTTAATAGCCAGCCAAACCCAAATGGGTGCGTGCACTGATGTTAAATGGTAGGGAAGGTGTCCATCGTCCAAAAGCAGAAGAAAGTGTAGTATGAAGGAATAGTGAAGAAGCAAGTGGTAGTCATGGATGATACAAAAGAAAGTGAGGATAAACCATAAGGTAATCAAACTGTTGTGGCCACTGTACGACATGCGAGATAGAATGAAAGAATAGATCTGATGAATACAGGAGACCTTCAGATGGTCAAATTGGGATAATTGTCTGTATTTGCAAGTACGCGGTCATTCCTGAAAACATGAACAGGGATAGTGAGCTAACATAGGGATCAAAGCGGTAAGGTCCATTTGTATAAAATCTTTTAAACTCTTTGTCAGAATTACCTGAAAGGCTGTCTGATGATAAAATGCAATTGTTACTTTAGAACTGAACATTTCTTGCTGGACGATTGAAATGCAAGCATCTAAATCATGCCCTCATTTTAGAGCCTGAGAAAATAACCAGCAAAAATGTGTCCATATAAGTCAGAACTATAGAGAAAGATATACAGCATGGATGCGGTATGTCGCACATGAGAAAGTTCGATTCTTAGTTACTACACACACTAGAATTTCATAACGTAAGTGTTTCTTGGTGTTAGAGCCCCATAGTTGATTAGGACAGCAGTATGTGTGCACGCTAATCTCAGGAGCCGATTGAAGCCCGTCAGGAAGAAAGGAATACTTCCTGGTATTACGTGTCATATAAGACAACGTGAGCCGTCCCCATCACGTGATCCGGTGAATAGGAATACGAAAAGACCCTCATAAAAGAGCGGCGCCATGTGTAAACATTATGATCCGCAAGAAGAAACCGATCTATTTACCATGATTGTGTTGGTGCATAATATGATATATTGATGCGTGCTATAATGAATGTATTTATTAAGACAAACCTATACCGTTCATTGCTGCAAGGTTTGTACTTTGTGGAATGGGTGTTTTGGAATTAAAAACAGATATGTACAAATGGTATAACAGGGAAATAAAATTGTGAAGGACATGTTAGGAAAATGGCGGTTAGTATTATGAAAGTAGCCAGAAAAGTGGGGATGCAACTTGATTTCCAGAGACGATGATGTCATTCTCTTGCCTAATACACGGATTAGCAAAATGCTTGATGTAATATATTGAAATTGAGTATGTAATAAATATGTAAAGGCAGTGAAAATCAGCAAGATTGGGGAACAAGAGTGGATGCAATGCATTTACGTCTAAATCAGAGATAGGAGGTTGTTAGTACATTTTACTGTGATAAACAATTGAGGAACTGTAATCACAAAATAAAAGTAGATGATAGTATATCAGGGTGTGGAATCTCCAAAAGACTGCAGTAATTCCATCAATGCAGTTATTCCATTCAGTGACAGAGACTATCTAACCCGGCTTGACCTCTGGAAAGATCCTTTCTGCCGAACGGCTTCACTCAGCGGTCACCATGTGGGACAGCAATTACCATCATAGGAAGGCGGACAGAGATTTATAGTTATTTTTTGTGGTTGCCATCTTGGATGGTCCGTATCACGCTTGCGCACATATGGATCCAGTCTAGTGACCCAGGGCATCTCCTTCTGATCTGTTTCCATGATTTTATTGCACAGTCGTATTTACTAGTGCATATTACTTTACATGGAATTGTGAATATACACAAACAACACATGCCCCTTCAATGAGATTCCCTTCTACTAATGTTTCAATCTTGTGGCTCCTACCACTTCACTATTGTGTGTTTCTATGGCAGCCATTTTTAAGAGGGCACTGTTTACATATAAATACCGGTGAAGATGTTTTATTATTATTATAATAACAGCCGTGATTAATCTAATTCACAGCCCATGCCACCTTGCTGTGAGACCACAGTTTTTGCGAGTGCCTAACATCATATTCAGTATCCCCACAAATATCACCAGTTGATGTTCAACACACCTAAAAGATCAAACTATTCCATTCCACAGATAGATTTAAACCTATATTCACTGTATGTGAGCGATAAATCCATCGCTGTTCCAGTTTCACCAATTGCTTATCTACATCTCCCCCTCTCGGTTGTGGGACCATTTTCTGTAATGCAAACAGATCTATGTGATATCCCAAAATGCCACATGCGAAGAGGAGACACTTGCAGTGCCCCATACCATTCCACATGTGTTATTAGCTTTACCCACCCCCAGACATGTATGCAGTGAAATGGTTCATCTGAAAGTCAGTGATTCAGCATTTCTTGCCGCAAAATGATGGGGTAATGCCGTGCAAACCACTTAAAATCCCTGTCATTCTGTCCCTTCTTCTTATAATGGTCCACTAATGGTTTATCTTCCACGGGATTTCGTATGCAAGATCTGTGCTCAGAGATTCGTTGTTTTGCTGGCCATATCGTATTACCTATTTACAGGGGCATTCAATAATATGCAAAACACATTTTATGTTTACAATTATTGTGGGAGAGAAAACCCCATTTGATGTCTCCATATTCAAAGATGTGCTTGTTTCTGTAAATTGACAGGCAACGCACTGTGCACATGTATAATGTAATTGAATGGGAAGAAGTCCCCACCTTGACTCAAGACAAGGATCTTTTTAAAATATAAATGCAAATATGGTGTGGTTTGATTTTCTTTTGTGCGACATTGTATGAACAACATATTGTTGACTGTTCCTACTTAAACAAAAATGTTTTGTGTGACATTGAATACATTTCTTCATATTTATGCAGTATAATGTTGATATTTGCATCTAGCTAGTGCACAGGAAAAGTCTTGGAATGAAAGGACACATGCATTTTCATGTGTTAAAAGGGAATATCATAGAAGAACCAGATTGCACATTCCCAAAGACTGCTGTAAACGTCAGCCTCTCTCGTGTGTTAAGAAATATATAGTTAATTAAAGCAAGATTGAATTATTAAGGAGCCATCAGCATTAAGCAATTCCTTCTTTAGCTGCTCGCAGTCATGCGTCCAACTGTTCGCTTGTAATCTTCTTGAAATGTGTATTGCCTTCTGGATATTTAGCAGTTCCCTTTTACAGGACCCACAGGTCCATGTGAATGTGCAAAAAGCAATTACAAGTTTTTTTTCCTACATGAAATGACAACCTTGATACCCACTTAATGTGTTATGGGAACCGTCCAAAGCAGTATAGATGTGCACGCTGATTAGCTTTACTTTGGGACTAAAAAGAAAGGCAATAAAAGTCCATCCGGACTGAGGAGTGAAACAGCCAAGGTCCCTTTATGCCAGCATTAAAAGATATCGCCTCCCAAATGTGCCATAAGTGTTCAAGGGATCTTAAACTATAATAACCTTTAAGGTTAGTCTAACTTGTTGTTGTCACGTTTTGGATGGTGGAACCAGAGAGCCTGCGCCCTTTCCTCTCAGACAGAGAATCAATCACTATACATGCCTCCTTATAACTGCAACTAAAGCATTTCCATCATGATCAGCATGGTGTATCACAAGCACACAAGTCAGTCCTCATACATTTAGTGGATATACACGCACAGGTCACTTCCACAGCACAGTTTTCCCTGCTGTGGCATGGACTTTGCATGGGGTAGAGAGTGTGTATGTTTAGAGAATTTAGAGGACTGAATGACATGTACGTCCTATAGAATATTCCTGCATAGCAATTGGGGTAACATGCATAGCATTTGTGGTAGCCGCTAGCCTTGTCTGGCACTTACATGCTCTGGTTGCATTCAGTAGTTCCACGCATTGAAGACACAGGAGTCAGATGCCTTGTAAGGCTGTAGTTTGATAGGCATTAGCGGCCCTGCAGATAACATCACTTCACACCGCAATGCAATCAGTGGTAATGCATGCAGTTCTCTGAACTAACTGCTACTCATAGACACGTCCTGTACTGACAGAGTCAGTGTTCAATGGGTCCACATTTCATGTCATGCTCACCTCAAACAGATGAGTACATACGATAGCATGCAACCTCCCCTCTTACATATCCAAACCACGAATGCCAGCACCTGGAGCTAGGTCATGAGAGAGATGGTATACGCTATACGTAAGGGCACCGGAAGTAACCGCCTGTGAAGGGTACCCCTGGGGGCATAATAGGGAGTGGAGGCTCCCATACTAGGGAAATATTGGGAGGCATAATTGGGAATAAACTAATAAAGCGATGAAGGCTTTGCAGTAACACCCACCGCTGGGAACCCTGGAACCTCTGCTTAAGTACACATCCCGATAAACTCTTCCATTTCTGTACCATAGAGTTGAGACATTAACCCTTCCACAATACAGTATTCATTCATAGAAATGTTCATGTATGTTGTCAAAGAAAGTATATCGTATTTTATGTGGAAATCGCTGAGAATGAGCGTACGTTTGTTGATGTTCGTTGTAAACTCCCCGTTTTAGATATTTGCTAATAAAACAGAAACTTGCAATCTTCTTGGGTTTGTCTGGTTATTTGGACTCAGAATTGTTCTGGTGTAATCCAATCCCATTAACATATGCACGTTTCCAAGGGCCATTAGCTCTGAACAGTGGGAAATCAGGTCTCCTAGATAATGAGTACAAACCCATGAATAGATTTGAAGACCATTCAGAGGAATTTAAAGGGGAAGTGTTTTTCGGGATGTCACCTTTCATGGAGGCAGAATTCAGAATGTGAGGGGATTTGTGGATGTGTGTAGAGGGTGTGGGTGTCCAAGTTCAACAAATTGATGAGATGGCCAAAGGAAGAGAAGCAGAGTACCTTTTGGAGGCTGTAGCAGTAATCCAGTCTTCTGAGGATCCGAATGCACATACGATTCTTAGTTGTGTGATAATTGATGTGGTGAAATATTTAAAGGATATTCAGAAGGTTGGGCATCCCAGGTGTAAATGCACAGGTGACATTTGAGGTCACTGCCGAAGAGCAGTCTAATAGCAAGCTTATTATGGTGGTTTAAGGAGGTCAATTGAGAAGGAAATGCCATAGTGTAGAATGTCTGTATGGTTGCAAGCTGGAACTAAGATCACTTCCATCTTTGAAGAGTTGTGAAACAGGCACTACACTACATCCAGTTATCTTTTGCAGAGGCACACTAATTTTCGTCACCCCGCTTCTGAGTCCTGCTCTACTTTTCTTACTGTGAAACCGATTGTACTTCAGATGCCAGGCCAGTGAATGTACTACATGTACTATCAATGATGAATGAGTACATCTGACTCCAGCAGGACAAGCTTGCAGGACTAGAAAAGTCACTGATCCCCGAGAACACATGGAGATACCTTCATGACACCAAGCCATAACAGTACCCTTTCTCACTCGCCACGCCCATCTGATGATCTGATGATCAAGGGTGGCTCTTCTACTGTCACAGGTTGAGGTCATGGCTACTGGCTCGCAGCACAAGTCAGAAAACGAAAGACGCATGATGTGTGCATACAACTAGAGCATCCAGATGCTGGAGCAGATGGAACACAGCTTGCATGTAACCCACAGAGTGAGATCCAATGTATTATGGAGGATTCTGAGTCACACCAGGAGTCACTTAAGGCAACGAAGGAAGCTACAGAGACCAGAGCTGAGGTACTGCATATCAAACCAGATATCAGAAATAACCTACCAGCAGGCCCATTGCAATGCCTAGATGTTGTTAATTGTCCTATACCACAAAGAACAGTATCCACAATATCAAACATGTGCAAATTACATTTCTGTATTGAGTGTTAATACATTGTGCATCCTGTTTTTTTTCATATAGCTTAGTGCAGAGACAGAATGTGAAAACTGGACACGTGCATGTGTACTGAAAACATGCACTTTCAATATGAGTGTAAAACTCGAACACGTTATATTATTTATTTTAAAACATACCATGTTTAGAAGTAAGCGTGCGTTAAAAGTTAGGCACACTTTTCATCGCATGTGTTAACTTTTCTGCCACCCACACCGTTTTACTTGCTGCACAAATGCAACAACACATTTTATTTTTCAACATGAACTGAAATTCAACCCTCTAATCAGCTGTGGATAAAGTCACAAAAAAGGTGACTTCTTTAGAAGAAGAGTGAAAGTTACGAGGCCACAGACTTAGGTCTAAAGAAAAAAGGAAATGTTAGTCGAAGATCACACCTCAAGGCACTGTGCTAAGCACCCGACTGTGAGTCACAGAGAGTCAAATTGTAATGCAGGCAATACACACTGCTGAATATTGAGTTTTGCTTTAAGCAAGTGTGGCAGAAAGACACAATGTTAACGTATTAGCCTATATTGAAAACATCAAGTATAAACATGTCGAATTAAAACACAGGACGCTCTGAAATGTTGCACAACAAAAAAAACATTAGTTGTTGCATCTGTGCAACAAGTAAAACTGTGTGGGTGGCAGAACAGTTAACAGATGAGATGAAAAGTTTGCCGAACAATTCAGCTGACTGCCTACATGATAACCTTTTTCATTCTGATGCTAATTAAATTAACGTTTTCAATAAAATAATTTATAATGCATTATAGGTCTAGGACATCATTGTATAATGTAAAATATAAATCTAAACAGCCCACATTTCAGATTAACTCAGAGGTTGAGGCGCTTAACTCATTGCTGATGTTTCTATGCGATATAGGGCCTGATTTGCAAAGCATTTTGCAATGGGATTTTCGCTTGCTGCACACTTATAGGGACCTTGAAAATAACACTGATGCCACTTTACCTCCAGTTGTCCTGACAACTGCCTTTTGCCATGACATTCTCAGCTCTGACCGCAGTATACATATTCAAGTTTATTCTCTCCTTCCCCCAACGAGATGAACAAATTGTGGTCATTCAGTATTACCGAGGTTAGTGAGGGGATAAAATATAGTGGGAACTGTAATTTAAAGATTATAGTTGTATGAAAGGTGTAATGTGTTCAAGAGGCAGGGTGCATGTCACAACCTGAATACATAATTTTTCAGACTTATTCTGGCCATTGAGGCATCTGCCTCATTGTGCGCTCCTTCCAGCAGTATTTGGCTAATACCTGTTATACTCCTGACCAATATTATGTGCCTCCTCCTCTTCCCGTAGCATGGACACCCTGGTCCATATCACTATGGTGTGATGCAATTAGTTGGTCGGTGACAGTTGTTTAAGGTGGTGATCTTGGGTGTGTCGACGTGCAGGTCGATGAGGCAGCCATTCAAGTGCTAGTTGGGTCAAGCCATGGTTGTAACCCTTTGTCAGAGTCGACGTGTGACTCATCAGTGTTTTTCGTATCGGTTCCTGGCATCGAGCAGCCACTTCAAGCCTAGTAGGTGAAGAGTTTAGCTAGGGCACGATGCAGCATCAAGTTGGCTTGAAGAGCAAGCAAAAGTTTGGATAGTTGGAGGATTGCAAGGGTCAGCTTTGGTGCTTTCCCTCTTGTTCGAGATGCAGTGAAAATGGAGCACTGGTTTGGTGCGGGAGAACAGTGAGCTTTGACTGGCCTGGCACTCCTTTTGCTGTGAGGCCCTCTCAAGGGGACTCGAGGACAGGATGGTTCTGTTCAGGGTCTGTTCTTCCTGCTTTAAGAGATTCTGGTGCAGTGTGGTATGTCCTGGCCCACAGCAAAGGTCACTCCTGATGTGCCCTGGGAGTGGGTAGGGGAAATATCTTCCTTCTGTCTTGGATGGCTCCTTCTTCATTTATCCCTTAGGGCTTTGGAAATTACAACTTTCCCAAAGGAAGTCCAGAGAGTACTTCCAAAATTAGTCTTCTGTCCTGAGAGGATTCAAGAGGATCTGAAAGAATCTGAAGAAGGGGGAGGGGCCCCTTCTTTTAAAGGCAAAAGCCTCCAGCTGATTGGCATAACGCTAGGCAGCCTTAGTACCCAATCCCTGATCTCAAATGGAGTGTATTTTGCTCTTCTAATGTCACCCCCAGGGTGCTTTGTTTCAGAGGAAGTGAAGGGGACAGGAAAGAGAAAGAAAGTCAGAGAAATACAAGATGTTGGAAGTCTCCTTGCATTGATCAGAGAACTCCTGACCATTCTAGCCCCACCCCTTCCCCTTCTCGCTAAGAACAAAGGCCTTTGAGGTGTGAGGCAACTCATTTTGAATGGGTGTGCTCCAGGCCCAAGACAGCTGCCTGCTGCCTGTCTCTGGTGAAGGGTTTTACCTGCCCTCACAAAGAGATCAAAGAAGAGGGCGGGTCATCCAGGTACCTGCCCTGCCATTTGGCAGTCTACACCCGGTTAACCAGAATACATATCTACTTACACAGCAGATCTAACACAGAGGAGCTGACACATGTGCAATATCAATTGGGATATGGCTGCCATGATCCTAAGTAGTATCATGCACCATGCCTAAATTCAGGGATAGATTTATTTAGAGTTTACCCTGTCATCAGCATGGGCTACTTATGATCATGTTTTTTTTGGTACAGGGGTTGATATTTTAAATGCTGCCCTGTGCTGCAGAGACTTGGCTGTCGCATGCGGCTGTCAAATGGGAATCTTGTGACATTTAAATCTGCTCTACGCCAAGAAGAGGGCAGGCGCTGCGGATCAGGCTACTGATGCAGCAGGGCACAAGTACACTATGCTTTGGGCATGGAGTTGATGAAAAGGGTAATCTGGCAGATGAGCGTTTTTGAGATGGAATTACCTGTATCAATGTATGTATTAATACAAATAAAAGAGGCCAGGGATTTTGCACCATTGTCAGATGGTCATTACTCCCAGGCATGCACATGAAGGTTTAACCCATTTGACAGTGTGCTGGTGTGTGGAGCATTTGATGTGGTCACACAGGCAATGTAGCATGGCTTGCAGGACCTGTTTTAGGATCTTGAAGAAGATGGGCCTAGTTACTAGGTGCCACAAGGAACAGTGCTCTATATGTACTCAGTGGAGCAAAGAATTTAGGATTGCATGGAATTCCAGCATATGGGGGATGACAACCTGGATGGTACTATTGGTTTCCAAGTCACCATAGATATTAATCATAATGGAGTTGATGGTGCCTGAATCAAGCCTGTAGCTGATGAGGATTTGCTGTTGATTGATAGCCTACATCTGTAAACTGTCTGGCCCTGATTTACAAAAGTGTTTTTCAATGGGGACACACCTCCATTGAAAAACGCTTGGGGCAGGCCCTCTGTGTCATCTTCCACTGATAGAAGATACTCTGTGCATTATTTGACATGCCCATCCTCTGGAGCAGAGAACAAGCCATAGGTTTCCCCTGGGTGCAGCGAGCACCATCTTCCTCCACAGTAATGCGATGAATGCTATTGCGCCCATGTCCACAAGCCACACATATATTGCTTTCAAGCTGGCGCTAAACGTGTTCCCCATGGATTTTTAGATATTGCATCTCTCAATGGATTTAGTGAGATTATGCACTTTTACCTCATAACATAACAGGTGTATTTTTAGAGAGCACGTTCATTCTCAGAGGAGAACCTTGGCACTATTATTTTTTTTTAAATTTTTTTTTTTAATGTGATACAGTTTTTAAACAAAAAAAACTTTACACATAAATCAACAGAATAATATTTTCTTATAATTTAAACAACTGTTCAATATTTAAAAGTGGAAAACACTTAAAATCATATTCAATTTTGTTACAAATTTCATAGGCCTTATCCTAGAGATAACTTTCATGCAATTTCATATTATTTCATATAATCACTCGTTTACTGTTTATTGATGCTGAGAGAAATTGGCTAGTCTTCAGATTTCAAGTATTCCCTTAACTGTATACCAAACTCTATATAAGGCCAAATGTAGGCTAGGATTCAAGGTGTTAATGCATGTTAGCCAAAAATCTTTGGACTTAATATGGTCAAGATTATGTACAAATCTGCTATAATGTTTTATGTAGGTTGAACCCAAACTGGGACATAGTGTAAGAGCATGTCTTGCAGTTTCTAGTGAATCTTTATTCTTGCATATCCTGCAAAAACTCTCTGTTTTAGAGATGGCCCTTTCAGGGCCCAACACCGCTAGAACAGGTAAATGGTTGATGCGTAGGAGTAACAAAAAGCGTCTTAGATTATCCGAGGGGCAAAGGTTGAGATATCCTTGTGCCCTTCTGAAGGTGTATAAAACATGAGTTATGAACCCGTAGCTGTGGAGGCTCGCAAGATGTCTAAAATTATCTTGCCAGTCCCAAATTTTGAGTCGTTCAGCCATTTGGGACTTTAGGTTTATATAATTGTCCTCCCAGTTAGGGGTCCATTCAATCGTCTCAAATAGAGCATTCATTTCTCTAACAAAACGAGCCTGCTTATTCTTAACAATGTCTTCTTTCACGGTTATCAGAAGGGGATTAGTCGGATTAGTATGCAGCTTAATATAGATCTCGGCTCTTTTCTTCAAGACCAAAGCTTTTAAAGAGGGTAAACCCAGCTCCAATCTTAGTATCGCCATTGGTATTCCCGGTGGCAGTCCCAGCAGCGTTCGCCAAAAGCGGCCTTCCAATGTCTGTAGCCAATCTAAATTGAGGCCAACCAGGGCTTCCAGTCCATAGATTACCATGGGTATCAGGCATTGGACGTAAAGTTGGCGAGCTGCCCACATGGAATATCCACTCTTCTTACGGGAGAACTGATGTATCATAGAGGTAAGTTGCGCTGCTTTTATTTTGCGGGATTGTACACATGATTGGGAATTTCCCTTAGAGTCGAATTCCACTCCCAAGTACTTGTAACTATGGGTATATTGAATTTCATGTCCTCTTACAACCATTCTAGGGCGGCTCACTTTGCCATGGCTATAGAGGATCAACTCTGTTTTCATGTGATTAATTGTGAGTTCGTTCTCCTCAGCATACTTCCAAAGTCGCTCTGCCGAGCGTAGAATGCCGCTAAATGTGTGGTCAAAAATAACCACATCATCCGCATACGCCAGGATTAAGCAGTGTTGAGAGCCAACCTTGGGAGGGCAGTTACTCACCTCTCTAATATACTCTGGAATATCGGAAACGAACAGATTATATAACATGGGTGCAGTGACGCAGCCTTGTTTCACCCCTCTTGTTTGCTTTATCACCCTAGTTGAGGATCCACTTCCATCAAGCCTCAACTGAACTGTGGTGTTATAATGTAGAAGTTGCAAATAATAGAGCAAGTCTTCAGGGCATGCCAGTCTCTTAAGCTTCCTCTATAGCTTCTCTCTATTAACCGTGTCGAATGCTGCCTTAAAGTCTATATATAAGGCATACAGAGGCGGATTATTAGGAAGTAGGGCTTTATCTCTAAGACTATTCATGATGAAAAGATTGTGAGTAGTAGAATATCCAGGTCTGAATCCGCTTTGAAAGCGATCCAGAATCCCTTCCGTTTCAGACCAAGATTGTAATTTCTGTAACAGTAAGGAGGCAAATAATTTGCCAGAACAGTCTAGCATAGATAGCAAGCGGTAATTGCCCGGATCAGATCTATTGCCTTTTTTGAAAATTGGCACTAAGATTGCTCTCTGCCAGGTCACAGGTATTATTCCTGCTTTTAAAACTTTTTCAAAGAGGATTTTCAGAAAGTTAGCCCAGAAAACTGGGTTACTCTTCATAAGTAGATTGGAGAGACCGTTAGGCCCCGGGGCTCTGGAGGGTTTAAGTTTAGCAATCTTACCTATCAGGTCTTCTAGGTGGATAGGGAACGGCTTAGGAACTTGAGAGATGGTTGAAAAAATTTCGGGGTTAACTGCTGGAATGCCATTACGCGTTTCCAGGAAATTAACCCATTCCTCAGCATCAATCGGGTTTATTTGGGGGGTTACCTTGCTCCCTCTAGCTTCTCCTAGAAGTGCCCAGATATTTCGGGAATTTCTCGAGCAAATAGTCTTCACGGTTTTTTGCCAGTTTGCCAATTTCTTCGATCTGTTCCAGTATTTTAACCATGCCCTATACCTATTTTTTATCTCTCTGATCTTAGTATGTGTATCCATAATTAAATGGGAATGGGCTCTGATTCTACGTATCTCCCTCCTCAGAGTACGTTTAGCATCTCGAATTGTCTTATCATAGCCCTTGCTCGAGCCCTGCTCTCTGATAACAAGTAAAGATTTTTTTGTAGCATATTTACCCGTAAAATTATAAATCCAACCTTCAAGATGTTCTATTGATAGATTAACAAACATGGTGTGATAATCAGCGTCCCATTCACCGCAATCATGACATGCTTTGGATATGTTTTTCTCAGACCATACTAATCGTGAACCAGCATGATTAATCAACAGGCTTCCTGTCGCTATTGTTAAAGGAAATAGAGAATCACATTTCAGGCTTAAACTCAGGCCGCTGTGATCACTCCAATCGTTGTCTATTATTTCCATGTCATTAACCAGGGATGCCACCTCCGGGCTAGTAAAACAATAATCTAGAGTGCGACGAGCGGCACCTGCTTTCCAAGTATAATGTCCCGGACGGTCACTCATAGTTCGGCCGTTTAGACATTCCAAGTCCCAGCTCTTCATAAAACATAACCACTTCTCCCCTTCTTCATCATTACAATCCTGAGACATAAGGGGATACGGATGTAAGTGCTTATTGTTAGTTGTACCACCAACCCCTTTAATAGAACAATTAAAATCCCCAGCAATGATCAAGAGGTTATTTTGGCATTCGTTCGTCCACTCAGTAAGCAAATCATGTAGTCTATCTTGTATTAGATCACTCTTTGACGCATCGTGTGGATTATAAACATTGACCAGCAAGAGTTTCATCTGATTATTTTTGATCGGTATAACCACCTCCACCGCATTAATGTTATCCTCAAGATCAGTATTGATTTCATTAGATATTATAGTTTTACTTACACCTATCATCAGTCCCCCAAAAGGTCTTCCCATTTGGCCTTTTTTAGCAAAAGTATGGTACAACTTATACCCATCTATTATGATTGGTGCAGTTAGCCAGGTTTCCTGTAATAGGAAAAAGGAGTAGTTCATAATAAAAGGTAGCGAGCCATTAGTTACAGTAATATGTTTGAAGCCCCTGGTGTTCCAGGATAGCAATGAGCAAGTTCAGGGTTTATTTATAACCGAGGGCAAGGCCTCTGCAAGCCATTTCAGAGTGTTCTGAATGTCGCTCATTTGCACTCGGTTCCCAGTAAGAGGAGGTAGTTTAGTATTATTGTCAGTATTAGTAGGCTTGGGAGCTTCTTTAATCAGAGGGTCTACATCATCAGGATTCACATCTACCCCCAAGCCTACTTGCGCTAAATTGACTCTATGTTTACGAATCAGCTGAGCTGAGGCCAGGACCGTACAATGTAATGCTGTCACATTAGGGTTAGTGGTACATAGAGGCTCTACAAATGAGAAATCCTCAGATCTAATAACTCTTAATTGAGGTATTAGATGAAGTTTCTCAAGCATGCCTGTACGTGAGAGCCATTTACCATGGCATTGCTGGTTCAGATTCTTCACAATGCAAATCTTGTTTTCTTCTCTATTTTCTTTCCTTGCTGGAACCGGTGTATCACTTTCAGCATCCATGCTTTCAAGTGTTCTATTCGGGCTGTTCCTTTGAGGGGTGGAAAACTGATTATCAATAGAATGGTTTTCTGTAAGGATGGAGTCTTGGCTAGCATTACTCACAGCTGAAATTTCTTTAGATTTTTCCACCAATATCCAGCTAGTGAGTGTGCCCGGTCCTTTATTTCGGTTTTTCTTTCTTTTTAGTGCCCTTTTTCTTGCCTTTTTGGATTTCTGTTGTGGGATTGCTGTGTTTGGGAGTGGAGAGGCCACCTCTACCGGAACATTTCTTAGGGCAGCTCTTTTCGCCATTCTACGCTGTTTCTTAGTCAGATGAGTGTTTCCCTCATTTGTCAGATGTTCGTTCTCCTCAACGTTAATTGGACTAGGTGGAATCTGCGGCTCCTTCACCTCTTCAGGGCATACTTCATACTCTAGGTCCGGAGCGGGAAGATTCAGCTGTAGGATTGTATTCACATGTATTCTTCCGCAAAATTTGAGGAGAATTTTTAGGGCAAATTGGAGAGAGGTTAAGGACGCCTGCATCTCTGCAATGGCTGCAGAGTTTAGCTGTGAAAGCTCACTAAGTTGATCGTCCTTAGTTTGCCCTGACTCTTCTAAGTCAATCAGTAAGTTTGGTGATTCAGACAGTCGACCAGAGCATAAAGTTCTCTGAGTAGAATTAGCAGGTTGTAACACTTGGGCTTCCACTGTTATACTTGCGTCTTTCTTACTAGTCCCCATCTCATTAATCCCCGGCTCTCCTGAATTAGGTGGAGGAGCCATAGATTTCTGTATAGATAGGCATAAGTCCAATAGCGAATTGTTGTCAATGTCGTCTAGGGATGTAACATCTAGTGGTCGGCTTGCGTTATGTGTAGCCGGGAGTGTCTCCTCAGTTTGTTCGTCAGTGCATGTAGGTAAGATCTTTTTAAATAACTCCGGAATGGTGCCTCCGGCGTTGGCTGGCGATTTCAAACTGTCCCCACCTCTTAGATTGTTATTGGGCATGCAGGGATGATTTGTCCTGCCCTTCCGTAAATTATAGGGCGCTTTTGCCCCGCGTGTTTTAGGCGGCATTTGGCTCAGTAAAATTACAGGAGAGAAGATAAAAATAAGTAGTCAGAAGGGCTAGTATCTTTAGCGAGACCAAATCACTCAGCACTCAATTGTATGCAAGACAAGTTAGTAATCTATATGAAAAATTATTACTTCTGCGTAAGGGATCAAAGGAGAATGTAATCTCCCACAGTCTCCCATAAACTGTGCAGAGGGAAGAAACTTGATTATGCGGGCGGTCTTACCCTTTACTCCACACTCAATAGTGCGACTCAGTGGTTGACGCGCCTACGCGCCAAACAGCCGCACAACAGCACAGCCAGTGGCCTTGTCTCCTACCGGGCTTAACGCCGCATGGGTGACTGTGTCTGGCCTTTGAGGTGTTTCAGAGTCACGTGATGACCACGAGACTGGCAGCAGTCTCCGCCCCCTCCAGGGAACGGACGTAGAACAGCAAGAGTCTCCTGACTCGCAGTGCTGTGCAGGTGGAGAATTATCAATGCGAATGCACGTTCGTTTTCAAAGCAAAAGTACAGCTGTAGCAGCAAAAGCACACAGCTCGGCAGACTGTGTCTGGCCTTTGAGGTGTTTCAGAGTCACGTGATGACCACGTGACCGGCAGCAGTCTCCGCCCCCTCCAGGGAACGGACGTAGAACAGCAAGAGTCTCCTGACTCGCAGTGCTGTGCAGGTGGAGAATTATCAATGCGAACGCACGTTCGTTTTCAAAGCAAAAGTACAGCTGTAGCAGCAAAAGCACACAGCTCGGCAGACTGTGTCTGGCCTTTGAGGTGTTTCAGAGTCACGTGATGACCACGTGACCGGCAGCAGTCTCCGCCCCCTCCAGGGAACGGACGTAGAACAGCAAGAGTCTCCTGACTCGCAGTGCTGTGCAGGTGGAGAATTATCAATGCGAACGCACGTTCGTTTTCAAAGCAAAAGTACAGCTGTAGCAGCAAAAGCACACAGCTCGGCAGACTGTGTCTGGCCTTTGAGGTGTTTCAGAGTCACGTGATGACCACGTGACCGGCAGCAGTCTCCGCCCCCTCCAGGGAACGGACGTAGAACAGCAAGAGTCTCCTGACTCGCAGTGCTGTGCAGGTGGAGAATTATCAATGCGAACGCACGTTCGTTTTCAAAGCAAAAGTACAGCTGTAGCAGCAAAAGCACACAGCTCGGCAGACTGTGTCTGGCCTTTGAGGTGTTTCAGAGTCACGTGATGACCACGTGACCGGCAGCAGTCTCCGCCCCCTCCAGGGAACGGACGTAGAACAGCAAGAGTCTCCTGACTCGCAGTGCTGTGCAGGTGGAGAATTATCAATGCGAACGCACGTTCGTTTTCAAAGCAAAAGTACAGCTGTAGCAGCAAAAGCACACAGCTCGGCAGACTGTGTCTGGCCTTTGAGGTGTTTCAGAGTCACGTGATGACCACGTGACCGGCAGCAGTCTCCGCCCCCTCCAGGGAACGGACGTAGAACAGCAAGAGTCTCCTGACTCGCAGTGCTGTGCAGGTGGAGAATTATCAATGCGAACGCACGTTCGTTTTCAAAGCAAAAGTACAGCTGTAGCAGCAAAAGTTTAAAGTAAACCTCACACAAACAAACATAAAACCATAAAGATTACATACAAAAAATAATTGTTTACACGAATTGATAATGAGAGGATAACATTGATGAATCAATTAAATGTGTTCTTTTTCCGTAATGCTTCAATTTCACTTAAAAAACGACATAAAGCAATAATGAACGAAACATGCCCTCCCCACATGAGGCTGGGCCAGACTAGATCTTTGGAGAAGTTGATATCAAAGCATAGACCAACATTCTCAAATATTCTTTGCCCATTAGCTGAAAGAAATGGACCGTCGATGGCCCAGTGAAGTAAGATCTCCAGCAGGCCCCAAGCCAGGCAGAAGCGCCAAGTCACAACGTTCGACTCCGAATCAGTTGATTTCCAAAGCCTTGTCCTTTCCCTAGTCTGTAGTGTATTTAATCTGAATCACAAATATAAATTACGTAATCTATTACAGGGAAAACGAACCAGGTAAGAAAGAATATTGTCTATTGTAAGGGGAATTTTGGCGTATTTGAGGGAATGTTGAGTGCTGCACCCCGAGGATGGGCTGATATTGTGCTGGAGTGTGGTTACCTAGTCGCAAAAACAAATGTGTGTTTCCTTACTCCCCAGCTGGTCTTTTGCACTACACCCACCAGGGAAGGCAGGGCTCACCTGCTGGAAGCGGTACTCTGGTTGCGGACCACATCCGTTGCTAGTTACTTCAATAGTTAGTTGCTTGCTCAGACCGGCTGTAGTTCACCAGACATGCTTGTAGTCTTTCTACTTTTCAGTCTATACTGCTGTCGCTATCCTTGCTGCTTTGCTTTTGCCTTTATTTCCATCTATTGTCAAGTCTCTCGTTTTTTGTCAGTTTCTTCCGGCTTTTCTGTATTGCCGATTGCCTTTACACTTGTGCGCTCCTTAAACCCTCCCTTCCTTCTTTCTAAGGAGTGCTCCGACTGCAGTGATGTGACGCAACCTCAATGGAAGTGGCACAGCAAACAAAAGTGCTTCTGACATGATCTGGGCGCTCACAGTGAATTGTGGTGATTGCAGAGTTCTTACTGATGTGTCCTGGTTATTGCATGTGCTGCCCTTGCCGTTGAAATGACCGGAAGGTGGAAGGAAGTCTATGGAGCCAGAGAATAGGTTGGTAAGTGTTAAGGTGCAAGAGCAGAGTAACGAACGTAAAGAAAGGAAGAAAGGCACAGGTGTATTTATAGGTAGCCCACCCTGTACACTGGGACGTGTCCTTGGGTGTCTAACTGTGGGTCTTCTGGGGGCCATCTTGGGTATGATAGGTTGCTTGAAAACACGACAGCCATATTGGAAGAATGTTTCTGAATAATGGAATACTAATGCCTTGAATGGATGTGCAGGTTAAAATGTCTTGGCTTGCAGTGAGCGCCAATAGCGCATAAGTTCAGTCCAGCCTTCCTCTTTCTGCTCAACACATGCACACCTATGGGGAGTACTTGGGTTCCCTTTGCTGGTGATCATGACAGGTCTACCTGAATTTGCACATATGACCACCTTTGATTCTGACCCATTGAGCTCCAAGTTGTTTTTAGCCGCATATTGTTGGAACAAGTTCAGCTTGCCTTGGTGCCCCATACGGGTCTTATCAAAGAAGATAAGGTCATCTGCAAAAGCCTGCCATTGTATTTTTAAGTGCCCCAGCCTAACTGGAATCATGTTGTTGTCCTTCCAGAGATGCTCAATATCACTCATGCATATGTTGTAAAGGGTGAGAGCCAGGATACAACCCTTTTCTTAGTCCCAGGGATTTCTCTAGTCACAGATCCCTCCCTGGTCAGTCAATCTTAAGGGATTGATTTGAATGAATTAAGGTGATCAGTTGAACCAATTTTAAGGGAGCCCTGAGGTTACACAACTTAGCCCACAGTACAGATCACACCATTCGGTCAAAAGCCCAAAACATATCCAGTGAGGCCATGTATAGAGGTCCCGCCCGTACCGCCTTGTCGCCTGCAACAGATGTTCCAATATGGTAGCATTCAAGGGGGCACCAATGTTCTGTCTGAAGCCAACCTGAAAGGGTGACAGAATGACCAACTGTCGCACAACCTGCTTAAGATCCATCAAAAGTAGTATTGCAAAAATCTTACTGATCGAGTCAATGAGTGCAATAGGTTGGCACTTGGATGGGTTGTCTTTAGCCCCCTTTTTGTATATTTGGATTACTGTATATTGAGACCAGGTGGGGCGGATACTGTGGGTCTTGAAGATGTGGTTAAAACAAGGTTTTAGTAATCTATCCCACAGAGAAGAGTAGTGTTTCAACACAAAGGGGGAAAGTCCGTTGCCTTGACGGTTTACATTTTTTAATGGCCCAACTCAGATACTCCTATGACCGGAGACAAAGCCTTCTCTCTATGGACCCTCTGAGGGATCCCACACACTACAGAACTCATGCGGGAGATCACATTTTTGTCTGATGAACTGCACCCAATCCGACTCTGTAATTGACAGTCCAAATGCAATGTAACACCTCCAACCTCCCGGTTCAAACAAGCCCAATATTGCAGAGATTTGTTTTTCACAAGATGTTTCACTATGGATTGGTTGTCGTGCAGATGTAAATCATATATTTTATTTTTTTATTTTATTGTAAAACTACAGTTTTATACAAAAAGTTTTGTTAAACTTTTGTTACATTTTCCACTTTTATCAATCCAACTTCATGTCCTTATTTCCTTTATACATTTGCCTGTTTTGCAGGATCTCTAGTTCAGTTTCGAGGTTCCTGGTTTAACAACATGTCCATATAGTCTACTACCGTACAGACTAATTGTATGTTTTGACCTACTAATAGGTGTTTCCACCACCCTTCAATGTCGTTGTTCAATGGGGTGAACTTTTCCAGATGTATTTTGCGCTGATAAATAGTTCCTGTGCACTCTGTTATTAGATGTTTACTAGTTTCAATTCCAAGGTTACAGAATCTGCAAGTGTTGTCCTTTATTGTTTTTCGTTGCCATAGTGTTTCTTTTATGCTTAATGCATTCAATTTCAATCTCATATTTGATCGATTTCAGGTAATTCTTATGATGTTGATAATTCAATCTTTTAACCAAAGAATATTCTTCAGCTGAAAGACCCCTAGATTTTAAAAGCTTCATGTTTTTTTTTTGTTGTCCCTTGCAGAAGGTAATATATATGTACCCTACTTGTTCATTTGCCCCCCCCTTCCATCCAAGTCAATTTTTTAATGCAAGCCGTGACAATCGAATACACCTCAACCAATGAAATTGTTGCCCATTCTAATTCATGCAGACTTCTTCAATTGTGGCTTGTGAAAGGTGGGTAAATCTATGACTCAGTGAGCTATTCCATATTAATGAACAACCACCTCTATCAGAAGATAGCCATGCTCTGTCTATATTACAATCATGTGCAAGATGGCTATAGGTAAGATCAAAGAGTATCATCAAATGATCCACATGTGGTTGTCATGAATGGTAAGAGACCCACATTTTAGTTTCAGTTGACAGGACACAAAGAAATGAGCAATCCAAGATGAATTTGACTCTGTATGCCAAGTAAATGGCAGAGAAATGGCAGTACATTTGACCAGAGTGAATTCCCAGTTGGCCCTAAAAGAATCCCCCTCCGCCTCACAATGCTAGTTTGATTTGATATGATATGGCAATTGTAACGCGACTATACACAAGTGTTTTGAGGCGCGACGAGTCAGGGGGGGGGACACAGGGAGACAGACAACGATCCTACTAGGCCAGGTGTCATTCAGATCGCGCAAGTGCAAGGGTAGAAGGGAAAGGAAAAGTGCAGGGGGGAAAGGGAGAGGGGAAGGTGCAGTACAGGGTTAATAGCATACAGGATAAATAACAAGGGCCAGCTAGTGGCAAGTGCGAGGTAAGTGCAGACTAGTGCTGGGACGGGGGGCTGTAGGGATACAGGGCCTCATTACACGGATGGCAAAGAACCATGGCGCTATTAGCGCCATGGTTCATGCCAGTAAAATACCGGCACCGCCTTGGCGGAAAGGGGAATTACTGCCCTATTCCAAGGTTGGCGGGGCAGTAATTTCCCCTTCCACCATTGCCCTTCCCCATTCCCATTTTTGCCCCATAGGGCTCAATGGGAATGGGGAAGGCGCTAATTACGGTACCGCAAATTGCGGTACCGTAATTAGCTTGCTGGGTCCCTTTGCGGGTTGGTTTTTAACGCCTGCAAAAAGCAGGCGTTAAATCCCCCAACCCGCAAAGGGACCTCGTAGTAAGGCGGTAAGGATTTACCAGTACCGGTATTTTACTGGTACCAGTAAATCCTTACCGCCATCCGTGTAATGAGGCCCACAGACACAGTCCCGCAGTGCAGGGGGTGCCAGGGAGGCAGTGCAGGGGAGAGTGGCTGGGCCAAGGACTGAGAACGGTGAGTGGCCCAGTTGCAGATTCAGTGCAGTTTCAGTAACTTTAGCAGGGAAGAGGGGGAGAGAAATCGGAGGCGAAGAGGAAGGCTTTGAGGTGCTTCCGGAACCGGAGATGGTTCTCCTCAAGTTTCAGGGAGGCAGGAAGGCTGTTCCAGAGGGAGGCCCCTGCAGCGCAGAGAGATCTGCCCCCAACTCGTTGTTTGGAGAAGCGGCTGACCCTGAGGGAGTTGGAGGCGGATGAGCGAAGAGCTCGAGAAGGGAGATATTTAGGAATAGAGAGTTGAAGGTATTTTGGCCCAAGGCCCCAGAAGGCCTTGTGGACAATGCAGAGGGTTTTGAACTTGATCCTCGCAGTCACTGGGAGCCAATGTAGTGATTTCAGTCCTGGAGAGATACGGTCCCTGGGCTTGAGGCCAAGGACAAGTATCGCAGTCCTGTTCTGGATGAGTTGCAAAGGGTGGAGAGTAGAGGCAGGCAGATTTAGATAGAGGCTGTTACAGTAGACCAGCTTTGAGAGAACCAGGGCTCTATAGACAGGGAGCTTCTGGGGGAAGGAGAGGAAAGGAAGGATACCTCTGAGGAGGTGTAGCTGATAGTGTGACTTCTTAGAGACGTCGGATATGTGAGGAGAGAAGGAGAGTGTGGAGTCGAAGATGACCCCAAGGTTTTTTGCCTTGCAGGTAGGAGCAGGAAGAGGGCCAAGAGAGGCCAGCCAGAGAGCTGCAGGGAAGGAGGGAGTGGGTGTGCCGATGAGTAGAATCTCAGTCTTACTGGCATTAAGGCAGAGGTCATTGGCGGCACACCATTCCTGGATAGCAGAGAGACAGTCGGAGATGAGGGAAGGAGAAGAGGAGGCCGAGGGTAGCCTGAAAATGAGCTGGGTATCATCCGCATAGCACTGTTGTTGGGGGAATTGTGGCTGCTAAGTTCCATCTTTCTCCCACCACACAGTTTGAATTGAAAACCACCCTATGTTTATAGCATACTCTCTTCTCTCCAATTATAATAATTATAATGATATAACCATAATTTTATTATTTTAGTCAAACACTTTTGACAGTCCACAATAGTACAACTTGTAGGATTCCAATATGTTGATCCTCACAAGAATAAAACATCTCAGCTTGTACATTCAGGGAATTGTTGCTAGCTATAGCCATTCCTCGAATCGTCGACCCTTGTCGACTCGAGGGGTTCGAGTGGCAGGGAAAACAAAAAATACTATACCCCCTGAGATCAAAGTGAGTAGTGGCCATTGTTTCTTGAAGAAAGAAAATATGTATACTACACATCAAGAACACATTCTGAAAATGTGTGAAGGATGATTCCAAAACTTTTTAAATAGTTACACTGTTCCCATACCATGTTGGAAATGATCAGGGAACAAAATTGTGAAAGCATTGTGTTGTTAAATGCTGTCAGAAAAGATTTGGAATCAATATCTTCCAATGTCAAAGACATTAGGCATGGGATCTGCTTGAGGATTCCCAAATATTTGATGTGATTCAAGTATACTATTTCCTCATGTGGCGATATACATTTCCAACCCATAAGCTTCGATGAATTTGAAGCCGATGGAAGTCGGACCATTTCAGTCAATAAAATAGCCCAGCCCATTTTTCTGTGCAAGCCTGTCTGCTTGTGGACTCTCAGGAAAGCAGTAATTTTAGTTTTAAGGTCATTCCTGTGGCTGAGAGCCAACCTAATAGTGGAGGGCAAAGAGCTCAAGGTGTGTGGGTGGCAATTTGTCTCCTGCTCCCTCAGCATAGGCCCACCCAGAATAATTTCATTAGAGGTCAACAAGTCACTTCTTGTTGCCATTGAAGTAAATTTACATCCCATAGCCATAAAATTAACATTGATTGGTTGGAACCCCTGATCCGATACTCTAGATTGAATCCCAGAGCTCCCTTTGGGCAGGCCACTGATGTTCGCCATTAATTGTTGACAACACTCGATACATTACCCTGTGAGTTTAGGTCCATTATCCCATCTGTCACAGGGAGTTGACATAAATGTTTGGGGACAGAGTTTCTGTGGTTAATTTTTGTTGCAGGCTGGTTTTAATTTTTAATTGTTTTCTTCTCTTTCTCCCTTTACTCTTCTTTTTGCGTTTTGTGTGATTGGTGAGTGGAACCATAGGTCTCACCTGTTCCTTTTCAATCAGACCCAATTTCCTTTGTTTAATAAATCTGTTTATTTGTGTACAGGACATAAAAGATATACAGACAAAATAATGAACATAAACAAAACAAGGTCAAATTGCAAATGTACAGTATGTCACATCTGTAAAATAGTGAGGAGAGGTGAGAAAACAGGTGGGAGAGGTCTCCAGGCCCCCATACGCCCGACAACGTAGGACATTCCCATGCCAGGTGTTCACACAGTTCCAATCCATTTCCCCCAGATCTTCCAGAACTTCCCCGGGCAGCGCCTGACATTATATATGCATTTCTTTAGGGACACACATCGGCCCATTTCATTAGCACATCGGCTAAGGCTCAGTCCATCTGAGGATCCCCACATGGAGGCTGTAAGTCTCTTTCCTAGTCCCATTGCCACCAAGAGGGAGATTATTTTGTACTTTGCATACTCCACCTCACCCCAGATCCACAGTAACACCATCTTCGGGGCCTGCAGAACTGGTGATCCCAGAACCCCACTGATCCTACGAATACATCTGTGCCAGAAGTCTTGTATAACATATCCCAAATCATGTGAAAGAAGGTTCCTTCTGACCTTCGGCAGCGCATACAGTCCAAATCCTCTACTGCCTCCCACTTCATCATTGAGGCATGAGAGTGGTATGCCTGGTGCAGTATTTTATGGGAACATTAGTGCTTCAACCCATTCTTTCGATTCCAGCGGGCCCACTACCCTCTCCCATTTCTCACAAAGCTGAGACAGTTCCCGGGCCCAAAAAGTGGTAATTACCTGGTAGAGTGTTGATTTGGCCTTCACCAGGATCCTGGCCTGTTCAATGTTTGTCTTTAGGGGGGAACACTTTTGGAATGTCAGCCAACACAGGGAATTGGGCACGGAGAACATGTGTTAATTGTAGGTGTCTGTAGTGTTCCCCAGTAGGTAGTGCAAACCTGTCTTGCACATCAGCGAGAGTCTGTATCCCCAATTCCTCCCACCTGGTGAAGTGGTCCATTTTCTGGACTTCATGGATATAGGGATATGTAAGTTATTCCATAGGGGTTGGCCCAACATCAGTCTCCGCCCCAGCCGGTATGGTGAAGAGCTTCTGCCCAGACTTTACAGATTTGTCGAATCATCCCAGGCATGTCGGACATCTCTCTTTCCGTCCCATACAACACCCAGAGGGGTGCGATTGCTCCCATACTTCTGATCTCGCACCCTATGTGTGGAAGCCAGTCATTCACCACCCCCAGCTGTGCGGCCCAGTAGTAAGCTTGGAGGCATGGTGACCCTATTCCCCCTTCCCAGACCGAGCACTGTAGGGTTTTGAGGGCTATAAAGGGCTGCTTCCCTCCCCAGAGGAGTCCCCTGAGGATAACATCTATGGATACAAAGGCTGTGTGAGGGATATGGAGTGGGGCGTTCTAGCGAAAGGACAGGAATCTCGGGAAAAAGAGCATTTTAAAGAGGGCCATTCTGCCCATTAGAGTTAGTGGGAGGGATTGCCAGTGGGTGACTTCAGTTTCAAATGTGATCACCACTGGTTGCAGATTGAACGGAAGGAAGTCAACAGAACTGGGGTCCACGTGGAAGCCCAAGTAAACGAAGCTCAGGATGGATACTGAATAGGAGCAACACCGCGGGATTGCAGCCTTGCCTAGTGCCCCCTCCCGCCCAGCATAAAATCCTGAAAAAAGTCCCATTCACATGTACCTCTGCTTCGGGGGTGTTGTAAAGCTTCTTGACTCAGGACATGTATTTGGCCCCAAATCCCATGCGCTCCATAATATACCATAAGGCTGTCCATCCCACCGAGTCAAAGGCTTTTTCAAAATCCACCGCTAGGAGTGCAAGTGGGTATTTTATCGTGGCAGCATGGCTGATAGCAAACTGCACCCTTTGCAGATTGATCTGGGTAGATCTGGATGGCATAAATCCACAATGGTTCTGGTGCACCAGGGAGTGTATTGGCTAAAGCCCGGGCGACAACTTTGGCTTCTCCATTGATTAGTGTAATTGGCCTGTAGGAGTAGCAGAGTTCTGGAGGTTTCCTGGGTTTCGGGATCACTACAATGGCTGCCTGCAAAAGATCTTGGGGAAGCCTCCCTTCGCTCAGGAGCGGATCAACATGCGGTGCATATGCCCTATTATCAGTTCACCCAGTTGTTCTGTCCCGGGGTTTTCCTGGATTGAAGTTGGAATAGGGCCAACACCACCTCTTCTTCTGTGATCTCAGCCTCCAGTTTGCGTGTCTGGAGCTCTGAGAGCCTGGGGATCTCGACAGAGTCTAAGTAGTGTGAGCCCTCCTTTCCCTAAGATGCCATCTGTGGGGAGTAAAGGCGTTCGGAAAAGGTGGTAAATGCCTTTACAATCCCATCATCATTGGAGAGTAAGTGCCCCCCAGTCCCACATATGGCGCAAATGTGCCCACTGGTCCTATGTCGTCTTTCCAGCCACGCAAGGGTTTTCCCAGCTTTGTCTCGAGTTTCACATATCTGATTGTACACGGCCCAGTGAGCAGTCCTCGCATTGTCTAATGCCAGGTTCCTCAGAGCCTCCTGGTCTGTAATCTTCAGCCCTAGCTGCAGTCTCCTCCATCTCCGCAATTTCACGGTCTTGTTGTAACCGATGGGCCGACACCAAAGAAAGAGCCTCCCCCGGAGCACCGCCTTGTAGCCCTCCCATAGCGTTATCGGACTGTCAACAGAACCTTCGTTCAGGGAGAAATATTCTGCTGTTTTATGGGAGAGTCCATCTGCCAGCCGAGGGGCACCAAGATAGTATGTGTGAGATGCCAGGTGGGTCTGAGTTTGATTCAGCTATGCTTTATCACCATGATCAGAGCGGAGTTGTGCGAGATGCCCATGGCCAGATACCTAGCTGTCAGAAGCCGGTGTGTCATGTCGTGCGGGACAAACAAAGTAATCTATACAAGACCTATGTCCATTGGAAAAGAAGGAAAACCAGGGGTCTGTGGGGTGCAATGTTCGCCATACATCCACTCACCCAAATGCCATTGCAAAGGAATTTAGTTTGGTTGAGTGATCTGGATTCCTAGTGCCCATGTGCATTCTGTCTCTGATCACATCCATCACCTCATTAAAATCACCTCCCAGCACCCAGTTGTCTGCTTGTTTATCCAGCATTACCTCTGGGAGGTCATTTTGGAGTTCAAGAGTGAGTGAGGGGTGCATACACTGCTACTATCCCCAGGAATGTCCTCCTATATCACTGGTTATCACCACAAAACACACCTTCTGGTCTGCCTGGAGACCTTCCAGCAACAATGGAACCCTTTTCTGTATGAGGATCATCGTCCTTCCTGCTAGAGAATCCTGTGTGGAAGGCCATTGTATAATTTGATTTTCGAGAAAGTAAAACGGCATTCCGTGCCCATAAAATGTGTCTCCGTAAGCAGAGCGATATCGGGCGAGTGCCTGTTCAAGAATTGAAGCTCTAGCCTACGTTTAATACACGTACCCAGCCCATTGATGTTCCATGTGAATAGGGTTAGTTGTCCCTCATGTTTTGTTTGTTTGTTTGTTTATTTATTTAGTATAGCGCGCAAAACCCAGGGGTAACAGGGCGCAACAGAGGTCAGGAAGATAGGATTGCATAAAAGCTTGGTTACAGAATAAGATAGGCATGAGAAAAAGAGCATTGCATTTACAGTTACATTGTGTGGGATGTGCATATATACATATAATTGAGCGAAAGCTTACAGGTTTACATATTAATACTGTGCATAGGGGCAGTTCGGTTGCATTTACATATTTACAAATTAAGGCTGTACATGGTAGTCAGGTTATAGCACTGGCATGATCAGATTAGATGGCAGGGTTAGTCGTGAGGATCATTGGCCCGCAGCCAAGTGAGGGTGTTTCGCCTGAAGCTAAAGTAGGATTGGTCAGTCCTAATGTGGAGTGGGAGGGCGTTCCAGTGTTGGGCTGCCAGGACAGGGAAGCTGCTGCCGCCGGTTTTCTTTTGTCTGAAATTGGGTACTTGCAGGCAGTAGGAATTGATCGATCTGGTGGGGCGGGAGGACGTTTTTTTCTTTATTCTGGATGCGAGATAGGGGGGGGCTGTGTTGTTTAAGCATTTGTGGGTGAGTGATGCCGTTTTGAGGGAGATGCGGTCATGGATTTTAAGCCATTTGTGTTCTCTTCTTTTGTTGGAGATGTGTTCCTTAGAGGGTAGGTTGAGGGCTGTTCTGAGAGCGTTGTTTTGTAGTGTCTGTAGTTTGTTGGTTATGCATTTGTTGGCTCCTAGGTACATGGCGTTGCAATAGTCCAGTCTGGATAGTATTAGGGCGTTGGCTATGATGATGCAGCTAGCTTGGGTGAGGAAGGCTCTACTTGCCCTAATTAGCTTGCATGTGTAGGCGGTGGAGGATGCTAGTGAGTTGACTTGTTTTTTTAGTGACATGGTTGCATCAAGGTGAAAGCCTAGTGTTTTCACTGTTTTGGCCACTGTGACGGTATTGCCATCAATGTTGAAGGCCTTGTAGTTAGAACTGAGTTTTTTGAGATTGGTATTGGATCCGAGGAGCAGGATTTCGGTTTTCTCATCATTTAGACATAGACCGTGTGTGGCCATCCATGCCTGAATGATGAGATATATTTTGTTTACCAAGGCCGTATCTGAAGCGTAGTTGCCTGAAAGGGGTATGAGGATCTGGGTGTCATCTGCATAATTGGTATATGAGACACCCAGTCTGTCCAGCTTGTCAAATAGGGGCTTGGTAAAGATGTTGTAGAGGGTGGGAGAGACGCAGGAGCCTTGGGGCACCCCACAGGTTATTTTAATGGGGTCTGCTGAGGCTAGGGTGGAGAAGACCCTCATAGTTCGGTTGTCCAGGAATGATTGGATCCAGGCTATAGCCTCTTTCGAGAAGTGGGCTGCTGAGGCCAGGTGTTCGCACAGGACTGCGTGATCCACCAGGTCAAATGCTGCCGACAGATCGAGGAGTAGTAACATGGCAGTGTTCCCTTTGTCGTTAATCTCATTGATCTGGGTTTTAAGATCGATTAAGGCTGTCTCGGTGCCGTGCTTCGGTCTGAAGCCTGATTGGTGGGTGCCTAGTAGTTTGTGAGTTTCAAGATATTGCTGAATCTGCAGGTATGCTACTCTATCTATTATCTTTAACAGGAATGGCACCGTGGTGATGGGCCTGTAATTGGTGGGGATAGCGGGGTCTAGGGTTTGCTTCTTGAGGAGAGGCAGGACCCAAGATTCTTTGAGGTTGCTTGGTATGGTGTTGGAGGAGAAAGATGCGTTGATCAGCTTGGTTATAAAGGGGGCTAGATCCCTAGCAGCATCCTTGATTATCTGGGGAGGGCAGTTGTCGCCTTTGCAGTTGGATGGTTTAAGTGAGGCTATAATTTTTTCTGTTTCTGGGATAGATATTTTGGTAAATCTGAAGAGATTATGGCCTGGGCGGTTGGCTGTTTTATCGTGGTTGCTGGGAGATGTTTCATTGGTGGTGAGAGAGACTTTTTTCAGAGCGATTTTGGTTTGGAGACTTTTGATTTTATTAGTTAGTGCGTTTTGGACGCTGGTGCACCATACTTTATCCTTAATTATATTGTCTGGTGGGGGTATCGGGGATTCTAGTTCCCTTAATATAGCAAATAGTTCTCTGGTGTTGGAGCTCGATTTTTCGATTCTTTCATTGAATAGTTTCTTTTTGGTGAGTAGGATTTCTTTTTTGTAGTTGTTTGCACAAAGTTTGAGTTGTGATTTGTTCTCTTCTGTGGGGGAGTTGCGCCATTGGCTTTCAAGTTTCCTTTTGTGCAGTCTAAGTTCTTTCAGATGTGGGGTGAACCAGGTGTTCAGGTGGGCTTGCTGTTTGCTTTTTTGCAGTTTTAGAGGGGCAATGATGTCTAGTCCTTTTTTTATGGTATTGTTATAGTTTTCTACTAGGAGTTCTGGTTTTAGATTATCGGGGAGAGCATTGAGGGTTGGCAGTAGTAGTGGTAGGAGGTTGTCGGGGGTTATGTTTTTTTTTGCTCTAGTGGGTAGTGGTGGTGCCATGATTTTTCCTTTGATGACTTCTTTATTGAGAGATAAGGTGAAGTCAATGAGGTAATGGTCTGTCCAGTGCTGGGGAGTGGTTTTGGTAATGACGGTGTCGCAGTTTAGAGTGGCGATCCAGTCCAAGGTCCTACCTTTATTATGGGTGGGGGTGAGCACTCTTTGGATTAGGCCGTGTTCATCTAGCATGTTGGCTATGGCTTGTGCTGATTTGTCGTCAGGGTCGTTTAGTCCTAGATTCAAGTCGCCTAGCAATAATATTTGGGTGGTGTCTTTTATGTTGTTGGCTAGGAGGCTGGATAGGTCTGCTTCGAATGAGCCAATGGGGCCGGGTGGCCTATATATTAGAAGGATGGTTAAGGTGCGACAGTTGGAGATGGGTAGTTTGGCTGCTAGCAGGATTTGAGAGGTGCTTGAGGCAGTGGTCTTAGCTCGAGGTTTGTTTTAGCTATGATGGCTAGGCCGCCTCCTCTGTTGTTGGGCCTGTCCATTCTGATTATTTGGTAATTTTCTGGAATGGCTATTGAGAGTGCTGGGCCTGCTGCTTCATGCAGCCATGATTCAGTGATAGCTAGGAGGTCGAGGTTGTTTGAGGATAAGGTGTCTGCTATTTCTGTGGCGTGGGCCATTATTGATCTGGCGTTGATCAACGCTCCGGATATAGTGGTAGTGTTGGGTGTATCCTGGATTGTTATAGGGATAAGTTTGGGTAGGGTGGAGTTGTAGCAGGGTGTGATGTGGCTCGGGTGGATTTTGGTGTGTTGCAGGGTGGGTCTCTTGTTGTGGTAGATGGGCTCGTAGAGACGGGTGTGTTGCAGGGTGGGTCTCTTGTTGTGGTAGATGGGCTCGTAGAGACGGGGTAGTCTGGCTCGTAGTCTAGTGTTTCTTTCTAGGGTTGGACAGGGTGCATTTTCTGCAGGGTACATAGTTATGGTGGCAATGAAGGTGGTAAGGTGTAATATATGTATGAGGAGATACAGTAGGGTGGTTGTTTGGCTCTTGCTGAGGTACATTGTATGGTTTGGCATGTGTAGTTAGGCAGGGGGTTTACCTGAATTCGCAACTCAGGCTGAGAATGGCATGTGCAAGTAGATGCAAGTAGGCAAGGGGTTCACCTAAGAACAGTAATCACATTTAGGTTGAAAAATGGCATGCGCAAGCAAGTGGTCCGTTAGCGACCATAAGGCACAACATAGTTCAAGTGGTCCGTTAGCGACCATAAGGCACAACACTGTTCAAGTGGTCCGTTAGCGACCATAAGGCACAACACTGTTCAAGTGGTCCGTTAGCGACCATAAGGCACAACACAGTTCAAGTGGTCCGTTAGCGACCATAAGGCACAACACAGTTCAAGTAATCCGTTAGCGACCATAAGGCACAACACAGTTCAAGTGGTCCGTTAGTGACCATAAGGCACAACACAGTTCAAGTAATCCGTTAGCGACCATAAGGCACAACACAGTTCAAGTGGTCCGTTAGCGACCATAAGGCACAACACAGTTCAAGTAATCCGTTAGCGACCATAAGGCACAACACAGTTCAAGTGGTCCGTTAGCGACCATAAGGCACAACACAGTTCAAGTAATCCGTTAGCGACCATAAGGCACAACACAGTTCAAGTGGTCCGTTAGTGACCATAAGGCACAACACAGTTCAAGTAATCCGTTAGCGACCATAAGGCACAACACAGTTCAAGTGGTCCGTTAGCGACCATAAGGCACAACACAGTTCAAGTGGTCCGTTAGCGACCATAAGGCACAACACAGTTCAAGTGGTCCGTTAGTGACCATAAGGCACAACACAGTTCAAGTAATCCGTTAGCGACCATAAGGCACAACACAGTTCAAGTGGTCCGTTAGCGACCATAAGGCACAACACAGTTCAAGTGGTACGTTAGCGACCATAAGGCACAACACAGTTCAAGTGGTCCGTTAGCGACCATAAGGCACAACACAGTTCAAGTGGTCCGTTAGCGACCATAAGGCACAACACAGTTCAAGTAATCCGTTAGCGACCAAAGGGCTCAACTGCATAGGATCATGGGTACCTAGATTAAGTTAACAAGGGGGTAGGTACAGTTCAGAGACATCTAGATGCGAAGAGGCACAGATGGGCGATCAGCAGCAGTGCAACGCAATTTGCTGGGCACAGTGTAAAGTGTAGCACGTTCATAGGCAGGGGCAGCAGAGATATATGCGAACGTGTGAGGTGGCAACAAGTTAGGTTAGGCAAGAGCGTAAGTACTATTCTGTAAAATTAGACTTTCTATGCAGCAGGTGGCTTACCTGGAGCAGCACGGGCAGAGTTTGTGGCCCCTGGCTCCTGAAGCTCCAAACAGGCACACAACAGGCCTTAGGATGGCCTTTGGGTTGGCCGGCGATCCGCCTGCCGGCGGTTCCTGTAGTGAAAACGAGGTTTAGCCTCGCTTTCGTGCCGCGATGCGCCCGGCATGGGCAAGTCAGGCACTTGTTGGGACGGGGTCAGGCAGGCCCTGTCCCTCGGCGCGCTCGCTTCCTCTTTCTCCTCGGGAACCTCTGCTGGGCTGGGGTGCTGGGGGGGCTCCTGCCCTCACCCCTCAGGATGGATGTTAGGAGTGGGGGGGTGTGTGGCACACAACAGGCCTTAGGATGGCCTTTGGGTTGGCCGGCGATCCGCCTGCCGGCGGTTCCTGTAGTGAAAACGAGGTTTAGCCTCGCTTTCGTGCCGCGATGCGCCCGGCATGGGCAAGTCAGGCACTTGTTGGGACGGGGTCAGGCAGGCCCTGTCCCTCGGCGCGCTCGCTTCCTCTTTCTCCTCGGGAACCTCTGCTGGGCTGGGGTGCTGGGGGGGCTCCTGCCCTCACCCCTCAGGATGGATGTTAGGAGTGGGGGGGTGTGTGGCACACAACAGGCCTTAGGATGGCCTTTGGGTTGGCCGGCGATCCGCCTGCCGGCGGTTCCTGTAGTGAAAACGAGGTTTAGCCTCGCTTTCGTGCCGCGATGCGCCCGGCATGGGCAAGTCAGGCACTTGTTGGGACGGGGTCAGGCAGGCCCTGTCCCTCGGCGCGCTCGCTTCCTCTTTCTCCTCGGGAACCTCTGCTGGGCTGGGGTGCTGGGGGGGCTCCTGCCCTCACCCCTCAGGATGGATGTTAGGAGTGGGGGGGTGTGTGGCACACAACAGGCCTTAGGATGGCCTTTGGGTTGGCCGGCGATCCGCCTGCCGGCGGTTCCTGTAGTGAAAACGAGGTTTAGCCTCGCTTTCGTGCCGCGATGCGCCCGGCATGGGCAAGTCAGGCACTTGTTGGGACGGGGTCAGGCAGGCCCTGTCCCTCGGCGCGCTCGCTTCCTCTTTCTCCTCGGGAACCTCTGCTGGGCTGGGGTGCTGGGGGGGCTCCTGCCCTCACCCCTCAGGATGGATGTTAGGAGCGGGGGGGTGTGTGGCACAACAGGCCTTCGGATGGCCTTTGGGTTGGCCGGCGATCCGCCTGCCGGCGGTTCCTGTAGTGAAAACGAGGTTTAGCCTCGCTTTCGTGCCGCGATGCGCCCGGCATGGGCAAGTCAGGCACTTGTTGGGACGGGGTCAGGCAGGCCCTGTCCCTCGGCGCGCTCGCTTCCTCTTTCTCCTCGGGAACCTCTGCTGGGCTGGGGTGCTGGGGGGGCTCCTGCCCTCACCCCTCAGGATGGATGTTAGGAGTGGGGGGGTGTGTGGCACACAACAGGCCTTAGGATGGCCTTTGGGTTGGCCGGCGATCCGCCTGCCGGCGGTTCCTGTAGTGAAAACGAGGTTTAGCCTCGCTTTCGTGCCGCGATGCGCCCGGCATGGGCAAGTCAGGCACTTGTTGGGACGGGGTCAGGCAGGCCCTGTCCCTCGGCGCGCTCGCTTCCTCTTTCTCCTCGGGAACCTCTGCTGGGCTGGGGTGCTGGGGGGGCTCCTGCCCTCACCCCTCAGGATGGATGTTAGGAGTGGGGGGGTGTGTGGCACACAACAGGCCTTAGGATGGCCTTTGGGTTGGCCGGCGATCCGCCTGCCGGCGGTTCCTGTAGTGAAAACGAGGTGTTAATTGGTGTTAGAGGAGATGTTAGAATGCATGCAGCGTTCACCCCACCTCAGTAGTTTAAACTCTGGAGATCCCCCAAGTATCACGTAGCATAGTGCCCGACCCCTGGCTCCCAGGCTTATTGAGTCAGGGTATTCATATATTAGGGGCTGACAAGACCCATGTCCACCCCCTGCAGTCACCCCCCTCCCTGAATGTTGTGAACTGCTGAAACAACCTTTATAAACAAACGCCTGCCTGTTCCCTCTTAGCGGCTTCACGCCAATCAAGAACTATTGTGTAGAGCACCACTCCCCCCCTCACCCCATACTTCCCCCCAACCAGAAGCACCTGAAACCTGAAACGTGCACCCACCAGGTGCAAAACCACAGAGTAAAACACTATGGGTTGTTTACTCCGACTGCAAATACAAGTCCCACATCATTATGCAGCGGCCGCCATTGTATTGTCCACTACAGAAACCTGAGAGGCGGTAAAAGCGATCATCCCTTCTCGCCTCTGCTCTCTACAGTTCGTAGAGGTCCTGATGATTCAGTGACTTGGGAGTCCACTTGCGGTGGATATTGGTCAATCCTTGGCCTCTGCACAGGTGGCTCCATTAAGGTTTTGGGTTTCCAGCCATTTCCATGCCTCTTTCGGTGAGTAAGACAGGTGGGTGACCCCCTCATGGTGCACCTCAAGCTGCGCTAGAAAGAACTACATATTTTATGGACAGGGACTGGAGCTTCCTTTTAACTAAGTCAAAAGACTGCCAAGCCCTTTGCACCTCTCTGGTGTAGTCCGGGTAGAAGCCAATGCGGTAACCATTGTAATTGATCGGACCAGTGACTCGTGCCATCTGGAGAATGGCATCCCTATCGTGGAAATTCAGGAGTCTGGCGATAATTGTACGTGCCAGCGCGCCGGGGACCGGGCACGCAGTTGGGATTCTGTGCGCTCGCTTTATTGAGGAAAACTCAGAGAGATTCTTAGGGGCGAATATTTTGTTGAGCCATTACTCAAGTAAAAGCTTTAGACTGGGCCCCTCCTCCTTCTCAGGGATCCCAAGGATATATATATTGTTCCGGTGCGCTCGTCCCTCATTGTCTTCCGCTCTGCATTCCAGTTGGGTCACCTTTTGGGTGAATGTGGCCAGCTGGTTTTCCATTTGTCTGACCGTATCCTCCGAATTCGAGATCCTTTGCTCAGTCCCTCCCACCCTCAAGGCCAAGTTTTGGAAGATAGCTCTGTGGAAAGGCACCCTATCTTGCGGTCCCCAGCGCCAACCCCGAGCCTTCTGTGTTGTGAGCCACAGTCTGTTATGGGCCAAACAGATTGTTGCACACTCGTGGCAGCAGGGAAGCCCACCACTGTCCGACCCTCAGTTTCAGTCCCTTCACCTCTTCCCGACAGGGGCAGGAGGAGACCCTTCTATACCTCCTCACCTTGCTTCCATCATCCTTCGCAGGGCACCGTGACAGGCTGGGGTTCCTGACTTGTTACAGCAGCTTATGTGGCTCAGACCTTCACGCTTTCCCCCCATTGAGCACTTCCTGCAGAGGAAGGGCCTGCCTCCAGTCTGCCCAGCCTCCGAGACCTTCGCCGGAGGGTATCAGAGTGTCCCGCAGGCCACGGCAAGGCACCAAGGGTTGTTTAGGATATCCGCAGCCACAGATAGAGGGAAGCGCGGGCCGCTCTGCAACTCTCCCCAATGCTGGTCATGCGTTTCATCACCAGGGTGAAGCCTCAACTGAGGCCAGGGGGGGCCCAGAAGTCCGCTCATCAAACCTCCAGAGGGGTCCTCCACCCTCAGCAACACTGCTGTATGTTTCGGTATGGATTACAGGGGGGGGTCACGGGTCTGACCTTTTTTGCTGCTCGCCCTCTGCGAGCCAACAGGTGTCCACTGGCCTGCCATGCACCGCCAGCTGTATTCTGACCCTCAGTGAATGCTTGGGGCAGGGAGTCAGTTAGACAGCACCGACAGCATCCATAGCAGGAAGTCTCCCTTGTGGACCCACAGCTGCGTGGGCAAGATGGCACCATCGACCACGCAGGGGAGTCAGTGGGTGATTCTCAGGCTTCCCGGCACCGATTTGTGTCCAGAGGGTGTCCAATTATAGCCCTGCTATTCCACCACCAAATCGCTGATCTTTAGCTTAGAAGGCATTGCAGGGGACCAGGCTATTGTAGGAGAATGCTGGCGGTCGCTCCGAGCGTGAGAGCTTATGTCCGCATGGGCGCCTCGCGCATGCTCAGTCCCATAACCCCATTTCTAATGGGATCCTGCAGAATCAAAGAGAATTGGTGACACACTCAGTCTGGATATACATTCTAACAGTGGTGAGGGGAGTTGGGAGTTTGACTAGTGATCAAGAGATGGACCTCATTAGGAGTTGGGCAGTAGCCGTGCCTGTAAGAAAGGCACGGCTACCGCCAAACTCGCATCCGACACCAGCACCCGCGAATGGGCAATTACCGGTCCATTCCGAGTTTGGCAGGCCGGTAATTGCCCATTTGTGGGTGCCGGTGTGGATGCACTCCCCATCTCCATTCGGCCCCATAGGGCCGAATGGGAATAGGGAGTGCGGATGTTTATAACAGTGCTGGTGCATCCGTGAGTTGTGCTCGCGGGTGCGTGACAGCCTGCCAGGTCAGACCTGGCGGGCTGTCAGGCACTCGCGAGCAAAACTTGGAGTATGGCAGTGCGGTAGCAACGGTGCCGGTGCCTTACTGGTACCATTCTTACCATACTGCAATACTCCTAATGAGGCCGAATGTCTTTAATGTTATCACATAGTCTCAAAAGAGACCCTAGTACCAAGTGTAGTGCAGATATTGAGAACGGTCCCAAGGTTTCAACCCTTGGAAATACCGTTGATTGCCTCCTTAATTGTTTGTTTCTTGGTGTAAAGATCTCAGAATTTAAACCATTGAATCAATATTGGAGTATTGGAGGGGTGGTTATGCTACACCATCCTTTTAACCCCCCTATTGATGGATTATCAATACTCCCCGTCTCCTGTACATGTAATGTAGGTTGACTCAGTCGGTCCCAGATCATCTACCCGTGGCACCTGTGCACAAGTAACCCCTCAATTGGGGACCACCTGCGATACTTTCAGATGTGCTACTGGGGATGTAGTCATGCTAACCGGTTGAGAATCCATTGCCATCATAATCGTGCCCAAGTCCTCCAGTATGTTTCATTAAGGATTTTGGCCAGGTTGTGGTGCCCCCCCCCCAGTATTCCCTGTTCTCCTTGGGGAATAGCTTCAGCTTCTTACCAGATCGGGATCACAGTGAGGAACCTTCCCTTCTGCCAAACACCAAACACACTGCAGCACATCACTGGGAGTAGGGATTTTGAAGGGATGTTATATCCTCCCAGCATTAGAAAGTGAAGAAACACTCCTGAACGTTACTTCTAGTGCTGACAAATATTCTGCTGTACCCTGGCACTATTGACAGATGCCAGATGTTTATTGTTACCCAACTTAATGGTACTGATTTTATTGACTTCAGAAGGATGAATGGCTGAGTGGACCTGCCAGGATTTGAAACTGTGACCATGAAGTCAAACACAGGCCCCTTATTGGTTGCATTAGTCCGCTGAGCTATAGAGGATACCATCCATTTTTGATTAGCAGATGGGATACAGAACAGATTTGGTCATTGCTGTGTAATAAGAGCTCGCTGAGGGCCTATGCACCACATTGTTTACGAGGTATGTACATTTTTAAACTTCCACACCGGTCGTTAATTATCACCTTTATGAGGTTTAAATTGAATCAGACTCACACTCGAACAGCAGAGGATCCCTGGGCCAGCATTCAATTTGAGCATCGAATGTGTACATGTTGGCTGTCACCTGTCGGTTGTAGCCGTGAGCCACATAATGTGTTATGTATTTGTTTTAATACCCAAAGTGCTTTTGATCGTGTTACTTGTTTTGTTTATGCCTTTTGCTGGCGGCAATTAGCATCTTTTGACAGTGTGTCTGAAAAAAATGTCATCGCAGTGACACCCATGAGAACTCTGTTTGTTCACCTATACTCATGTTGTGTAATTATGGTTCTTAGCAGGATTGGAATGCTTCACTGGTGTAGTAAATAGATAACTGCACTGGTAAATTGAGGTGTTATTTATATGTGATAATTGCATTTTCATTGAAAAACGTATGCATTTTTCGAACGTTTATTTAAATCAAAGATCTGGTTTTGATCCTTATTCTATGTTTTTTACAATGTAATTGCTAGAAAGAAATGTAACCATTTTGTAAAACATGGAGTGATACTGATGCTACCTGTGTTTACCCTAGAATCTAAATGTTGAACTACATGAATGCCCTGCACATGCAGTTGCGGACATCTCCCAGGCAACCGTTTCTTGTCCAGAAAATCACAGCATTTGTGACCTTGCACATGCGGGTATTAATAGGTAATCGCTGCTGCTGCCATCTTGAATATAGTACAGAGGTCAAGGGAGATTATCTGGAAAATGCGGAAATATGCTCGGCCCTCCTTAACCACAGGTTGTCAGGAGTTCCGGGACGTACTGTGCAGCTGTGGCTTTTCTCCCAACCAATGATACCGTCAAGCAAATTAAATTCAACGAAGGTCATATTCAGCAGGATACAGAGGAATTAAAAAGGGGGAGTGTTAGGAGAGATGTCAGTGGGCAAGCTGTTAATAAATCTCTGTATCGCTCCTTGATCTGGTGACATATATTGACATGGGTCTACCGTTAGTTCTTCTTTGGACGGCCAGAAAAATACAGTAAACCGGAAACCTAGAGTTGACAGATATAGCCTAAAAGACTTTTTGTTTTTTTAAGTAGGGAAAATAGTTTGGTATATAAAGTGAGGAAGGAAGCAACGCCGTGGTAAAGACAGCAGGGAGCATTCATAAAGAAGATAATAAAGATAAAATGAAAACAATGATGATCAAGCAAGATCCTGAAGTTAAACTAATAAAGAAAGGTTCATGAAACAAACAAAAGTTCCAGTGAATTGTGATTAAACATGATGTTGAAGGATTAAGAAATTCAGAGATCCACAAATCAGTGAAATGTTTAGGGTCTAACTGGAAGGTAACATTTGATCTCTGTGTGGGAAGTTGGTATTTCACTAATATGCTAGGATCTTCATAAGGGGATGGGTGACAAAGGTGGAAGGAATAATGTCAGATGTAGACGATGACGCATGAATCGACCTGATTAGAGATCCAGTGAAACTACGTACCTGTGCCTTCATGTGCCAGTCTGTCTTCTACACCATTATTGCATGGAAACAATACCAACTTTCCCTGATACTACACCTCCTTCTCAAACATGTACACTACATTGCACATCAGGCCATTGTAGTGTCGTTTTCTCAATGGCCAAATAACTTCTACTAAGCTTGTAAATCCTCAGAAGCACCTACACTATATCATAAACAACTCAGTTCACACTATCAACTTTTCTTTTTTTAAACCCTGTTGATCCTTGTCTCCTTTATATAAGCCATTTTGTATCACAGTTCAGCTCTATCATCTAGCGTTCTCCAGCCACACATCCCTTGACCAGTCTTTGCCATGCATTACACCATTGCCTGGCTCATTTCCTCTCATTGTAATGTATTTTAATGTTTCATAACTCACCAGTGCATTGTCTACACTGCTTCACTATACATGCTTCAATAACATTCTCCTGGCTTCTTTCTATACCTACTGTGCGATGGGGTTGTGCCCCAGTAAATGGCCTACCATAGTAAGGATAACATGCCAATAGTTGCCATTCAATGCCAATAATTGTTGTGAAGGTAGAGCTG